>NW_027202826.1:4265000-4910000 GCF_024711535.1 Dipodomys merriami
GAGAGGGTGTGTGTGTGAGAGAGAGAGGGTGTGTGAGAGAGTGGGTGTGTGTGAGAGAGAGGGTGTGTGTGGGGGGGAGAGGGTGTGTGTGAGTGGGTGTGTGTGAGAGGGTGTGTGTGTGGGGGGGAGAGGGTGTGTGTGAGAGAGAGGGTGTGTGTGAGAGAGAGAGGTGTGTGTGTGAGAGAGGGTGTGTGTGAGAGAGAGAGGATGTGTGTGTGGGAGAGAGGGTGTGTGTGAGAGAGAGAGGGTGTGTGTGTGTGAGAGAGAGGGTGTGTGTGGGGGAGAGAGGGTGTGAGAGAGAGAGAGGGTGTGTGTGTGAGAGAGAGAGGGTGTGTGTGTGTGGGAGAGAGGGTGTGTGTGAGAGAGAGAGGGTGTGTGTGTGAGAGAGAGGGTGTGTGTGAGAGAGAGAGGGTGTGTGTGTGAGAGAGAGGGTGTGGGAGAGAGGGTGTGTGTGTGAGAGAGAGGGTGTGTATGGGAGAGAGGGTGTGTGTGGGAGAGAGGGTGTGTGTGTGAGAGAGAGGGTGTGTGTGAGAGAGAGGGTGTGGGAGAGAGGGTGTGTGTGAGAGAGAGGGTGTGTGTGTGGGAGAGAGGGTGTGTGTGTGGGAGACAGGGTGTGAGAGAGAGGGTGTGTGAGAGAGAGGGTGTGTGTGAGAGAGGGTGTGTGTGAGAGAGGGTGTGTGTGGGAGAGAGGGTGTGTGTGGGAGAGAGGGTGTGTGTGAGAGAGAGGGTGTGTGTGTGTGGGAGAGAGGGTGTGTGTGAGAGAGAGGGTGTGTGTGGGAGAGAGGGTGTGTGTGTGAGAGAGAGGGTGTGTGAGAGAGAGGGTGTGTGAGAGAGAGGGTGTGTGTGTGAGAGAGGGTGTGTGAAAGAGAGGGTGTGTGTGTAAGAGAGGGTGTGTGTGTGGGAGAGAGGGTGTGTGTGTGGGAGACAGGGTGTGAGAGAGAGGGTGTGTGTGTGAGAGGGTGTGTGAGAGAGGGTGTGTGTGTGTGTGAGAGGGTGTGTGTGTGAGAGAGAGGGTGTGTGTGTGAGAGAGGGTGTGTGTGTGTGAGAGAGGGTGTGTGTGAGAGAGAGGGTGTGTGTGTGAGAGAGGGTGTGTGTGTGAGAGGGTGTATAGATGTGAGAGAGGGTGTGTGTGTGAGAGGGTGTGTGTGAGAGAGAGGGTGTGTGTGTGTGAGAGAGGGTGTGTGTGTGAGAGAGGGTGTGTGTGTGTGTGAGAGGGTGTGTGTGTGAGAGGGTGTATAGATGTGAGAGAGGGTGTGTGTGTGAGAGGGTGTGTGTGAGAGAGAGGGTGTGTGTGTGTGAGAGAGGGTGTGTGTGTGAGAGAGAGGGTGTGTGTGTGAGAGAGGGTGTGTGTGTGTGTGAGAGGGTGTGTGTGTGAGAGAGGGTGTGTGTGTGAGAGAGGGTGTGTGTGTGAGAGAGGGTGTGTGTGTGAGAGAGAGGGTGTGTGAGAGAGAGAGGGTGTATAGATGTGAGAGAGGGTGTGTGTGTGAGAGGGTGTGTGTGTGAGAGTGTGTGTGTGAGAGAGGGTGTGTGTGTGTGTGAGAGTGTGTGTGTGAGAGACAGCAGCCCTGCCACGTAACAGGAAACCACGCTGAGGGCTGGCGGACACCTTACCACCTCATGATCATCTGCATTAGCTCAGCACAGGAAAGAAACCTGTCGGTATGGCAGCTAATGAAGTCCGCTGTGAAGCAAGGCGTTCCTGAGTTGTTGTTATTCTCTTTCACCAGCAGAAATACCAGAGACAGACTCTCGGCCTTCACAGCTTCTGTTTGTGACACATGGAAGAGTCTGAGGTCAAAGGCAGGTGGAGCCGTGAACTGTGCTTGGATTTCCTCACTCTCACAGTCACAGAACAGAAGCGTTTAGCAGATGGACAGTGCCACGCAGGCAACATCACTGTGCTGGGCTCCAGCATGAATTCTTCATGACCCTCTAAGCAGGGGGCCTGGCTTGAGTGGCTGAACTCCAAAAGGTACCAAGATCAAAAGACAATAATTACTTCCATATTTCCTGTGGTAAGCGTAAATGAACTTTCATGATCATTTCATGATTCTGTTATATACCAAAAAAATCTGTGCCCAGCCTGCCTATACCTGATGGCAACGGAAGGCAACAGAGATGGGGCTGTTTGACTCAACCACGACACATTTGAAGTCACAGAAGGGGCTGCGTCTGGATCAACGGTACCAAACGTGCAGCGCATGACCTTACTCAAAAACAAAACTAATTTTTTTTTAATTTTTTTAAAAGAAGCTGGGGGTGTGTGGCTCAAGGGATAATGCTCTTGCCTAGAAAGGCACTGAGTTCAAGTCCCCAACACCACAATTTTTTTCTTTAATTTATAGGAGTCTATCACTCTGAGAATACTTCACTATGTGTAGCGAAGCAGAGATGCTGCGTACGCATAGACAAAGCTATTAGCTGCCATCATCTCTCCCACCTCTGTAACTAGACCGGTGGACTGTGAGCACTGTCTCAACCTTCCCTTCCCTCCTGTAGAAAATATGTATTTGGAATAAGAAGTCTCTTTCCATTCTTTCAAATTTAACTGGCGAATATATACAACAGACAAACAAGGATGTCTGATCTTCCAGTACCAGAGGCCACATTTATATTAAGTGTGAAACATATCTTTAAATTTCTAGAAGTCTTGGAAGTCTGTTGGCTTTTTTTTTTTTAAGAATTATGACCATCCGGTTGGAAAGTGACCGCTTACCTGGTGGCCGACCATTGAAATCTCTCTGGCCACTTGCTACCTTTGGTTTACAACAAAGAAAGGCTCATTCTGTAGCTATATAAAAAGACCTTCTAATAAAAAAAATCTCTTACCTGTCTCAAAGAAATATTAGAAGGATGAGTTAAGTAATGCCTTCAAAGTTACTTTTAAATGGTACTACAGAAATAGAAGACACATTACAACTGTCATTTTAGTATAGACCATAAGACTGTCCCTTGCTTGTTTTTATTAGAAAAGCTCTTTACATTTGGCGAGGGGAAGCAAAGCTACTTAAAGCAACCATTTGGGGGGCTTAAAAATGTGAGAGTAGCTAGATGGACCTTCTCCCTGATCCTCTGATCCCCTCCGAGTTCAAGCAGCCCTGGGAGACCTGAGTTTCCACAGTCAAGCTCCCAGAGTAGAAGAGAAGCAGGCAATGGCAATAAATAACCAGAAAACATCAGAGAACAAAATTGCAGGAACACATCAGCAGAGACCTTGGACAGCATGCAATTCAAACTCTTGGTTCCTCTAGTGGCAGAGTTAGACTCAGAAAGATTAAACCACATTCCAGCCATGACACAGACAGTCAGAAAACACTCTTGGCAGTCCTTAAACACAACCAAATAGCAAGAAAGAGGTGAAAAATTCTCCAGGGCCAATTTCAGCATCACTGAACTCCAAGAATGTGCTTCCTGCTCAAGTTCACATGGGGAGCATGTAGGCCCCAAGATCCTAGAGCAGGACCGACCCCTGGGTCCCAGACGCCCTCCTCACCCCAGACCACTTCCTCCCTGGATGACCCTGGACACATCTTTGTACCATGAGCCACTCCCCTGGGCAGTAAAGGACATTAGCAGGACCAGGTTACCACACTACTGTTCAGTGTTCAGCACAAGGTTGAATAATAATTGTTTGTAATGCCCCTATTAAATGAGAATTCAATAATAAAATATGTATGCTGTGTTCATTACAGTGCTTCATAAATACTGGGAAGTAGGATTTCTTCACACTAGCAGGCAAGTACTATAACGGGTATTTGATTGTTTCATCTTTGGGGCCATTACTAGGGCCTGAACTCAGAACGTGGTGTTGACTCTTAGCTTTTTCACTCAAGGCTGGTGCTCTACCACCTGATCCACACCTCTACTTCCAGCTTTATGGTGGTTGATTAAAAGTCTCATGGACTTTCCTGCACAGGCTGACTTCAAACCACAATCCTCAGATCTTAGCCTGCTGAGTAGCTAGGATTACAGGTGTGAGCCACCGGCACCCGGCATTCCTGCATCCTTACCAGACGCCAGGAGCAATGCCTTGGCTTGACTTGCTCACAGGCAAAGGGAAGAGCCAAATGCCCAGTCTATAACTACCGCCATCATGGGTGGTCTGCTGAGGGTCCAGGCCACAAACCTGTCTATTCTCAAGTGATCCTTGGGCTGAGAACTCTTTGTATGCATTTACATGTATGAGAACATGTCATGGCACACGATACATGTATAAAACCTAAATTCCAGTGTACATGGTTAAAATTATATTGCAGAACGGCTGTGTTTGTTCATTTGTATATTGTCTCAGATTGCTTATACCCTAGATCAGCCACTTGGAATGGCTGCAACCAAGATCACATGGACAAGAACATCCAAGATGCTTCTTACTATTCGTCTCAGAACACCATGCCGACCCTGCCTGGGACACTGGTAATATTACAGTGCAGATACGCTCTGAAGGGTCCAGATAGGAGGTGAGGAACACACAAGACGAGGCTCATGAGATGAGGAGGAGCCTGCCAGCTAGAAAAGGGGCCGTGGATGCATTGTACGAAGTCCTGGTCAAGAAAGGAAGAGAGGCCCTAGGGAAGCAGCAGGTCGCAGAGTGCCTCCTCAGCCTCTCCACTGCCTGTCTGGCACGGTCCATACGTGCCATTGTGTGTCGCTTCTGGGATTCAACTCTCATTAATCTCTGGGACTTTGTCCTGAATGCCAGAACAGCTATCATGTCTCAGAAAAATAATCACATCGAATTTCAGATCCCTTTGAGCTTTTCAATGTTCTGATGGAAATGAGATGTAATGGTCTCATTATGAATCCTCTCCATCCTCCATCCTGTTCAACTTCATCAGCATGTGTCACAGGATTTGTAGAAAATCGCAACGGGTTCTCTCTCCACATGTTCAAACCACACTCGGCTCCTAAGTTTTAAGGAGCACTGGATCATGAATGCAGTGGATATAAAGAATCAGGGGAAAAAATACACAAGGACCAGGCACCGAGCTGACATACGTATAATCACAGCGATGCGGGGGGCAGAGGGAGGAGGATGTCAGTTTGAGGGGGTCCCCGTTCAAGAACCTATTTGAAAACCCACTGAAAAGCAAAAGGATTGGCATGGCTCGGGTGGTAGGGCACTTGCCTAGCCAACACGCCCCCGAGTTGGATCTGCACCATCCCCACAAAAAATAAGTAAGACCAGGTGGGCTGTAGCACAGGATACCAAACTGACAGCTGGTCACATGGGAAGAGCCGGCCAAGGAGGCTGAGGCTAAAGATGAGCAGCACTGACCATGAAAGGCAGGCTTGAAAACCCGCTCATGTTGGAGCAGCAAATGGAAAATGGACAGGTGACCTCGGCCATGAGGGCCTGACCTGTTCGAGGGCAAGCCTTGCTCTTGTGAGCTCAGAGGCTGACACACATGAAGGCAAAACTCAGAAAGGCCAACCACAAATGTGCAGCATGTGCACACACGTGCACACAAGTCAGTTACCTTCTCCTCTCTGACCTAGAAGAACCGGTTATGGTCAGGTGAGCACCCAGGACAGCTCAGTCTTCAGCTTCCATCCACACGTAGCCACTTTCCTCACGGGGTATCCGAAAGCAGCCTGGAGCCAGCCCTGTTCCTTTAGCCCGGCGGTGATGGGCTTCGTGAGAACAGCCACGGTCTCAGCCCCAGCGATGCTCCAGAGAAGTAGGCAGAAACTGTCTCTGGTGCTGGAGTTTTCTTCCTTGCAGGCAAGGCAGACACAGTGGTGAATGGAGTTCCTCAGCCTCCTTCAACCACACTGGGCAGTGGTCCAGGGAGGGGAAGGCAAAGGCCAAGTCCCTCTGCAGAGCATGTCCCCCTTGCAGCCAGACTTGTGTCTTATTTCTAGACGTGGGATTAAATTAAAGAGCCATCAGGCACCAGTGGCTTACACTTGTAATCCTAGCTAACTCAGGATGTTGAAATCTGAGGGTGGTGGTTCAAGGCCAGCCTAGGCAGGAAAGCTCGTGAGACTCATCTGCGGTTAACTATCAACAAAGCTGGACGTGAAGCTGTGGCTCAAGTGGTAGAGCACTAGCTTTAAGTGAAAAAAATCTAAGAGACAGAGCCCAGGCTCTGAGTTCAAGCCTCAGTATCTGCACATACATCGGCCTGTTGCTGATAGCCCTGAGTTCAGAAGAGCTGTGCCCAGGAGACCAATGCAAGCCTCCAGCAAGCACACCCCTGTCCCAGAACTCTGCTCAGTGAGCCCATAGCAGACCCCAGCGGACATTCCTACCAGGTCAACAGACAGGCCCAGACATGTCTGCACAGCACAGCAGACATCACACAGCACTGTCCTGGGCAGCCACACAGCTCTGGAGAAAACACACTGCAATTCATCCAGCCCTGGCTCATCAGCTATGCTGGACATGTCTGAACTGTGCTTCCCAGCAAACCAGTACCCGGCCGCAGGCAGACACAAATTTCATTCACAGAGTGACCCTGGATGCAAAGAAATCGTGTGGTTTGGATTGCTGGGATCAAAATTGGATCTGCGCGGCATATTTATCATGCGCCAACCCACAACCACACCATAAATCAAGCCCCAACACTTTGTAGACATGGTGTCAGGTATAAAAGTACCTCCTTCTCTCATTCTTCACCCCCAAAACAGTTTACTTTCTTAAACATGTAGTGAAAGGCACAAAGAGTTTGATTAAATAAAGAAATGTTCCCCATGAAACAAATATTCAACATAAGCTGCCCAATAACATGCAATCTCATCCGAGCAGAAATACCCTTCCTTCCCTCACTCCTGTGGGAGGGCTGTGGGCTCCCTGGCAAGCACACCCACAGTAGCACAGAAGATAGTTGTATCTGCTCTCTGCAAAGAAGTGTGGGTGAACCCAAGAGGAGAGCTGGAGCTCAGCATGCTAGAGGCCCTGGGTTCCAACCCCAGCACACAAAAAGTAAAAGACTGCCCAGACATATCCTTCAGTCAAAATGAGTAAGACTACTATTTTAATATTTATATGTGTATCAAAGGCATTCATAGCCTTAACACGATGCATAAGATTGTACCACACCGATAATAAAGTCTCTACCCTAAGGACATTTACAATCAAAAGCACAAATAAAACAAGCCAGACTCCCACAGCTGAAGCTGAGGAGAACACGGGAGGTGGGGAGGGGTGTGGGGAGGGGGGAGATCGGTCAGGGCCTGGGCTGCGCTGGGTCTGCAGAATAGGAGAGGCAAGGCTGAGAAGGAGGCCTCAGAATGCAGGGGATGGGAAGAAGGCAGGGAGCAGTTAGGAAGTGAGGGCTGCTGTCTCTGTCATGGGGGCTAATAATGTTCAACAGACCCCCTTCTCGGGGGAATCCTGAGAGAGAGACCACAGCAGCTGTGTGTGGCCTCAGGCCGGGACTCCGCGGAGACCCTGGCTTTCATCCCGTGTGTGGTTTGGATCAAAGTCCTTTATCACTGTTGTAAACCCAGCTTCCTCATTGGCCATGGTGAGGTAAAAATACTGAAGTTTAGTACCTTGCAAGAAGACTAAATGAGATTAAATAGAGAAATTGTAGTCACAAATGACATTTTAAATTTCCAAGCAAATCTAAATCTAATCTAGTGTGTGTGTGTGTGTGTGTGTGTGTCTGTGTGTGTCTGTGTGTGTGTCTGTGTGTGTGTGTCTGTGTGTGTGTGTGGTGTGTGTATGGTGTGTGTGTGTGTGTGGTGTGTGTGTCTGTGTGTGTGTGTCTGTGTGTCTGTGTGTGTGTGTCTGTGTGTGTGTGTGTGTGGTGTGTGTGTGTGTGTGTGTGGTGTGTGTGTGGTGTGTGTGTGTATGTGTGTGTATGTATGTGGTGTGTGTGTGTGTATGTGTGTGGTGTGTGTGTGGTGTCTGTGTGTGTGTGTCTGTGTGTGTGTGTCTGTGTGTGTGTATGTGTGTGGTGTGTGTGTGTGTGTGTGTGTGTGGTGTGTGTGTGTGTCTGTGTGTGTGTGTATGTCTCTGTGTGTGTGTGTGTGTGTGTGTGTGTGTGTGTGTATGTGTGTATGTGTATGTTTTCTCCAGGGAATGAATTCCAGATCCCGGACACTGTGCCCTTAGCTTCTTCACACAAGACTGGCACTCTACCACTCTACCACAACTCCACTTCCAGCTTTTAGGTGGTTAATCAGAGATAAGAGTCTCACAGACTTTCCTTCCCTAGGCTAACCTTGACCTCAGTCCTCAGCTCTCAGCCTCCTGAGTAGCTAGACATACATGTGTGGCCACCAGCACCAGCTCTACCAGTGCTCTTCACCCACTTCCCAAATAAACTACCCCCTGACAAGAGCTACAAGGAGGGTCCAGTTCTTTCCCACCCCTTCCCTGTAGTTCAGTGTCAGGCCCCACAACCCCGCTCTTTGTTCTGCAGGTCACATGACTTGGTCATTTTTAGGAGGGGGAGAGGCACCATGACCTGCCCGGCCTGGAGGAATAAACCCCTCAGGCCTGGAAAGCTAGAAATGTATCCTGTTACTCCTTGCCGCTTTGCGGCTCACGATCCCACTGGATTTAATGTATACTTTGAACACTAAAAATGCTGTGAGAACTGCAGGCATCGCTCTCTTGAAAGCAACTGTGGAAACGTCCCCTCTCAAGGAAAGCATGGGCCCGGGTGAGTGCTCCCGCCCAGGCTGTGGTTCCGGTGGCCCTCAGGCCTCTCCGCCCGGCTTCCTCTTGCCATCCTCTCGCCATACCCCTGCTCTCTGGATAAGAGCGAGGTATCATCACTGCCTCCCTGCTCCATGAGTATTCCAAGACGCCGTAACAAGGGTGATAGGAAACGATTGTGTGTGGTTTCTCAACATTCCAACTGTGGTTAGCAACCACCCTGCTCCTGGAAGTCCTCCAATAAAAGAGCATGCGTGGTGCGTTTCAACAGTGATATACAGCAGCCACAGGGGTAATGATGGGATGAAGGTGCTCACGCACCCTCACTGCCTCTCCCTCCAGCTATCTGAGTCCCTTTGATCAGAGCACATTTCCATGGACTCCACATCCCTTCGGGTGAATTGACTGCTTCTCTCACATATAAATTAAATTTCCTAATAGTTAAAAGCCAGTGCACCAACCAAGAGAAAACCAACTCTGCCCACCTCTGCTGTGCCTGTAACAGCTCATGCTGAGCTTTGTTCAGCTCTGGTGGCTGAAGAGTGCTTCAGTTTCTGAGACACAATACAGAAAATAAAAAACCAGGTCTCATACTGAATCTAATCACTGTTGCAAGCTGATGAGGCAGCATAATATTAGTAAAAGATCTTCGGTGGAGGCCTGGGAATCTGGGCTGCCATCTTGGCTACTAGAATCTTAGCGGTCTGGTTTGTGACCTACGATCAACACACACACACACACACACACACACACACACACACACACACACACACACACACACACACACACACACACACACACACACACACACACACACACACACACACACACACACACACACACACACACACACACACACCGAGCAGACAATTAGGTAACTTTTCTCCAAAGAAACAAACAGCCTTTAGTGAAGGCCCAAGGCTGGACAAGCCCTGTCTAGGGACAAACAGACCCAAGAGCTTTAGCTGCATGGGAGACAGTGCTGAATGGCTCCGTCAGACACTCAGAGCAAAGACAGACAAAATGACAGAGACAGATACAAACACAAAGTGCTCACAAAGGCACAAAAGGGTAGAACCCTCAAATAACAAAGGGCTACTTGGAAGCTAAAAACGTAGATGCAGATTTTTAAAAATCAATGGAAGTTTTGAAAGATAGTTTGAAAGAATTGAAGACAACTTTCAGAAAACAGATCAAAGAACTATTGATAGAAATTCTTTTTAATGCTTGGAAAATTAGAAAATCAATAATAGTTAAACATGCATCAAATACAAGCCCGGAAAGAGATACTGAGACATCTGAGACATTTTCCAAATACATAAAAAAGAAAAATCTTTGCAGATTTTAAGAACTTGCATTTCCAAACTCAAAGCATCTATACATGTATAGGAAAATATACAAATATATGAAATAACCTCCACATTGATATGTAACTCCAGAATGCAAGGCACGTAAAGAAGACTCTAAAAGCTTCAAGAACACAAAAATGGGGACACCTGACAAGAAACTGTGATTCAGAATAGCATCAGACCCCACAATAACAACTGAAAACTATCATCATGGAAAGATGTCTTCAAAATGCTCAGGAAAAATGACAGTCACCTAGAATTCATCACCATGCAAATTTGAAAAGAAGACATGGGCACAAGTGCAAAGCATAAGAAAAGATCCTTCTCAGGCAAAATGCTTCTTGATGGACCAGTCCACTTCAAGACAGCCAGGTGCCACGGGCTCACACCTGTCATATCTACTCAGAAGGCCGAGATCTGAGGATCATGGTTCGAAGCCAACCCAGACTCTTATCTCCAACAAACTACTCAGAAAAGGCCGGAAGTGGTGCTGTGCCTCAAGTTGCACAGTGCTAGCCTTGAGACAAAAAGCTCAGGGACATGCCCAGGCCTTGAGTTCAAGCCCCAGGACCAGAAGAAAGGAAAGAAAGGAAAGAAAGGAAGAAAGGAAGAAAGAAAGAAAGAAAGAAAGAAAGAAAGAAAGAAAGAAAGAAAGAAAGAAAGAAAGGAAGGAAGGAAGGAAGGAAGGAAGGAAGGAAGGAAGGAAGGAAGGAAGGAAGGAAGGAAGGAAGACAAAAAGAAAGAAAGAGAGAGAGGGAGAGAAAGGCAGAGAGAGGGAGAGAGAGAGGGAGAGGGAGAGAGAGGGAGGGAGGGAAGGAGGGAGGGAAAGGAAAGGAAAGAGAGAGAAAGAGAGAGAGGAAGGGAGGAAAGAAGGGAAGGAGGATGAAAGATCAAGGAAGGAAAGAGAATGTGGAATCCAAGAGAAAAGGTGTGCTAACCCCAGATGAGGTCTCCTGGAATTTACACCTGTGCAGTCCCCTCCAGTAGGGAACAAAGATTGCGGTGAGCGACAGTGGACAGAGGTGAAGTAGGCATGTGTCCTTCCTGAGGTGAGCAACGGTGGACAGAGGTGAAGTAGGCGTGTGTCCTTCCTGAGGTGAGGCTCGAGGGACCCTCGCTCCCACCTTGGTTGCTGGCACCACTCTACCCTCATGTGGGCACTGGCCTCAGGGAATATCTGCTGCCATGATGCGGGTAGCCACAGAGAAAGGGCCACTCGGGCTCCTCAGGGAAGAACTGAGCCCGTCCCAAGGCCACCCGAGTGAGCTTAGAAGCCCCTTCTCCTGTCAAGCCAAGCTCCCAGGCGCCTCCTGGGAACCATCCAGCTGACTGCCAGATTCCTGAGACACAGACAACATGAGAAAAATAAATGTGTGTCCTGTAAGCCACGAAAGTCTAGGCGATATGTTTCATTGCAATAGACAACTAATCCATAGGAAAGAAATGAAAAGAATTCCCAAGACCAGAAAGCCCCAGAGTCATGAGGTTGCCTAAACGGCATCCATCTAGAGCCGAGCAGGGCAAAGCACCTGCGTGGCAAGTGTAAGGCCCTGAATTCTGCATAAATGAACTCGTGCAGACCCCTGTTCTGCATAAACTAATTAATCAATTGATTTGAGCAGGAAGTTGGAGGACTTTAGGAACGATCTCTCTGGAGCAAGTGAAAAACTGATAGATATTTTACATATTTTATGGTAGAGAGAAATTGCATTCTCTTAGTTCAAGACAAACATGCATTATGTTATAGCCACAAGCATTCTGCTTCAAACTAACGTGTCAATCATTGCACAGAAAATTAAGCAAAAGAGAAATTAAAAGTATTAACTCTAGGAAAAAGAAATGTAAAGAACATATCCAAGTCAATTATGAATATTTGTATAATATCCAAATAATATAATAATATATTGTAAAAGAGATACAACCTGATTTATCCCCAAATTGTGATAATTCTGCAAATGTTAAGAAATCAAAAGTTATATGGCAGAGAGACACAGTGGAAGAATAGTTTATGAAAGCTGAAATGTAGGAGCCAGTGGCTCATGCCTATAATCGTAGCTACTCAAAAGGCTGGAATCCAAAGGACCAAGATTAGAGGCCAGCCCAAGCAGAAAGTCCATGAGATTCCATATCCAAAATAACCAGCAAAATGTAGGATTACAGGCAGTCAAATAGTAGAGCATCAGCTATAAGCAAGCCAGCCAAGTAAGCATAGGTCCAGAGTTCAAAACCCCCAATACCAGCAAAAAGAAAAAACATGGGACCTAGGTCCCATGGTTTCCCTTATTTGCAATAACTAGTATATGTCTGAGATAAGCAGAAACGGTCAGATAAGTTGATGTTAGGCAAAATGAACCCCAAGATAAGGACTCAAATGGTTTTTCTTTCTTGCTATTGTTTCTAATGTATTTATAAGATGATTTCTTTGTTGCTTTGTATGTCCCTCCCCCATGGTATAACCCCTGTTTTTACTGTATTTGATGTTGGTATAATTTGGGGAAGGGAAGGGGGAAAAAATGTTTAAATAGGGATACAGGTGGACCCATTCCAACAATGAGGGGTACAAGACGTTATGTCGAAAACGAACTTTACAATTTTGTGGGGGGGAGGATGGGGTGGGAGGAGGTGGGGGGAGTATGGGAAGGGATGGGAAGGGGAAAAAAATAAGAGGCAACAATGCTTGATAAGAAATGTACTCATTACCTTGCTCATGTATTTATAACCCCTCTGTAAGGTATTTTCACAATTTAAAAAAAACAATACCAATGACATACAAAAAAAAGAAAACAACTGAAATGTATCTTCTATAGTAGAAAGCCAATAGTCATGTCTAAAAGATAAAGACATTGCAGAGTAAAGAAGCTATGGAAAATTTAGATATTAATACAGGTTAACAGCTAGAAAGAACTGAAAGTGGTTGACGTGAGGAGTAGAAACTGAGTGTGGGGTGCACTGGGGTCATGTAATGTTCTTCCTAAAATGTTGTCATTTTCCTCGTCTTGAAAACATTGACTAAAACACGACTTTAACTTATTGTATGTACCTACCATAGGGCAAAATCAATAAGCAATGTCTGCAATGAATAAATCACAGAAAATTCCGAATGTCAGTAGCCACCAGCTAATACCAAGGATAAAAAATAGTGGAGCGGAGCACTGGTGGCTCACGCCTGCAATCTGAGCTATTCAGGAAGTTTGAGATCTGACAACTGGTCCAGAGAAGACAAATCAGATAGACACCTGACTCCAGTTAACTAGCAAAAAGCCAGAAATGGAGGTATGGCTCAAGTGCTAGAGCACAACCTTGACCGAAGAAAGCTAACCAAAGGCATGAAGACCTGAATCCAGGCCCTAGTACTGACTCACACTCACACACACACACACACACACACACACACACACACACACACACACACACACACACACGTTAAACATGGTTTCCTCTGGGACACGGGGATGGGAATGATATTTGTTGCAGCATGATAAACAATCCCAAAATAGAAAAGCTTAAAACATGAATCAAGATTTCAAGCAGAAGCAATGCAGGCATCAAATTTTTAATGTGCTTTTATTCATTCGTGGTGTTTTGCAAAGTTGCTGTCAGTCCCTGGGAATAAAAGAGGAGGGAGAGGGAGAGAGGGAGGGAGGAAGGGAGAGAGGAAGAGAGAGAGAGAGAGAGAGAATATCATGAAAATTAAGGAGACTGAGGGCATAGAGCATTGTCTAAAGAATCTCCACCCTTTCCAAGGCTGAAATCCAGGAACAAGCAGGAGACAGGAAAGCCTGGCTGGTGACACAGTGACACAGCTAGCCCTGCTCGGCACCTCCAGCAGGAAGGCTTCCTTGGGAGCCTGCCCAGATGAGTAATTTAGACATCTCAGGATGATGGTGGAAACAGGCAGCCATTTACTACATGGCTCCTACATGTTTCCAACGCCACCTAACGCCTCCACCAGGCTTGAGCATGACTCACGCTGGAGCAGCAGGCCAGGGGCTCACACAGCCACCTGACATGTGTGACAGAAGAAGTGCCCTTCCCTGGCCTCTCCTGAGACCATCCCAAGACAGAGGCCTGACACCTTAGTGTTCAAAATCAAGTGACCGCCTCGGGTTGGTTGGCTTTGGAGCCAGAGACAGGTAACATTTTTAAGGGCTGTGTCCCAGAACTCTCCACAGCCCCAGCATAAGCCTTTCTTACCGAGAAAAGAGCTCCCTAGAAAACAAGTTTGCTCTGTGTAGGTTATGGTGACTTTGAAATTGATTTCTTTATTTTCTTCCTCTTCAATTTCTTTGGCTATGTTTTGCTTCATGCTTTTATCTGGAATTCTACTGTAGTGATGCTTAAAAAAAATGTAAACTAAGCTGAAGTATTTCTATTCTCTATGTCAGTCTTGATTGATTAGCCATTACAAATGGAAAGAAATAGAGCAAGAATGCGGGCAGGTAATAACCCACAATTACCAGCAGGTAATGAATGCCAGGACCCACCTGTCCTGCATGAAATCTTTCCTGGGTGCAGTAACATTCTCTCTGTTGAAGGTATTTATGTAAAATAACATGACCAAAAATAAAAACGCAAACATTAGGCCTGGTGCTAATGGCTCATTCCTAAATCATAGCTACTCAGGAGGCTCAAATAAGAGGAACTTGGTTTGAAGCTAGCCAGGGCAGTCAACTCTGAGCAACTCTTATCTCCAGGTAACCTAAAGAGTGGTGGGGAGAGACGAGGAGAAGGAAAGGGAAGAGAAGAGAGAGGAGATAGGAAGAGTGCTGCATGTGTTCAGAGAGTGACCAGGAAGCCAGTGTGGTTGGAGCTGTGTCAGGACTGGAAAACAGGCCAGAGCCAGTCCTTCGGGTCACGGTGGGGACCACAGACTGTTCTTGGTGAGATGGAAAAGCCCTCAGAGCTTGCCAGAAGACAATGGCAAGACTAGTGCTTTAGTAACACAAGGCCAGAAGAACTGTAGCCAGCGCGTGAAACTAGGATCGCAGCAGTCAGACCAGGGAGGGTCGTGGAAAGACAATGTGGTAACTCGAGATCACCCCGGCAGGAGAGGACGGGATCCCAGACCCATTACTCAGGGTGACATGGAGCCGAATGCCACGTGTTAGAATGGAGATGAGTTCAAATCATTGATGTTTGCATCATGATGATAGCTCAAGAGGCAGCTATCAGGAAGGACACAGTTCAAGTCCAGCCAGGCAAAAGAGATAGCAAGACCTCCATCTTAACACAAAAGCAGATGCAATTGTACATACCTGAAATCCCAGTTACACAGAGGTGAACCTGGGAAGATTATCCTTGGAGGCCTAAAAAGTGAATAAATAAATAACTGTAAAGCAGGAAGCAACTAAATCATGGCTTGAGTGGTAGCAACAGCTGTCTAGCATGTACAGAGCCTCAAGTTCAAACTCAAACACTGTGTAACTATTTAAAAACAGTAAATGCAAAATGCTTCACATCTCAGTAGGGTGCCTATCACGAACAAATATTCTTTTAACATTCTAAATTGAGGGACAGGTTTTTCCTTTGACACGTTTAATGCTCTCCTCCTTATGCCGCCATCTAGTCCACATTCCTGAAGTAAAGCCCAACGCAAAATCAAGGTGACCATCACTTAGGTTGAAAAACAAATCAATTCAAATACCTGAAATTGAAGACAGAAAAAATTAATAGTTCCTGAGACCTCAATGGTTCCTGGAATTTCCCACATGCTGATGACAGCAGCAGCTGGGGAGACACTCACAGCTGGGGAGATGCTCACAGCTGGGGAGAGGCTCACAGCTGGGGAGACGCTCACAGCTGGGGAGAAGCTCACAGCTGGGGAGACGCTCACAGCTGGGGAGACGCTCACAGCTGGGGAGACACTCACAGCTCACAGCTGGGGAGACGCTCACAGCTGGGGAGAGGCTCACAGCTGGGGAGAAGCTCACAGCTGGGGAAACACTCACAGCTGGGGAGAGGCTCACAGCTGGGGAGATGCTCACAGCTCACAGCTGGGGAGAGGCTCACAGCTGGGGAGATGCTCACAGCTCACAGCTGGGGAGAGGCTCACAGCTGGGGAGATGCTCACAGCTCACAGCTGGGGAGACGCTCACAGCTGGGGAGACGCTCACAGCTGGGGAGACGCTCACAGCTGGGGAGAGGCTCACAGCGGGGGAGACGCTCACAGCTGGGGAGATGCTCACAGCTGGGGAGAAGCTCACAGCTCACAGCTGGGGAGACGCTCACAGCTGGGGAGAAGCTCCCAGCTGGGGAGAAGCTCACAGCTGGGGAGACGCTCACAGCTGGGGAGAGGCTCACAGCGGGGGAGACGCTCACAGCTGGGGAGACGCTCACAGCTGGGGAGACGCTCACAGCTGGGGAGATGCTCACAGCTGGGGAGATGCTCACAGCTGGGGAGAAGCTCACAGCTCACAGCTGGGGAGAAGCTCACAGCTGGGGAGACGCTCACAGCTGGGGAGAAGCTCCCAGCTGGGGAGATGCTCACAGCTGGGGAGACACTCACAGCTCACAGCTGGGGAGAGGCTCACAGCTCACAGCTGGGGAGATGCTCACAGCTGGGGAGAAGCTCACAGCTCACAGCTGGGGAGACGCTCACAGCTGGGGAGAAGCTCACAGCTGGGGAGAAGCTCACAGCTGGGGAGACACTCACAGCTCACAGCTGGGGAGAAGCTCACAGCTGGGGAGACGCTCACAGCTGGGGAGAAGCTCACAGCTGGGGAGACGCTCACAGCTGGGGAGAGGCTCACAGCTGGGGAGACGCTCACAGCTCACAGCTGGGGAGACGCTCACGGCTCACAGCTGGGGAGACGCTCACAGCTGGGGAGAAGCTCACAGCTGGGGAGAAGCTCACAGCTGGGGAGACGCTCACAGCTCACAGCTGGGGAGACGCTCACAGCTGGGGAGACGCTCACAGCTGGGGAGAAGCTCACAGCTGGGGAGAAGCTCACAGCTGGGGAGACGCTCACAGCTGGGGAGAGGCTCACAGCTGGGGAGACGCTCACAGCTCACAGCTGGAGAGACGCTCACAGCTCACAGCTGGGGAGAGGCTCACCACTGGGGAGAGGCTCACAGCTGGGGAGAAGCTCACAGCTGGGGAGACGCTCACAGCTCACAGCTGGGGAGAGGCTCACCACTGGGGAGAGGCTCACAGCTGGGGAGAAGCTCACAGCTGGGGAGACGCTCACAGCTGGGGAGAGGCTCACAGCTGGGGAGACGCTCACAGCTCACAGCTGGGGAGACGCTCACAGCTGGGGAGAAGCTCACAGCTGGGGAGAGGCTCACAGCTCACAGCTGGGGAGAGGCTCACAGCTGGGGAGACG
Organism: Dipodomys merriami; assembly: GCF_024711535.1. Classification (NCBI taxonomy): domain Eukaryota; kingdom Metazoa; phylum Chordata; class Mammalia; order Rodentia; family Heteromyidae; genus Dipodomys; species Dipodomys merriami. The sequence continues at coordinate 4,282,283 of NW_027202826.1, forward strand.
CTCACAGGTGAGAACAAGGTGAGCAGCTTCTCAGAGGACAGGCTGCTAACCCCCTCTGCAGACCAGTAGAAGCAGCTCGGGAAGTTGCCCTGCCCACTCCATCCCCCGGGTTTCATGCTCCAGGGGCTCACTGACCACACAGCAGGGCGGTGAGGCCTCCCCTCCTAGATCCTGGGCTTTCCTTATTATGTATGCGAAATGGTGGCGCAGCACCTCCATTTTTCCACGGAGGACAATTCCGTGAGGTCTCTCCGGCCTAGCCAAACCCCCAAACAGGACTCCCCTCCTTACTCCCTTACGCCATCACCACAAGAAAGCTAAACCAATTAGAGAGTACATAATAAGCCAATTAGTGGTTCCTTCCTTTTCTTAATGAGTGTGAAATGCGTGCCTGCTCAAATTACAGCTCATTTGGAAAGATTCTCTGCTCCACTACTACCACTACAATTTGGCATTCTTTCATCTCTTTCAGAATCAACAGCTTCCCTCAGAGCGGCTGAGCCTCTGACCATGCAGCCATGAGGACCGGCTGGTCCTCACAAGATGCTCGTTCACCCTGCAGCCCAGCCTCAGGACCGGCTACGAGTGCCACCGCGAGGACACGGCACAGCCAGGAGCAAGCCAGCCCACACCCTCAAGATGAAGCACTTCTCTACCTGACTTTTCAGATGAGCAGGCTTTGAACCCCATATTTCTAAAGCTTCCAACATTATCTTGCTGCCAACAGAGATTAATCGATACATTTTGTTGGGCTCTTTGTCATAATCCATCCACTAAACTCAAGTATGAAAAAGCAAAATCTGAGAACTGAGATCCTAGCCATGGATTAAGGGAAGAGAAACTCTAGTGTCCAAAGAAAACAACAAAACGAGGAGGAGGAGGAGAAGGAGGAGGAGGAGGAGGAAAAGAGAGGGAGAGAGGGAAGGAAGGAAGGAAGGGAGGGAGGGAGGGAGGGAGGAAGGGAGGGAGAGAAATTTTTATAACTTTTTCAACATTTATTTTCACCAAACAACTCATTAAATCACTGTAAAAGTCAAAGTCAACGCATATGGCTGCATATGACAGTTTAAATTCTAGAAAGAGTTATAAGTCAAGTTAAACTCATAATATATAATGTAGTCTGGTGTCTCCCCTATGAATTACAACATTTTTATTACAGCCCAACTGCAAATTACCAACTTGTTCCCTGTCCTGCCAATCTCTTGATTAAATGAGGAAGTGCTAGGCATTGTGAAAATATATTATGGTAGAAGATGACTCTATCATTTGTCCCAGTTATTTCTACATCCTTATTTAAAGCTTTATCACTCAAGCAGCTGGCCCAAACCGAATTGTTGATTTAGCAAAGTGATAGCAGAAAGGATGAAGTAGAAAAAAGGAGGGATCGCTTCAGAAGGGCCTGTTTTCTATCGTGGTTGTCTTGTGTGTCTCAGTCGATCTTTCTCTAATATTTGTGAAGCTTCAATACGTTCAGCTTCTATTTTGATCACTTCAACCTCTTCTCTTCAAAGTTGTCCTTACTTTACAGGCCTTATTCTCCTGGGCCCAACTTGAGGGTATTTTATTTTGTGTCTTACACTGATAATGGGGTGATAACTTGCACCCATCAAGTTTTCCCATAAAATGGTTTAATGTTTTGAAGAATTGCCAATATGTCAGCTGAAGGAGTGAATCAAGTGGCATCACTCCACATTTCTCTGAGAGCCACAGTGCATTAGGTCCTTATAAGAACTTACTAAAACATTAGCTTCTCTTAGGAACCTGAATCCTAAAACTGACATACCCACTGATCAATTAATTTTACTTTTATTTGCATCTTATTTTATTTTTTTTTTGGGGGGGGGTCTGGTCATGGGGCCTGAACTCTGGGCCTGGGCGCTGTCCCTCAGCTCTTCAGCTCAAGGCTAGTGCTCTACCACTTGAGCCACAGCACCACTTCCGGCTTTTTTTCTTTTTGCTTATGTGGTGCTGAGGAATCAAACCCAGGGCCTCAGGCATGCAAGGCAAGCGCTCTACCACTGAGCCACCTTCCCAGCCCCCTTATTTGCATTTTAATCAGTGTTATATTTACTTTCTTAGTGGTAACACATAAAAATTTTTGAAGATAAAATAGCCCTTAAAAAAAGAAAAGAATCATCATCTACAATCCCAACACAAATAAGCATTTTATAGTTTGCATGAATACCAGAGCTGAGACTTAATCTAAACTTTACTTAAATGACAAAGATAGATGACTTTTCTCCCAAGCTGGAAAATTCAGGTCCATTGCCTAAGTCATATTTAAGAAAGTACTTGAAATTTTAAACAATAATAATAATAAAGTTAACATATTTAAAGATAGCATGAAGGAAAAGACTATGACTAGTTAAAATTTCAACATTTTCAAGCACATCCAAAGACCATTTTTTACTCCACTGGCAGGACTGACAGGTTCCTATCTGCTCTGAACCCACACCTCCTACCCACAGCTAGCTGTGCCGAGAATGTTCTGCATTAGCTACATGTTAATGAAGGAAAGATTCAGAAAGGCAGGAGAGAATGTGGCTGACGAAGCTAAATCTATTTCCATTATTATCATGTGCTCCACCCTAACCCACAGACAAGAGGGGCTACAGGAATAGAGTCTTCGATTTACAATAAAACCACAGAGGTGGCACCAACACAATTCAGCAGTCAGTAAGGAAAAACCACCAGAAGTCAGAAAAGTCAAGATTTTGCAACTCCAGCTAGAGTTTTTAAAATGTAGAATAACAATGGCCAGAACATGAAGGAGGGAAGGAAGGAAGGAGGGAAGGAAGGAAGGAAGGAAGGAAGGAAGGAAGGAAGGAAGGAAGGGAGGAAGGAAGGGAGGGAGGGAGGGAGGGAGGGAGGGAGAAAAGAAAGGAGTGAAGAAGGAAGGAAAGAAGGGAGGGAAGAAGGAAAGAAGGAAAGGAGGGAGGGAGGGGGAAGTAGGGAGAGAAGGAAGGAAGGAAAGAAGGGAGGGAAGAAGGAAGGAAAGAAGGGAGGGAGGAAGGAAGGAAAGAAGGGAGGGAGGAAGGAAGGAAGGAAGGAAGGAAGGAAGGAAGGAAGGAAGGAAGGAAGGAAGGAAGGAAGGAAGATTGATTCCTGGATGTACATGGGTTCATTATGGCCTAGAAGAGAAGAGAGATGGAAGGAAGGAAGGAAGGAAGGAAGGAAGGAAGGAAGGAAGGAAGGAAGGAAGGAAGGAAGGAAGGAAGATTGATTCCTGGATGTACATAGGTTCATTATGGCCTAGAAGAGAAGAGATAGAAAAGAGAGTAACCCAGGTTTAGATTAGATAGCGAAAGCAGAATCTGATTCTGAAGGTAAAAAAGACTTGAGACTCAGTTTTCTAGGAATTAGGGAGCTGGTGTTGATTCTTGATCAAGGGCTGCCAAGCTAAGATGGTACTAGAAAGAGGAGTTTTATCTGGGTAGAGGAATAAACAATAGGTAGCATTTTTACCACACTTTGGAGAGCACAGAAGGTTGCGACAATAATCCAAGTTCAAGGTGACAAGGGATGAGAGGAAGTGGGCTCAGTAGTGCCATCTTCCTGCATGAAGTGGCTGGGTTTACCGGGCACTTGAGAGCAACAACACCAAGGAACAGAAATTTAAAGTAAGTGTCTACTCCTATTTTATTGTCTAAAATTCCAAGGGATTAACAAGACCCATTGGTCTCATGGCACAAGGCGCAGTGGGAAACAGAGGGGGATGGAGGGAACTTGTGTGGAATAAAGAACTTAAGGAGAAAAGCAAGCAAACCTAGAGTATTCATTTCCCATTAGTGTGTACTCAGCGGCTTGAAACAGCACTAATTTGTTATCATGTGGGTCTGGAAGGCAGACGTCTGAAATGGGTTCCTCAACTAGAATCTAGGTGCCTGCAAGGCTGCGGAGAACCACCATCTCTCCCACTTACCACCAGCAACCTCCGCCTTCCGGCACCTTCCTCCATCTGTAAGGCCATCAGAACTGCATCTCTGAATGTCTCACTCTGACATTCCTGCTCCCTTCTTCCAGAGATCCTCACAATTACACTGAACCCATCTGCATCATCTAAAATAATCTTCCCATATCAGAATCTTTAACTGCATCTGCAAAGATCCCTTCTTCCCTGTGAGGCAAAATGTTCAGCGGGTCCGTGGACTTGAATGTGGGTATCTTCGGCAGCCACTGTTCTACCCAACCACACTCAGTCATTATTTCCTCACAGTGCCAGGAAATAATGCCTCACCAGGAAATAGTGCGTCACCATAGTACTGCCCAAGGAAAGAGGATGGGCTGTACATGAATGTGACTCACTTCCACTGAGAATCATTCCACCAGCCATTCCAGTGCCAGTTACCCAGAGATAGATGGGCAAGCGATGGATGAACCAGAGAACAGCCTCTCCATCTCATCTCAGTAACTGCTGAGTACAAAGGGCCGTTTTGCCACCTGCTTCATGCAGCCAGATTTCTTTACAAAAAGTCAATGCTAATGATTTTCCAATAACACTGAATTTTGATCTTCTCAAAGCAGCGAATGAGGACAAAGGTACACAGAGAATTACCATGTTCAGGAAAAGGTAGCCAAAGTAAATGCACAAAAAAAAAACCCTACACCACTTGCAGACAGGGGTAGGAGAGGGGAAATGAAGGAGAACAATGGTTAGGATGGCATTGACCAAGATGCACTGTATTCACAACCTGATTTCTGGAATTCTAACCTCTTTGTACAACTACTTGATAATAAATTAAAAAAAAAAAACAGGATTTGTTGCTGTCTTTTAAGTCAATACAGGGAGTGGGTCTTAACTCTGGAAATGTCTTTTCACAAAAGGTGGTTTTCATTTTATGTGAACAGATGATTTAATGTGTCCGTAATAACAACCGTGCAATGCATATCTGATCTAATTTAATCTTTAGCTTTGCTCATGGAGATCAAGAAGGGACATCAACCAAAAGGCATGAATGAATGCCTTAGAAAAGAAGGCAGAGAAAGCAGAAGCAAGCTGCACACAGCACCAGCCCTGCCCAGGGTCCGGCCTCCTCTCCTTCCCTCCTGCCGATCTGGCTGAGGATGGCCGGGGCCAAGCCTGCTCGTGTCCAGCCGCCACCATTGCTGTGCATCTGCCTCTGGGACAGCCTGAAAGTCCCGCCTGCTTCTCTGATCACAACGGAACAGCAGCGCTAGCACAGACCTCCAGGCCGATACTTGGAGAAATTACCAAGCCCCATGTAGCACATTCATCTCTAGAAAGCTGATCATCCTGAAGGTCTGAAAGGACACCACCAGATTCCACAAGATGAACAAAAACAGGAACAAACAGGATTCAGGACTCGGCCCAGGGATGAGGGCGTCTGTGAACCGCGGGGATTGCAGGTTGGGGTGCGAGGTAGACATGGCCCGGAGAACAATATTTCAGTTGGTATCACCCTCAACCATGAGGTCAACCCGTGTGCAGCTTCCTTGAAGAATGAAACTTTGGGGGGGGAGCTATTAGTACAGGGGCTTGAACTCAGGGCCTGGGTGCTGTCCCTTAGCTTTGTCGCTCAAGGCTGGTGCTCTATCACTTGAGCACAGCTCCACATCTGGCTTTTTGCTGAATAACTGGACTTTGCTGATTTCACTTTTAGACTCTTCTGCCTGGTCTGGCTTTGAACAATGATCCTCAGATCTCAGCCTCCTGAGCAGTCAGGCTTAGAGGCATGAGCCGCTGGTGCCCAGTGAGGAAAACAATTTTAACAATGAAAGGAAGGGATAATTTATTCAAGTATCCATTTGTATATAGTGTCTAATTATCATGGGGATAACAATACACCTTTGTCATTCCTGTTATAGGGATGGATAGATGGATGGATGGATGGATGGAGAGAGAGAGAGAGAGAGAGAGAGAGAGAGAGATGAAATTTTCCATGTTAGAACACAATCAGTAGAAGACTATGGACGTCAATTAGAAAAATGGGATTTCTTTGTCACCCAGGCCTCCCCAGGGCAATAGTGCAGGTGTGACCTGGCCTCTCAAGTGGGTCAGAAGGACTTTGCCTCTGTCCATCTTTCAGCATCGGTCACTCTTAGTACACTAGCCCCTTTCTCCAAGTCTTCATCCTCATGATTCCCAGATGCTTGTGGCTTCTCTAAGCCCCACTTCTACAGCCCACAGAGACAGGGGCCAAACGTAATGGTGAGTTCTGGAAGCTTTTTTGAAGATTTACCCAACATCCTCTTGGACAGTCGTGGGTAGCTGGATGGGAAAGGTATATGGACCATTCTTGTCCCTCGCTTCCCATAAGCTATTTTTCTCCTGGTGATAGAAAGCCTTCAGTGGAAATAGATCAGTGCTTCACAATCAATGATAGAAAATGAGGAAACGGGGAAGAGACAGAGAAAAAGAGAGAGAAGAAAAACACTCCATGTGGAAAGCATTTTTAATATTAGGTATCATTTATGCAATACCAGAACTATTTTCTAGTGAAATCGTGGCATGTTTGATCTTGGAGATTTTTTTAAGGGTGTTCAGTTGCAACCAAATGAATGGAAATGTCATATAAATCTGTCTCTGGATAGCAAGGAAATGGATGGAATAATTCTCTAAATGGTGGCTTAATTCCAGTCTGTGTGTCTGGAATATTAAATTTCTATCTTTGTAAAACGATTTGAGAAAATGTCTCTTTCAATAATCAGATAGATCTAGCCCAGAACTTAGAAAAGATGGCCACACATAAAAAATAACAATAATAAAATATTCCCAGGGATGAAGTAATGGTTATGTGTGATTTCACCCAATGTCACTTTGTCATGATATTACCTGTGATAATTCTCCTTATAGCCTCAAACACATAAGTTCAAAACTCACATATACACAAAACCTTTCAAGAGGCTAGGCATCAGAGGAAATAGTATCAATCTAAATAGCCAACAGTTTCCAGTAGAAAAAATGTACACGTGTGAATGTTTGTGGTGTATATGTGTGTATGTATTTGTGTGTGTGTGTGTGTGTGTGTGTGTGTGTGTGTGTGTGTAAATGAGAAGTGGAGAGAGAGAATTGGGAGAGGGAAACAGTAAAAAGAAATTGAAATTTTTATGAAGAAAGCCCTTAAAACACTGCGTTCTACCTTGCAGAACTTACTGAAGGCGGAATTGTTTTGCATTCTTCAGCAAATCCCCTGAGTCATAAAGAACATATTGTCAGATTACTTAATTTGTGTTTTCAGAACACTTTCTTATTTGCAGCATCTGGGATGGAGACATAGCCCTGGCTTCCAAATCAGCCCCTTGCTGCTGCAGCTACCTCTCCTTCTCCCTGATCCTGCATTCTTCCTCATCCTGTCTTAGCTTCAAATCCCACTTTAGCCATTTCTCTTTGTCCAAGAACCTGCATGGTGACCCTGCAAATCTCCTGTGCCCTGAATATATTCAAGTGGCTCTCTCCAATAATCCTCTTGTCAAGGCCTGTACAATTTATGAAAAGGAACTGCATGAAGGTTTAAATGTAGTCTGTGCTATATTCCACTTAATTCAATAAATATTTATCGTGCGCCCACCTCACATTGTGCTCTGCGCAGTATGGAATATAAAAGAAATATATAGGGCAGTCCCTCCTGTCAAGGAGTTTGCAATTTCCTGGGAATAAAAGTTGGATGTGGAAGTAATTACAGGCTGCAAGAGGGTACTGAGCAAGGCAATAGAATTATGCACCCGAGATCGGAATATGAGGCAGAGAAAACATTCTGTTGGGTGGGAGCTGGCTGGACGGGACCATGGGGATTTGATCATAGAGGAGATGAAACTAGAGCTCATCCTGGAGATGTATGGTCATGGGCAGGTGCCATGCCGAGGAGGACACGGCAGGCAGGAAGAACGAGAGGGAAATCAGAGAGCAGGACAGCAATCACCCTACAGAAGAAGAAATATGAAGAGGCCAGCCTGATAAAGAAAAGGGGGGGGAGATCAGCTAGATGGAAAGAAGATGAAACTACAGACACCCCTAAAGGGCACAATAACGGATGTGGACTCGCAGCATATGCTTATAACCTCTCCCTCTCCCTTGTGGGTGTCATTAGAGAACTCTGTGAGCAGCCAGCAGTGAATGCTGAGGAGGATGCAGATGATTGGGCACTGACTCCGCCTCCTCTCCCAGCTTCAGGAAGTCGCCTCCCTGCTCAAGCTTCAACGGTAAACACAGAACCGCCAGAGCCTATGTTCGGGTCTATTATAAAAATGGGAGCGCTGTATCGCATGTGCCTGGGGAATACAGACCCACACAGTCCTCCAGGACGTCCTTAGAAGGTTCACTGTGATCCCAGCACTGAGAAAATGTAACGCGAAACAGGGCCCGGATCACTCCAGTCACCGTCGATCTATGTTCAAACAACAAAAAGGACCACCATTCAGTTACCTGCACCAGAAGCTGAAGTCCATTCGCACAACCCCTGTGTCACACGACCTGGGAGAAAGTGTGTTTCCTCACTCTGCACCTCAGTTCTGTCACTATGAGTGGTCTAGTAGTGTCTACTTGCACTCTGATTTGGGGATGAAATACAAATAGGTAAAGAAATTAGAGGCATTTGATGAGTGCTATGAATTATACTAGAAATGCAGTCTTTACAAAAATAATCTTGGGTGGGAAGGTAGCTCAGTGGTAGAGCGCTTGCCTTGCATGCCAGAGGCCCTGGATTCGATTCCTCAGCACCATATAAGCAAAAAGAAAAAAAGCCGGAAGTGGCGCTGTGGCTCAAGCGGTAGAGCACTAGCCTTGAGCTGAAGAGCTGAGGGACAGCGCCCAGGCCCAGAGTTCAGGCCCCATGACCGGACCCAAAAAAAACAAAAAACAAAAAAATAATCTCGGGAGAGGAGATGAATGAGGCCAAATACAATCAGAATATTCAATGTACAGACATGAAAATGGAAGTAGGCAAACTGAGGGGAGGGGTGGGGTTGGGAGAGATGGGAGGGTGACATGGACCAGGACATAGTGTCCTCACAAATGGACACATTGAATTGAAATCCCTTTGTATACCTACTTAAAAATAATGCAAAAGTAAAATTTTAAAGGACAATAAAAATAATCATACAAGAAGAAGTAAATGACTGGAAGAGAGTCAGGTAAACTTACTCAGAGACACTATCTTCACCGAGGCTTCAATGCCAAATAGGATTGCAAAGTGGACAGAAATGGGGGTGTGGGGATGTGAAAATGCATCAATGGCATGGGGTGATTGGTGATTGGTGATTGGGTATTGCTAGATTATAAAGATCAAGGCAGGATGCAGAATATAAAAATTATCAAATAGAGAAGACCAAATATGAAATGGCAGGAATGCTGCAGGAAGGGATGTGGATGGACTCTTTCCATTGGAAAACTCCTGGTGGGAAGTGGGAAGTATAAAAGGAAGTTTACCGAAGGGGAACAAAAATCATATGGAACAAGAGAGGAAATGGATGATGGAACCAATTTGGACTGGGTGTCAGGAAGGTTAAAGATGATTAAAGACGTTAGGCTGCCTCCCCCTCTCTTGTTAGAAGTTACAACATGGGTTGAGGCTGAAGAGAGAGATGAATAGCACGCTCACAGGGGAGATGACGGGTCCTGTCTGGGAGGGGAGTGAGATGCCAAGGAACATCCAAGGAGAGACGTGGACATGTTGTCAGGAGTGGGGGACCAAGGCCCGCATGGCTGCTGAAGTCAACCTGGGGGTCACTGGCCTTTGTGAATGGAGCTTAGCCCTATAAATCCAGAAAAACCTCCCCATCCAGCTGTTCCTACCTAGCCTAATAACTGAGATTCTCGCCTACAAGGTAAACCTTGTAACATAATAATAAAACAAACCTCAGAAGAGTAAGTTTAGGAATGACCAAGATTAAAGAAAGCCATTTCCCCCACATGATGTAAGAGTCACTTGTTGGGGCGAAGCAAGAGGGACCGCGATCTTTGATAGTGAGTGAGGAACTTGACACACAGGATGACAATTATCAACATGCTGTCTCTAGGAAAACACTTCATTTACAAAGCAGATTTGACAGCTCAAGTTGCTTCTTGGCGGACCAGCCATGCCCGGCCCCTGAGCGACCTGGTGAGCTTCGATTACAGCTCTGATGCTGCTCTACCGCAGAGACCCCCTAAAAGGGGGGGTGATAAATGAGGTCCTGTCAGCTTTCATTCCCTGGGTGGCCTTGAATCTCTGCCGTTATCTGTTACCCTGCCAGCACTGACAGTGATGAACTCAAGGCAGGCAGCTAATGACACCCCGATTCATTACCCAGAAAGAAGGGAGAGCAGAAATAAAGGGAAGGTGAGGGCCAGGCCGACGCTTCCGCGCCCATCAGCGCCGTCTTCCTCCTGCAGCTCTGAATGGTGAAGGAATGGTGGGATCCGTTCCTCTCACACGAGGTCACTAACGATGCTTAGAACAGAACAACTCAAAGGGAGTTTGCCAGGAAGACCGCACGGCTGCCTGGTGATAAACGTCCTCACCAAGACATTGAAGCCAAGGAAATAATTAGCAACCGGCCTTTCTCTTTCAACCCACACTCTTCCTCAAGGAAAATATTAAGAGACAGACAGAGACAGAGACACAGACAGACAGAGAAAGCCCTCAATATGTGGTTTCCCCATACTAAATTGTGACTCTTTCAAGAGATAATACAATCTCTCTCTCTCTCTCTCTCTCTCTCTCTCTCTCTCTCTCTCTCTCTCTCTCTCTCTCTCTCTCTCTCTCTCTCTCTCTCTCGTCTCTCTCTGTAAATCTACATTAAACCTATGGCTCTCCAATAGCAAATGTTTTAGGCTAACCATTCCTTCACATGATAGACGTTTATATCTTTAAGTGCTATCCAGTTCCTCCCTAAGAAATATTTCAACAAGATTTTTGGTTCCAATTGTGCTTTTCTGTCTTGACCTAATGGGAATTGAAGGCTTTTACTTCATTGTTGTCTTTTTCTTACTAATGGACTTCCTTTGATATTTGAAAACATAGTACATATCCAATAAAAAAAAATACCTTGGGGCTGGGAAGGTGGCTCAGTGTTAGAGTGCTTGCCTTGCATGCATGAAGCTCTAGGTTTGATTCCTCAGCACCACATAAGCAGAAAAAGCTGGAAGTGGCGCTGTAGCTCAAGTGATAGAGTGCTAGCCTTGAGCTGAAGAGCTGAGGGACAGCACCCAGGCCCAGCACCCAGGCCCAGAGTTCAGGCCCCACAACTGGCAAAAAAAAAAAAAAAAAAAAAAAACTTGAATTTAATGCCAAAGAAGACAAGACTGCCTTCCAATCCAATGGATCTTACTCTGAGCACCATCTCTTTAGGACATTGAAAGGAAGTATGTTTTCAAATTGGGGGTGGGAGAGAGTCCGTGGTCAAACAGCTTTGAGGAATCTGTGTTCATCATTATTGTGTTTCTTCCAGACAAAACTGTTTCAGTCTTAAACTAACATGTTAAGTGTGTTTGTTGTTCTAGTGCTGAAGATAGAACCCAGAGCCTTCTGCACATGGACAAGCTCTCTACTACTTGAGCCATACCCCCATCCCATTTGTTTGTTTGGGTTTTGAAATAGGGCCTCACTTTGCTGATTTTCCTGTCTCTTGAGTAGCTAGAATTCATGAGCATTTTTGTCCATTTGGAAGCACCTAATGTAAAAATCATCTTTTCGTATTTCTCAACCTACTTTCTCACAGTCAGAATTTTTTTTTTTGCAATATATATTCAGACTAGTGTTACATAGAACTGTACTTTGGGAACCGGTGGCCTAGCTGTGTCCACTACCCCACCTCGTCATTCACTTATCCTATCAACCAACTCAAGTGGACTGCCATTCCATGTTCTTAGTGTGCGACCGAGTAAGACAGTCTCCCTCTGGAATAACCACTGAGGATCCCAGGGTACCAGCTCACGGAGGGTGCATTGATCTGGCCCCACAGCCTGCTTTCAGAGATTCTGGCTTTTATCCTTCTTTTCAACACTCCCTGTTTAAAATGCAGCATTAAAGGAGATACTGAAATGGAGAGACCTGGCACAGAGGTGATGGGGGTAGTTACCTGCGTGGATTTCATCCTTGATTTTTGCTAAAGGCCTAATGCCTCTCTAAAACTAGCAGACTAAGATGCCACCATGTCTTTTGACGAACCTTCTCAGTTCCATTTTTGTTTGGTTTGTATATATATGAATAGGAGTGGTCAGAGCTTCAGACACTTAAAAACTACAACATAATTTTCTTGAGTGCTAATCCAAGAGTGAGCACACAGGGAAGATTTATTTCCACACTACGGGCATCCAAGCACATGCACATCTCTCTTCATGTCTGGTAGATGTACATCGGCAGCACTTCCACGGAAGCTATTTGGTTTCTTTTTATTTATTTGTTTTTGTCAGTCGTGGGTCTTGAACTCTGGGCCTGGGCACTGTCTCTCAGCTCTTCAGCTCAAGGCTAGCGCTCTACCACTGAGCCACCTTCTCAGCCTCATTTCTTCTTTTAAAGCAAGTCACTAGTGACATTCAAAGTTATCTAGCTCTAGAGATCTGACACTTGGATTTGGGCATCAACAAAAAGAGGTATGAGTCACCAATCTGTTTATTAATGTGTGTTTGTTGTGTACGAAGAACAGAAAAAAATGTATGGGAAATTAAAAACAAGTGGAAACCTCTTTTATTCAAGCAATCTTAAACTAGGATCAAAAGTCATATATTAGTGGCAAACTTATAATGACTAGAAATGGACTATTGGGTCTCTCTGATCTTTTTCATCTTTAAAAAGCAATCAGGATTCAACTGGGAAGAACTGATCATCCAAGAACTGAAGTAATATCTGAGAGAGATGAAGCCATCATTATAAATTAGAAGGAGCTCATCATTCATTTTTCTGCTATCTCTTCTGATGGGAAAAGTAGACTCTGAGAAACCCACTGCTGTTCCTTCCCCGTGAGCTCCAGGAATCTGAAAGCCAATCATGATGCTTACAAAATAAAGTACAAAGAAAGCACTTCCATTATTTTCTATATTCCCAGTGGCAAATTTTCAGGATCCAGATTTTATCCAATTTGCCAGAGAGAGCATGCATACAATTCTGTGCTTTCTAACAGAACACAGTTTAGCCTTCCACAATTTCCATATAAAGTATTTCTTTCCTATCTCCCACACCTAGCTGTGAGCCCTCTAGTTGTCCTATGAAGGCATTTATTTCTGGCTGGCCAATCTGAATTTCCCATGGCTTTGCTACCCACTGGTGATAAATGTACCCCGTTATTTCTAAATTCTCTGGGAGCAAGGGGATTGATACCTGTAACAGAAGAAGGGGACCACCACAAGAAAGGAATTCACCTTCATAGTCTCTGATTCCAGTTAATCACCAGGGAGATAGTATTTTAAGGACCAAAAGACTTCATGGAAGTTTCTTGAATTTCTCCTGAGACACAGATCACTAGACTAGAATAACCAAAAAGAAGGGGTTTGCTAAATGCCACTCATTTGGTAGGGTGATTTACTTGGGTAAGCAAAAAGCCTTTTAATGGAATTGCTCCAAGAAGGAACCAATCAACCCTCCGGGGAAGCGATTTCAAATCGCAGCTGAGGATAAAAAGAGGGTGACATTTTAATTCCAATCTCCAGCTCGTATCACAGGCATGTGGGTGGCCCTTGTTAGCATGTGGCTCTGTTAATAAACACAGCAGCAAGCAATCAATGCCCTGTCCACTCAAAATAATGCATGATGATATGAGGGTGCAGGGCCCCATAATTTTGCTGACAGCTTCCGTCTTCTCTTTCCACTAGGAGTAACTGAAGAGGAAGCCTGCCTGGTTGCCATATGAGGGTTCTTGGACTTTGCTGATGTTTCAATATTGCCCGTCTGAACCCAGAGCTTAAGTCCCATCAACAATGCAGAGCTAGCTCTGGACAAGGCATCAGAATTCAGATTTGTTCAAGCAAAGCCTACCTAGATTTCCCCCCCCCCCTTTAAATCCCACACAGGTGGGTTATGAGGTATGAGGAGATACCCGGTTCATAAGAATATTTCCCAAAATGGCTCCTTCCCATGTGTTCATTGTAAAGCACACAAACTTTTTGGGGTGCAACAGTGCCTGTTTCTAAGTGCCCCTCTCCTGGATACTGTGAGTCTTACCTGCCCACCGCCCTCCCCCCAGCTCCTTTGGGACCTAACTCCTTGCATGTGTTCTGTCTCCCACTCCATGTCCTGCTTTGTGATCCCTCCCTTGCTCTGTTTCTCTTGTTTTTCTCCATCTCCCCCTCAGGCCCCTTTCTCCTCTGCTTTATGGCAACCACTTATGCTTGCTGTGTGTTTGAACTTGACTTAGATTGTAGAGCAGCTACTGAAGTTGCTCAAAAGAAAGGAGTCTCGGAGAAAGTGTAAGAGGCTGAGCTGGAACAGAGCACCTCTCTAACTCCAAAAGCGTTCTCCTTAGCTGACACTGTTGCGAGGGTACAGACCTCAGGAATCACGGGAAGTGTTCAGACAGGATTGGTGGCTGGTGGTGGGGGCATGCTGCAGAGTAGGGTCTCATTTCCTATTCCTGTCTTGGCAATGGATGAGTCGGCACGGCCGGGCGAGACCCCGCCAGGACCTCGCGGAATATTCTTAACTGCTGGTATGCAACCATTCAGCCAGTGGCAGCAGCCCAAGGAAGAAAGATTTTAAGGAAATGGAGACATAAGGACTCATTTCTTTTTTTTTTTTTTGAAAAGCAACTTGGAAGGCAAAAAAAAAAGTAAGAACAGCAAGACTTATGTGAACCCATTGGGAGTGTGCTGAAAATCTCTGATGAAGGATGGAGATTGCTTTGAAGCAGACTTTATTGAAGCAAAAAGTGAGTGTGTACCCAGGGACGCCGGCTGACGGGGTCACTTATCAGTCTTTCTGGCTTTGAGTTTCCTTTTTTTACTCTCCTCTCTTTCTTTCCTCCTTTCCCAAATTCCTCATGCTACCAACTTGCAAAAACGTTGCTGTATAAAAATATTTTCTGTCTGAAGAGGAGGCTTTTATATAGCCTCCGCAATTACAACACGCAATATGACATGCAAAAACGCTTCTAAAATATCCCAACACTTTTAGGCACACCCTAGCTTTCCATGAGCTTAGAACTGAAAATGGCACTGAGGGATCTCTGGGGAAAAAACAGATGAAAATCATGAAGAGGATTATAATAATAACAATAATAATAATGATGGTTGATGGGTCTCACAGCAGGGGAATGTGGAATGTGGCTTAGGCGAGAGGTAAAGAAGGGCTCAGCCAGGAAGGAGGAAAGGAAGCATGTGCTTAGAACTGGAAATATGAAAAGCTGCTCCCCTTCAACAAGTAAGATTGCCAGGCCAGAGATCATGAGAGAAAGCCCTGACAGAAAATGAGACTTAAGAAGAAAACCAAGGAGGAAATGAAACCACACGAGTCACAATAGAGAAGGCTTCACCACCGGTGATCAGAGCGAGGCCTCGCTCAGGAAAAAGGTGGAGCCTGGGGCTACGCTTAGCTTACTATTATAATTACTCCTTCCATCTTTGCCAGATGATACCATAAAATAATGAGGCTGGCTTATGTGCGTGTGTGTATATGTGTGTGTGTGTTTGTGTGTGTGTGTGTGATTGTGTGTGTGTGTGCTTGTGTGTGTGTGTGCGCGTTTGTGTGTGTGTATGTGTGTGTGTGCTTGTGTGTGTGTGTGTGTGTGCACACGTTTGTGTGTGTGTGTGTGTGTGTGTGTGTGTGTGAGTATCACCAGGATTTAAACTCAGGGCCTTGCATTTGTTAAGCAGGTACTCTACCATACCTCCACTGTTTTTTCTTTACTTATTTTTCAAATAGGGTCTTGAGTTTATAGCTGGGCCCACCAGGACTGTGAGCCTCCTCTTTACCCCCTGAAGCTGGGATAACAGTTCATGTTATCCCAATAAACCATGCCTGGTTTATTGACTGAGATACAATCTCATGAACTCTTTCCCAGGGGTGCCTTGAATGATGATCCTCTAGATCTCTATCTTCCAAGAAGTTGACATTATAGGCATCAGCCACCATGCTCAACAAGGCTGGATTTATTTTTTAACAAACCACTGCTTATGTGTTTGAATAGTGTTGATTTTCAAAGAGGGCAATGCTACTATTCTTAGATTTTAAAGTCTCTGATATCAGCCAGCTGTGTGTGTGTGTGTCTGTGCGTGTGTGTCTGTCTGTGTGTGCATCTGTATGTGTATGAAATTCTGTCTCTGAAAGTGGTTCCAAAGGGAAGTAAGTCCTAAGATGATCCAGTCCTAAAGTTGAAGCTAGCATTCACAGTTTGCAGGTAACATTTTGGGAACACAATGCTAATCTGGGAAGACAAGTTTGAGAATAGTAGTTCAAAAGTCAATCATTCCTCACAGAATGGATGGGTCCCCCTCTGATGTGCTCCACACAGATGCTGAGAAAGGCATCGGTCTGGACACTAGCCACTGCAGAAACCACAGGAAACATGGTCTGCAAGTCCTCATGGACCATCGTCATGCTTAAAAACCTAGAGACATTTTGCTGCCATTTTCCCATGCACAGAGGATGCTTGGGTGTTCAGCATGTGGACACGTCCCTTAGTGAACCACACACTTTATGCTAATGGCCAAGATGCTTCCTAGGGAAATCAATAAACGCTACGACTTAGCAGATGCTGAAACCCACGGCCGCTCCTTCAATTTTCCATACAAGAGCAGGAATACTTCAAGAGAACACAAAGAAACTTGGGTATCTTGAATGAGTAGCTATCTTTCCACAGGCAACGCATTCTCTCTTTATGGAAGCAAAGGTCCCGGGAGAGAACTGAAAAGGGGTGTCAATAGCACAAGGAAGGATTCCGAAGTCCTCTCTCAGCCTCCAAGTATATCACAGTGACAAACCCCATGTTGTTTGAGCACCAGCTTCCTGGGTTTTATTACAAGTCTCCACTGTTCGTTGGAGTTGCTTAGAGGTGGTCAGGGCCAATGTCATAAAAAATAGGGCATTTTTATTTGGTCTGTGGGAAAACAAATATAGCTTCCCCATAAACCTCTAGAAAAGCTTCCTCTTTCTCCTGTTTGCCAGATTCTATAACATCAATTATCTACCTGAAGCTTTCTCCAAAATAGGGAGGAACTTCACATAAAACGTGGATTTGGACACTCAGCGGAAACCTGGAATCCAATACAGCAAGCTGACGTGTTGGTGCGTGTGACGAGTTACAAAGTGGCACAGCCCCTGAGGTACCGAGGGGACCAGCAGGGCCCAGTGGAGAAGTCCTTGGGGCTACTGCAGTGGACAGAGGCAGGAATTGTCACAGGAGCCATCAGAACCCAGGATGAGTCATGCAAGCACAGGCCCAGCACTAACACAGTTCGAAGGCTGGCTTGCTTCATTATAACGGTCCAGGTTCTCTGATAAAACCAATATGACACGTCAGATCAGCCTAACCTGGTGTTCTAATGCACTAGAAAGGAGAAGGGCTGAGACAAAGCAACCCTTGTTGAGCCTCTATCGCATGCCAGAGGCTTTCTGTCACCACAGTCCACCTCGGGAAGAATCACTACTTCTATTTCTGTCCCTGAAATCAACTGAAGACTCAGAAGCTGAATGAATTATCCACAGGCAGTTTGCGAATGCTAGCTGCAAGATTCAAACCCTGATCTGTCCGGGATCCGAAGTGCTTTCAGCATCCTTAAGCTGAGCTTGAGAGACGTCTACCAAATGTCCTGCCATCGTTGACTGCTCTCAGGCAATCCACTCTGTCAACACCCAGTTTTATAAAAGATCTTAAGGAGAATGTGCCTCTACAAGAATTTGCTGTTGGATTTCTGTACTTAAAAAGATAATCTGGGATATCTTAAACTCAAAGAGTTCACCTGGGCACTGGTGGCTCAGGCCTGTAATCCTAGCTACCCGGGAACCCGAGATCCAAGGATGATGATTTGAAGGCAGCCCAGGCAGTAATGTCTGTGAAACTCTTATCTCCAATTAATGACTTAAAAATAAAGCAAAAAGTGGAGCTGTGGTTGAAGGGGTAGAATCAGGAGCAGAAAAGCTCAGGGACAGCATCTAAGCCTTGAGTTCAAGCCCCAGAGCCAGCTCACCAAAAAGAAAGAAAAATCCACCTGTTGCATGAAGCATAGCATATTTATGCAAGTGTAGGATCATTTACTTAATTTATGGATGATACATCCCAATGTTCCTGCTCATCTGTGTCTTGTAATCTAGTCCACACCAAGAAAACTCACCAACAGACGCACCACAGCGACCAAGTTTTAAGAAAAGATGTGTCCTCAGGGGAGTCAGGGACGGGACACCTAAGCAGGTAGGAATGGCCCAAGAATGGCCCAAGGATGTGAACACGGCAGTGGCCGGCCAGGGAGCATCTCCTCCACTTCGGGCCCCACCTCGCACTGCTGTTGTGAGTTGCTCTCGCCAGCCTTCACCAGAAGGCTGTATAGCAGCCATTTCTCAGTGTCAGGCACTCATTAAATAAACCATAAACACCATCTTCCTCGGAACTGGGACTGGAGTCCGAACAGCCTTCACATCCAAACGGCACCTCACGGCCCTTGGTCTCAATTCTGGTTCTCTCATCACTAGCCTGGTTCAGAAATCTCATAACTTGTGCTTCCCACGAGTGACTTGGCTACGGAGCAGGCTGTTTAGAGAAGCAGATAACAACCTCCCTTGGAAGAAACTATCGAGGTGTTGCAGGAAGCAGGGTCTGTAGCAAATGTGGTCCTGGGCTCAAATAGCAGCCTCTCTGGACTCACTTCCTCCGGCACTGCTCTAATGATGCCACTTGTGGCCTAAGTGATGGCAAGACCCCCCCGCCCATTGTGAGCTGTGTGGTACCCAGAGTCCTCTCCACATCAGAGTCGGGGGAAAGTGGAACCGTGACAGGGCCCAGGACCTCTCTCCTGGTTGATAGTGAAAACTGGAGATCACCTGGAGAGGTGCGGGCTGCTGAAAAGACAGGACGGTAATGAGACTGGAGAGATTTCTCTGCCCTCAGGCCAGCCTTCCCCTAAACCACACCAACTGAGGCTCTGGCCTGGTTTTAAAGACCCCTTGAGAAAGGAGGTTTGTAAGTCTTCCCTCTGGGAGAAGCAGCCTGGGAAGGCAGGCATTTGCATCGCCAAGCAGCGTAGAAGTGAGTCCAAACCAAGCTGCACATCGTGAAACGAGGAAGCTCTTCTTCGGTCATCCATAATGCAAGTGCTGTCTGTCGATTTGCCTGTTTACGAATTTCTGCTTCCTGTTTATTTAAGAAAATCCAACCAAACCATTTGCTTCATCAAGATATGCTGTAGTTCTCCATAACATAAGAAACCGTGGGTAAAAGAGATTGAAGAGAGAAACCCAACTCTCCAAGAGCCTCTGGCCCATTCCCTCACCTCTGTCAGGTTCTGTCACTTAGTCATGTGACCTTCCATTACTACCTTATTCAAAACTTCAACAACCCTACACACACACACACACACACACACACACACACACACACACACACACACACACACACGGATTATACATTATTTTCTACACAGTATCTATCACCATCAAACACACCATATAATTTTCATTATCTATTTTGCCTATGAAAATTTTAAGCTACATGAGAAATGTATTTTGTTCTGTCCTGTGAACTGTTCGTGTGCCTAGCTATTAACACAAAGGCTGGAATATGGCGGCATTGTCATGTAATTGCTCAGAGAACTGAATGAGCTCCTGGCTTCCAGCAACATGTCAGGTCTTCTAGTAGCTAACAGATGATGAACTGCCGAAATAGGATGTAGACTGATGACTGACTACGCAGCAGCCAGGCCTAGCAAGGATTGTAGTTCTGGTAGAATGGGGACTCTTCCTGTGTGATCCTTGGGTTCCCTTCTTCCCTTCCTCAGAGAGGCCGAAGTAGGGCTCTTGCTTCTTGAACCCTGCATCAACCAAACCAGCCCTTCTCTTCTCTTACATGATGGGGTTGTCTGAAAGATGTTAGTGGGAAGGAAATGGTTCCGTTGATGATTAAAGATAGCGACAGAATATCTCCAGCCTACATCATTACAGGAAACCATGTTTTTTGCAAATCCATTGGCTAGAGTATTAAAGAAACAGGTTTAATTCATCTCATGAATATTTCCAGCACATTTGTGGTGTGCTGGGACTTGTGCTGGCTTCCAGCAATATCTAGAGATGCATATAAGAGGAAAGTTCAAACTCAGCCATGTTCACGTCAACAATTACAATGGCCCTGGAAATGTGGGGAATCAAGGGAACGTGGGGAAGGATGTCGGGAATGTGTCTTTCCAGAGGTGTCAAGTCTTACGGAGAAGTCTTAACCAGGTGAAGCCTAAGATGATTAGCTTCACAGGACTCATTTCTCTCAACCATAAAATAAGAAGTTTGAAAGAGAGCAGGAAGTTCCCTCCCAGGTGTAAAAGCTTCCCGCCAGCTTTGCCTTCTCTTTCTGTGCTTGTGTGTTTGACTTCCACCCATCAAAAACTCCTGTGGAAGTCCAGCTGCCATTTTAAGAGTACCAAGAGCTGGGAGTGTAAGAAGTGAGCAGATGGAGGGCTCTACGTCCATGTGGGTGAGATTAACACCACTGTGAAAAATGAACACATTTATTCCACCCTGAAAAAATAATAAAAGAACAAGCTCAGCCCCCTTCTTGCTCTCTTCCATGGTGCTAGTGAAGGAGCAGTGTTATAATATCTTGTGGAATATGTGACATTCTACCTGCTACTGGAAGAAGAGCCTTGGTTCTACAGTCCCAGTGCCAGAACTGTGAGAAATAAATCTCTGTCCTTCATAAATTATCCAGGCTCTTGCGTTCTGTTATAGTAGCACAAAACAGGCTACGACATCTCACAGCCAGATAACAGAAAGCATTAATCTCAGATAACGAATTGCGGAGTGTAGAATGCCATGGCCAATTCATCGGAGCATTAATAATGCATTTAGCACAGCCTGGTAACCAGCATGAAAAGTCATTTAAATTAATTGCTGTTTTCTCCCACACATGAGAGATGTCTGTTGCCTTCGTCTAGATTTAACTTTGGGAATTCCATTAATAACCATGTCCATTATCAGTTCTGAAGTTATCTTAAAATAAGGTACAGCATTACAAACTTTATTACTCACCATTACCATCAAGCTTGTTTTAACATTTGAGACGTGCTTCCTCGTTTAACATGTTGAACAAGGAAACAGACTCTCCATGTCCCTGCAGATTTGGAGCTAGGAAAGATTTTAAGACATCTGACTCCTCCATTCTTACAATTGGGGGATTTGTGCGCTGTCAGTAACCATCGAGATTTCACGGGTCAGCACAATGAGAGGGAGGGGGAAGCTAAGGCCTATGCGCTTGGAAAATTTCTGTGTCCAGGATTTGGGTGGCTGTAAATCTCATTGTACTCAGAGTAACCTAAGAGCTTACTCTCTAAGTCATGGGAGAAAATGACTTGGCATCAAAAGAATCAAGTTAACAGCAATTCTGCCAGACATACATACTGGGATGACCTGATCATAAGAAGAAACAAAGAAAAAA
Organism: Dipodomys merriami; assembly: GCF_024711535.1. Lineage (NCBI taxonomy): Eukaryota > Metazoa > Chordata > Mammalia > Rodentia > Heteromyidae > Dipodomys > Dipodomys merriami. The sequence continues at coordinate 4,303,784 of NW_027202826.1, forward strand.
GTGGAATCATGTAGAAAAGAAATAGCCTTCAAGTATGAAATGCCCACTGGATTGAACAACTCCAGCTCTACCACTGCCAAGCTATGTGGACAGATCCCTTGAGATCTTGATCTTGATACTATTCTGTCATTTATCAAATGAAGGTAGCAAGATTTATCAGAGTAGAGGAAACACAAACTTCTATCACCTAACAAGTGAATAAACAAAACCAAAATGTGGTACATCTGCCCAATGGTTCATTGTCCAACATTAATAAACAATAAAGTACTAATGCAGGCGATAATGTGGGTGGACATTGAAAACATTATACTAAGTAAAAGAAACCGATCATAAAATAGACCCTAGATTGAATGGTTCCATTTTATTAGAGGTAAATCAATAGGGAAGGATGAGAGGATACTAATGGCTAGAGAGTATTCTGGAGGGAGGATGAAAACGTCCAGAAATTGGTCGTGGTGATGGTTTTACGAGTTCATGAACTCACCAGGGCCCACTGTGATGAACCCCTGAACACACATTGCAAGCCCTGCTGTGGTGTGATGTGGGAGTGGGGACGCTGAGGGGCAGAGATACCCAGGCAGGTCATGTGGTTCGAGTCCCAGACTGCGATGGTGAGAAGAAGAAGACGCCAGAACCCAGAACTCACTGTTCCTCATCTCTTGCTGCACGAGCTTGCGGGAAAGAGTTTACTGCCTGTGCTGGGAAGCCGGCCCCTGAAAAGAGTGAATCTGCCAGCACCTTGAGCTTGGAGCTTCTAGCCTCCAGAACTGTAAAAAACATCTGTTACCTCCAGCACCCAGTTCTTGGTACTTTGTGATCACTGTCCAATCGAGTACTTTAAGTAGGTTAATTACTGTCCTTACAAGAAGAGGTATATGGTATGTGAATGATAGCTCAGAAGGTGTCATAAAAGAAAGAGTATCTGTCAGATTGTAAACATAAAGCCATGTAAGGCATCTGCAGGGTCTTCACATCCAAATAATAATAAGCTATCCAAAATAGTAATAAAGCTACCACTATCCATCCAGATTTCCTCCTCCAGCTCCACTGTGGGTAGCAGTTACTTTAGAACTTGCAACTTCCAGTCACCTTCCTCTTGATACTGTGCTCTGGTCACATACCAATACAGCCAACAAGGGGTCGTGTGGATGTAGGAAATCGGCTGTACAAACAGAGGGGGCTGGTGTTCATGAAGTGGGAAGTTAGGAGACATCTACCCACATGGGCCCATTTCCCTTGCATTTGGGTGACGTCTTGAGAAACACAGCTTTCTCATGCTTCACTTAACAACGGCTGTTAAAATTTTAATGGCAAAATGAGAAAGCCATTCAAGGGAGATTGCCAAATGTCTAATTAGATGATGCTGAAAACAAAGGAGGGAAATTTGATTACTAAGTGAATGAAGAAAAAGAAAACAGTGACTTTTTCTTATTAAAATGAGGCACAAGCTAGGCATCAGTGGCTCACGCCTATAATCCTACCTACTCAGGAGGCTGAAAGCTGAGCATCATAGTTCAAAGCCAGCCTGGTAGGGAAGTCACTGAGACTCTTATCTCCAATAAAGTACCAGAAAGGCCAGAAGTAAAGCTGTGGCTCAAGTGGTAGAGCGCTAACCTTGAGCAAAAGTAACTCAGGGACAGCAATCAGGTTGCAAGTTCAAGCCTCCAGATTGGCTTTTTACCCATTGATTAAGGTCATTAGGACTAGTTACCGACTTTGAATTCCACATTGAGTTCAAGCTAACATCCAGGATTACTATTATTTTACTATAATTATAGAAAACATAAGAATTTTTCCTAAAATGAAAAAAGTAAAAATAAGAGCTAAAAACATGGTACAAGTGATTTAACACCTGCCCAGCAAACACAAGGCCCTGAGTTCAAACCTCAGTACCACCAAAGAAAGCAAATACATCATATCATCTATAATATATTACTTAATATTATATATGTTTACCTGAAATTTTTAATCTGCTTTTTAACAAAAGACAACTCAACACACCACTTGGTCAAGAACCAGTCTGTGAAAAAAAAATGAAACAAATGTGAAAGACTACAAACATTCAAAGTGAGTGAGAAAAAGACAATCCAACATGAAATACAACAAGAATAAAAAGCAATGTCATTGAGAAGAAACACAAATAGTCAAAAGAAATATTAAAATAAGTTTGCTCTTACTAATAACCAGGGAAATGAAAATTAAATCACTACTAATAGATTTCAGACATGAAGAAGTTCAACTTTGAAAGTACTATACATTGACGCGGGAAGGAAGAGGTCTCTTCATCAGTGATGGCCATGGAGATTAGAACATTCATTTTGTTGAAACAAAGAATATTCAGACCTATGACCCAGAGCTTATATACTTCAAAATGTCTACTCATTTTAAGAAACTCTAGTATATGTTAATATGTTCATAGTAATATTATCTGTCATAGTACATGGGGAGAATGTTAAACACATTGTTGGATATGTAATAAATGGAATATAATATAGTAAATAAAAGGAATTAATGCATGAATTTTGTTTTCACAATTTTTTTTCAATGTAAACTGCAAAAAGTACATTAAATATAATGTGAAAATAATATATGTTTCTCCTATTTCAGAACAATACATTTCAGGAAATGTATGTAAATATAAATGGTCCATCATTTTGGAATAATGTAAATCAAACTCACCACTGAGAAGTGTGGCAGAAGAATAAGATTTCAACCAAGACCCAAGCATGGTAGTTCACAATTGTAATCCCAGCATTCAGGAATTTGGGAAGCTAAGCAGAAAGATTATGAGTTCGCACCAATGAAGTCTACATCAAGAGACTCTGTCCTCCACCCTCCCCCCCAAAAAAAAATGAAAAACCAATTATTTAGATGGAGCTAAAGAGGATTTTCACTCTTTCTGAAATACAGTATTTACAAGAAAAGGTTGGAGGGAGGGAGGAAGGGAGGAAGGAAATAGTTCAAGTGGTTTATTACGGACAGTGGACATATTTGGATTACTTTCATCTATATGTGTTAGACATATTTAGGGTTCTTTTCATCTGTACGTATTTGTGACTATGCTTCAGAAATTTCTCAAGTTAAAAAATACACAGGAAAAGTGGCTATCATCGTTCGATGGTCAGTCATCTGTAAAGGCAAACCCAACTTTAAAGTGTCCTGGATTTCAAGTGATAAAAGCACTCCGTGCCTTAAAAATATGTTATATGCATGAAAGGACTAGCCCAGGACTAATCCATCATTATCCATTAGCTTAAGCACCAGGTTAAAATCTTTACTAAGCTTTAAGCTTGCGCCTTGGCCATCAGAGAACAGACCTTTATAGCAGTGAGCAGAAGTAGCAGATTTTTGTGATGTGATATTACTACCTAATTTGTCTTAAATATGTTTCCTTTGTAAAATGGCAGGATAATTACATGTTAAATATTATCTTAATAAGCCCAAGAAATTCAAGTTTTAATTATTGTGACTTAGGAAATGTGAGCTTCCATAGCTCCCCTTCACCCCCAGCCCCACCAGCAACGTTCGGGGTGGTGCCAGCACCTTCATTACCTGGTTACACACAGGTGACCAATATGACATTTTGCTTGGAAATGATCTAGGATAATGTGATGGGGAATAGCTGCCCTTTTTCTCCGGTGCTTCTCTGTAAGCTATAAATAAGTTGAGTTGTGCTCCTTGATTTATGTTTATGACTATTATTAGGGTGATTTATTGGGGGTTGAGTGCTGACAGTGTGCAGAGTGCTATACCAAACTCATAAGAAGAAATGGTTATGCCCCGGAGGCTTACATACCAAGACAAACAACTCAGCCATAAAATACACCAGCTAAGAGATGCTTAATCTCAGCACAGCAATGCTTCTTGGAGTTTCTATGTAGGTAGAGAAAAATTCCTCCTTCCAGGGGTAGAAAGTTAATGCTCTTTGGAAGACTTTGGGGCCCAGTTTCCAATAGAGACTTTATTCCAGGCTAGAGAAACATCAAAGACCCTGTGCCTAGCACGTGGTAAAGGAAATGGCTAATGGGAGAGTCCCAGTACTGAGTCAAGTGGTTTTTAAGATGCCTTTCAAGGCCTTCAGTCTAATACATCGTCAACCTCATTGTTCCAAATGGCTTCCATGTGCTGCTTTTAATATTACAATTATCTTACATCCATTTCAGAACAATACTGGCTAAGAGCAACTATCTGGACCAGTGTTTCAAAGTGTCTATTTTCAAGACGAGTGGGTCTGCAGTATGGAATTAGGTACTGAAAAATAAAAACACTGGGGGCAAATTTTTTTCTGTCAGTCATGGGGCTTGAACTCATGGCCTGAGCACTGTTCCTGAGCTTTTTCAGTCAAGGCTAGACCTCTACCACTTTGAGCCACAGTTTCACCTTTCTGGCGGTTAACTGGACATAAGAGTCTCATGGACTTTGCTGCCTGGGCTGGCTTCAAATCATGATCCTCACACCTCAGCCTACTGAGTAGCTAGAATTACAGGTGTGATCCACCAGTGCCCAGCAGGGGGCAAATAATTTTAAGAAATGCTATATTAAAGTGAAAAAAACTCTCCACTGCAGGAATTCTCAGGGCCATCACCTGGAGCCTAAAGATTTGTGACTCTCAGGTTGATTTGAATACTTCCAAGGACCAGTGATCTGCAGCACACACTGGAGCCCACCGTGCTATTTTAAGAGCGAGAACAATTTGAACTTCCAGACTCCTTAAACCATGATGGTGGTTGGGAGTCCTTTCTGACCTGACTTCTACATGCATCCCTGTTGTTCCTATCAACTGAACCAACATGGCACGATTCTCCTCACCACCCACCAAGCAGGGCTAAGGTGGAGTAACTGAATCTGCACAGGGCGGAAACCAGCTTCCTCTCTGGTCCCCAGTCATCTTTTCCCTCGGGATTTCCTGCCTGGGGGTAATTTCCTCCCATAACAGAAAAAAAAAAAAAAAGACTTGTGTAACCAGTAGGATGTCAGGGAAATGACAGAGTGTCACTGCCAAGTCGGGAAAGACATGGAGTTCACCTTGCTGCTGTGGGTGGCTTGCTGAGTGGAAAGCCAGCTACCCTGCTGAGCAGCCCTGGGGACAGCCCTGTACGGAGACGGACGGAGAATCAGCAGTCACGGTAGTGAGCTCTCCGGAAGGGCCAAGGCAAGGCTTCCAATATGAAGCCCACGCCAACGTGGTGACTGCGATCTCACAGAGGACTCTGAGCCGGTGCCAACCACAAATGCTCCCAAATTCATGACCTTCAAACACAATGTCAAGTAACCCATGACCATGTCATGCTCACACTGGAGATCACTGTCATACAGCAGTCCAACACTACCCCAAACCCCAAGACTTTTCAAATACTGCGAATATTATGTCCCGTTGTATTCCTTTGCCTGGATTTGGGAGGTTGATTTAATTGTCACTTCTTAACTTGTACTCCGTCACTGAATCTCATGAATGCCATGTTGAAAGAGCGTTTGGGACAGACCCATGCGGCATTCTGAGTCCAGGCCCCATCCAGCCCCATCCCCAGTTACTAGGTGTTTCTCATGAAGAACAAGACAATCTCAACAAAAGGACAAGTCACAGTGATAACTACCAAGAACTTCAGTAACAGGGTTACTGAGCGTCAGAAAGCAGCCTCTGCTTCAGAGCAGCTGGTGCTGTCTGACCTCTGTGAGGGTGGAGAGGGAGAAGAGCATGGCAGAGGTGAGGAGACCTGCACTCAGGATCAGCATGGACCCAGAGTGTTGTGGGCAAAGGGGAGCACTGGATCCCTGTAGAACCAAGCAGAGAACCCGAAACAGAACCGTGACCCAACCCAGGTATATTTAGAACCCCTGATCATGCTGAAGCAAACTGACTAGGAAGGGACAGGGCAAGGTGGGCGAGAAAGGACAGGAGTTAGCATGCTCTAAAGAGGCATCAAATAAGCTACAGGCAGCACAGGTGAGACGCCCATCTGGACCCAAAAAACCAGGGACATAAAGAAGAAAGGAAGAGTAGAGAGGAGAAGAAAGGCAAAAAGTGCAGAGAGTGATGTGCACAGCCATTTAGTTGTTCTCATTGGCTTTCTGTAACTATAGCAATTACCCTGGGATAATTAACTTACTAAGAGAAAAGTGTGTGTGCTGGCTCACTGTTTTGGAGGTTCCAACCTCCGACTGATTTGTCTTATTGCTCCAATCCCATGGCAAGGCAGAACTTGATGATGGATAAAACCATTCACCGCCAGGGAACAAAGACAAGAAGAAAGAGATTAGGATTCTCTAATCTGCTCAAAGGCATAGTCCCAATGACCTAAAGACCTCCCCCTAGGGCACACCTCTTAGAGGTTCTGCCTGTCCAAGTCAGCACAACCCTGCAGCCAAGCCTTTAACCTGGGATTTGGGGAAACATGTAAGTTCCAGAATATAGCACTATTATTTCCATTAATGAAATTTGGGACCTTCATGGCTGTCTAGCTGAGCGCAGACTCCTGGGAGGATATTAAGCCATAAGAAAATAACCCAGAACCCTCTGGACTACAGGTACATGGACCCAAGGGTACCGAGTACTTAAGTGTATAATATCGACATACTTTACAACATTGATGATCTTTTCAACAATTCTGCACAAAGAGAATTATTTTCTCCCATTGTACCAGGCCCAGAAACAGCCTGTGACCAATGATCCATTATAGCTGCTGGTAGAAATAAATTTGCTTGAAACTTTGCAACAGGCTCAATACACAGTCTTGCCTGTAGAAACACACGTAGCAGTAATCAGTATTCCTATCCAGACCCCGACCTGGTAGATAATTACAATTAAGCGTCAATGGATTAGCTGCCAGCAGGTTGGTAGCTAGTGAATGGTATTTTACATCTCTACCTTTGCAGAAAATTTGGAAATGTGGGGTTGTTTTTTTTTCCTCTATGCAAAAAAAAAAAAAGGTATTTCCAATTAATTTAGGAGAACATCAAAATTACTGAAAATTGTACTGCTCTTTATGACAGGATGAGGTACTGTGTGGCTGTCATCACTGTGTTTGAAATGCAAGGGTCACTTGCATTACTTACACAGTCCCTAGTTTACATTTTTCAATTAGGAGATAATCAGTGTGCCATTATGAGGAGAAATTGTTGGAATGACCTTTGGGCTGGGTGTTCTACTCAGCCCATCTTTGGGGAGAGTGTGATTGAAAACATGACAGCAAAATAAGGCACGCTAGACGGGTGATAAATAAGAACAATTATCACACTTATTATCTGATAAATAATGTATTGTGATTTGCCACGAATCCATCTCCAGCCACCTCCTGGATTAAAAAACAACACACCCTGAAGACTGACTTCTTCCGTATTTCCCATGACATGGCAGAAATTCTTGTGTGAAAAACACAAAGGAGGCATTTACCTGGAAGATGAAGCCTGTCACCGCATACTTGATCATTTTAATCAGTGCAGATAAATTATGTCCCTTATAAAAATGGAGCATCAGTAATTTTCTCCCAGCTTGGAAAAGAATTACCTGGGAGAAACCCTTTCAAGGAGAAGACAAAACTCAACACCTAGGAGTCTATTTGATTTAAAATCCTGCCTTCCATGCCTGCATTTAAAAACAACATCAGCTATGCAATGGCTTCACATAGTCCTAATTTCAGAAATCATTGCCTCTTACAACTGAATTCTCTGCAGGATTCTATGAGTTCAATAGGTAAGAATCACTTGGACTGGTGAGTTTTGTTGTTGTTTGGGTTTTGTCCCAGGACTTCTTTCCTCTTGGCTTTTGTTTGAGGGGTAAGGGTAGTAGTACTCACCCCTTTTTCTTAACTTGAGGGGCAAGGGCTTACACTCAGCCCCTCAAATGCTTCGTGCTATCTACCACTTGAGCCATGTCCCTCCCCCTCCCCCCCCAGCCCTTTAGTGCTGGTTACTGTTCAGGTAAGTTCTCAATTTAAGTCCCAGTTGGGCTGACTGCAGCTCCCCTTCATTCACACTCCCCATTGGCTGGGATGACAGGGGCACCACTGCCACCCACTATTGATGAGACGGACTTTCACAGAAGACTTCTGTTTCTTTTTTTGTGGGCCGGGAAAGGAGTGGAAAGCGGGGAAAGGGGTAGGGCTAGAACTCAGGGCCTGGCCGCTGTCCCTGAGCTCTTTTGCTCAAGGTTAGCACTTTATCATTTTGAGGCACTGTTTCACTTCCAGTTTTTTCAGTGGTAAAGTGCAAATAAGAGTTCATGAGCCCTTTTCTGCCTGAGCGGGCTTTGAACCACAGTCCTCAGATCTCAGCCTCTTGAGTAGCTAGGATTACAGGTGTGAGCCACTGGGGCCTGGCTTCATGGAGGACTTTTCTTTGCCTGAGTTAACCTAATCTCCAGTTCCTGAGTAGCTAGGATTACAGGCTTAAGCTGCCACACCCAGCTTCTCCTAACACTTTTGCTTTGCTATCCTGTACTTCTCATTGCACTGAAAAGCTTAGCCATAATTCACAGGATTCCAGGGTCCTTGGCTCCATAGAACATTAATACTGAGTAGATTGCTCTCAGCACATACAAACCAACATTGCTTGTTGCAGTGTTCCCTGCTAGGGAACTGAATTGGCCCTGAAACGTGAAAGGATTCTCAATGCCACCTTCAAGTGTCTGAAGGAAATTTAAATATTTCTAAGGAAGATGTGATAGACTACCACTAGAATAATGTGATGACCTCAGAGTCTACATTCCCCCATTTTAAATCTAACCTCTTTTCGTCCACAGACACAGAGACAGTGGTTAGACAGAGTATAAGGTGTGTTTCCAGCATAACCTCACCAGCAATGGAGAAAGCAGGACAGGACTATTTCATTTTGTCAATACAAGAGTTCAAACCCAGCGCCTTGCACTTGCTAGGCAGGTACTCTGTTACTAAGACATGCCTCCAACTCTTTGCTTTCTTTCTTTCCTTTTTTATTTATTTATTTCTTTCTTTATTTATTTATTTTCCCAGGCTTGGAGGACAGATATATGCCACCAGGCCCAGCTATTGGTTGAGTTAGAGTTTCACAAACTTTTTGTCTAAAAGGGGCTCAAATCATGGTCTGGCAAATCTCAGCCTTCTGAATAGCTGGCATTACAGGAGTGAGATGTTGCAGCTGGCTAGCAGAAGTTTCTTGATAGAAGCTCTTCCCTCAGGGTCAGATCTTTGATCCACCACCAGAAAGGGAGCCAGGATCATTTCGTCATTCCAGCTGGAACCCCACTGGAGAACCCGAGTTCTCTGTGCCCAACAGAGTGGAGCAGCAGAGTGGACAATTACAATTCCTTTGACAGCTGACCACAGTATGCAAGCACAAAGCAAGAAGGCTTTGTTTCCTGGTACAGCCAGTCTCCAACACATCCTACCTCAGTCACAGACCTCTGTGTGCCCAATGTCAAGAACTGTTCAAAGATCGCTAAAGGCCCGTGAGGGGGTAATCTGTGCAGATTTCTTTTGTCTGACAGGAAAACAGATGTCACTAAAGAAAGCCAGGACAACTAGAGGGCATATGGTAATGCTGCATTCAGTATTTCAGGGCCAACACCGTGAGAATTCAGGAAGGGGGGTTTCTCCCCCTCCCTTTCTCCTGCATCTCTACATCATCCATGTATGTGCCTGCCCAGGTCAGACCACACAAGAGAAGAGACACATGAACAAGGAAAGGAGCATTCTTCTCCCTTCTAACCAAACTTTCATATGGGCTTTTACAGGACATTCCGTACAGTATGTTCTCAAATAAAATAAAATAATATAAAAAAAAAAGAAAATCTACTTTGAAACCCATGATCCATCTCTCCCCTTCCAGAACCCTTCAGAATTTGGTAGCAAGCACTAGATTTACAAAGCCTAGCAGAACCCATAAGGGGAGCCAGCCTGAGTGGAGCCTTCCACCCTTGTCTGAGATGGAAGTTTCCAGCACTCCCCACCAAGCAGAACAAAGCTCACTCATGTATCACACAATTCCAGATATCCCCAGGCCTCCCAACTCACCACCTGTGGTTTTGGATCTAAGCAAATAGAGAACTAAAAGAGGAGACAAATCATTAGTAAATCTCTTAGGTCCTGATCCACAAATACTAGGAGCCCAGGGAAATAACAGGGAAGGTCTTCAAGTGATGCTCGCAGGAAGGGAGTTACGATGTGGTTGGCATGGGGGAAGCGGTTGGGATAAATCAAATGACTAAAATGTCAATACAAGTGCAATCTGTGAAGAGAGGACAAAGAGGTGGCACAGCGCAGGCCGGTGCTGTAGATCAAGAGGAGTTGGGACTTGGAATGAAATACAGATGCCTGCTAGAGGAAGCCATCGCAGAGTGAAGCTGTATGAGTGCAGGTCAAAGAAATCTGTGAAATAAAGGGAAATTAGCAGTGGTGTCCTCTGAGCCTAGTAAGTCAGGATGGACACACTGATAAATTTCTGTTCAGGGAGGAGAAGAGATCGCATGTCTCCATAAATAAATAAAATGTATCATGCAGTAAAAAAAAAAAATCAGCCTAAATGTGACTCTCCCTGCTACTACCTACTAAACTGTTCCAGAGTCTCTCTCCTCCTCTCCCTCCTGACTCCCCAGCCAGAGCAGATGCTAAGTCCCCCTTTTAACTTCTTGCCTTTGAATTAAGGACGATATTCTTGGTTCTGTCCTCCAGGTCCGGCAGGTAGACTCTGGCCACGGTAGGGCTTAAAGATACCATATAAATAATCCAAACATACATAAAGTGCTAGGTGACAAGATCACAAAAGTCGGCTATTCTAGATTTCAATTACTGAGACATTTCTTAAGGGGTAATAAATAAGAGCAAAACGCAGGTCAGCTGGGAGTTTTTAGAGCTGCATTGCTATTACTTGCTTGTTTCATAAAGCGGAAAAGGGCATCTGGAGGTGAGGTAATGGGGACTGCTGATGACAAATCAGGAATCCAGAGGTGAAGGGCGGCTGGGAGCATGACCCACCTCCATTTGCTATGCTATGTTTGTGCAGCCTCTCAACAGTGCCACAAAACAGGAAAAGGTGAAACCAGGAGAGAGAATTCTACCCTGAAAGTTAAAACTCACCAGGGGAAAATCTGGGAAGCAAAATTACAGTGAAATGTCATTCTCTAAAGGGCTTCAACAAGAAGAGTGATAAATGTTATTGCTCTGTGGTGCCATAAGGGTGTGGAGGCCTCAATCAGTCGCTGGGCTGGTTTTGCCCAAGTGCAGGAAGGCAGTTTCAGAAAGCAGACCCCGCTCCTGAGAGCTTCCAGGGCCAAAGGCTGTGGGTGAGAAGCAAAATGGAAAAGCCACTATTACAGCCATCAAGCGCACAAATAACTTGGGATCATCACAGCCTTGTGCCCTCTTGGGTTTAAAAGACACCCTCAGGTCGGGGCGAGCAAAGAAGGAATAAAGTTGAAGGTCAGAAAGGTCCAGAGGAAATCCAGGCAACAACCAAAGGAAAAATTAGCCTAAACAAATCTTTCAGACCTCCTTCCTTAAAGATCTCAGCAAAACAGTTACAAGAAAACCCATCAAGTCCCTCCCAGATCGGCAATGTGGCCAAACCTAGAGGGGAACAGCTGCACTTCTAATCTGGGATACAGAAGAAAAAAAAAAAAAAAAGACTCTCAAGCAGCTAGAAATTAACACCCATGGGGATGGCTCTCAGATACGTGAGAACCAACTCTCCAGAGCGAGACAGAGACAGAGAAACTGGCAGGGGGGTGGGGAGGGGGAGAGGGGAACAGAGCTGGTCCAAAAGGCATAAGAGTTCTTAGTGAGTGTGCTGGGCCGGCATCAAGAGTACATGGTGCAGGTTATCATGAGCGCTGTCAGGCTCCAGCAGCCCTCGGGAGGCATTTCAGGAAGGTTCAAAATTGACTGAGTGATCTAGGTGCACCACAAGATGACAAGAAGGGCAGGAAGGCCAAGAAAGCAGAGGGGGCGTTTGCACCCCAAACTCTCGCACGAACTTGAGGAGCTGGCTATGCACAGGGATTGTCCTCTCCTCGGGAGCACGGCCACTTCCAAGCACATGAGCAAATCAAAGCCCCCGCTGAAAGCAGGGCTGATGGTGAAGGTCCGTGCTTACCCCTGCACGAACGATAGGAAAAGATGCTGAAGGCATCCAGAGGCTCCTTTAGGAGGGAAAATTCTAGCACAGTATGTACAGCGTGATCCCACTTAATTTCTTAAATGTATTTTATGAGCCTAGAAAAGTATCTGAAACAATATACCAAAATCTTTTCACAGTGCTCACCCAAGTGAGAGCTGGGTTGGAGGGGGGACTTTTATTTTACTTGATTCATTTCTGTCCTTTTTTTAATTTTTATAAAAGTTGTCTTATTTTTGTAACTTAAACAATGTTGGTAATCTCTGAATGCAATCTTGGGGCTCCCAAGCTGACTTGGATGGTTTCTTGTTCAAATAAAATAGCATTTGTCTGTTCAAGTCCCAGGGAGTTAGCCCAGGTCAAGAGTCTGCCCTTCCTGTGAAGGACAGCAGGCAGGCCAGTGAACTGGGAAAGGGGCAGAAGAGGACATCCATGCACAAGTCCCGGCCTGCCCTGGGACCGAGACCAGAGGAAACATTATCCTCTCGTGATAGAAGATGAGAGCAAGATAACTGACAATTTGACAAAAGTCAAAGTTTCCTGGCATCATGAATTTAATTCGTTGATTTGATAGTCTATATTGAAATATAGAATGTTCTAATGCATAAAACACTCACTGAAGAATTTATACATAAAAGATATATATCTTGTCCTGTACCTACTCTTAATTAGGTCAGAAAAATGAATAAATATAGATATACAAAGAGAGAGGGAGAGTGAAGGGGGAAAGAAAGAGAATGAAAGACAGAAAGAAAGAGAGAAAGAAAGAAAGACAGAGAGAAAGACAGAAAGAAAGAAAGAAAGAAAGAAAGAAAGAAAGAAAGAAAGAAAGAAAGAAAGAAAGAAAGAAAGAAAGAAAGAAAGAAAGAAAGAGATGTGGTTAACATTTACGCAAACTGGGTAGAAGGTTATACAAGAATCATTCGTACTAGTCTTGCAACTTTCTCCCAAATCTGAAGTTATCTCAAAATACAGTTTGAGAAAATCAGGAAAAGGAGAGAAATCTGCCTTCTTTTCCATGTCAAGACAATGCTTGTCACTGTGGCAAATACCGATGAGAAAGGATTGGAGGAAGCAAGGATTTCTTCTGCTCGCACTTAGTTTCTGTCCGTCTCGACGGGAGGCTGCGGCAGAACAGAGCAGGTCACCTCCTGGAGGCCAGGAAGTGGAGAGAAAGAGACAATGCCTGCGGGGGCCGCCTCCTTTCCCGCTTGCATTCCATCTGTGTCCCTGCCGGGGGTGGTGTGGCCACTCTCAGGCCAGGTCATCTCTCCTCGGGTCATCTCCCTGGAAGCACACTCACAGACCCACCCTGCATGGGCGGTGCTCATCTTCTAGGTATCTCCCAGAGCTGAATTGAAGATGAACTTCCACATCTGCCGTGGCCTTTAAACGAATCAGTGTTTCCTGTTTTGCTCGCTTGCTTAGTTGCCTTCATTTACAGAATTTGATCTTGTCAGAAAAAAAAAAGAGTTCAAATGAGACTAATTTAACTAATAAACATATCCTAATTTGTTTCAAGGGCAAATATTGATCGCACACATGCTTAACCTCACTCGCTCACTAGCGGGTGGAGATGCCTGCAGCTGAGCACACTCCCAGTGAAGCCGAATGCGATTTACCCGTCGCTCACTCAGTTCGGTTTCTTTAAGCCAGAATTTTTACAAAGCTACAGCTATTCCTCGGTGGGAAATCGCCCGTAGGAAGCTACAAGGGTTCATCAAAGGCAGAGGGTCAAAGTCGTCCGTCTACTGCGGTGAGGTGCTGGTCATGTGGCTATGCACCCCATAAATCACAATAATCATATCCTGAGGCGTTCTTTTCTGTATTAAAAGATAAGAACTCTGTTTTTGTTTCCAGAACCATTGCTCTCTCTCCCTGCTTCACAAGGCTCCTGTAATTCAGAAGATAGACTTCATTCAAAGAATGAAAAATCGGTGAGTCCGCAGCCATCAATCCAGCCAGCTGCACAACGCTCCCTGCCTTGTAAGCAGCCCAGCCCCTTCCAACACCATGAAGCGCTTTCTTAGACCAGGTTTGTACTTCGGACTTCACCCCCAGCCCCCCAATGCTGTCAGCCCCGCTCCGGGAAACACGTGTGTGAGCTACAAAGCCCAGATACGGACTTCGTACACACAGGTAGACCTCACCTTTGGAGAAAAGAGACGCTTGGGCCTTAGCGATAAAATGATAAGGAAACATGCCCAGGAGCCCTGGAACAGAGAGGTACATCCAACTACAAATGGCTCCAGGCTGGAGGCCGAAGGCTTTGCTTCTGTCCGTCCTTTTCTGTCCTGGGAAGTGGGGAATGAGCCCAGGTACCCTACCATGAGAGCTATGCTTGCAGGTTCTTTTGCTCGTATTGTGGAGAGAAGCTCTCCCTAACTTTACCCTCGCTGCCCTTGAACTGGCACCCCCACCTGCTTCCACCTCCCAAGTGGCTGGGATTACAGGCGTGTCCCACTACACTGGGCGCCAAAGACTCTGCAGGCAGCATTCTCGTGGACAAAACCTTTCTGCTCAGAATGTGGCCCACAGACTCGCAGCTTCGGGGTCACCATGGAGCTGCGTAGAAAGGCTGATTCCCCACCCCCCACAGATAGATGGATTGCATCTCATTTGAGTCAGAGTCCTGCCTCCCTGCTGGACTCCGCATTGAGGCCGTTGGAGCCTGCCCCAGCCTAAGAGAAGCAAGGGGAACATACAGACGCAAAAGAAGACCCCTGCTCTAGAGTGAACCACCCTCAGACTCGCACCCAGTGCCAGGCCGCCTCACTCCCTCACCCGCCCTGCCTCGGGGTCTCAGCTCCACGGCTAGCACTTGTCCTGCATGAGGAGCAGCTGCCGAGCAACCTGGCGCTGTGGCCTCAGAAAGGCATTAGGGAGGAGTGAAAAACACAAGTGCAGCTTGATCCGCGATGCTCCTTATCCTTAGGAAGTGAAATCGGTGCATCAAAGATCATCCGGCCTCCCTGCGCACGGCGGTGTAACCCCCCAGCCGGCCTTCGGAGTTTCAGAGCCCAAGTGCGCCTCCGCGGACACGCGGGGAGCACAGCCAGGCTGTTCACCTTCGCGTTTTCTTCCGAGCTTTCACCTCAGTCCTTTATCCAGTCCCAGTGATTTTCACCCATGGTGAAAGGAGTTTCTTCCACACACGCTCCCCAGCGCTCCCCGCATTGCTTCCTGAGGGGACGGCCTTCCTCCGGTGGGTACAGATCTTTCTCGGTTCTCCTTTCTGTCCAGTGGCTAGGTATCCATTTTCATGCCAGAGAGAGGCCGCGTTGGTTACTAGAGCTTTATTATTCAGTGCTTTGAAGTCGCTGTTATCATGATGCCTCCAGTTTTTTGTTTTTTTTTTAATTGTATTTTATTTTATTTGAGAACATACTGTACAGAGGGGCTACAATTACATGGGCAGGATAATGCATACATTTCTTACCAAGCATTGCAGCCTCCTCCTTTGTTTACCCTTCACTTCCCTTCCCCGCCTCCCCCCACCCAATTTTACCCCCCTCCCCCCACCCAATTATACCCCCCTCCCCCCCCCCACACCGACATTGTAAAGCTGGTTTTGACATGACATTTTGTACTTCTCATTGTTGCAACAGGTCCACCTGAATCCTTAAACAACTTGTTTGTCCCCATCTCCTCCACATGTTATACTGACATCAAATATAGTGAAAGCGGGGGTTACACTGTGGGGGAGGGACATACAAAGCAACAAAGAAATAATCTTATAAATGATGACGCCTCCAGTTTTGTGCGTTGGGTTCAGCATTGCTTTGGCCGCACACAGTATGTTGTGGTTCAAAGATTATTCTTGAAGTTTGCTAGAGAATGGACTGCCGGGGTGGGCTGCCCTGGCTGTACCACAAGGCCTTGCCTGTGCCAGGCAGCGCCTTCACCACTGAACCCCACTTCCATCCTTTTGTGCCTTCTTAGGTTATTTTTTCCAGAGAGGGTCTTGCTTTTTGCCTAGGGCCAGACTCAGATCATGATCCTCTAACCTACAACCTCCGTGGTGGCTGGAATTACAGATGTATGCAACCACAACAGGCTTATGGATTGAGGTGGAGGTCTCAGTAACTTTTTACTCCTGCTGACCTTGGCTTGTCATAAATAAACACATTATATGGTACCCTACCTGTGAAGAATCATAGTTAACATGAGCAAAGTAGCTTTTTGAAGACGGGCAGGAAGTGGTCATTTCTCAATTCATCCCAAGAAAAGGGATCGTTAAAGCTATGAAGCAGAGCCATGGAGCAGCTCTCCCCCTGGCTTCCCTCAATCAAATCCACCGTACACCCTGTCCTACGTCTATCGCATCCTGAATGGGTCGGGGTGCGAGGGAGGAGGCCTCTATGTGCACAAGGAAGGAGGAAGAGTGCGAGGTGTGAAGGAGAATCTCACCAAACCCCTGAGCTCAGAGGTGTGCCCCAGGTCCCAACTAAATCCTTTCTACTGAGCAGTCCGCCATGCCCCGGCGGGAGGCTGCAGGTATGGGAGGCTGCAGGCACGGGAGGCCGCAGGCACGGGAGGCCGCAGGCATGGAGACTGCAGGCATGGAGGCTGCAGACATGGAGGCTGCAGGCATGGAGACTGCAGCACGGGAGGCTGCAGCATGGGAGGCTGCAGACATGGAGGCCGCAGGCACGGGAGGCGCTGCCGGGGAGCAGAGATCTCCAAACAAGCAGCTTTCCTCACAAAGGCTACATGCGCTACACGGTGACCCCTGAACGGCAAAGCCAACTTGTAATCCCGGACGCCTCTCAATGTGACCTGATTTCAAAATAAGGTCTTCGCAGATGTAATTAAGGCTCTTGCGATGAGGTCATCCTACATTAACCGAGCGGGCCCCAAAGCCAACAACAAAGGCCCTGTAAGAGACAAAGAAGAGAAGACACAGGCTCCACAGAGAAGTTCCCAGAAAGATGGAGACGGAGACAGGAGCGACATGGCGCAAGCCAGAGGACCAGCACCCCACAGCGGGAAGGGCAGGGAGGGGCTGTGCGTGCATGATTACTAGGGCTACAGGCCTCGTTCCTCCAGGACGGACAGAATCCATTTCTGTTATCTGAAGTCACTACAGTACCAGCCCTCGGTTCCAGCAGCGCTGGATGCATGTGGTGTCTGCGTCCTTAAGTCACCACGAAATTGTCTAGAGGACGACCGGAAGAACTTCTGCCTACTGAGCAGCTGCAATGTCCCAGGCCCTGCCTCACGCTTTCCAAATCTCCCATTTAATGCTTCTAGTACTCTCTAAAGGTAACGGCATCAAAGCTGGGCACGATGGCACAACTGTGTAATCCAGTTACTCAGGGGCAGAGGAATATCATGAGCCCAAGGCCAACCCAGGCAAAGGTAGTGAGATTCTATCCCAAGAACAAAATATAAAACAAGAGAGCTAAGGGTGTGGCTCAAGTGGCAAGAGTCCTTGCCTGCTGCGCTCTAGTTCAACCTCCAGTGTGAGCAAATGAAATAAAGAGCTTGGGGCTGGGAAGGTGGCTCAGTGGTAGAGCACTTGCCTTGCATGCAAGAGGCCCTGGGTTTGATTCCTCAGCACCACATAAGCGGAAAAAGCCAGAAGTGGCGCTGTGGCTCAAGTGGTAGAGCACTCGCCTTGAGCTGAAGAGCTGAGGGACAGTGCCCAGGCCCAGAGTTCAGGCCCCATGACTGACAAAAAAAAAAAAAATCACAAAAAGAAATAAAAAGCTAACATCAGTCTCATTCTATTCCTTAGAAATTGGAGGGTTTGCCCAAGATCCAGTTTGAGCCAGGCTCTTGCCATGACTCTTTACACCACAACCACACTGAAACTAAGAGTTTTCATACTCATTTCTTTTTTTCCCCCGATGTGACATGAGAGTTTGAACTCAGGGCCTAGGTGCTGTCCCTGAGCTATTTTTGCTGGAGGCTGGCTGGTGCTCTACCACTTGAGCCACAATTCTACGTCCAACTTCTTATTGGTTCACTGGCCATAAGAGTCTCACAGACTTCCCTGCCCGGGCTGGCTTTGAATTGTGATCCTCCGATTTCAGCCTCCTAAGTATAGCTAAGATTACATGCATGAGCCACCAGTGCTTGCCTCAGAATTAAGATTTTCAATCCTCTTATTTCCTAAAGAGGGAAAAAGAGTTCAATCCCCTCCTGAGTCCATTTCCACAAGAAACTAGATTCTTGTCCGGGGAAGGCTTTGGAGTTCAGAAATTGCCTGGGACTCGTTATTGAAGAGGGAAAGATTTGCAGATGTCAAGGCACGTCTGTAAGGATGGCCATGGCCCCGCGCCGCCCTGCAAGCTCTGGCTGGACCACGCGTGGGGACGAGAGAGCTGCTGCCGCTGCATGGACGCAGTTCACCCTCCAGTGACCCGGGGGAGGCTCCAGCTCTTCCTCGGGGGCTCACAGCGTTCACGCCACATGCTTTGCACCACATACACGCGCGTGCACACACACACACACACACACACACACACTGCTGCGGAAATGAGTGCACTGACGGCTCCAGAGACGAGCGACTCAACTAGACACAGGCTCCATGTCAGGAAGGGAACAGCCACGCTGAGTTATCCACGGGAAAAGGGACACCCGCCCGCTTGCGCATGCACATGCACACACACAAACACACACACACACATACACAGAGACATGCACACACACACATACACAGAGACATGCACACACAGACACACAGACACACAGATACACACACACACATACACAGAGACACACACACACACACACACAGACACGCACACACACACGGGGAGAGAGAAGACAGAATGTGCAAAGGGCAGCACCATTTGCCTAAGGCCACGGCAGGGCTCACGCTCTACTGACCTAAGTACAAACTCCAATTCCCCCCTTGACTCGGTGCTTAAGCACTTCCCAGACACCAAAGGCAGTGAAGAGGGAAATGCTTGATGGAGAACCAAAGCCCAGCCCCTGTGGTTCGCAGACGGGGCATTGCAGAGCCCGCTCCGTGTGAGCGACGCGGCGCATGGACGGAGAGGCCCCTCCGGCCATCCATCAGCAGCTCCCAGCGGCTCCGCTTCGTTTCCTGCCCACCAGACCCAAGGGGAGCAGGGAGAGGGGGTGAGGCCCGGCTGCATTGCTCTCCCTCCTCCTCTGTCCCCTCTCTCCTCCCCTCGGCTCCCTTCCCCTCCAGGCCCAGCCCTCTTTCTTGTCACAACACAAGCCCTGGGGTCGAATCCTCCAACTCCTCTCCGCCAGTCCTTCCCTGAGGAACAGCAGTGAGGGTTAAAGGTCAAGTCTGCCCTGCTCGGCTGCGGGCCAGCTGCCAGGCCCTGCCTCGGTCCCTAGGCCCCCGTCCTTGCGAGAAGAGATGGCCTCTCGACCTGCTGCTCCTCATCTTCCTGGGCCTCCTCAGCTTCCCACACCCTGAGTCAGCTGCCTGTGAAGCAGACTCCGGCCCTGCACCGCTCACCCCAGCAAGCATCTAGACGTGGGTCTGGGCAGCTGGCTGAGGGCGGTGACTTTCCGTGCTCCACGGGGACCACCGCGGGCCTGCCAGGGAGGCCCACCCCGGGCTCCAGACCCTCGCAGGCCGGCTTTCACATGAGCCAGTTCTATGAAGGGCCTTGAAAAGGTGCGAATGCTCTTAAACAAAACACAAAGCATAGGAAATACAGCAAATCATCCCTCTCCTCTCAGTACCAATGATCAGCTCATGCTCTCCACACTCTATCGCTCTCCCTCTTACATTTACATACACACACACACAGATACATATAGACACACTCAAACACACACTTACAAAGATAGAGGCCATCTCTGCCTGCCACAAAATAGTAAAAGCCTTTGAGCTTGGCAGTAAAAAGCCACAGATAGGAATTTTTTGGTCACTGATATCTCTTCTTTGAGAACTGTCCATGCATATAGAAATATCATATTGGCTATTATTCTATACAATTAATATAGAATTACTTTTAAAGCCACAGACAGGCAGAATATTTGCTGCTCAGCCTCTCTTTGTTCTTTCAAAAACTAAGGCCTCCTCCTCTACCTTGTTCAGATCTGAGGATGAAACTCACAGAGCTCAGACTGGCTTTGTGAAGCAGAGTCATTACCACAACTTTCTTCTTGCTTCTAATAGGCAAGGACTGTTGGGGAAATAACTATTTACCTAAGTAATTTGCTCATCTATCCCTAATTCACTCTAGAAAATAGTTCAGGTGATCTCATAAAAGACATCTTACAAAAAAACAGTGGCCCAGAAAAGGAATTTTAAAAGAATGAATGAGTATAATTCTCTTTCCTTGTCCTAAAGTTCCAGAAATGTCCTCCTTGCTGCCTCAAGAACTAGAGACTCAGAAAATTTTCCATTCCTTGCGCTTTTCTAAGCTGTTCTAAATTTCAAGGGATGAACAGTTTTTTACTTCAAACTTGAAATAACTCTTGAGAGCGATGAGGACTTGCAGACAAAGAGGTTTCTTTGTGGGTGATAGCTTGCTCTTGGGTGGATTCTGCCTGGATTTCATTCAAATGTATTTGTGTGTTTGTGTCAGATCGGAGCCTTTCCCCTTGCATTTCCTCAGGTTATGACAAACGGAAAGCCAGAAGGGGGCCCTAGGTGCATGGGTTGGGGCTGGCTTGATCATGGTGCAGGTCTTTTAGAAAGGAGGTATCTTCTCTCTTCTCCAAGATTTGCCTACAAACTTGCAGCCCCGGGCACGCCCACGCCCCCTCATTGACACTCTGCATTTTAGCCATGATTCAAATATACAAGAAAGGTTGAAAAGCAGGGTCCGGCGGCACCTCTGAACTAGTGGATGCGGGGTTCAAAGTATAGTCACACACACACACAAAAAAAAAATACTTGGGCCCACCAGGTTCCAATAACAAGAGGAGTTTAGATAAAGGAGATACCAGACTTCAGTTTGATTTTTACTTTGTCTTGTTCCTTCCTTTTTTTTTGAGAAGTGTTTAGTTGCTGTCCTCATTGATCTTCAGTGAAAATATCAAATGAGAGTTAAGTGGGGAAAATGTGCTTTTGGAGCCAATTTGTTTAGTCATCCTTTGGCACGAGGAGACAGAGATACTCACCCCAGGGGGCGTAATTGTTCTTGAGATGTGACTTTGTTGTCGAGCAAACTTTTGTTTCCAGAGGCACAGGCTGAGCGCAGAGCAGAATAGAAATATGGCGATTATCCAGTTCATTTACTTGAGGGACACAGCTACACAGCCCAATCGAGGTAGGCCAAGCCACAGGCCATGAGAAGAAAGAAAAAAAAAACAGACCAAGGGACAAGAGTCCTCCTGGTTCATAGCTAGCACTGCTCAGATGAAATGGATGGCGGCCAGCCTGGCACATCCTTACGGGCATTAAGCACTGTGCAGAGGGAGCTGGGGTGGGCAGATGTGCCCAGGAGAGAGGTGCCAGTCACCCCTGCACCCAGACAGCCTCTGACAAGAGGTGGCATTAGGCTTTGGCAGTGCTCCAACTGCACGGCCTGTGGAGCATTCATCACACGCAGGGCAGGGCGGCCTGCCAATGAGACTCCAGGACCAAAGGATAATTGCCCGCAATTCTGTACCCGGAGTGAAGACAGAGATGTCAGCAGAACACGCCGCCTGGCTGGGTAGCGACACTCGCAGGACTTCAGGGGAGAGTCCAACAAGAAAGGGAAGCTTCGGGATTCTTTCTGTTTTTGAAAAGGCCAAATTGTTCCAACAAAGTATAGCGGGCCAGCTGGAAGACATGTCAGTCAAGAGCCGGCTCTCTGCTCAGAGGGTATTTCGGTCCCTGGGACAGGACAGCCCTCTCAAACCTAAATATAAGGAAAAATTAGAGCTCGATTTCCTCCAGTCTGTCCTGACTGCAGGTTAGAAAGACCCAGTAGATTAAACAGTATCTGGTCAGCACCAGGCCCCTTTCCAGGAGCCTCGCATCCACCGGTGATCGGGAAGATGAGGATCGTTGGGGATGGAAAGTACTTCTCCAGGGCCCTTCTTTGGACTACAGTGATTCTAGAAGTTTCTGAAATTGGATAAAAATATGTCTGCAAGGATTTTGGTATCTGTTTCTAAGCGGAGAAACCATCCTCTCGCTGGATTCTCAAACAGAAGCATGACTCCCTCAAAATTAAGAATTCCAGTTAGCTAAAAAAGCTGAGAGGAAAAGCATCTTTCAAGCACTTTCTGGCAGGCTCTGAACTTGGTGAAATCATTCAAGTCTTCGAAAATCCGGAGAGGCATTACCCCCACCCCCAGCTTCCCCCCACAACACTCCGCCCCGCACACATAAGAAAAGGCAAAGGTGAAAGGAACATGGAGGCTGGCCACCAGTAGCTTGCCCGTAACCCTCGCTATTCAAGAGGATGAGATCTGAGGTTTGTAGTTCAAAGTCAGTCCAGACAGAAAAGTTCATAAGGCTCTTACCTCCAATTAGCCAACAAAAGCCAGAAGTGACACTATGGCTCAAGGTAGAGTGCCAGTCTTCAGCAAAAAAAAAGCTAAGGAAGAGTACCAGGCCCTGAGTTCAGCCCCAGTATTGGTGCATCCAAATACACATGTGTACACACACACACACACACACACACACACACACACACACACACACACACGGCCAATCTAGACCCAAAAGCTACCCTTGGTCTCTGATACTGTTCTTCAAGGGCAGTTTGTTATTTTGATTTTGTCTTTTGGTAAAGTACAGCATTAGTGGTGAAAGGCACCAAGAGGGACCAATATGACATCTCGACTAAAGATGGAGTTGAGTCTAGGCAGCTAGTGGTGGAAGGAAAAACATTCTCAGTAAGCATGATGAGAAAAAATAGGTAGAGAAGCCTGATGTAAATTGTTACCTTCTGTTGAGTCCAAAAAAAAGACATGATTAATCCTTAACTTGCCTGCCAACGCACCAACTATGTTACCAGACATTTAGCACAGTTAAGTTGATTTGGGTCCTTGTGTCTTGGCAAGCAAAGAATTCAGGCAAGATGTAAATGGTAAGGAAAGGTGACAGGAAAGTGTATTAGAAAAGAAATATGGCAGAGAAAAAGAGCACATCCATCAGCCCATCTCTGCCATCTTGGCCATCTCCTCATTCCAGAGCTTGGCCTTGGCTCTCTCTTTGATCAAGGCTGGAGGCCTTAGAGACGCCTTTCTGATTGGCGGGTATGTCACTGGAGAGCGACTCTCCCTTCCTTGTTTCCTCTGTTTCCTGGTTCTTCGCATGTCCCCATTCTCTCCTAGTCCTTGTCAGGCAGGCTTTGGTTTGTCAGCTTACCCTGCAAGTTGTAGAGGCCACAATTCCCTCACTGGCTGCTTTTCTGGTAACGTGTATCATAATGACACACACCCCTGTAATCCTAGCCCTTCAGAGGGGAGGGAAACAGAGGCAGGAGGATTTCAAGTTCAAGACTAATCTGGACTACACAAATCCTTGTCTCAAAAAAAAAAAAAAAAGAACAAGCAGCTAAGCAATAAGAAAGGACACAGCATTAATGCGACCCTTCTACTGACAGATCCAAGAGTCAAGCAAGAGTCACGAGGCTCTTGGGTGCACCCAAGGATTCTCCTTCCAGCCCAGTGAGTCTTCTCTTCCCGGCACCCAGCCCCACTGGGCGCACAGCCTCCCCGAGCAGACGCTGGGATCAAGCCCAGGAGTCGCTAATGCCTGATCAGGATTCAGACACGCGGTTTTGTTCATTTCTAATGCATCTCAAGCAGCAGAAAGCCGGTTTCTTGCAGGTGGGGAGGAAGCCAAGAGCTCGCCCAGGGCTGGGGGAGCCCAGTCAGCCACACACAGCTCTGTGGAAGGAGAAGACCCCGGGGAGGGGAGGGGTTTAACGCCTCTCCAGCCCAGGAACTCTCCCATCTCAGCATAAATAATATCCCAAGACTAAAATATTCCGGCTGCCACATGTGGCCTTTACTCAGGCTTTCAGACACACAGGGACTGCGCGGGCCTTAGCCGCTTCCGAAGCGGAAGAGCTGCTCCTCACGGGCGTTTCAGCACTGAAATCCCTCCTAATTGAATTGTGGTGTGAAGCCTGTGGTTAACAGACGACAAAGCCCTGCCCCGGGTGCTGGCTTCCCTCCCTCCAGCCGGAAACAAGCGGACAGCCCTGCCTTCCTCAGCTCTGGCTCTAGCTTCAGCAGTTCAGGGCATTTTGTGTGTGTGCTGGTTCTGGTTAGTGAACTCAGCACCTCATGGCCTTGATTGTTTTGCTCAAGGGTGCTGCTCTACCACTTGAGCCACACCTCCACTTGCAGCTTTTTGCACATTCATTGGAAATAAGAGTCTCTCAGATTTGTCTGCCTAGGCTAGCTTTGGAGTGCTGTCCTTCAGTCTCAGCCCCCTGGATGGCTGGGAACACAGCATAAGCTACCAGTGGCCAGCAGTAACTAGCTCTTTTGTTTTTAAGAATCCATTTACAGATTGCAACAATCAGTTGTACAAGATGCTATGTCCAAAAACGAACTTTACAATTTAGGCGGGGGGGGGGGGGGAGGGGGGTTGGAGAGGAGGTAGTGTAGTTGTGGAGATGGGAGGGCAGGGGTGGTAGGGGAAAAACAAAGGAGGAGGCAACAATGCTTGATAAGAAAAGCACTCATTACCTTGCTCATGTGACTGTAACCCCTCTGTACAGTATTTTCACAATAAAAAACTATTTAAAAAAAGAATCCCCGTAGGGAGGGAAGGGATAGTAGGGGGAAAACAATGGAGGGGGTAACAATGCTCAATAGGAAGTGTACTCATTACCTTACTCATGTAACTTAACCCTCTGTATAGTATCTTTACAATAAAAATTTTTTAAAAAGAATCCATTTGCAAGCTATTAGTATTGCTTCATCAGGAACTCCAAGGAATTCTCTCATTGGCTTATAAGTGAACTTTGGCCTATGGCAAGCTAGTTCAATCCAGGATCCCCGGATGGGAGTTCCTGACCATTTCTTTCCTAGAAATAGAGGCACTCAACTGTTTAAAAGATCCAGAGGCAGCATATGGGCCTTGTTTGAGGAGATCCTAAGTTGCAGGAGGGCAGGAAGACGTTGTTGCGTTGGTGGGTCTAATATTTATTGAGCCCTCAGTGTCTTCACAGACCATAGAAATAAACCTTTCGATTAGACTTCGTTGCAGGAAAGTGCTCGCTCTCCTCAGAAAGCAGCCTTCCCTCTGATGCCTTCCACCCTTACACTGATTAACAACTTGAAAGCACCGTGGCTGTTCTAAAAAGAAAACTACACATAGAAAGCACTGTGTTCTGTTCCATAAACCTTTCTCTGAAATCACCAGGCATAATAAGCAACCGGCATAAGCACGGGATGTGAAGGGGCCCCTCACCCCCCTCCACTGGAAATGGCTCATCTTCAAAGCCCACAATACCCAAAAATGTGGGTAATTTCCCAAACTATGGCTTCACCTGCAATAGACATGCTGCATAGGAAAACCTAAAAATACCTAAAATGCACACACACACACACACACACACACACACACACACACACACACACACACACACACACACAGAGGCAAATTCCGATCAGTTACTATCCAGACCAGCAAATAGATCTGTGAACAGATGCAATTAAACGTGGTTTGAAATGACACAGGAAGGGGGTGCAGAGCACCCCACTCACACTGACCCTCTGCCGAGAGGGCGGTGCGGAACCTGGCCTGCCCGTGACCGTCCGGAGCGCCGGTACCTGTGCCGTGGGGAAGGAAGCTCCTGCGTAAACACCTCTAAGTTGGTTTTAAATTTCGATCCCTGAAGTCATTTACTAAAGGGCCCAGGTGGCTTCTAAAGCAGACAGGAAGCTCCTGAGCCAGGGCTGGGCTGTGCGGGCTCAGCTCCTGCCTCCCTCTGATCTCCTCATGGAACCCAACCTCATTTTCCTGTTCATGTATTGTCACTCGTGCCAGGGACTTGTGTCGATCTCCCTCTCCCTCTTTCTCCTTCCCTCTCTCCCTCTACATGGGCGTGATTATATATCCACAGCTGTGTCACTCTCTGTCTCTGAATCTCTCTCAGTCTCTGATCTCCCTCATTATATGTGTGTCATGGGTCTGCATCTCTCTCTGCATCTATGTATATGCATGTCTATGGAGAGATGTGTGTATGTGTGTACGTATGTATATGTGTGTACATGAGACAGAATTCATAGATAGACACGGAAAGATGGACAAACAGACACACATGCATACACACTGAAGTTATTTGCCTCTTTCTGGCCCTCCATTCTATTCTTTGCCTTCTCTACCTTTCCTTCCAATATAGCCTACTTCTCCACATAGTCTAGAAGTACCAATATACATATCTCTAGCCAACAGACCATTGGTTGACTGAGTGCGGGTGAGGAAGGTCTTGAGGAGCTGCTGCGGATGCTCAGTGGCTGGGCCCACCCCAATCTCTGGCTGTGAAAGTCCGCACTCATTCTTGTGTACATTCTGTCTGCCACCAAAGCCAAGGAGTCTTCCCTATTGGGGAAAATAGAGGACTGATTCATGAGTAAATCAATTATTGTCTTATTTACTCTATTTGATTATCCTATTGCAAAAATATTTGCCTTATTTTGTAAGCCAAATATTGCTCCAGCTCACACGTGTGGTCTCCACGCCAAGGACACAGGCACCAGACACCTGGGCCCCGTGGTGAACTTCAGTTAGTTCACAGACATCATCGCAGCCCACTGCCTTTCCAAAAGGCCTGGAGAGCAAACCCAAGCCCTCACACGTGCCAGGCAGGGAGTCCACCACTGACAGAACCCCCATCCCACAAAAGAGGTTACGGGGGGTGGGGGTTGTCGATATTCTTTTGTTGTTGGATGAGGGAGGAGGTATTTGGTTTGGGGTTTTGGTAGTTTGAGACACGAGTCTTACTATGTCACCCAGTCTAGCCTTGAACTCATCTCCTCCTGCCTCAGCCTGCTGAGGGCTGAGACTATACACGTGCAGGACCATACCCAGCAAAAATACAGCTGTTTCAAGAGCCCAGCTCTACTTCTCAGTGAGGTTTAACACGGCATCCCTCAGTGACCACCCACCCAGACCTGCGCTCCCTGCACGAACGGTCAGAAAGCTCTCATGGAGAAAAAGATCCTGAGCTAATCTAGAATTTCTCCCTTTTTTTGTGATCACTTGCCTAACTTGCTTTGATCCCCAGTTAAAATGGACAAAACAAGCCCCAGCCAGTCTAGGAAAACCAGGAGAGAGATTTCCTCTTTCCCTGGGGTAATGGCAGGGACATTTCCTCGTCTCCCAGGCTGGTGCTTTCAGGGAGGCTTTTCCCAGTGTACCTGACACTTTAGGATTTTAAAACCCAGAGGCCCCAGGGTATCTCCCCACTCCCCCCCTCAAAAATAGATGGTTCTGCTTTTCATTTAAGGTGCAGTTTAGAAAGAAACAGCCTGCAAAACCAATTAACTAATTGGAAATCACTTAATGGTGGTGGCAGCATTTTGGATTTCTGGCATTGGCTCACAGCAGTCAAGAGGAATTGCTTTCCAATATTATGATAAGGTGAGCCACGGAGGTCTCACAGGGGGCGCTGGGTGGTTGCTGAGAAAAACAATCAGCTCTAATATGCCCACCAAAATAATAGAGCCATTAGAACACAGAGCTTGTGATTGTAAAGTAAGCAAAACATAAAAATCCAAAGCTATGCGGAGATCTGCTGAGAATAAATGTGCCGCCCTCGTTCCTCACAATGATTTTTGAGAGCTCACAATCTTCGCACAGACATTATGCTGGAGAAATTGCTCTCCCAGAGAGAGGCAGGCGTGTGTGGAAAGGAGGTGACAGGAGGAGAAGGGAAAAATAATAGAGCAAATGTTCATGCTAGAACAATTGTCCAATTAATTGTATGAGTATGAATATAGTCATTGTTCACATTAGGGAAATAATCTAGCTAATTGCTCAAGAGTTAACAGAGCCAGAGAAAATAAATTACCCCAAACACAATGCTTTATCCATTTGCCATTTGTTTGTTTCAAGGTAGTGAATCCTTTTTTGCATATTTCTAAAGAGTATGTTTCATTAGGGCCAAAATCAACACTGTAGGAAAGAATACCAGCAACTCCTAATACGTCTAATTCCATTTCTCCCTTTCTTTTAAAAGGCAGGCGTTGAGTGTCTGCCCCTTGTCCTAGGCCTCGGCATTATTTTGCATATGTTTGCCTTTGCCTCAGTTTACTCGGCTACTAGAGCTAGGGAAGACCCACCACTGACCCCCACCCCATTTAAGACTAAAAGAGACCTCATTGTTCAGAGGAGAGAGGAGCGGGATGGAAGGAGGAGGAGATGAGGAAATTTTATTATTTTCAACAAATGTCCAAAGGACCAGACTCAAAGCTCAACCCCAGAAGTGGGCCTCGCCCATCCTACTCACCCCAAACCATGGAGCTTGGACTGATGCGACCACATGATTCTGCCAGCCCAGAAAGTACAAATGCTACAGACAGGAACAGAACTGTTGAGTCTTTAACTCCTATGTCCCCCATGGGAGGCGATATTTCTCTCTCTGCTCCATTTCTCCCCCACTTGAACTCTATATGCTACAATAAATAATTTAAAGAATAGGTTGTTCATGAGAGAGATGTAGAACTGGATAGGTAGGTGAGGGAAAAAACACTTCTGCCCTCCTCAGCATAGCTCTTCCTCTTCAGCTTCGTCTGGCACTGGGGACTCATTCAAAGCAACCTTCCCTGCAGGAACCATGCGTGGATTCCCTGTCCCTGAACACACCAGGGTGAGGAGGACAACTGTAAAACTGAAATACCCTGATCAATTGATTTCCTCTAAAATAAAGCCTCATCGGGTGTTTAGGGTAAATAGTTAAATAGTTTTCCCTCCTGGGACTCAATTTCCCATTTTCATTTTGGAAAGTAGATCCTACTCATATGGAGATGCTATCAAGATAGGAATGCTGATAAACCAATGTTAACTACCAGGAAGGGTGACGGCAAGTGGAGAG
Source organism: Dipodomys merriami (assembly GCF_024711535.1). NCBI lineage: Eukaryota > Metazoa > Chordata > Mammalia > Rodentia > Heteromyidae > Dipodomys > Dipodomys merriami. The sequence goes on from NW_027202826.1 coordinate 4,332,805, forward strand.
CAGAAAGGAAGACGACTCTCAGGACACGCAGAGGGAGACACATCAGACACGTGTTTGGGAAGTCAGATGGATTGCGGGTGAAATGAGAGGCGCACATCCTGGTCCCTAAGAAAAGCCTCCATATACCACCCACAAATTCACCTTTCAGATTCACTCAGACCATTCCCAGAAAGGCACACCCGGGACTCAGTGGAACATTCCGGAGACACAACAGGGTGTGTGCTGACCCAAAGGTAAGGCTGGGCCTGCCACACAGACCGAATGCCAGCAACTACAGCCTGGTTTGCAAAGCTCCACATCAGCCCCTGCTTAACAAACAGAAGCAATTTAGTCCAGGGCACAGAGGTAAGACCAAGGCCAGGTCTAACAATAGCTGTCCTCTCCCAGAGTCCTTGAATCAGTGAATATTATTACCAAAAAATAATAACAATATGCTTCTATCTATGTTATTGCTTTTCCCCTCTGCTGTCTCCCATGGCTTTGCCTATAAGCTCACGGTTTGTAGTTAAATTGAACAATTACCGAGCAAGAAGTGCATAATTAATGACAGTCACCGTATATGTTTGGGAGACTATGACCCAATCATCGAGGAGATAGCTGAACCACTCAAATAAATGACTTATTCCACTCATTACCTGATCAGCGTTTGTTTAGAAGTTCCTAGGTGCCCTATCAAAATTCTAATCAGTTCTATTTAAATTACATTTTTTGCACTGCATTGTTATAAATGCTAATTTATGCCTAGAAGGGAACAGCTTTATTTCTTACCTCCTGAAGAACCGGATGAATAAAAGCATACTTCTACAGGGCACGGGAGATTCTCTAGGCTTTGATGACTATTGGATTTTGCACTTAACAAAATACCTCCTGCAACTCAGAGCTTCTGAGATGACACGGGATGCGATGCCCGTCCCCGCGTGGGCAGCGTGACCACGCGCCTGACCACAGCCCCTGTGGCCCCCACCAGCCTCTCCTCCGCGGGGGACTGGGGACCGAGAGCAGCCCGCGGGAGAAAGGCTGGAGGGGAAATTCCTACTGTCCAGATAAGGACACAAAGAGTCTTAAGAAGAGATGGCTGTTTGGGAATCTCTAGGCAACTTTCTTGGACTGAGACCAATTTCTCCATTTGCCTCTGCTGACTGCGTCTGGAGGTGGTGACAAGTGTCCACATGGCTTGCTCAGTCAGTCTGGTCTCCAAACGCAGTGCCTGAGAGCCACCCAGCAGAGGCTGACACGGCGCCTGGCTGACTGCTCCCGACACACAGGACCGGTCACTTGCCGCTTCCAGGTTATCCAGACCGACCCTGACTCGCTTGGGATCCGGAGGGCCTCAGAAGACAGAGAGGAGACAAATGATGCTCTAGAAAGAGCTAGAACATTCTAGAAAGAGCAAGAGCCTGCTAGCAATCTAATGAAGTCACCCCAGTCCTGCTTTTTAAAGTGCATCACACAAGCCTGGTACAGGTGGCTCATACCTGTCATCCTAGCTACTCGGGAGGCTGAGATCTAAGGGTCAAGGTTCAAAGCCAGCCGGGGCAGGAAAGTCTGTGAGACTCTTATCTCTAATTAACCACCCGAAAGAGAGAAGTGATGTTGTGGCTCAAGCCTTGAGCAAAAAGGAGGGAAGGAGGGAGGGAGGGAGGGAGGGAGGGAGGGAGGGAAGGAAGGAAGGAAGGAAGGAAGGAAGGAAGGAAGGAAGGAAGGAAGGAAAGGAGGAAGGGAAGAAGGGAGGGAGGGAAGGAGGGAGGGAAGGAGGGAGGGAGGGAGGGAAGGAAGGAAGGAAGGAAGGAAGGAAGGAAAGAAGGAAGGAAGGAAGGAAGGAAGGAAGGAAGGAAGGAAAGAAGGAAGGAAGGAAGGAAGGAAGGAAGGAAAGAAGGAAGGAAAGAAGGAAGGAAGGAAGGAAGGAAGGAAGGAAGGAAGGAAGGAAGGAAAGGAGGGAGGGAAGAAGGGAGGGAGGGAAGGAGGGAGGGAAGGAGGGAGGGAGGGAGGGAAGGAAGGAAGGAAGGAAGGAAGGAAGGAAGGAAGGAAGGAAGGAAGGAAAGGAGGGAGGGAAGAAGGGAGGGAGGGAAGGAGGGAGGGAAGGAGGGAGGGAGGGAGGGAGGGAGGGAAGGAGGGAGGGAAGGAGGGAGGGAGGGAGGAAAGAAGAAGGGATGGAAGGAGAGAGAAAGAAAGAAAGAACAAAAGAGAGAGAAAGAAAAAGAAAGAAAGAAAGAAAGAAAGAAAGAAAGAAAGAAAGAAAGAAAGAAAGAAAGAAAGAAAAAAAGAAAGAAAGAGAAAAAAGAAAGAAAGAAAGACTCAGGGAGAGTGCCCAGACCCTAAGTTCAAACCCCAGGACTGGTGCACATGAACACACACACTCACTCTCTCTCTCTCTCTCTCTCTCTCTCTCTCTCTCTCTCTCTCTCTCTCTCTCTCTCTCTCTCTCTCTCTCTCTCTCTCACACACACACACACACACACACACACACACACACACAGAGTGAATAATTCAAGTGCTTCGCACAGGATGCCCAGGAAGCCCAGGCTTGGAGCAGGAAGCCTCAAATTTGGAATTCATTGCAGAAGATGTTATCAGCTGAGGACTGGATTTCCCGTGTGGGTGGGCCGCAGGCCTGGGCTCCAGCGGCCCTGGCAGAGAGGGGCCGGGTGGGCGGAGGAGCTGGGCTGAGGGCTGAGCCAGGGGGAGAGCACCCACGTCCACGCCGGCATCAGCCTCCATTACGCAGGGCATGTGGCTGAGGCTTAGAACATTTTCTCTCTTATTATCATCTTGATAACCTGCTCTCTGAGTGAGGAAGGGGTGCCCGGAAGAAGAGGGCAGAGGGGAGTCACTGGGAGGGAGGGAGGGAGGGAGAAGACACAGCACTGAGCAAGGGGAGGGAGGAAAAGGTGCTGTTTTCCCGTGGCCTAAGTACACATGCAAAGAATAGAAGAATGTTTTCTTTCTATCATTTCCACTTTTACATAAAACTGCCTGGCATGGTGGCACATGACAGTACACCCTGTACTCAGGAGACTGAGGTAGGAAAATCAAGTGTTCAAGATCAGCCTGGACGAAACAATGAGATGAAGAAGATGAAAAGGAAGGAAGGCAAACATGAAGAAAGAAGGAGGAGGAGGAGGAGGAGCAGAAGCAGGAGGAGGAACAGGAGCAGGAGGAGGAGGAGGAGCAGGAGGAGGAGGAAAAAGAAGAGGACATGCAACCTGTTTTCCAGACTGCATGGCTAAGCATTTCATAGGAAAGGGAAGGGAAGAATCTTTCATTCATTTTCTTTGAAACTTACTCGGCACCTTTAAAAAGCAAAATTTCCACATGAAATACTTAAATAGCAACAGTGTTTCTCTAAGATCCAAGTATGAGGGACTGGGAACAGAGACAGGAGAAGTAAGATAGAAATAGTTATGACCTAGAAAACATAGAAGAAATAGCCCCTTGTGAGAGGGGGAGAAGACCCCCTCTGTCCACCCAACGCAAAGTGGCTGCAAGACTCCAGCCATCAGTGAGGGTCCTCAGGGCCCTCCCTATACCTTCCTAATAGGAGGGGTGGGGCTAATGAAGCATACTGCTCTCTCCATGGCCAAAACAACCCTGAAAAGAAGAGAAAGTAGGCTCTACAGCAATGTTCCACAATCTTATTTAAACTGCAATAATTTCTTTGAGACAGTCATGATATATAATCCAAGCTGATCTCAAACTAGCAATCCTCCTGTCTCTGCCTCCCCAGGGCTGGTATTACAGGAATTCTCCACATACTTGGCATAATGGATCTCAATATTCATAAAAACGACTTTCATCCTCCTCTGAAGGTACCAAACTAAGCCTGAGTCAAAGGTGCCGACAAGAGCACTTTGCAGCTCCTCCACCCGAACACCTTCAGCCCTACCCACCCCCCTCCGGCCTGAGAACCTCCCAACTGGAAATCAAAGGGCCTAGGTTTGATCTCCAGCCTAATCCTTGTAACTAGCATTTGAGTTATAAAATTTAAGTGTACCAGCCAGGTAAGGTCAAGAAGCTTAGCCTGCTAAATAGCTCTTACTCAGGAGGCTGAGATCTGAGGATCATGGTACAAAGCCAGGCAGGGCAGAACAACCCCTGTGAGACTCTAATCTTCAATTAACCACTCAAAAACTGGAGGTGGAGCTGTGGCTCAAAGTAGTAGAGCCCTAGCCTTGAGCAAAAGAGCTCAAGGGCAGCACCCAGGCCCTGAGTCCAAGCCCCACAAACAAACAAACAAAAAATGCTATTTCTTGTGGTACTTACACACGATGGAATTTTACTCATCCATTAGAAAGAATAAAATTGTGTCATTTGCAGGGAAATGGATGGACATAGAATAAATCATGTTAGTGAGGTCAGCCAAGCCCGGAGAGACAAGCGTGCATGTTTTCTCTCATCTGCAGAAGCTAGATCTAAAATACACCGGGGACGATAAAGGACTAGAATGTCTAGAGGAGGCTGCCATTCACACAGGGAGACTGTGTGTGAATGGAAGGAAGACACCTCTGAACAACACCTCAAAACTAATTCCAGAAACTGGAAACATGGGGTTTTTGTTCCTGCTTTTTGTTTTTGGTTTTTAGTGGTTGTTATTTTGTTCTTTTTTTCCCTGTCTTTTAGGGGGCAAAAAGGTGCAGAAATGGAGGGCAGAAAGATGAGCAAATGCAGACATAGCACTCAGTAGACACTATGAGATGAACAATGCCACTTATGGCTGGGGAAAGCAAAGTAGGGTTGATGCTGTCCAAAAAGCTGGGCACCGGTGGCTCAGGCCTGTCATCCTAGCTACTCAGGGGGCTGAGATCTGAGGATCGTGATTCAAAGCCAGCCGGGATGGGAAAGTCTGTGAGACTCTTTATCTCCAGTAAATTACCAGAAAGCCAGAAGTGGTACTGTGGCTCAACGTGGTAGAGCACTAGCCTTGAACTGAAGAGCTCAGGCCCTGAGTTCAAGTACCACAGTGACAAGAGAAAAAGAAAAGAAATATACTCATTACCTGACTTACGAACCAGTACCTTTTCTGTACAACACCTTAATAATAATGATAAAATGATATTTTTAAAGCATATCCATTTTCATATAGATTATATTTTCTCAGGAACCATGGGGCTCTTACTTTGCTTTAAAATCGGTATAAGCCAGTATGATATAACTAGTCAATGCAAATTCAATTTTAGGGGACATCAATCGTCATCTAATCCGGGAAGTGGTCACCCTGCCTTGCTGGGGGTGAGGGGGACACAGTCTTTCACCCACTGCGTGAATTTAAATGAGCCATGGGATTGGAGCCTCAGAGTTCTCATCTGAAAATGGAAAGAACCACAGCTGACAAACATATTTCCATCAAATTAAAAAATCAAATGAGGCCGTTTCCATAAAAAGTATTTTGAAAATGATAACGTGCCATTGTACTGGACACCTGCTGTTTGCTCCCCGACAAGGACCAGCCCCCTGGGGAAGCTGCTCCTCGTTCTTTGCCGTTCAGCGGGCCTCCCGGCCTCCACAGATGGACAGACACAGCCAGGAGCCAGTCCTGGCCAAGCAGACCGGAGGACCCTATGCCAGGACTTCCAGGAGGAAGAGACCAGCGCTCTTCTTCCCAAAGGCATCAGCCTAAAGGTGAAGGTTAACCAGTGAAAAGAGAAGGCAGAAATGAAGGACACACTGAAACAAGCCCTGGAGACTTCCAGTGGAATGTTCTAGATGAGGCATTCCCAACTAAGTCAGCCTGCCCTTCTGCTCACCAAGCTCTGAGATCCCCTTTTATATCAACAGAAATATATGGAAACAATAAGAGAGTTTTAATGTGAAGATAGATGAAAAAAATTAAAATCAAACCTATGGGGCCAGGTATAGAGGCCACACCTGTAATCCCAGCCCCTGGGAGGCTGGAGCAGGAGGACAGGCTGGAGCTGTCTAGCCCAACCTAGGTACCTATCGAGACCAACAACAACAAAAACCAAGTCTATGTTGAGACTGTGTTGGATTTTTGTAACTGTATTTACTAACGCAGGCAAACTTCTCACTGGGCCAAGACTCACAATAGGACTTACAGAAGACTTTGCTCTAACAGGAATGCCGCCACTCTGCCTCTGACAATCCGGTGCCCCGCCCCGCCACCTTGTCCGGGTCTCTAGCTAGAAGAACCCCACCATGGCCGATTAACGGGACCCCTTCCTCCCCTCTTTAATGATTCATACACACACACACACACACACACACACACACACACACACACACATTGCGATTTCATCAGCACAGTTCATACACACTCGTCCTGATATGAGAAAAAAAGCCAAAGAGATGTCTTCATCCTCCAAGGCTGGGGTCCGAGTGACATGTGGAGAGACTGCGGCGTTTCCAGCCAGAGAGATGAAGTCATCATCTGGCCCAGTGCTCAGCCACGGGCCGCATCCAGCTCACCTGCCTCGGTAAGTTTTATTTCAATTCAGCCAGGCCCATCTGTTGCATAGCCTAGGTCTTCCTGCATGCAGCTGCAGAACTGAATAGCTGTGCTGGCGCTGACAGCTGCAGGCTTAAAACTTCACGACCGTCTACTTTTTAAGTGCTAACTCTTAACCTCACCCAATTGCCTTGTTGCGAAAACACTTAGTCCTACCAAGGTTAGGGGACGGTAGACAAAGCACAAAGTCCCAGTGTGTCCCACACGGCAGTGTTCCCATGTTCTCATGTTCTGCTCCCCGCTAGCGTTTACGTTCCAGGGTCCTGGAGACGGATTCCATGCCTCCCGTCGGCGTGGCGGCCAAATGCTGGAGTATGTTTGAAGTCGAGAAAAGCACAGATTCCTTCAGAAACTCCTGTGAAGTGGCCTTCTCCCCGGCCCTCCAGGGCTTCCGATGCCGGCAGCCAGGAGCCAGCGATGCTCCCCAGGCTTCGAGCTACCACGCGTGATGCCCTCCATACAATGGCACCATAGCAGCCACCTCACGCGCGTCACACATGTGTGAGGCACGTGTCAGTGCCGGGCACACATTAAATGCTCAAAGAGCTGTAGCTTAGTATGCAGACTGTAGAAAAGAGGCAGCGTGACAAGTCATCAGACACTGTGTGAGGGAGACAGGAGATTGTACACATTTCTCTTTGAACACCCCATAAGAAATGGGGTGGGGGAAATATAAGAGCGTGGGATCCAACACCATTCTGCAAACAGCCGGATTCCTACTGAAGGGCTCTCCCTCCAGGAAGTTCAAGCACTCCCAGAAGACAGTGCGGCCTGGAATCCCAGAAGCAGAGGAAAAAGGTTCTTCCCCTGGGACCAAGACATACAAATGCCAGGGCTTGTGATGGAAGAGGAGGCGCGGCGTGCGCAGCCAGCACGGGCATGGTGCCGACGCTGCTGCGGCCCAGGTTCTCTGTCCTGATCCTCCCCCCCCCCCCCCCCGCGGTGGGAATGGCCTCACCCGAGCCCGGGGCTTTCCCTGACCCACTTCCATCGCCCATCATGGGAGGGGTGTCTGCGGATTGAACCCAGAGCCCCAGCCCTGCCCTGTGTGCCCGGGGTGGCTTTCCCTTCTTGGACAGTCATGGCTAGCTAGCTCCCTGTGTCCGTCTTCAGGAATTGAGAAGCATTGCTCAACCGCATTCTGTGTAGGTGGAGGAAGCATTTTAGCTATGGTCACTATGGCTCTGCCATCCAACCCATCCTTCTGCCAAAGAACTGGGCTTATAATGGTCTTCTGTATTTTGATAAACCTTAATATGGAAAGCTGAGGGCAGAGTAACACGTGTAATACTGAGCAAAAAGAACAAGCCACCTATTTGTCCGCCTGCTATCTTGCTTCCAGGATGGAGAGGGGCAGTTCTACCTTGAGATGGCTGCCCTTTGAGAGGACATTGGAGCAACGCTGTCTCCCCCTCCCCTGTCCAACCCCTTCCTCTGGTGCTCATCACCAGGGTTTTTTCCACAGTGGCTTCGCCAGTGTTGCGAATCTGGGAATTATATTCCTTGGAGATGCGCTACCCACATGAACTGCGACCAGGAAAGATGTCTGGGAGTGATAACCAGTACAATCGGCATTGGGGGACCTCCCCCCCCCCAGACCCTGCCCGCTGCTGCCATCTGCGTTGTTCTTTTGCTCCAGAGGGACTCCTACTGCGCGGCAGGCCTGTTATTTTTAAAGATCTTTTAGGAACGTGCCTACCCACTGCAGTCCCATCCCAACTCCCCACACCAAAGCAGGAAACTTCCCACAGAGAGGGGACAGGGTTTTCAGCCAGCACCAAATGTCTGCCCTTCTGCCTTCCTGTCTCTCTCATCTCCCAGAACAGGAGACACTCGCGAACGTAGAGTCACCACGGCCCGGCTTCCTCTCATCTCCTGGCACATGCCAGGACTGGGGCGGAGGGGAGAAGCTGGGCCCAGCTCCCATCAGCCTTTGCTGTTCTGCACCTTGAACTTCAAGCCGACAGGAGGCTGGGGGCTGTGTGGTGGCCGGGGCCTGGGAGATCAGACATTCCGGGCACGGAGTCATTATCTCCCCTGTGAGCACTTCTGTATTTATATATAATGAGATCATTACCAGGCAGCTATTCCAATTTTATTCAGACTTTAATATTTCTTGAAGGAAAAAAAAATAGCATACAAAAGGGTTTGTGATGCCAACTCAATCAGACATGCTGTTGATGGAGAATAATTCAAGTACAAGCCAGAACAGGATTAAAAAAATAATAATCATAATTTCAGAGCCATTTCTGTCAGAGCCGAGTTCTCCTGTGACGATGTTTGGGGTGATTGCACAGAGGTGAGGAAGAGGCATGTGAACAACAAAAGACAGGCTGGGTGTGGGTTTAGAAGGAGGTGCACAAGCTGCAGTCTAACTGTGCAGGCAGGGAAGCAAGAGGCCCCGGAGGAAGGACCCCCTCCCGCCCTACCCCGCCCCGCTTTCCTGGGTGATGGGACAAAAAGCAGCCCCACCCTTGGGCAGCTGCAGGAAGAACAGGGAGATGTGGATGGGAACCCTTGGTGGGGCCACTGCCTTCCACACCTGAACTCTGATGGTCACCGAGAGGGGAGGAGCTCCTGTCCCCTCTCACAAGGATGCGCTGTCGAGGACGGGCTTTAGGTATCTCCAGTCTTGCATCAGCAGGCTAGAGTGTGTGCACACATGCGCACATGCACACACACACACATACGAGAGAGAGAGAGAGAGAGAGAGAGAGAGAGAGAGAGAGAGAGAGAGGCCTTCCTTCTCCATTCATAGAAAATAGCTAGAAATTCAGTACCTCTGTGAATCAAATATTCTGGGTAAGTTTCCATCTGCTTTCAGCAAATTAGAAAATCAAATGAAATCAATCACATACTAAAACTAAACAATACAAGGACTTTCTCCTTGATGAGACGGGGCCCCCCAGGATTATGCCAAGCCCTGGGCGACAATGCTGACAGTCGGCCCCCATGCCTGGCCAGCTCCACTCCTCAGAACCCGCTGGGCGTTTGGACTTTGCCCAAACACAAGCTCACAGATTCATGTCGGAGATCTGCGTCTCATCTAAGATTACAGATCCAAGCAGAGTCTCAGTACAACTGCTCACTGCCTGTTCCAAAGCCGCAGGTGGGAGCAAGCAGACGGGGTGCCCCCAGAGAAGCCGAGCAAGAGGCCAGGCTCACCCCGCACAGGGGGCTACAGCACCACTGCTTTCCGCTCGTGCTTCCTAACAGACTACACCAAAGCTCCCTTGGAAGGAGAGTTACAGAAGGTACGTGCTGTCCACTGAGCCCCCAGGAGTCTCAGAAATGGACTTAGTCAGTTTTATATTATAGTGTGTGTGTGTGTGTGTGTGTGTGTGTGTGTGTGTGTGTGTGTGTGTGTGTGTGTCGATTCTACTGAAAGATACCTGGTGATGCTAGGAGTTCGTTCTGGTAAAATGATAAAGGCTAATTGATAAATCCCAGCTTTGGGATGTACTCAGCATTTAGGAATCAGTCATTTGAGGGAAAGGAAGAAAAAAGGAAAAGAAGGGTAGGAGAGAAAAGATGGTGGCTGAGAAGTAACGGAGAGAGATCCCGTGTCTTCATGAAACAGATCTAATGCTCCTACAGTAGTGCCATACTAGCAAGGAATTGCATCATACCGCCCTGAAAAAGCTTGAACATAACTGAGTTTTAAACATGAAAATAAGAACAGCACTCCCTTCCCAACCACATCCACTACAGCTAGTTAGAGTAATCCACTCAAGGCCGAGGTGGTGGCTCACTCCTGTAATCCCAGCACTTGTGAGGCTGAAACAGAAGGACCTGGAGTTCAAGGCCGCTCTAGGCTCCAGAACCAGATCCTGTCTTGAACAACACAAATGTGCATCACACAATTGGGAGTTCTAACTCAAAGTAACTCTCCATCTGGCGCCCGAAAGTCAAAGGACCGGCGAACGGGAGATTCTGGAGAAGTTGTTGGCTGTTAGAAATACAGAATTGTTCCTAACCTGCTACATACCACAGGGCACTTTAACACACACAGACACCCCAGATTCCAACCCAGGAAACGGTCACAGGTTTTCTCTGTGAGCCTTGTGTTTTCTCCGGCCCTGGGCCCCGGGGGTTCAGTGGGCCCGGGGTTCAGTGGGCCCGGGGTTCAGCGGGCCTGGGGTTCAGCGGGCCCCGGGGTTCAGCGGGCCCCGGGGTTCAGCGGGCCTGGGGTTCAGCGGGCCCCGGGGTTCAGCGGGCCCGGGGTTCAGCAGGCATGGGGTTCAGCGGCCCCGGGGTTCAGCGGGCCTGGGGTTCAGCGGGCCTGGGGTTCAACGGGCCCCGGGGTTCAGCGGGCCCCGGGGTTCAGCAGGCATAGGGTTCAGCGGGCCCCGGAGTTCAGCGGGCCTGGGGTTCAGCGGGCCTGGGGTTCAGCGGGCCCCGGGGTTCAGCGGGCCTGGGGTTCAGCGGGCCCCGGGGTTCAGCGGGCCCCGGGGTTCAGTGGGCCCCGGGGTTCAGCGGGCCCCGGGGTTCAGCGGGCCCCGGGGTTCAGCGGGCCTGGGGTTCAGCGGGCCCCGGGGTTCAGCGGGCATGGGGTTCAGCGGGCCTGGGCTTCAGCAGGCATGGGGTTCAGCGGTCCCGGGGTTCAGCGGTCCCGGGGTTCAGCGGGCCCCGGGGTTCAGCGGGCCTGGGCGTCAGCGGGCCTGGGCTTCAGCGGGCCCCGGGGTTCAGCAGGTCTGGGGTGCTGCCAGCCGGGGCGGGCGTCCTCTCTCCTGATCAGCCCTTGGCACCAAAATGACCCTGACACCACGACCCACCGGAGCGCACGGGGCGCTGACCTCCTACAGGGGCCCCCGTCTCTGCAGCTGCACCCTCACCACACGGGGGTGACCGGGGAGCGACGCAGGGCGCGCGCAGATGGCAGATGCATCCGATTACACCTCCACTGGGGCCGAGGGCCGCCTTTAATCACTTCCAGAAGCGGCCGCCACCCTCCCGCGCAGATTCATCCCCAACGGGGAGAGGGCAGCAGGCAGCAGCGGAGGCAACACCGCTGTCCCCGGAAGCCTTCTTCCTGGAAGGGTCGCGAACCAAGGCAGGGGCACAGGTGCCTCGTATTTCAAACACAGGGGCAGGAAACATCGAGACCCCTAGGGTTTGTAAGGAAGGAGGTTGTGCAGGCTGCGCGTTCACGTCAGCACCAAAGAGAGAATTCCTCTGCGCATGACCATCACCGCGCAATGGAATTCTTGAACCGGTGACCCTGGCCAAGGCGCAGCGCATTCATAAACTCCTGTGCTTGATGGCAACGCCTTTGTACGACTGCTTAAAGATAATCATAATAATTAATCATCAAGAAATGCAACTCAAGGGCATCACGGACAGTGGGTGAACCTGACTGTGGGGGTTGTTTCTTCGGGATCCTGACCTAGGCTCCCAATCTGTACCGAAGGGCACACAGAGAGCTATGAATTCCGCCGCGAATAGGGTCTGATGATAGAAAACATGCTCTTGTTCCAGGAAGGTACACCCTGCCCTCTCTGCCCATATCGATAAGACACTTCCTTCCAGAAAGCGGAGGGCAGGATTTTTTTTACCCTCCCACCCCCTTGGGACTGGAGTTATAAACTCAGGGCACCGCAGCTGCTAAGCAAGCACTCTACTGCTGTAGCCACGGGTCACCCCCTCTTGCTTGGTTATTCTTTGGATAGGGTCTTGAGCTTTGGCCTGGCCTTGAACTGAGATTCTTCTCCCCTCCCCTCCCCCTCAGCTTCTCCCCTCACCTCACCCAACAGAGCAGAAATTCTTAGTTGTTCAGTATCAGGAATTGGCAAGCTATGGTACACAAGCCAAGTCTGACCACTGCCTGTCTGCAAATAAAATCTTACTGAAATATAGTCAAGCAGGCCCTGGTGGCTCACACCTGTCATCCTAGCTACTCAGGAGGCTGAGATCTGAGGATCGAGGTTCAAAGCCAGACTGGGCAGAAAACCCCATGAGATTCTTATCTCCAATGAACCACCACAAAACCTGAAGGGGTGCTATGGTTCAAGTGATAGAGTGCCAGCCTCGAGCAAGAAGGCTCAGGGACAGTGCCCAGGCCCTGGGTTCAAGCACCGTGACCAGCGTGAGAGGAGGTGGGCTGGGGGAGGAGAGAGACAGAGAGGTAGTCACATACATTTGTTCATAATGGCTCTTGGGTGCTGTGATAGCAGAACTGAGTAGTTGCAGTGGGAACATGAAGGCCTGGGAAGCCTTATGTATTAACTGTTTTCCCCACTTACCCCATCCTATATCCTCTGTGGAGAAAAGGAAGGGAAAGAAAGATGAAATGCAGCCTGCTCTCATTGGTGTGTGGAAGGTGAAAATGCTGACTTCAGGAAGTAGATCAGCATCATGATCAGCCAAGGAGAGAGAGAGTGGGCGGCAAGAAGTTGGACCTCAGTCTCCAATGTTCAATCAGAGAGCTCCACTCTAGCGTGCCGGTGCACAGCAGGGTGACCACAGTTCACCACAGGATGTACATATTGTATCAATAAGCAGAAGAGGAGCTTTGCAATGTTCCCAACATACAGAAACAGTAAATGTCTCAGAGAGGGAAAAGTCAAATGCCCTGGGTTGACCATTAGACATTGTAAGTGGGGATTTGATTATCATACTGTTCTCCATACACATGTACAGTTAGTAAGAATATGACAACAGAGAATGTGGCCAACAGGTTGTCTACCTGTGTCTTATTACCTCCACCTACAACTTATTATCCTCTCACTACATTGTCAAATCTTAAGGATCGTGCCAGGCACCCAAGAGATACCTTTACCATGTTAAAAACAGCTCCTCCAGCCTCGGCCGACGTCTGAACACAGAACTTCAGATGAAGTGTCTCAGTGGTGGCTCTTTTCAGCCTTCACCCCTTAGCTTTGGCTAAGGGACCAAACTGAAGTTTTATATTTGTATTTCATACTTCCCTTCTGATGGAAGGAAATGCTTGTATTGAGTCTAGTTCTTTAAGGGACTCTGTTTTAAAAAAAAATTAAGGCCATCCTGCTAGTGATCCCTTTGAGCCTTTTTAATTGCAAAATCCTCTTTCTATGCCCTCACCGACCTAACCTTTGTGGAGTTCACTGCGAATGTGCTGAAGTGGGTACCAGGGCTGACAACGCAGGCTGAGAAATGGTTTTGGTATCACGACTCCACATTTGTCTCCTGTCCGGGAAGTTCGGGGATTCATCCTGCGTGAATCATGCCTGTCCTTTGTGCATGAATCAGATATTACAGCCACCGAGGGCACTGAATACACACCAACCCTTCCTGGAAAAATAAGACTCCCTCTCAAAGCAGGCCAAACACGTGGCCTGTTCCAGAGCCAACTGATCTCCAGATGCGAATAAAGACACTCAGGCGTGCAAGCTTTCTCCCAGCCTCTCAATGGCCCCAACATTTAGCAAGACAAAAATGTCACCCATAGTGGATCCTAATACCAATGGCATACCTTGCTTTTCCACTGATCAGATCCGCTGAGAACGAGGTCAGTGACACCTCCAGACAAGGGGTTGTTGCTGTTTGAGTACATTCAATAGCACCATAGACATTAGACCCTGGAAAAGCATCTGATACCTTGGAAGCTCAGAATACGGATCAAGAATCAACCTGCAAAAAAAGTCATCCACTTTATACCCAAATCCCCCACAGGGCTAGATGTAAAGCCCCCTGTTCCTCTATCAGAAAAACCTCTCACCCAGCCTTGCTCATTCATTCACTAGACAACCATTCGTGAGATTATGTGTTATTTGTTATGACACTTTTTCCCATGGTATACCGGAGTTTGCATGCGAGAAGAAGATACAGACAATAAACAAACAGGAGAACCATGTAGGCTGCGTGAGTGCTGTGTGGAAGATAAAACAGAATCCTGTAATACAGGAGGAGCACGCCACTGCCGACTGCATAGTCCAGGAAGATCCTGGAGGTGAGGAGAGTCGCTGGGCGGTAGAGCACTTGCCTGGCCGGGGCCAGGCCCTGAGTTCAATCCCCAGCACCAAAGAGAAAGCTTCTCTGAAGATTGACACATAAGTTAAACCATGAATAAAACATATGGCACCCTGTGAAGACCGTAGCTAGAACAGTCTAGGCACAGAGAATATCTAATGCAAAGGCCTACAGATGGGAAGAAATTTAAAGTTTTCAAGAAACAACTGCCAGAGAATAATGACAGGACAGATGTGTGAGGTCAGGAAAGCGGGTAGCACCGATTTCAGCGAGAGCTGGTGGGAAGCTTCGTTCTGGCCGGCTTATTTCAGATACAGGGTGTCAATTAAGGGAGCTCTGTGATTTCACAGACTTGTATTTTATTTTTTGTGCCAGTACTGGGGCTTGAACTCAGGACCTTGTCTTGTTTGGCCTTTTTGCTCAAGGCTGGCACTCTACCAATTGAGCCACCCTTTCACTTCTGACTTTTTGCTGGTTAATTGGAGATAAGAGTCTCTCATATTTGTCTACCCAAGCTGGCCTTGGATCACAATCCTCAGATCTCAGCCTCCTGAGTAGCTAGGATTACAGACATGAGCCACCAGAAGCCAGCATTCTAATGGGTTTTAAACAGGGTGACCTAGCTGCTGGGTGGGGATGAGCTGCAGGAAGATGAACCAAAGGAAGATGACTACTTCAGAGATGCCAGCCTGGCACGGGATGAGGGCGCTCAGTGGAGCTGGGGAAGGAGAAGGGTTTGTGCGTGCCTGCACACAGAGGTCTCAAGCAAGCCAGGAGGGGTGTGTCTCCTCAGTTTGTTCTTGCAGAAAGTTGCCAGGAAGACACACACTAGACAGTGAGCTGGGACTCGGGACTTAAGAGAAGGCATGATCAGGAATATCAGAAATAGCAGGACCTAGTATTGCTTGAGGATACTTCAAAAGGAAGAAAAAGCCATCTGAGTTGCATTTTCAACTAGAGCCTAAGCGGCCAAATTTAATCAGCCACCTAAAATTATCACACAAGGCGAACACTCCCCTTCCCCTTGGAAAGAGAAAGAAATGAGCTCTTTATGTCTCAGGCAAGCAGGTGGCCTTGAAGCAGCTCACCAGCTGGCTGTGATCGAAATACCTTCCCCGTGACAAAAGCCAGTACCATGATTGATTATGTTCTCATTGACTGAGCAGAGAACCTTCCCAGCCAATCAGCATGCAGAACTGCCAACAGCTTATCACTGACCCGCCTTGACCTGGGGCTGATAACACCGGTGCCCTCACTGACTGGGCCAGCATCGCCCAGCTCACTTCCAACAATACACTGATTGCTAAACATTCAGTTCTCTTCCTCCTTGTGATGCTCCCCTCTCTTTTTCTGACTGTGAATGGACATCCACGCTCCCAGCTCATCATTTCCACTTGTCTGCTTCGGGTGGAATAGGTCCAGAGTGAAGACTTTCCCCGGCATCTGGAGATATAGACCCCTGAGCCTGCCCGGATCCCTCCCTGATCCCTTCTTGTAGCTGGAAGCCCAGCACCCAGGTACTGCCCAACGACACTAGGTGCTCACACACCTCTAGTTGACAGACAAAAAGGAGGACAGTTCAGCTAGGGAACTGAACAAAGGAGCCACCAGGTAAGGGTATGACCAGGCCCAGCTGCCCCCTGGGGTGTCTGCTAGCACCTCCCATTGGATCTCAAGCCAGGAGGAATCTGAGACCCTCCCCCTCCTAGACAGACAACATGGCACATGCCTATAATCTCAGCTATACAAGAGGCAGAGGCAAGAGGATTGTGGGGTAAGAACAGCCCAGGCTAACTTAGTGAGACTCTGAGTGAAAACAAACCACAAGCACAAATGGGCGGGTGGGGCTGAGTGATTCGAGTACGTGTTGAGCATGCACGAGATCCCGGGTTCAAACCCACCCCAGACACAAGCTCCGTGGAAAGCAGTGAGCACAGACTTCTCAACACCTCGGCTTCCTCGGCGGTACAATGCAAAGGAAGAGTTGCGAAAACACGAGCAGGACTAGACGGCAGGCAAACACACATTCTGCTGAAGGAAATGCCATCCAGAGCAACTCCTTCCGAAGCATGGCCGTGGAATGGTGTCTCTTCTGTGCCCTGGAAGGGTGCAAGCGTTCTTCCTTCCCCACGCAGCTGGCCTGCCGCAGGTGTGCAACACTGGCCGCAGGGCCGTGGGAGCTGAGGACGGGCACGACCAAAGCACAGTGCATCCGCATGCAAAAGCATCACCAAGAGCCTTCCTGTGCACAACTGACCTAAGCCATAAACACCTTTAAAAGAGTCCTAGAGGCCCGAGAAGGGAACCAGTCAACCCTCCTTCCGTGAAGGTCAGAGTCCACCCAGCCCAGCACCTGGAGGAAAAAACGTCTCCGGGTGACCACACGCAGCAGACTGTGGAAGGGAGGGAGGGATGGAGGGGGAGACAGACAGACAGACAGACAGACAGACAGATTTTCTGCACCGTCTCCCTTGTTTCAGGAAAAAGCTGAAGTTCTAACGGTGTCCTGACCACAAAGATGGTGAGGAGGACACTGTTGACCAAGCCCAGGTCACCCTCATGTCTGACCCCACACGTCCAGGCCGCGCCCACCCTGGCACCCAGGCCCTCTGGATCCGCCCAGGCCTTGGCAGCTGGATGGAGGTGGAGGGGCGTGGCCATGGTGGGTGGAGCCCTGGCGGAGGGGTGGGGCCATGGGGGCGTGGCCCTGCTGGCTGGGGCCACGGGTGGGGTGGGAACCTGGAGGAGGGGTGGGGCCATGGGGGAGGGTGGAGCCGGTGGGGGCGTGGCCCTGGTGGGGGCGTGGCCCTGGTGGGGCGGGCCATGGGTAGGGGGCGTGGCCCTGGGAAGGGCGCAGCTCCAGCCTCCCGCAAAGCCCCTGGAAAGGCCTGTCCGCCCCCCGCGAGCCCGGCTTGTCGCGTGCCATGACTCAGAGAAGAACTAGAATTGAAAGCAAAGTAGGCCAAGTCAGAGGCTGAGCCTGTCATCCGGCTGCTGGGAGGCAGAGAGGAGGGGTCCCAGTGGGAGGCCAGGCCAGGCCTGAAAGGTCAAGAGACCATCTCACTCAGTGGCTGGGGCGCCTGCCATCGCCAAGAACAAGAGGATCGCAGTCCAGACCTGCCCGAGTACAAAGCAAGACCCTACCCCACCTCGAAAATAACGAAGGCACGGAGCGGCTGGGCCTGCCTAGCAAGCTCACAGCCGAGTTCAACCCCAATAATGGGGGAAGAGAAGAACGGACATAACGGCAGGCTGCTATCTATTCACTACAGACTTTGGCACGGCCTCATTTCGCAGCTTGTTTAACACCCGATGGCTGCTAATACCCAGGAAACATGGACGACGGTACACAGAAGCACAGGATTGCATTTCTGTCACAGCCACACTTGGTTCACACACTCAGTCTCCAACAGGCAACTGTTTTAAATGAAATCTATTGAGGGCTGCATTCCTCTTCACATGTCTTCCAAAATGAAGGGGGGTTTCTGGAAACTTGTCTCTACCCTGCAGATTCTGCCTCTGTAGATCAATGAGAAAATATTCTGTGACAAGTCAAATGTTCATTATTTAGGGGGGAAAATAACCCTCTCTATTCAAGCTGCCAAAACTATAGCTTACACCTTCCTGGTCCCTCCCAAGCTATCAATCCACATCTCAGCACAGACAGGGCCCAGAGGTCCTGGTCAGTACACATTCAAGGCTTAGCTGGCTGCCTTCTTAGGAAAAAGATTTAACATTAGCACATGTTAGATGTAAAAGAACATCCTTCTCCATTGAAAGAGAAATTTTATTTCTCAGGGAGAAAAAAATACAACATGCAGTCACTAGGGTGCATTATGAACCTGCTATTGCGTGTGGGATTTATGGTCAAGGTCTCTCCTGCAAGAATTCTTTTCTTCAGCTAAGGGCAGAAACAGAGGTTTGGGTGTGCACAGAAACCTTTCACAGAGCTTTGGCGCCATCTAGTGGCCCTGTCCTATCATGTCCTGGAATCTGAAGAGCCTGAGCCGGGCTGGCCGGAAGCTGAAAAGGCTTGGCAGGCCGCACCACTGGCCAGCGCTGGCGCCATTGCTCCACAGAAGGCTGTGCTGTGCATGGCACCACCACACTGGCTGCCCCAGAGTTTCATGGCACTCTGGAGACGTGGATTCACACCAGCCTGGAAAGTGTTTCCACCGTCTCTGCTTAGTCATCTGCTTGAAATCCGTGGTGTGGAGCCTAACAAAGGAAGTGCGTGTATGTGATACATATGTGTGCTGCGTATGTGGTGTGTGTGTGTGTGTGTGTGTGTATTTGTGGACAGCAAGCATAAGAATGCCAAGTCCTACAGTGCCAACTGGCATCAGGAAGGGACATATGCAAAACATCACCCTGTGCACGGCCTCTAAATTCGGATAATCTGTCAGCATCCTGCTGGAGAGGGGCTGGTTCTCCAGGCTCTGGTTTAAAGGCTTAAAACTGAACACAAGGTTAGCAGGCATGGTAGGACGGGGGAATGATAGTCCTGTCCAGGAAGACATCCAACTGCAGCTTGTGCTGTTGAGCTGAATGGGATCCGGACCCTGCTGGGACCCCGCCAGGACCCCACCGGGACCACCCCCCCCCCCGCCTCCATTCTCACCCTCTCCCTGCTTCCCAGTGGCCCAGGAAGCCCGTTCTCCTTCCTGCCCTTCCTGTCCACTTCGCACTCCAGAAGCCAGCCTGGGGCTAGTGTAGGCTGGGCTCTGAGTGTCCTCCAAAGGTCACAGGCTTGGTCCTCAGTCTGGGAGGCCATTGCTGGGGGGAGGTATGTGGAAGAGCAGTAGGCAACCAGGTCATCTGTGCATGCTTACTGGGAAGGAAGTGTTGGGGACCCCCTCTTCCTGGATGCCAGTGTCCCCCCACGGCCCAAAGCAATAGGAAAAGTTACCATGGCCCGCATCCTGCGACACTGGTCCCAAATAAGCCTTTGTCTCTTAGAGGCGTTTCGCTCAGGTGCAGTCACAGCCAGGGGAAGCTGATTGGCATATCAGCTTTAAGAGGAACAGTCCAAAAATAAAAATCAAGAAAAATAAGGGAAGGGGTGGGTGGAAGGGGGTGACGATAGGGAAGCGATGACACCGATCAGGATGTCTTGTGAACATAAACGGCTTCGTTAAGAGGCAAAATAATAATATTAATTCAATTCAGAACCTAAAATTAAGCAAGTGAGGGAGGGGGCTGGGGGACGCAGAGAGCGGGGACAGGAAGGAAGATGCGCAGTGCTCACGAGCTGCCCCGCTGAATACTCTTTTGTCCAATAAAATAGTCGACTACTTTGTACAATAAAATGTTTTTTTAATTGGACCTAGATGGAAACCCAGTGCCCACACCACGTAGGACTGTCATCTTGAAGCAGGAGAGGGAATCGGAGATGAACAGAAGCCATCACCAGTGTCTGCACCGGGAGGCTCAAAACAGAGGCAGTAGCCGGGGCCGGTGGCTCACACCTGTCATCCTAGCTACTCAGGAGGCTGAGATCTGAGGATCACGGTTCAAAGCCAGCCCAGGCAGGAAAGTCCATGAGACTCTTATCTCCAATAAACCACCAGAAAACCAGAAGTGGCACTGTGGCTCAAGTGGTGGAGCACTAGCCTTGAGCTGAAGAGCTCGGGGACAGCAGCCAGGCCCAGAGTTCAAACCTCACAACTGACAAAAAAAAAAAAAATGGTGGCAGTGACAAGACGTTGGGACAGCAGGGCCGACCAGTGGCCACGTGACCTCAGCCGCGGCCCCAACCGGAGACCGCGCAGCAGGCCTGGCTCCAGCTCTTCCCTGCCCTGTTTATTCTTTTATTTTATTGGAAAGATGCTGTATAGGGGGTTACAGTTACATGAGCAAGGTAATGAGTACGGTTGCTATCACGCATTGTTACCCCCTCCTTTGTTTTTCCCCTACCATCCCTTCCCTCCTCACCTTCCCAACTCCTCCCACTCCCCACCAAAGCTGTAAAGTTCTTTTTCAACATGGTGTCTTGTACATCTCATTGTTACAATGGGTCAGCCTG
This sequence comes from Dipodomys merriami, assembly GCF_024711535.1. Lineage (NCBI taxonomy): Eukaryota > Metazoa > Chordata > Mammalia > Rodentia > Heteromyidae > Dipodomys > Dipodomys merriami. The sequence goes on from NW_027202826.1 coordinate 4,353,237, forward strand.
TATCCTTATTTCAGCATTTTGTTATTTCCCTTCTCCTCCTCAAATTAGAAAAATGTATATACAAGATGCAGGGCACCAGAATCAAATACAGTGAAAACAGGGGTTACACCATGGGGAAGGACATACAAAAGAAACAAAAAAAATCACATAGGACATTAAAAACAACAGCTACAAAGATAAAACCTCTTGTGTCCTTATTGGGGTTCATTTCACTTAGCATCATCTTATATGGTCATAGGTACATAGCTTTTGACCTTTTATGCTTGCTCCAGACATATACTAGTTATTGCAAATAAGGGAAAACATGGGGCCTATGTTTCTTTGGGCCTGGCTTACTTCACTTAATATAATATTTTTCCAGGTCTTTCCATTTCCTAACAAAAGAGGCAATGTCATTCTTTGTGATGGAGGCATAGAATTCCAATGTGTATATATACCACATTTTCTTGATCCATTCATCCAGTGAGGGGCATCTGGGTTGGTTCCATATCTTAGCTATGGTGAATAATGTTGTGATAAACATAGTTGTGCTGGTAGCTTTAATATGGCCTTGTTTGTGATTGTTTCGGTAAATGCCCAAAAGTGGGATTGTTGGGTCATAGGGGACCTCTATGTGGAGTCTTTTGAGGAACCTCCATACTACTTTCCAAAGTGGTTGAACAAGTTTACATTCCCACTAACAATGAAGTAGGGTTCCCTTCTGGCCACATCCCCTCCAGCATCTGTTGTTATTAGATTTCTTGATTATAGCCATTCTAACTGGGATTAGATGTTATCTTGATTTGCACTTCTTGTAGGCTAGAGAAGTTGATCATTTCTTCATTTGTCTTCTGGCCATTCTTATTTCCTCTTCAGAGAAGTCTTTCTTTAAGTCTTTAGCCCACTTGTTAACAGGTTGGTTATTTCTTTGAGGATTTGTTGTTGGAGGACTCAAGTTTTGGGGTTCTAAGTACTTTTAGATATGAGACCCTTGACGTTGTATGGCTGGTGAAGATCTTCTCCCAATCCGTGGGCTTTCTACTGATCTTGCTATGTCCTTTGCCTTGCAGAAGCTCTGCAATTTCATGCAATTCCATTTGTCCAACCTTTCTTTGATTTGTTGTGTTTCTGGGTCTTTATTAAGAAAATTTCAGCCTGTGCCAAGGAGACCTAGGGTTTCTCCCATTCCTTCCTGTAATGTTTTCAGGGTGTCTGCTTTGACTTCGAGGTCTTTGATCCATTTGGAGTTAATTCCCTGTTTATTCTTATTGCCCTATTTTTTAATTATTTTATTTTTGCATGTCAAGGGGGAATTAAAGTAAATGGAGGTGGGACAGAAATTCCACTGTTTGATTCCCCTGTCTGCTTAACTCCCACACCGAATGCATGCCTTCCCATAAAAAAAAAATTAACCCCCTTTCCTGAGAAGTAGAGCTATTGAGAGCTGCTAACCCAGTCAGTTAATGGGAGAGGAAAGCGTGTTGATCCGTGAAACATGCTGTGACATCTCTCGATAAACGTCACCTGGAGTAAACAACTCTAGCAACAAACATAAATTATTTGCTCCTCAAAAAAATATTTTTTCAGATTGTGAGTGTGTTTGCTGCACTCTTTTTGCTCAAGGTGAGCGCTCTACCACTTTGAGCCACAGCTCCGCTTCCAGTTTCTGAGTGGTTAACTGGAGGTAAGAGTCTCACAGGGACTGGCACCTGGCTTTTAGGAGATCTAAGTCTCAAGCTCTTTAAGGAAAGGGAGACATTATGAGACCTTTGGCAGACCACATGCCAGTAGCTCACGCCTGTAATGCTAACGACTCAGGAGGCTGAGGTCTGAGGATTGCAGTTTGAAGTCAGCTGGAAGGAAAGTCTGTGAGACTCTTATCTCCACTAAACCACTAAAAGCCAGAAGTGAAGCTGTGGCTCAAAGTGGTAGGATGAAAAGCTCAAGAGCCAAGGCCCTGATTTCAAGCCTCAGGAGTGGAGAGAAGAGGGTTTGGAGGGAAAGGGAGTGAGAGGGAGAGAGATCTTTAATAGAACTCCATAACCTGGAATCACCTCCATTACTGAGGAGATAAGGGGAATTTGAATGCAGCAGGTACCTAGCGACGCCCCCTGGCGGTCACACTGAGAACCTCTGGGATCTTCAGGTAACAGGGCAGTGGCTGAGATCACCTGCCTGGGAATTTTTGAAAACCCTCAGGAGACATCAGAGGGAGGGGTGTGTGTGTGTGTGTGTGTGTGTGTGTGTGTGTGTGTGTGTGTGTGTGTGTGTGTGTGTGTGTGTGTGTGTGTGTGTGTGTGTGTGTGTGTGTGTGTGTGTGTGTGTGTGTGTGTGTGTGTGTGTGTGTGTGTGTGTGTGTGTGTGTGTGTGTGTGTGTGTGTGTGTGTGTGTGTGTGTGTGTGTGTGTGTGTGTGTGTGTGTGTGTGTGTGTGTTCAGGGCACACTTGGAATTTTAATTCTATGAAGCTATCTGCACAGTCCACTCAAGGAAAAAGACATGCCATGAGTGGAGAAACACTGATTCATTATTCATCCTTACTGGCAAGACAAGTAATTTCAGCCTGATGAGACAGAAATAAGAAGAGGCAGATAGCACACAGTGAGATAAAAAGACAGAAGAGCAGATGTGTGGGATGGATAGAGAACTAGAGCTAGATAGATAGATGAGATAGATTGATTGATTGATTGATAGATGGTTGGATAGGTGAATGGATAGGGTAGACAAATCATAGATAATAGATGATGGTATTTAAAGATAATAGATGTAAATAAGTAATAGAGATTTATGATATATGTGATAGATATATAGAGATAATAGATAAGTAGGTAGATTGATAAATACAGATGATAGATTTGATGATAGGTAAGATTGATAGATGATAAATCTAGACAGGTATAGATAGATAATAGATAAGATAGGTGATAGATTTAGATGTCAGATGGTTGATAGAAGAGATGGATATGAGAGATACATAGATACATCGATACACGGTAATATGCAGGTGGATACAGGTTGATATGCAGGTGCACTAGGGAGAAACGTAATAGGAGAGACACCCTAAACCAGCCTTTTTGTTCTTCTCTGGAAGAACATGCCTGCAGCCCCCACGCCAACCTGCCCCCGCCCTTGGGGAGCTGGCTGAGCAGTTCCCTCATGGCCCTGTCCCCTCCTGAGCCCCTATTCATCACAGAGCCCCTGGGGACCACTCGTGAGCTCCTACCGACCCGCGCCTGCTCGTCCACACATGGGAAAATGTCAAGATCTTTTTTTCCTCTTGTGGAACAGCGGTGCCGGCGAAGGCTCTTGTCTTTCACTGAGGCTTTGTCAGAAGGGTTTTCTCTCCCCTCCTTCATTTTCGCCCACACTGGAGAGCACAAAGAGGCACTGAGCTCAGCCTGCAGATTAGAGCGACCCCTTCAAGGCCCAGGGGAATGAGCGAGCCGGCGCACTCCTGGGCAGAGAGGATGAATTGGAAAGAGTGATTTTCCAGCGGCAGCGCATTGTGGAGCGGGCAGAAACCTTAGTCCATCCTCTTCATCCCCAGATGGGCACCGAGGTACTTAGGATGTAATCTCTGACTACTCAGGGCCTCATTTTGCTCATCTATGAAACACGAGGAGAGCGAGGAGAGCCCGGGGACCAAATGAGGCCGCTAAAGAAAATGCAGAGCTGGCCACCGGCTCCTGCGCTGAGCGGAGCCGTGGGTGCAGTGCAACCATCCCCTCCATGCCACCTTCCCTCAGCGCCCACCACGCCCACCCACAGCCGGCCCAGCCCGCCCCGGCTGTCTAGTCATTACCGCGCTGCTATTCACTTGATGGTCGCATTCAGCCCACACCTGCGGTGGAGAATATTTAATGCAGATGTTTGGGAGGCAGCTTTGCCAAAAACAACCATGCAAGGAAAATGATCGCCGTCCCCTTGGCGGGTGTTGTGTCTTTTATTGTCTCTGTGTGAAAGTTTTTCTTTTTTAAAGCTGTGATTTCTAAGGATGCCTCTGCTGAAGGGATGGGGAGAGGAACAGAGAGGAGGAACAAAAAAGAGGGGGAAACAGAAGGGGGCCCTCATCCACAGGGCCCTGAGCGCTCAGCCCTGACCCTGCAGGGGCCTGGAGAGGATGGGGGAGGCAGGGAGGAGGCGGGGCGGCCGGCCCCTGTGAGAGGGGCGAAGCTCTCCCTGTGGCCTGGCTGGTAAATCCAAGGGTGCAGAGTGGTAGGAAACAACACCGGCGCTGAGCTAACTTGAAGCAACCGCTGGGACCCGTCAGCAAGGAGCAGCTGGTGAGCACACGGAGGAGAATCACGCTCTGGAAGGAAGGGAGGGAGATACAGGCCCACAACTGCCCAAGAGGGGAAAGAAGACATCTTGAAGGATCTCTCTAGGGCCCAGTGCAGAAAATGTTCTCCAAAGAAGAAAGGAAGGGAGGAGCTGTCAGGAGGGGTGGGGAAGGGAGATGGGGGAAGGAGACAGAAAGACAGAAAGGGGCTGGGGCTGGAGTGCTCCCTGAAGGTGCTGTTGGGGGACAGCGGAATCCTCAGTGGGGGGAGCCTCTGGCCTCTGGAGGTGTAGGGGGGTTCAGCCTCTTCCTCTCTCTCCCTGCCCTCCAGCACCATGGGGTGAGCACCATGCTACACCCGGCGCTCTGCCACAGCCCCCAAAACAACAGAGCCACCGGATCACAGACTGAAACCCCACAACTAGGAGCCACATACACCCTGTGACTCGGTAGGCTGCTGGCTCGGTGTGGGCTCCAGCGATGGAAGGGTGGCAGCGCAGCACACGGCACGCGGCAGGCGCGCGGCACAGTCAATGCTGGAAACGTGAGTGGAACCTTCCAGAGCCACGTGGAGCTCCGGGCTGAGCAGTAGCCTTGGCCACTCTCTTCTTGGATTCTTTCCCATCTTAAAGGAAGACAGCCAGGGTGTGTCCCCCTGAGACCTGTTCTCTCCTCAGAATGATCTGGAAAGGGAGCCAGGGCTGTGCGCATCACCTCGAGTCTTTCTGTGGAAGGCCACACCACTGTCTCCAGCTCTGGAGCCACGAGTCCTAAACAACCCAAATAGCCAAGCCGAGCATCCTCTTCCTGGCCTCGTGCCTCGTGTGTCAGTCACACGGCAGTTCACGTGGGAGTGGGTGTCAGGAGAGAGGAGCACAGCCTGTCCAGGCAAGTGTGCACAGAACCTCCCACGAGGGGTGCCAGGGAATCTGATGGGAATCTGATGGCCAGCATTTCAGGAAGATTCAGGAGGAAGGCGGGGAGAACACAGGAGCCCTTGGGAGTTTGCATCCAGCCTAGGGAGAAAGCCGGTAGACAGGGAGGAATCCGGCAACCACCCAGAGCGGTCCTGGCACCACGCAGGAGAGGGGAACGTGGAGCACACGTGAACACCATGGAAATGAGCTGGGGCGCACAGTCCCCGCTCCAGCCCCGCAGCTGCTCCCTGAACCTCGTCCAGTCTTCCAGAAGCCCTGGAACTCCACGCTCCTCGTGTTGAAGGAAGGCTGAGAGAGAGAGCCTCGCCCGCCACAGCCACACTGATGGAGAAGCAGCCAGAAGGAAGGCGGAAGCAACTGCCCAGAAGAGGAGTGTAAGGGCCAGGCTGAGACCCCAGCCCCTCATTGCTCAGGGAGTAGGGAGACCGCATGGCACGCAGCAGGGGGACGGCTGGTGAGGGCCCAGGGTGGGCCGCGAGTGCCAACATCACCTGCATCCTCTGGGACACAGGACAAATCTCCTCACCTCACCGGGCCTCTCGTGATCAGCAAAGGAGGACTGTCCTCAAAACTAAAACAGACTCCAGAGCATGGCTGCTTATCATGAGCCCAGGCAGGAAGTCCCGCCTGCACAGATCGCCTCTTCCTGCCCAGACGCTCACCTCCCTCATCTCTAGGCCAGGGCCACAGAACCTTCCAGTGTCATGCCATAATTACCAACGACTCGAATGATTCTAACATGGAAACAAGCACTGCGGGGGTGGGGGTGCGGGGGAAAGAATAAGAGAGGGGGGTTGTCATAGGCTGGGAAGAGCCCCCAAAGACGTGGCTCCTGTGCCTAGAACCCACAGTGTCACTTGGCACCAACTCCAGCCATGCAATTGAGTCAAGGATCCCGAGATGGAGAGATGGTCCTGGATTTCCCCGCGGGCCCCAATGCCATCTCGAGTGGGAGAGAAGCAAGGCAGGAGTTCACACCATGGCTGAGAAGGCCACGTGGTGGCTTTGGGCAGCCAGCAGAAGCCAGGAAAGAACACAGCAGGTGAGGGGGAAAGGCAAACTCAGCCTGCGAGAGAGACTGTAGAAAGGACCAGGGAAGAAAACCTCCTGTCTCTCCATGACTTCCTTCAACCCACATCTTCATCCTGTAGTCCGAGATTCTAGAACCTCAGAGGATATTAGGGACAGAGGCTGGCCTGGAACTGACTATGTGCTTTACTCTGCCTCCAGGACGCTGGGATTACAGGCACTACCACACCCAGCAAGATGAAGTCATATGAGCACAAAGTCTCTAACAAATCTGCTCCACCCATCCCCCCCCCAAGGAAACATCCTCTGGGCACGATGTGAATTTGCCTCTGGAACAGAGTTCCTGCAGTCCAGAGGCCCAGCCTGGGCCAGGACCTCCTGACAATCCCCTAGCCAGACCTGTTCTCCAGGTGGAGGCTGTCACTCTGGTGTGCACGCTGGGCGCTGCTCAGATGGCCGATCGCTTAGCCCTTGCAGGAAGCTTTTCATTCGTGACCTATTTTCTATCACAGAACCCAAAATCCCTGCTTACAAGGAAAACGGAATTCGGCCAAGGGCCCAAATAAACAGGCTAGGTTTAAAACCCAGACGGGCAAAAGCAATGCAAGAGCTTCACCTGGGCTTGCCATAACCCCTGAAAAGAAACGTCACGTGCAATGAGATGCCATGGGACGGGCAGATGAGCACCGGTTAATAAACATACTAAAAACGGACACTCTCCCCACCCCCACCCCCGTGGCTGAGTCCAGTGTGCCTCCTGCTTCCAGTCTGTGTGCTGCTAGAAAAAGTGTGACTGGTCATGAATTTATGTGGAGCAAAATACAGTTTAAATACATTGAGAGAGCGCGCGCTGCTCACTAAAGAAATCTCCCCATGAATTCTTTCATAATGTAAGGACCCCGTTTTTAATTTCTTTTTGATGAAAATCAAGATTCTTCCTATCCTATTTGCAGAAGGAGAGAGGAGGATTTACAAGTACAAATGCAAGTGAGTTCTGCTCCACTGCCAAGGTTAATTGCCGTCCTCCTTCCAAGGAAAGCGAGGAGCCGAAGCACCACAAGCTACCCTTGCAAGTATCAGCTTGCCTGGCCCTCACAGGGCTCCCGTAGCAATTTCCACATCTCACACCAGAGCAAGGAACATTAGGACCACTGAGGTGGAAAATCAGGGACCCCACAATAAGAAAATGGAGACCGCAGTGCGCAAATAATAAAAGGTGATGCTGACATTGATAGGAGACAATCAACTCGCAACACTCTGATGCTGTAATAACTGGTTGTGGAAACAAGAGAGCGGGGAAGAAAAGGCTCAAAATAGGAAGAGAGGTGGAAGGATGAAAGAAGACCAAAACACGTGAAGTAAGAGGATTAAAGGAGGAAAATTAAATAGGAAGGAGGGATTCAAGGTGGGTCTCAGTGGTACAGTGGCAGCATGCATGCACCCAAAAATCAAAATACTTTGTTGAGTAAAAGCCATGAGGAGAAAAAGGGACAACGGACAGACTCTGAAAATTTAGAAAAATCCCCTTTGTCCCCGGTCCCAGTGGCACCCACCAGCGCCAGGTTTCACCATTTCCACGCCACCCTTCCTGTAGTTCTCACCCCATCGCAATGGCCGTTCCATGTTACAATCAAGGAATCCCCAGCTGGTTCTTCTGCTCCCCACAACCACAAGTGCAGAGCCCGATTTTAGGGCCCCGGCTCCCAGCAGACTGTCATCCCCGTGGTCTTAAAGCACAAGAGGGTACACATGCACCCAGTCATGCTCACCTGCTTCTTGAATATGTGTGTGAGCAAACACTCTGTAATCATTCTCAACCCATTTGTGCTAAGCTATGTGTATCACACCTCTTAGCCAGTTCAGGCTGTGGTTACAAAATGCCTTAGACTCCGAGGGTGGCTTACAGGGCAGACGTTCACCCGTCGCAGTTCTGAGAACTGCAAAGTCTGAGATCAAAACATCAGCATATTGGTCCCTGCTGGTACCTGTAAGATGGCATTAGCTAGGAGTATGGAGCCCTTACAGAAGTGATTGGAGACAGCTTGCTTCCTCTTCTTGTTATGTTTCTGCCATGTGAAGAAACCATAAAAAGAACCCTATTAGGCCAGGACTCGGATCTAAGACTCCTAACCACCAGGTCTGTGAGAAATAATTCCCTGTTCCTTGACACCACTCTAGGATCTTTTCCTACAGCAGTGTAAACAGATACTCTTTTAACCTACAGACAAACATCTTTGCCTGTCCAGTCCATGACAGAAGATCCATGGTGTGGGATATCTCCATTCCTGGTTGCTTGGCCCTGTTGCTCTGGAGCCTGTGGCAGGCAGAACACCTGGCGGCTATGCATGCTGAAGCAACCAACTCAACTCATGGTGGCCAGGAAGCAGGGGGAGGAGGCGGGTCAGGGACTTCCTGCCCCTTAAGGGTACCCAATGACAGGACACCCTCCCACCAGGCTCCGCCTCCCAAAAATAACTAGCCTCCAGCCTGTTGGCCTCTGGGGAACATTTCAGACCCAAACTGTACCTTTGTTTCTAATGGAACTTATTTAATTGTAAGCTTATGGATTTTAATTCTTAATAACAGTGCCTGTGTGTAACCACCGGTTACCATAGTTCCCAAAAATCTAACCAGAGGCTCTCAGCAGCCAGCAACCAGCCTATAGCTGCCCTCCATCACCTCCCCCGACCCAGGCCTCACTCCTTAGGTGACTGCCCCAGTGAGTGAACTTGTGGGAACACGGCAGGTCTGTGATGGAGGTGTTTCCTGGTGTCCTCTTGAGTTATAAGGACTTGAGAACTGACACCCAGTACAGACAGTGACAGGGCACTCACAAGCTGTCCCCACAACCCGTTTGAGTGAGGAGCACATACCCCCAAACTCAACGTGCATTCCAAGCACAGGGACAAAAACAGAAACCTCAAGTCCGTCCGCCTGGGCTACACGAGGCTGAAAGGCTAACGTAACTGGCATGTGTCTCTCTGAATGACTGGCCACTTGGCTGTTGCATAGACAAGACATCCCCCCCCCCAAACAGCGACTCCAGTGCCAACCGTCAGGTTCTCTCCAAGAAGGATTCACGTAGCCCTGGCGTCGGGGAAGAAAGAGCAGGTTGCCCTGGACTAGCGGTGGCGCTTCCTCAGATTTAGTTTCCAGGCACACACCATGTGGATAAAGGACAGCGGAGCCCATAAATCCTCCCATCAAAGCAGCATGGACTTTTCATTTACAAATGTGGCTCCTTCCGGGGAAAGAACAGAAAGGACTTATTAGTGATCCGACCTGGGAGACTTAATCCACCTCATGTCTCTTTCTTCTGGCTACTGTATAATTATGCCCCAGATTTCTGATGATAGAAAGCTTCCCTTTAACTGCTAGACAATTTTAGAATCTCCCCCCACCCCTTCTCCTATCCCTCCTTCTCCAGTCAGCTTTTAAAAAGAGAGGAGATGGGAAGCAGGCAAAGAGACGTATGAGAGTGGGTACCAACATGGTCATGCTTTCAATCATGGAGGATGCTTGTACAGAAGCTCTGGGTGGCAGGCAGGTGCTAGAGAGCCATCCATACCTCTGTGTGTATGTGTGAGTGAGAGAGAGAGACAGACAGACAGAAAGACAGAAAGACAGAGAGAGACAGAGACAGAGACAGAGAGGCAGAGAGAGAGCACGCATGTGTGTGCCAGTCCTGGAACTTGAACTCAGGCTCTGGGCCCTGTCCTTGAGCTTTATCCCTCAAGGCTGGCATACCACCACTCAGTTCCATTTCCAGTTTTTTTTGGTGATTAATTGGAGATAAGAGTCTCACAAAGTTTCCCGCCTGGGCTAGCTTTGAACTATAAAGCTCAGATATCAGCCTTGTGAGTAGCTAAGATTACAGGTATGAGGTGTCAGCCCAACCCAGTTCTAATGTGCATCCTTCTGGCAATGGGACAGAAGCCATCTGAACGGTCCCCTTGGGGACAATAACAGGCAATGAAAAGAAGCTCATGCAAAGCACGCAAACCCCACATGGACCAGTTTGGTTACATAGCCCAGCCTTGTAAATAACCCCACATGTCACAACCTGCTCTTAGCGTCACTGAGGCAGCTGCTGAAATACAGACAGAGATGGCACCAATCAGTGGCAGTGACGACTGGCCCCAGAGAAATCCTTCCTCAGATGGAGGTTCAAAGCCAGCCCAGGCAGGAAAGGCCATGAGTCTCTTATCTCCAACTGATCACAGAAAAAGCTGGAAGTGGTGCTTTGGCTCACGTGGTAGAGTGTTAGCCTTGAGCAAAAAGAGCTCAGGGACAGCGCCCAGGCCCAGAGTTCAAGCCCCAGGACTAGAAAAAAAGAAGAAGAAGACACCCTCAGCTGCCACAGAAGCAAGGTCACTGCTGACAGGGCTGTGGACCGGGGCAGCTGGTGGGTGCACTCCGGTGAGCGGTTTCAGAGCTGAGCCAGGGGAGGGGGGCCTGGAGTGAGGAGCTAACTCAAGAAGGGGCCGAGACCCCAGCTCCACCCACGTGACTCAGAGGCCTCCGCCTGCTCCTTGCACAACAGCAGAAAGAAGAGGAGAGAGGTGAGCCGTGTGTCTCCTGCACACAACCCGATTGCTCTGCCCCTCTGCTTTCTGCTCTCAGCCTCCCGCAAGGAACTCGAGGTGGGAAATGCTGAGAAAATACAAGGCTCGAATTATTATTCCGTCCTGCTCTCGGTCGCTCTGCATTCGACATCGAAGGCCTGGTCCCATGTGTTTTCCCCAGTTCAATCAACTGTGCTGAGAACTGTCACAATAGCCTTGACGATGAGAAAATAAAATCTGGGGGCGAGCTGGAACCCTGACTTGCATGGTAATTCTGGTTTGCACCTGGGACCCCCAACTTCCGTCCCCCACCTTGTTGACAATGTTGGCAAACCTTTTCATCTCCCTTAATGGCAAAGGAAAAGCCTGGGTCTGTTTTTCCAGTTTGGATAATTGCTTGTGAAATGTTGTCACAATCTTCCAAATGACTATATTTCTTTCATGTCAGACACTGTGATCCCTGCGAAGCCCGGCTTCGGGGCTTGTTAGGGTTCCGGTCTGCAGAGAGCGTGGGTAGTTACGTGCAGGGTTTGGTTTGGTTTTGTTTGTCTTGTTTTAAGACAAAGCCAAAACCAAATAAGTCACAATGATAACTTATGACAGGCAAATCAACACCTGAATGGAATGATAACAGCAGCCCACAGTCAGAAGAGAATGTGCCAGAAGAAAGGGAAGGAGAGTTATTTAAAACTGATCCTCCCTCCCTCCTTGCCCCCACCCCGCCACCACCCCGGGAACCCAAATCACATCATGGTTTCCCTTTGGAAAAGCAGTTTTCAGAAGCCCCAATTAACCTTAATTGAATTCTGCCTTAGTAATATCTGGAATTTTAATTCACTGAGAAGTTGATCATAAATCTCCATTCATAACACGGCTCCACCATTAGCGAATCCCTGCGGCACCTGGCTTGTCTTGTAAGAGGCTGAGCCATTTTCTGGGTGAGGCCACAAACAGAAGCACCAGCCACACCCCAAGAAAGAAATTCTTCTAGCCATGTTGGATAAATCTCCTGTCGTTTGTTTTTCTACTTTTAGAAAATCAACTATCAGACCACACATGGCAGGGCACCCCTGTAATCCCAGCTAACCAGGAGGCAGGGATAAGGAAGATTTGGGGTTGAGTCCATACCAAGCAAAATTATCTGAGACTCCTTTTCAACTAATAAGCCAGGCATGGTGAGTATACCTGCCATCTCACTGTGATCTGAGGCTGTAAGACCCTATTCCCAAAATAACTGAGCAAAAAAGGGCTGAAAATATTGGCTTATGTGGTAGGATACCCCAAACTCAAACCCAAGTGCTACCACACATAAAGAGAAACCATCCGTTCTCCTCCTTTTTTTCTTTTTCTTTCCTTACTTTTGGTCAAAAAGGGTTGTCATAGTAGGCCTTCCAGATCATCTGACTAACTCGAAGGGTCTTGACAGGGTAGAGAGGCTACCAGAGCCTCCAGATTCCTTTCAGAAGCCAGGGACTGAGCAGAAAAGCCCAAGAGTGTGAATTTTGAAGAAGAGAAAAGAAAGGAGACTTTCTGGAAGGTTCTGATTTGGATCATCTACCAGTGCACCAAACTTACCAACTCCTTCCTGATGAAAATCTAAGGACAAATCCGTGGGTCAAACAATCAGACGGCTTCACTGAGCAGAGGGGGTGTTTGGATTACGTCAGTTCATATTTACCTTGAAGCCATCAAGCAATGCCTGGGATCTGACGTGACGTGTGGGAGAAGCTGTCTTACCTGGAGGCGCAACTCTCCTCTTCGTGTTCCTGGGTGTGTTTATGCCCTGCTTTTCCTCCTCTTGTTTAGACATTCACAAGGGACGTGCAAGAGATACCATCGCAGCCTAAGAAGCCATCAGTGGAGCTGGGAATGCAGCTCTGTGGTAGAACTCTTGTCTAGCATGCCCAAGGCCCTGGTTCCATCCTCAGAAATACACACACACACACACACACACACACACACACACACACACACACACACACACACACACACACACACACACACACACACACACACACACACACACACACACACACACACACACACACACACACACACACACACACACACACACAGAGATGGAACAAAAAGTCTATAGCCCAGTCAGGTAAGGAACTAAACAAACAATTAAAAGTAGAGTTTTTAAAAATCTTAGCAGAAGCAGAGGGAAAATTAGTCACTCTTCTAAAGATGCCCAATTCTCTCTTCTCACTTCAACCCTGTCACTTTTAGGGACTACTGAGTCACTCTTGATTAAACTGACCAAACAAGCTACAGAGACCACATGATGCAAACTCCAAGTATCCAGTCATCCCTTCAAGCCCTAATTTAATTTCAAAGCCATGAGGAACCCACAGCAGTAAACTAGACTGTAATACATTTTCCTGAAACTTAAAGGGAAATTATAGTTGTGAATATTTGTCTCTGTGTGTTGTGTGTATATGCCTCATATACAATTTGAAGCTTTCTCGTCTAAACTATTCTTTTCCAGGAAAGAAACTGAAAGAGAGAGAAAGAGAGACAGAGACAGAGACAGAGAGAGACAGAGACAGAGAGCACTTGTTGTTAAGAAAACCAATTAATTTTGCCCCCTGCTTGCTCTATAGCTTTTCAAGCCTTCTCTGTCAATGAGAATAAGAATGTCAGTGATTACTTGACAAATGAGATTACATCAAAATAAAGTTTCTGCAGAGCAAAGAACATGGTTACTAAACTAAAAAGACAGTCAACAGACTGGGAGAAGGTCTTTACCAGCAATATATCAGGCAAAGGCCTAATATCCAAGATACACAAGGAACTCAAGAAACTAACTTCTAAAACTAACAAACAAATCAACAAATGGGCAATGGAGCTAAAAAGAGACTTCTCAGAAGAATGGCAAATAAACACATGAGGAAATGCTCAACTTCTCTGTCAATAAAGAAAACACAACTCAAATGATCTTTGAGATTCCATCTCACCTGAGTTAGATGGTCAACAGCATGAATTCCAGCATGAGACAAAGGAACCCTGGTGCATTTTTGGTGCGAATGTAAATGAATACAACCACTCTGGACAGTAGTCTGAGGCTCCTCAAAAAAACAAACTTCCCTACCACCCAGCTATACCATTCCTGGGCATCTACCCAGCACATCACAAGCCATGTTCATTGCTGCACTATTCACAAGAGCCACGTTATGGAAACAGCCCAGATGCCCTAGAGTAGACAAGGGAATCCAAAAGACGATGTACATATACACAATGGAATTTTACTCATTTATTAGAAGAAATAGATTACGTCATTTGCAGGGAAATGGATGGACCTAGAACAAAGTATGCTAAGTGAGGCAAGCCAAGCTCAGAAAGGCAAACTGTCGTATGTGGAGGCTAGTGCTAAAACATATCTGGACATGTAAGCCACGTAGGGCTCTAGGCACATACACACACAGTCAGAACCAAGGGGAGTATCTGAGGGAATTCTCCTGAACATTTAAATACTATGGATAGAAATAAATTCCAGGAAACAGAAACTTGGGTTGTTTATGTTGCTGTTGGTGGTTGATGGTATACGCTTTTGTTCTTTTGCTTTTTCTGCCTCTTGGGTGAGGGGGATAAAGAGGGGGGACAGGAAGGGCTGGAGCAAGGGTGAACAACAGCAAGCATGGTATTCAGTGTACGCTACATGGCAAAAGAACTGTGCAAGTTGTGAGCAGGAGCGGGATAAGGACCTTGAGGGAAAGTAGAGGAAGGGGTGACATTGTCCAAAAGAGAGATGTACACACGGTGATTGATGAAAGCTAAAGAAGATGTGTGCAGCCCAGAGGCCAGGTGCTAGTCACACTAATTCCCTCAGTGTACCCCATGTGGGGTGTGAGGGGTGTGCAGGAGTGGCCCTTGTGTCTGCCCAGCACGGAGGTCGGCATGGCAGGCAGAGGCCCGCATCCACGCGCATTACCAGCTGTGTCTACAGAGGGCAAGGCCGGAGAGGGACGCACATGCATTACTTTGGAATCACTTTTTAATATTTAAGCCAACACTCCCCAAGGGTGCTCAGTGAAATGTCTCTGTCGACACTACCCTGAGCCCAAGGCCCACGGAGTGCAGGCCTCTGCACACTTTGCCCTTGAGGGGCGCCGGCTTCTCCCCGGGTGACAGGGACCCACGAGGAAAGCAACGGTGGCCACCTCCAGAGGATTTTCGTATCAAGGGTAGTCAAGAGGGCTCTAATTATCTAAAGATTTGATCCAGGGGGGAAAAGGTTTTCCCAGATCCAGTAGAGTTGACTAAATCTGATTTCTTACATTGTGCTACCGTGAAACCAAGAAGAGATGAGCGTAAGCTCCGGGCCTGCAAGGTCGACCGTGTCGCTGTGATGGGTTGGACTGCCCCTTTGGGTCAGTTGGGAGACTAGAGCGCCAGGGGGTTCCTGAGGCAGAGCCACACACCCCACAGATGGGGTGCAGAGCAGAAACTCACTTCTCACACTTGTAGAAACCCAAGACCAAAATTCCCTAAAAACCCCAACACCAGAGGTCTCTGGTAAGGCCCGGCCTTCTCTTCCAAGATGGCGCCTCACCCACCACATCCTCCAAACAGAGACGCGCTGGTCCCCGTGTGGCTGGCAGAGGACTGGGCATCCAGCACACTCTTAGCCGTGTCTCAGGCCATTAAAGCACTTGCCTAACAGATCCCTCGTGCCCCGCCCCCCCCACGAGGCCCCGCCTCCCAACCTGTCACTGCTGTGACGTTTCCTGATGCAGAGAACAGGTGCTCAGATCCTCAGGTGTGAAACCTCCTGGCAGGGCCTGTGCTAGAGAGTTCTGAGGCTCAAACACACCCCTGCTGCTATCCCATTTCTCATCCTCCATTCTATAACCTGGCCTCAGATGACCCTCTCTTCCTTTACATAGCCAAAATGTGTCTTCTCATGACCCTTCCCCGTGGAGTCTAACCTCTGACACTGGCGGCACATCCTACAGCTACCCAGCTGCTCTCCGGCAGTGCCGTGCACGTAGCCACCCCTCTGTTGGCATTTTCAGAACAAAGAGGCAGGACTACCCTGGCATTAGCAGCACCCTGAGTTCACAGGAGGCAGCATGCTATATGGTAGCCCACAATTGAGCTGATAGGATCTATACAGCATCCTAACATTATCCGTGCAAACCCGCACCGGTCACTACCGCGTCCCAGATTCCTTCAGGAATCCAGTCCTGGGGTTTGAACTCAAGGCCTCACGCTTGCTAGGCAAGTGCTCTACCACTTGAGCCATGTCTCCAGCCCCTCCTCCCCTGTGCTTTTGGAATCTTTGTGGGAGCGTGAAGTTGTCGAAGACCCTGCCCACTCTTGTTTAACTTCCCCTTCTCACAGGATGTGTGGGTACACTCTTATAGGATGTGTGGGTATGCTCTTATCCCTGACTGATGGTGTTTTAAATTTACCCAGTGGTATTTAAATTTATCCAATAGCCTTTTAAATTGATCCCATTTATTTAATTTACTTAATCTAACTTAATTAAACATCATCTCCACCTGATGTTGTTTAACTTCGCCTAATGATATTTTGCATTTATCACAGTCCGAAGTTAATTCGAATCAATGGAGCTGGTTTGGGGCAGTGCTTCTCAAAGTATTGTCCACGGACCGGCCTCAGGACCGTGTGCAGGCTTCGCAACGCGACATTTCCAGGTCCCAACCCAAAGCCTCTGGCCAGGAGACGCCGTGGACCGCCGCCACCCAGCTTGACAAAGCCTGCCTGTGATTCCGAGTTCATTTAAGAACCACAAATGCAGGCCTGGGAGATCGTCCTGGACAGATCAAGGGGTAACCGATGGAATTCCGCGGGAGCTTCTCAGATGAAAACCAGGCTTTCTGGGTACCGGTTGCACAGATTTGCAGGAGGGCAGCCGGGAGAGCAGGTAAGAGCAGTGGCCGCACCCCAGCTCTCCGGTTGGCCAAGGTACAGATACGGCATCTGTTCCCTCCGCACCCCAGGGGACGCGGGCTGCAGCACGATGTGGCACTCACTGTCAGCACCCAGGTATTTTTAGGGCAGGGTTTTCTGCTTCTTATGTGAAAGAAGTCCAAAAGGTTGAGAATGTATGCCAAAGACTGCCGTGTAAATGCCTTCTGATCTGAGTTTTCCCTTCACAAAGGGAGACCTAAGCAGAAATAGAGATCCATGGATCGCACCACGTCCTCACAGGGGCAGCCGGCCTGGCCTGCGGGAAGCCAGGCGAGGCCGGCCGTGTGCTCAGTGCTCCGTCTGAAGCCCCGACCCCGCCAGCGGCTCCAGCATTCCCACACACCCGGGCACCTCCTTCACCTCTACAACACGGCTGGAGGTCACATTCTTAATGTGTTTTCTGAGGCGCTAGGGTTTGACCTCAGCACCTCAAGCCTGCTAGACAGGCACTATACTACTTGAGCCATGTCACGGCCCTTTGGGCTTTTATTATTTTTCTTTTTTCTTTTTCTTGTTATTATAAAGGTGATGTACGGAGGGATGACAATTACGTAAGTCAGGCAAAGAGTACGTTAC
The DNA here is from genome assembly GCF_024711535.1 of Dipodomys merriami. Taxonomy (NCBI): domain Eukaryota; kingdom Metazoa; phylum Chordata; class Mammalia; order Rodentia; family Heteromyidae; genus Dipodomys; species Dipodomys merriami. The sequence goes on from NW_027202826.1 coordinate 4,370,541, forward strand.
TTTCTTTTTTTCTTCTTCATTTTGCCAGTCCTGGGGCTTGCACTCTGGGCCTGGGCGCTGTCCCTGAGCTTCGTTTTGCTCAAGACTACCACTCTACCACCACTTCTGGCTTTTTCAGGGTAGTCTATTGGAAATAAGAGTCTCACAGACTTTCCTGCCTGATTTGGGAGAACTCAGGCTTCTGAGCAGCTAGGATTACAGGCGTGAGCCACCAGCATCTGGCTGGTGGACAAGAAGACATTTCTTTTTGGACATTGTCATCTTTCCCCTCCATCTCTCCCCGTTTTTCCCTCATGTCTCTACCCACAAGATGTATAATAGTTCCTTTCCACCATAGTGTCTAGTACCACTGCTACATTTGTTCATCCTTTGTCCTTCCACTTCTGTCCCTCCCATTACCCTCCCAAAGACAGATAAACCAACAAAGAGACAAAAAGAAAACAACAACAACAACCTTCTTGTTTCCATTTCCTGGAAGTTATTGTTCACTTAGTGTCTTGCGAATGTGCAGACCAGCCCCGTGCCTAACAGGTGCCTGCCACCAGGCTCAGACTTTAAAACCCAAGAGTATACACACATTCTCAACAGAGATGTCTCTCTTATCCTTCCCAAAGCTTCAAAAGAGCTCTTGGCACAGTTAAGAACAACACGAAATCTTGGGCTCACGGAGTGGCTTAAGTAGTAGAGTACCCACAATGTGTGAGACCTTGAGTTCACACGCCAGTTCTGTCCAAAAAATAAAGACTATGAAATGCTTTCTCGGATTTTCTTCCCTCCCTTCTGACCTTCCAGATTCAAAGTGATTTACCCAGTACACAAATATTCATTGCGCTTCCAGGAAGTGCCAGCCACGCAGCCAGAAACTAGAGATAGAGAAAACAGTCCAAGAGTTGGCGATCTGGTGCAGTGGAGTCGACAGGCATTTGAATCGCCTTAGGTGCTCGTTGAAGTATTGATTCCCAAGCCCCACCCAAAACCTGAGGCCCTGGGAACTTTGAATTGTGAGCCTCAGAGATCACAGGAAGTCTGTGTCCAGGAGGAAAGCTTCCAGTAGCTTCCAACTCAGCCAGATGGCTACTGTCATGTGGGTACTTCACATTTTAAAGAGAGTTAATGATTGAGTTCCGGTTCCTACCTTGGAATTAGACCAACAGAAGAGACCTTATGTCCTATGTTGGGATACCTCTGAGTTGGTGTTTTGTCATTAGATCTCAGCACTGTTAAATCTCCTTCCAGATTCTCCAGTGAGCCATGTGAAATGACCAGGCCAGAGAAAGGAACTGCTTCCTGGGTGCTCTGGTCTTCAGCAGCCTGGGGTGTAGTCATCTTTCCAGAACATCACTTCCACACAGAAAGTGGTACTCCAGACTCACACTCATGTAAGTGGTCATCCAAGTATGGGCTGGGAAGCTATCCCAGAATACAAACTAGCAGCAACAAATATCCCTGAAACTATTTACCTGTGTGGACTGCTTCCTGGCAAGACAGAGAAACAAGGGAGTCTGGGAAGCCAGACTTGCTTGAGTCCTGGCCTGCCTACCTACTAATCGTGTGGCTTTGGATGAGCCTTTGGCCTCTTGGTACATCAGCCTCAGCATCTGCAAAATGATAATAAGAGAAGCCTGCATCCCGGGGATGTTGTGAAGATTAAATACACTAATCTATATAAAGACGTGGATGGGAAAGGGAATCCAGAAACAGCAGGACAAAGGATGAACCAATGCAACAATGATACTCGCTGGACACTATAACTGGGGGAGGGGGGAAGAGGGGGTAAAAGGGAGAAAAATAAGGGAGGGGGTAACAGTGTTTAAAAAGAAATGTATTCATTACCTTACTTAGGTAACTGTAACTCCCCTGTTCTTCAACTTTCAATAACGATTTTAGAACATGGCTCAGCCCCAGTAAGTGCACAATTAGTGTTAACAATCAAGCAGGCCAAGCAACCTCTCTCAACCTCAGAGCCTCATCGTCACCCCTACTAAGTGATAAAAGGATACCCAGGTTAGCGAATGTAAGGATTCATGGTGACATTGCTGGGACTTAGTGGGTATTAGCATTAGTACGTATTTGGCCTTTAAACAGCAGTCCCTGGTGAGCCGAGTCCCCTCCCCCTCCCTTGTCCACATGACAGAACTGTGTGGCTCCAGTCTGTGGTCCTGCGCCCACCTCGCCAGCCTGTGAGCAACAGGACTCTAACATTTTATGTCTTTCATGGTCTTTCTTTCTCTTCTCTCTTTCAAGGTTGCAATGCTTAGTTTATTTTCCTCTGTAGAGGAAAAAATGAGTTGTTAATTGGCATGCCTGGGATCTCCCCATGCCTAGAAATTAAACGATACACCTGGGTCCCAAGAAGAAATGGGTATTGATCCCACGTTAACTGTCCAGGTTGCTCTCTGCCTTCCAACAACCCTGCCCCCTCTCCCACAGGGGAGAGAAGCCAAGGTGAGGGTCGCCTCACCTGATAGAACCACACAAGCCTTCCTTTGAAGAGCAAGAGCCCTCAGAGAGACGGCATCATGCCTTCCCTCGTATGCAGAAGCTAGATCTAAAATGTAACTGGGCCTGATAACCTATATAAGACCCTAGGCATTCACAGTCAGTCTAAAGGGGAGGAACCCAAGGTGTAACTCCTCTGAACATTTAAAATACTGCTCATCAAAATGAACACCAGAGAAACAGAAATGTGAGGGGTTGGGATGGTGGTGGTGGTGTCCCAGAAGTGGAGGGAAGAAGGGGGACCAACACAGCTGTGGTAATCAGTAGCCATTACGTGGAAAATGAACCATGTAACCTGTGGGCAGAGATGAAAGGGGAGGACTGGGAGAAAGCAAAGGAAGGGCTAACATTGTCCCCAAAAAAGAAATGTACTCATTACCTGACTTATAAAATGGTAGCCCCTCTACACAACATTATATTTAAAAAAAAAAAAAAAAAAGGCAAGTGCACTACCAGGGGCCGGTGGCTCACACCTGTCATCCTAGCTACTCAGGAAGCTGAGATCTGAGGATTGTGATTCAAAGCCAGTCAGGGCAAGAACATCTTCCAGACTCTGGTCATCAGTTAACTACCCCACAAAAAAATAGCAATTGTGCTGTAGTTCAAGTGGTAGAGCACTAACTAACAGGACAAAAGCTCAGGGACAATGCCCAGGCCCTGAGTTCAAGCTCCAAGACCCAGCACACACACACACACACACACACACACACACACACACACACACACACACACACACACACACACACACACACACACACACACACACACACACACACACACACACACACACACACACACACACACACACACACACACACACACACACACACACACACACACACACACACCACCCTAAAGTGAGATCATTTCAATATTGCACTTGGAGGAAACTATGAAAATCCTCTAAAGTCAGTGTTATCCATTCAGATTTTTATTCACTTCCAAATACCTAAGGTTGTACGTGTCTCTGATGAGTACGCCCCCCATTCAAGGCCAAAGAAGCTGATTTTGCTCCCTGACTTTCTGAATTTAGAAGCCTGGTCAGTGAAAAGAGCCCAAGATCTAAAAAGGAGAAGAAACAAGAAAGAGAGCACACAGCAGGAGAGGCGGGGAGGAGTGGTGGCATTGGAGGAGTCTTTGTCAGCATTCATCCATCTATCCGTCTGCAAAAGAATACTACTGCTGGCTCTCAGCCCATCTTTGGGATGCCTGCCCAGGTAGACTTTTGATTTCTGTTTTGTTTTGCTTTGCTTTGTTTTATTTGAAACTGATTCTAATAGAACTTACTCCCAGAGGGAACATAACCAGCTTTATTATCCCAGGTTACTGCAAGGCATTGTTCCATTAAACAATGCAAGCTACAACTCCAGATGAGGTCGATTCATTGCTCAACTGTCTGGCTCAATGAGGCAGATCCCAGGCCTGGCCCACGACCCACATCCCCCGTCAGCCCTCCAGGGCCCCTTGCTGCTCCTGGACCCCCAGCCCAGCCCCATCTTACCCCCCGCTGTGCTTCTCTACCTCCGTGGGACTCAGTGTCACTCACTTGGGCCTATGTGTGCCACCAACACTGCTTTTGAATGACAAGCACTTTAAAGCCTGCTGAAAAGCTGCCTTCAAGTTGCGTGTCATTTTGGTAAGAAGTATCATTATAAGCATGTGTGTTTCTTCTTTTCGGAGTCTATTTCGGGTTCAGCTGCTGGATAGTACCCATGCTATCGAAGAACTATAGGAATTCCTGAAGCTTTGCCTTTGTTGTGTTTTTGAGAATACTAGAGTTTGAACTCACAGCCCCAAGCTTGCTAGGCCAAGTGCTCTACCATTTGAGCCAACATCCTCATCCCTAAGTGACAGAAAGGCCTGGAACCTGCTGTCTAGCTACTCTGGAACTCTAGGACCCCCAGGCCCTAACAGCTCACAAAGCAGGCCTTTTGATTCCAGCCACAACTCCAGAAGTAGGCCTGAGTCCATGACGGGCAGATCCAAGCCAGACACCCGCAGTGGCCCATCGCCAAGCGTCCCTGAGGACCGCTCACCACGCGGAGAAGTCTGTGCACTTCATCCATCAATATCACGGAGATGGCTCATGGCTGGTAAGGAAAGTTGAGGAGTAGCTTTAGGATCAGGCAGACTTCGACAGCCACTCATCACTTCTGTGATTGTGGAGGACATGACCTCTCTTAGCCTCCACTTCAGTAGATGGACCCGTGGAGGACCCGGTGGTACCCAGCTCTAAGGCAGCCAGTGATCAGAAGTACCTGCCAATATAAAAGACGGTGAGCTATTTCTATGGCAAAGCAGCTTGCACCCAATATGGAAGGAAGGTTAGTGTCCTTGGCAGGTGTCCGGGAGGCTGAGCTTGCACCTAGTTCTCCACTGTACGGCTTCCTGCTCCAGGCCAGGTCACCGCCCACTTTAGACCCCATCGCTGCCTGCGACTCCTGGACTCCGATTTACCAACCAAGAGGCCACTGCTCCCCAGGGCACCAGCAAAGAGGAAAGCGGGCAGAAGTCCCACCTCTACTGGGCCGGGCTACGTAGGGGTACGTGTCACATTTCCCCTAAAAGATGAAGACGCTGGGCGCAGGTGGCTCACGCCTGTAATCCTAGCTACCCCAGAGGCTGAGACCTGAGGATCAAAGTGCAAAGCCAGCCCATGTAGGAAAGTCCATCTGACACTTAATCTCTAATTAAACACCAAAAAGCCAGACGGGGAGCACAATAAGCCCACATACGAGCCCAGGCCCTGAGTTCAAGCCCCAAAATCAGCATCTTTAAAGTGAGGTCAGGAGAGCAGTTACAGCATTGGCACCGTCAGCGCACGCACAGCCGCGGGTCGCACACGCGTTGCTACAGGAGTGGAAGGCCCCACCTCCGTCCGCGAGGCTGTGTGCCGCCCGGGTGGGCAGCCCCCTGCTGTGCGGGAGCCACGGAGATTCTGGGGTGCAGTGGCACACAGCGGAGCGTTCATGACCACACGTGTGCACATGCGGCCTCGGACGCGGACGCTCCACCAGCCCTTCACACCAGGCCCAATTTTCTCCAAAATTGAGCTCCTTCTTCCCAGCAGAACATCTTACTAAGTCTGAATTATTCATCTTAAATAACGTTCCGAAGACAGACGCGAAACTCGAGTGGAATCGTAAGCCATGGCTTTGGCCCTTCAAGCTCCCCACGAGAGTCTGACAGGTCAAGGGAAATATGGGCGTCCTGGCACCAAATTCTTTCCATTTTCCCTCACTGGGGGGATGGGGGGGTCCCTCTATTCTCCCAACATTCTCACAAACCTGCACGCGTGCATGCACACACACACATGCGCACACACACACACACACACATGCGCACACACGTGGGTTTCTACGGCTGTGACAAATACCTGAGACAGGCAACTTTAAGGGATGTATTTGGGCTCGTGGTACCAGAGGCTTCAGACCATGGCAGGCTGGCTCCATGGACATCATAGCTAGCAAGAGCCGTGATAGACGGGAGGGAGGGAAGGAGGGAGGGAGGGAGGGAGGAAAGGAGGAGGGAGGGAGGGAGGGAGGGAGGGAGGGAGGGAGGGAGGGAGGGTGGAAACCTCTTCCTGCAGGCTCTTTGGACAGGCCCTCACAGACATGCCCAGGGATGAGCTTTCCTACCCAGATTCTCTCTCAATTCAATCAAGTCAAAAATGCAACTTAACCACCACACCCCAAAAGGATGGACCTTCTCAGTCCAGGGGACACAAGTCACCCTGGTGACGAGACAGGACATAGGTGAAACTTGGTATGAGGGAGGTCTACCATGGTGACAGGAAGCGGCTTCTCACCAGCGGACACCAGACGGTGGGGCTGTGTAGCCAGATCTTCGATTGCCTAAAGGGGACCGCAGGGTAGGTCCTTATGTAAAAGCTCCTGTGTTTGATCATTTGGGAACTACTTCAAAATAAAAACAAACATGTGGGGCTGGGGGTGTAGCATACACAGAGCTCTGGGCTCTAGTCCCTAGCACTGCAAAAATAAGAAATAAAAACAAAAACAAACATTCCACCTGCCAAACAGAACGGGGCTTTCTGGCAAATGGCCTCCACGGTCAGGCTGGCCTGGCGCATCGCCTCTCTCCAAACCATGGGCTCGTCCGTTTCCTCTCCTCACCTCGCACAGTGAAGCAAAGACCACGTGACTATGCACAGACACATCCCCTGAACCCCCAGTCCTCCCACCCCCCCCAAAGGGCCAGATGGAAATAAGAAATGTGTGTGTCTCTGAGTGTGTGCGCACATGCATGTCTCTCAGCCATACCACAGTCATATGCAGAACTCTACCCAATTCTCTCTCTCTATCTCTCTCTGTGTATCTGTCTCTCCCTTTTCCTTCTGTGTCTGTCTGTCTGTGTGTGTATCTATGTCTCCCTGTCTCCTCTCCTCTCTTCACCCTCTCTCTCTCTCTCTCTCTCTCTCTCTCACTTGCTCGCTCTCTCCCTCCCCCCCCCCACACACACAGATAAGAACCATCAGTAATGATGGCCACACACTGATTTGCCTCTCACTCATCCAGATACTCGGTGAGCAGCAGCCTACAAATGTGAAATAATGGTCAGAAATTAGAACCATTTTTGGTGCCTGTGTTACAATTTTTCTGAGAACAAGGCAAGCCAGCTTTTAGCAGGATCAAATAGAATTTGAAAATCACCCTGCTTTCTGTGGCCAGGGCTTTAGGAATATCACAGATTTCTTACCATTCACAAGCAAATGGGTCAGAAGATTCTCTGTGCTTATGTCTTCCAAAAGGGGCCGTTTGAAACCAGAGGAAAGGAGGCTACCAAGAAAAAGTAATAATAATAATTTAAGGGAATGGGAAAGTCGGACCCTGAGATACTAAGGGATGGAGGCAGAGTAAGTTTCGTCTACCGCGTGCGTGAGCTCCAGCCCAAGAGAAGTGTATTTCAAGCAGAAAGCTCTTTTCAAAGCACAAATACTGGAAAAATAGACCAAGACATCAGCACATTCTAAACACAGCTGTGTTTGCCCACAGCTCCTGCCTGCCAGGCTGTGTTTGATTTAACCTGGCAGCTCTGGGGGGTGAAAGGCTCTCGCACCCAATTATCCGATCTCTGTGGTTTCTCTTCTCCCGCCATGGTGACTGTGAGTGCCAGATCCAGCATCCACACTGCAGCCAGCACACAGCGTCAGAGATCTGTGGAGTTCTACACTAGACGTGGTTTTTGAAGGCCCTAATTAGTATTCATTCCAGAACACTCCACTGGTGGGTGTGTAGCGGGCTGCATCATAGCAAGGCTGGGGAGTGACCTCCCCTACACACACACACACACACACACACACACACACACACACACACAAACACACACATACACACACACACACACACACACACACACACACCTACCTCCAGGATCATCTATTTGCTAGTACTGAGCTAAGGGAAACCGAGCATAGCACTTGCCAGGTATGTGGAGTCGCAGAGTTCTACAAGTCACAGAGTCCCACAGATTCTTTTTGAGCGCTCAGAGTCACCTAAGAGGAGGGGACGCGGAAGTGGCTGGGGAAGTGTCAGACCCCCGCTGGTCGTGGGGATAATGAGCTGGTGTCCTGGCTGGGCTGGTGGCCTTCCCCTGCGTCCCCCAGGCTGGCGGGGCTGGCTAGGGCCGGAGGGGACAACGGATTGAGCAGCAGCCGCCAACAGATAACAACAAAAGCCATTATCTCTCTCCGGCTGGGCTGCCAAGTGCCCGGGCTAGGATTGCCTGGTGTTTGCCGTTTCCATAGCAGCGCTGTTTTGTTCTAGCTGGCAAAGTACACAGAGAGGAGAGGATCCTCGTTACAGCAAATGACGGGGCAGCCCGACTCGGGGCCTGGGGCCTCGCAGCTGGCACTGCCCTTTGTGGGTTCGGGGTGAAGGTGCTCTTCCGGAGATGCCTACAAGCCACAAGGCCTAGCTCTGGGCATGACCCTGGTGCCAGGGCTCTGGGCACCTCAACCCCACTTCTCAGAGCACTGGCAGGATGCAGGACACTCAGGGTGGCACTCGATGCTGTGAGACCCCCCCCATCCCCACCCCCAACAGGAGGAGTGAGGGAAGGGAGCCGGGCACTGGAGCTCTCCTGCCTGCCAGCTCTCCACGCCACATGCCCACGGGGTGGCCTCTGAACTCTGTTCTCCATGCACTCAACGCACCTGTGCCAGGGCCTGAGGACTCAGAGGAGACCGCCGGGGAAAGGCAGAGGGGCCAGAGGTCTCAGATCACTATCAGCTGGATGTGTTCCAACCACCCACTGGGTGAGGGAAAGGAGCCTCAATCCACCAAGGGTACTAACTACAGCTCTGCTTACGTCCACTTCCCTCCTCGCCACTGGAAGAAGCCGAATGAGCTGTCTCGTGGGAGGCAGAAGTCAGGCCCATGGCTCGATAGTACCCTAGCCAACACCTCAGCAGTATGTTCAGAGGTTGACGTCCTTTCCTTTCAAAATTATTGATGATGTAGGCCCTCCCTGTCATCGTCATCATCATCTCAAGCTGACAAGCAGGGTACATTAGAAGGGCCACTAGTCTCTGTGTCTGCTAAGTTCATAGATATGGGGCTAAGGGTGAGAAGTCAAGCCAGGCACTGGTGGCTCACATCTGTAATCCTAGCTACTCAGGAGACTAAGATCTGGAAATCACAGTTCAAAGCCAGTCTGGCCAGGAAAGTCCTTGAGACTCTTATCTCCAGTTAACCAACAAAACACTGGAAGTAAAAATAAGGCTCAAGTGGTAGAGTACCAAGCACCTGCTTTGAGAAAAAAGGAAAAAAAACAGCCAAGAGAAAGGATGAGGCCCTGAGTTCAAGCCCCAGCACCGACACTAAAGACCTGCTAGTTTGGTAACATTGTTCTCCCACCCCGAGTACAAATGGAGGACTTAATGGAAATAACTTGGCACTTCTTCTCTCCCTGTTCTAGTATGCAGCCACTGAAATGTGCCTTCTCTGATATGTGGACCATGCTAAACACATCCTGCCACCTAGTGCCTGTCTGGAGATATGTACGTGTCTACCTGCCACCTTAAATGTTTTCCATGCAGAATATATTGCAGATCCATCTAGATCTCAGTGTTGATGTTGAAAGGAATCAGAGGACAGATCTGAAACGGAAGGAGTTGTAGGAAACCCACACGTGGAAACCCGCACAGCAACTGCAGGTCAGCTGCAACAAGAACTGGGCTCGGCTTTGACCGAAAGTCAGCCTCTGTTAGTCTTTGTTTCTCTCCAAGCATGGCCGCCTCCAGGTACTTAGCAGGCATGCACCATTTTGTATTAAATTAACCATGTTCCCTGGTCCTCAGCATCAGAACGAAAAGAAGAAGCTGGAACCCAGCTAGAGTCCCTGAGGCCCAGCTGCTCTGCCTCCCTCCACTGAGGCCTGGTGGGGAGTCCTGCCACTGAGCGCTCCCTCCGCCCTCCTGCTCCCCCCTCCACCCCGATTTTACAGGTCACTGTCTGTTGCAACCCCAGGATGCTAGAAGCACAGCAGGTCAGTCCTTGAGAGTAAAGGCTGCAGCTCTGCCCTGGGATCCAAGACAGGGTGAAGACCTGTGTCCCTAATTGTGACTTGAGAACAGAATGCTTGTTCCCCGGCTCCCTGGGAGGTGACATGCCACTTCCCCTGTTATTCTGTGCTCCGCACGGCCCTCAGAGCTTGCACAACACCCTCTTCAAGGCTGCTTTGGTGGAAGAAAATAAAACATGACAAAAAGATCCCCAACATCAGGGCTCTTCGAGTTCCACATTAACCATCAGGGAGCAAGGATTCGCAGCACAGCACCATGCTCAGAATGTAATTAGCACCTCATTCTTTTTGTGCAGGTACTGGGGCTTGAACTCAGGGCCTCATGCTCTTGTTTGGCTTTTTGCTCAAGGAGAGCACTCTACCACTTGAGCCACAGCTCCACTTCCAGGTTTTTGTATTGCTTTTTTTTTTGGGGGGGGGGGTTCATTGAAAATAAGAGTGTCAGGCTTTCCTTCAGGCTGGCTTTGACCACAGTCCTCAGATCTCAGCTTCCTGAGTAGCTGGGATTGCAGGCATGAGCCACCCTGCCGTGCAACTAGCATCTCCTTTATTCTTCGCTCTTACAAATGGACAGAGCTCAGAGGAGGTGCGGCTAGGCCTGGATTCCAGAGCTAGAATTCACAGCTAGAAAGTGAATGGAGCTTTTCCAGGCTCCAAGTCCCCGGCGGGCCCCTCCTGTTACAGTTAAGTTACCCTCCAGCTGCAGGCAAGAGACAAGCTTGCTGCAGAAATGACAAATGAGACTACAGAAGGCTCTGGCTGTCACTTCCTGACAGGCGGGGAAGGAAGCATTTGAAAGACTCAGAAGGTTTGGTGTGTGGGGTTTTTTCTCCAAATCTTTTTTGAATCAGTAAAACATTTACAGGTTTTAAAACTCAAAACCATCTAAGAGGCTCAGAATGAAATATCTCATTCCAGCCTTCCCTTGATCGGCTGGCTAAGAAGCTAACCACTCTTTTGGATTTTAAAGTCTCTTCCAGCATTTCTTTATGCAAATAGGGCACACATGGGTGCATGTTTATCCTAGTTTTCACAAAAACAATGCACTCTACATAGTGTCTGTGTAGGGGGAGGGGAGTTTCATTTGACACTTTATTTTATCAAGCACTGTCAGAATTCCCATACAGAGACTTTCTTTAAAGTCCGCTGTCTGGTCTGAGATCAGGAGGATTGCAGCTTTAGGCCAGGCCAGGCAAAGAGCAAGACTGTATCTCAAAACTATCCAGAGCTGGCCGAGTGTGAGTGGCTCATACCTGTAATACGCAAGAGGCTGAGATCTGAGGATTGCAGTTTGAAGCCAGCCCAGGTAGGAAAGTCTGTGAAACTCTTTAAGGAATCACAAAAGGTCAGAGGTGGAGCTAAAAAGGACTAGAGCTATTGCTCAAACAATAAAACACCTGCCTAGAAAATGTGAAGCCCTGACTTAACCCCAGTCCCATGAGAGACAGAGACACAGACAGACAGACAGGAGCAGAGAGGGACATTCTTTCCGGCTGCAGTACTGTCTGGCCAGGCCTGCGCCCAGTGGCTCGTCAGCACAGACCAGCAGCTTTAGGGCCCGGCCAGGCCCCCAGCAGCTCCTCCCACAAAACAGGAATCTGTACCATCTTGAGTGCAAGCGCTGGGCAAAATGACTGTGCATTGTGTGTGTGTAAGTGAACAGTCACCATCTGTCAGCACAACCCAGGAGGCAGGCGGGTAAACCACTTATCTCCATGTTGAAAGATCACCACCTATGGACTTCAGCGCACTAAGTAAGGAGCGTGCCAGCATGGGAGTTATCGGCCCCACGTCAGGACGACGGGGGCCGTGAGCTGGCTGACCACACCGGACCCTGGGGCGGACACCTACCTCCATCAGACCACGTGAGCATGTGTCACAGACTGACAGGTGACAGACTCCTGACTCCCCTCCGCACCCTGGCTGGCAGATCCCCTGCAGCCGCTCTCCTTCCTTCTGGCCCAGCCAGACCCAGGCATGGGTCCAGCCTGCCCTCAGCCTGCACAGCACTGGGACTGGGTTCCTTATTAGAGATCAGCTCTTCTGCAGGGGTTGGTACCAGCTCTCTGGCCTCGTCCTCAGCAAGGCCTCTGTCAACCCTGCCTTAGCCGTCTGTAGCCCTTCTGCCATTGTTAAGTGTACTATGAGATCGGACAGCATCCGTCATGAAGACTAGAATAAACCAGGCTCCCGGGGCTCCTGCCTGTCACCCTGGCTCCTTGGGAGGCTGAAATTGGGAGAATCATAGTTGGAGGCCAGCCTGGGCAGAAAAGTCAGACAAACCCATCCTCAGTGGAAAGCTGACGGAGTGGTGCACACAGGTATCTGCACTGCTTTGAGGAGCCTAACATAGGTGGACCATGTCCAGACACTGAAACTCTATTTCAAAAATAAGTAGCAAAGCAAGTAAACAAATCAACAACAATGACAAATAACTACCCATACCAAAGTCCCTGCGGTCTCTACAGCCACTAGGAGGCGCCCTGTGCCAATAATCTGGGTGGAACTGAAAGGCGGATTCATCCTCAACTGAGTCTCAGAGGGAGCCAAGTCCTGGCCCGCACGGTGGCTGCGGCCTATCCCGAAGACCCAGCCATGCCATGCCACATTCTGTGGGTCAGGAGACCCACAGAAACCGAGACACGTAGCGTACGGGTTTCTAAGCCAGGGAGTTGCAAGAATGCCACCCCTCAGCAGTGGACAACACGAAAAGCCATCTCCCCCACCCCCCGCCCATTCCCATGTCCATCCTCTCAACCTCTTCCAAACTTCAACTTCCTGGGGGACACCAGCGGCTCAGGCCGGCCATCCCCGCTGCCCAGGAAGCGGAGATCTGAGGATGGTGCTTCTGCTACTGCAGCTTTCACAGAGCCAAGCAGAGGCCGCTCTGCCTCCACCGCTGCGGGCCGGAATCCCCCAAAGAAGTCTCCCACCCCTAGCCACCACGGGAGGACGGCTCCCTGCAGCTATATTCCCTTGACTGGGCCTCTCGAGAATGCCTACTGACACCATCTTTTATGTCCAACTTACAAAAGCATACTCAGACACAACTGAATCCTTGGTTTGTTCTCTTTCTGAACAAACAACTCCATGAACAGTTTTCCTCTTCAAAACTAGTTGGAGCTGGATGTGGGGTGGCTTAGGTTGATAATCCTAGCTACTTGGAAGGCAGACATGGAAAGCGGTCTCAATCATGGTTCAAGGCCAGCCTGGGAAAAAAGTTCAAATGACGTCATCTCAACCACCTGCTGAGTGTGGTGGTAGGAGGATCATGATTCTAGGCTGGTTTGGGCAAAAATATTTGTGAGATTCCCCCTTCTCAAAAGGAAAAACAGGGTACAGTGCTATGTGCCTATCAATCATCCTAACTATGGCAAGAAGTGAACATAGGATGCCACCTGGCATCCTAGCTACGGTGAACATAGGAGGATCTCAGTCCAGGTCAGCCTGGGCAAAAGACCTTACCTAAAAAATAACCAGAGCAGCTGGGCGCCGTGACTCACACCTGTAATCCTAGCTAATCAGGGGGCTAACATCTGAGGATTGTGGTTCAAAGCCAGCCCAGGCAGAAAAGTCCCTGTGAGACACTTAGCTCCAATTAACCACTCAAAAAACGAGAAGTGATGCTGTGGCTCAATGGTAGAACACTACCTTTGAGCACAAAGAAGCTCAGAGACAGCGCCCGGCCCTGAGTTCAAGCCACATGACTGACAAAAAAAAAAAAAAAAGAGCAAACCCAGTATCACCAAAAAGAAAAACAAAAGGAATATCAGCCATATTGGTTAGGATATCACCCCTACCACCTCGGTGAACCTTGATTATCTCCTTCAAGACCTTATGTAGGGAGAAGGAAGAGGGGGGTTTGCTGAGCTTGGAACTCATGGCCTTGAAAGCCATCGGCCACCGAGTTGGAGCATGGACACACCCGTCCGTGGCCACAGCCTGGCTAGCTGGCGGTGGGGCTTCGGGGGACCGGATACAGTCCACCACAGAGGAAACCTCCCCTGCGCTCTGCCGGCTTCTCCCCAGCCTCGCCTTGCCCTCAGGAGGGGCAGGAAGAGGGCACCCCCCTTCTGGGTGGGCTCACACGAGGCGCTGGGCACAATCACGGGCCTGCGTGCGGGCCCCTGTGTGTGGCATGCAATGCTGCAGCCCTGTCACACAGAAGATGTCTCCCATGGAAGAAAAATGGCAGTGAGGAGGAGAAGACGAAGCCTATTTGTCACTGCCTGCAAAGCCTGATGGTGCGGCAGCCTTCCCTGGGGATTAATGACAGCTCCACCGCGCCCTCCTCTCCCCCCTTATTATACACAAACACGCTGCTGCAGCAGCTGCAGCCGGGGCACAGATCACACCCACCACACCCACAGGGGGGTGGACAGGACATCCCGGGACCACGCTGGCCCACACAGGGGGTGGACAGCACATCCCAGGACCACGCTGGCCCGTGCTGGGGTGGACGGGACATCCCGGGACCACGCTGGCCCTTCACAGCTCCAGCAGGGCTGCAACCCTGCCACATGCTCTCAGAAAGAGAAAGGTGGCCGCACAGCGCCAGGGAACAGAAAATGAACCCCTGGACCCCTCCTCGGGACTCATCTCCACGAACACTCAGCTCTGCGTGCCAGCCTGGATTGTCTCAGGTGGCCACGCCAGCCCAGCACTGGGAGCGTCTCCCTGGCCTCCCAGCTACACTGGAGGCTGAGGGCAGGAGGATGGCGAGTTCAAAGCCAGCCCGGGCTACACAGGGAGACTCAGCCTCTTTAAAACTAAAAATGAAGCTCAGCAAAAGTGGCTCATATGTGTAATCCTAGCTACTGGGGGGAGGGGGGGGGAGGGCGCTAAGATCTGATGTTGGTGGGTCAAAGCCAGCCTGGGCAGGAAAGTCTATGAGACTCATGTCCAATTAAACACCAAGAAAAACTGGAAGTGGAGCTGTGGCACAAGTGGTAGAGCGCTAGCCTTGAATTGAAGAGCTGAGGGACAGCGCCCAGGCCCAGAGTTCAGGCCCCAGGAGGTACACAGATAGATGGATATAGAGCTAGGTAGGCGTAGATATTGATACTGATATTGATGATATTGATATTGATACTGATATAGTTATGAGGGGCCAGGCTGGATTTCTCCTCGCCCGCTGCCTGAGTAGGATCAAGGATCAAGATGGAATGAAGGCTCGCCCTTCCCGGGGGCCTGGCCCTGACCCGTTCTAGCTGTCAGGGAGGGCGGCCAGTGAAGAAGTCATTTCACCAGGACATCCGGAGTGGCTGTTTTCTATTTATTTCCGTATGCCCTGCGTTGCTGCAAGACTGGATTTGATCTGCCTGCAGAAAGATCTATTTTTTCTTCATTTCCGCGCCTATTGGCTGGCTGTCTCCCGGAGCTTCCTCCCCGCTCCATCTTCTCCACCTCCTCCACCTCCTCCACCTCCTCCACCTCCTCCACCACCTCCAGCTCCTCCACCTCCTCCAGCTCCTCCACCTCCTCCAGCTCCTCCACCTCCTCCACCTCCTCCTCCTCCACCTCCACCTCCTCCACCTCCTCCAGCTCCTCCACCTCCTCCAGCTCCTCCACCTCCTCCACCTCCTCCACCACCTCCACCTCCTCCACCTCCTCCTCCTCCTCCAGCTCCTCCACCTCCTCCAGCTCCTCCACCTCCTCCACCTCCTCCTCCTCCACCTCCACCTCCTCCACCTCCTCCAGCTCCTCCACCTCCTCCAGCTCCTCCACCTCCTCCAGCTCCTCCACCTCCTCCAGCTCCTCCAGCTCCTCCACCTCCTCCAGCTCCTCCACCTCCTCCACCACCTCCACCTCCTCCAGCTCCTCCACCTCCTCCAGCTCCTCCACCTCCTCCAGCTCCTCCAGCTCCTCCACCTCCTCCAGCTCCTCCACCTCCTCCAGCTCCTCCACCTCCTCCACCACCTCCACCTCCTCCAGCTCCTCCACCTCCTCCACCACCTCCACCTCCTCCAGCTCCTCCACCTCCTCCACCACCTCCACCACCTCCACCTCCTCCACCTCCTCCACCTCCTCCAGCTCCTCCAGCTCCTCCACCTCCTCCAGCTCCTCCAGCTCCTCCTCCTCCTCCAGCTCCTCCACCTCCAGCTCCTCCTCCTCCTCCACCACCTCCACCTCCTCCAGCTCCTCCACCTCCTCCACCACCTCCACCTCCTCCAGCTCCTCCACCTCCTCCACCACCTCCACCTCCTCCACCACCTCCACCTCCTCCACCTCCTCCACCTCCTCCACCTCCTCCAGCTCCTCCAGCTCCTCCTCCTCCTCCAGCTCCTCCACCTCCAGCTCCTCCACCTCCAGCTCCTCCTCCTCCTCCATCCCCTCCTCCTCCTCCAGCTCCTCCAGCTCCTCCTCCTCCTCCATCCCCTCCTCCTCCTCCTCCTCCTCCAGCTCCTCCAGCTCCTCCTCCTCCTCCATCCCCTCCTCCTCCTCCAGCTCCTCCTCCTCCATCCCCTCCTTCTCCTCCAGCTCCTCCCCCTCCTCCATCCCCTCCCCCTCCTCCAGCTCCTCCTCCACCTCCTCCAGCTCCTCCATCCCCTCCTCCTCCTCCAGCTCCTCCTCCTCCTCCATCCCCTCCTCCTCCTCCACCTCCTCCAGCTCCTCCAGCTCCTCCATCCCCTCCACCTCCTCCAGCTCCTCCAGCTCCTCCATCCCCTCCTCCTCCTCCAGCTCCTCCAGCTCGCTCCCTGTAACCGGCCCGGGAGGTTCGGCCTCCCCCGGGTTCCGACGTGACGCGAGTGCCCTCTGCTGGTCGGAGTGGAGCCCTTCCGGGGCCGGGGCGGGGCCGGGGCCGGGGCGGGGCCGCGCACGCGCTGGGAGCACTGTCACAATGAATAATTTATTGAACCGCTATTGTTTGTTGACCGCCCTTCCATTATTGACTCCCCAGTTACAAGCGCACTGGCGGGCGCCGGGGTGCCAGCCTCCCTCGCCCCCCGCCGGGACAGCCGCAGCCCCTCCGCCGGGGTCAGGGGTCAAACTGCAAACTGCGGGCGCGGCGCCGTCTCCCTCGAGCCTCTGACTGAGGGCGGGAAATGGAACGCGCTGCCGCTGCGCGATTGGTGCGGAGCGCTGTCAATCAGTCCGGCCGCTCCGGGCTTCCGGACGCCTCGGGAGGAAATGCCCGCCCTGCCGCCCGGAAGTCGGCGGGGCCTGCTTTGCATGGTCGAGCTAACGGTGCCCTTCACCTGGATGGGGGGGAGAAAATTCTGGAACTCCAGTCCACGGCCCTCCCAACCCCTCAATGCATCCCGCACTGCAGGACTGCAGGGCTGCAGCGGTGCGTGTGATGTCCGCCCAAGAAGGAAACAGAGCGGAGGCGGCCCGACGCCGGGGAGGACGGACGCCGGGGAGGACGCGGGGAGGACGCGGGGAGGACGGACGCCGGGGAGGACGCACGCCGGGGAGGACGGACGCCGGGGAGGACGCACGCCGGGGAGGACGCGGGGAGGACGCACGCCGGGGAGGACGCACGCCGGGGAGGACGCACGCCGGGGAGGACGCACGCCGGGGAGGACGCCGGGGAGGACGCACGCCGGGGAGGACGCACGCCGGGGAGGACGGACGCCGGGGAGGACGCACGCCGGGGAGGACGGACGCCGGGGAGGACGCACGCCGGGGAGGACGCACGCCGGGGAGGACGCACGCCGGGGAGGACGCACGCCGGGGAGGACGCACGCCGGGGAGGACGCACGCCGGGGAGGACGCACGCCGGGGAGGACGCCAGGAAGGACGCGGGGAGGACGGACGCCGGGGAGGACGGACGCCGGGGAGGACGGACGCCGGGGAGGACGGACGCCGGGGAGGACGGACGCCGGGGAGGACGCGGGGAGGACGGACGCCGGGGAGGACGGACGCCGGGGAGGACGCGGGGAGGACGGACGCCGGGGAGGACGGACGCCGGGGAGGACGCGGGGAGGACGCACGCCGGGGAGGACGCTGCCGGGGAGGACGCCCCACCCCACCCCAAGCGTGAGACTGACGGGTGAGGTGACCACGACGCTGGGACGAAGGACAGTCTCCCCCTCCCCCATCACACACACACACAGAGACACAGACACAGAGAGACACACACAGAGAGACACACACACAGAGAGACACAGACAAAGACACACGCACACACTAATATAGTTTCCTTCCAAATAACTTATTAGGAATTTATGTCTGAATGGGGGGGGGGGGTAATCTATTACCAGATGTTGGAAGGAGGAGGGAAGCAAGGAGAGGGAAGAGGAGGAAAGGGAGGAGGAAGGAGGAGAAGAGAGGAGGAAGGAAGGAGGAGGAAGAAGGGGAAGCAGCAGCCAGCCTAGTCAGGAAAGTCCAAGAGACCCTTATCTCCAATAAACCAGCAAAACACCAGAAGTGACACCGTGGCTCAAGTGGTAGAGGCCTGGCCTTGAGCACAAAAGTTGAGGAACAGCACCCAGACCCTGAGTTTGAACACAAAAATAGATCAATAAATCAGAAGAAAAAAAAACTAACAGTAAATAAAAGTAGAAATGTCGTAAACCCATCAAAGTCTTCTTCAAGCTAAGTATTATTTTGCACGCGCACTTTCCATCAGTGCTGGTGCGTGTCACACACCCACGAGGGGCCCGCTGCGGTCACTGCCACGTGTAACGGCAAGGATGCTTTCGGGGAGGAAAGATATTTTGTAAGTGGACTTACAAATGGATGCTCTCCTCCTCCCTCGTTTTTAAGGATCCCTCTGGGTGACCATGGAGATGGACACCACGCTCAGAATCACCCCAAGGAGCCAGCAGAGCACGCGGCATGATGCCACCTTCCCCCAGGCAGAAGTCAAATCACGTGTCCCCCGGCTGGGTGTGTGCGTGGCCAAGGCCAGTGTCCCCGGAGCACAAGACGATGTCAGGTGCTCATGTAATGGTCACAGGCCACGTTTCCTGTCTGTGGCAGATGCAGAGTCCTTTCCTTCCCACCAGAGCCTGATCCTCAAGCCACGCCATGGCCCAGATGCCGACGCTGGAGACAGTTAGCGTGGGGATGCCACGGGACTGACTTCACGCCGCGCAGCTGACACAGACCCTCAGGCACCCACTCAGAGGGGCCTCGGTTTCGATTTCATGCTCCATTATTGCCCCTTACAACCCCTAGCAATGTTATCTTTGAACTTGCCTTACAGAACAAAGTCCTGAAGGATCACAAAGGAGGAGCATTAGTGGAGGGGAGGCCGGACATGCACGCAGGTGATCACCATCCACACACCTCGCCATCCACGCACCAAGAGCCTCGCGTTCTGCTGGGACAGCCACGCACGGGAGTTGAGCATGGCTCTGGTGAGCTCACACTCCCGGCCTGGAGGCCAGAGTTCCCTTCCAAACCCGTGGGCTTGAAGGAAGCTGCCCATGTTGCAGGCAACAAGAATGGCCGGGGGGCTGGGAAGGTGGCTCCGTGGTAGAGTGCTCACCTAGCATGCATGAAGCCCTGGGTTCAGTTCCTCAGTACCACATACACAGAAAGAGCCTGAAGTGGTGCTGTGGGTCAAGTGCTAGAGCACTAGCCTTGAGCACAGAGAAGCTCAGGGACAGAGCCCAGGCCCTGAGTTCAAGCCCCAGGTCTGACACATACACACACACAAAAAACAAAACCGCCAAGAGACCACTCTTTGCCATTCTTGCTCCAGAATCATCCCACGATCGGCCCGCTGCTCGGGTTTGGAGGCTTTGTGTGAAGGTTCACACATCAAAGGCTTGCTCCCAGGGCCGAGCTGGAGGTCTTTAGGTCATTGGTCACCAAAGGGGAGAATGAGGCCCCATCCTTCCTCTCTTTTGCTTCTTGACCACAAAGTGAGTGGTTTTGGTCTGCCATGGTGTGTTGCTTCTCCACAGGCCCAAAGCACCGGGGTGTCAGCGGACTGAAAACTCTAATGCTGAAGGCCAAAAGAAACCTTTCTCTTTATTAGTTGGTTTAACTGAGGCATTTGTTTTTAGTTGACTTGCCTGGGGAAAGGTGACTAACACACAAGCCATCCTCAAACTGACCACATGAAGGACATGAAGGGAAAAAAAGTAAAACCAGGAAACGCACGATTCCTTGTCTGAGTGAGTAGGCAGGAGGAGGATTAGAATGTTGAATATCCAGTCTGATTTTTCTTCCCTGAACCACAAAAGGCAACAATATTTATCACATCCTTAAAGCAAAAATCTCACAAGTCGATAAAAGGACAAACATCCCAATAAAACGGAATTCAAACACATGGAGGAACTTCAAAATGGCCAACAATGAACACTGTAAAATGTTCAGAAACTCAAAGCAACCAAAACAGCAAGTTCATCCCTAATCTATTCAGGCATACATTTTTGAAGGTTAACTTAATACATCTTTTCTTAAACTTTTCTTTTTTGGGGAGGGGGGGGTGCTGGTTATGGGACTTGAATTCAAGGCCTAAGCTTGTTTTCAGACAAGGCTAATGCTCTACCACTTGAGCCATACATAGCTCCATTTCTGACTTTTCTTGGTAGTTTCAGTTGAGATAAGAGCCAGCCCAGGCTGGTTTCAAACTTTGATCCTCAGATCTCAGCCTCCTGAGTAGCTAGGAGGACAGGCGTGAGCCACTGGCACCTGGCCCAAATCGTCTTAATTGTCCATTCATCTCTTAGACGCTTGTTTAATGGTTGATAGAAGTGCTGTCCTGACCTGGTGTCCACGTACGTGAATATGGAGGCTCACCTGCCCAGCCGTGTCCTGATAATAATTACTTCAAACCGGGCTGAGACCTCTTTACCCGTCTTCCCACTCATTCTCCACAGCTAGCCTGGCACGTTTGTCACTCTTTTCCATCGAGATTTAGAAGCCAAGAACAAGAGTGAATTCTCACCTGACAAAGAGTTTACAGCGTTTTTCCCAATATACTACAGGGCGTTTATTAGGAGATGATGAAGTATTTATAACCAGTAACTAAAAGTGAGCTGTTCCTATTCCAGTCAATGCAGGGTCGGAGAGGCAATCCGGACACTTTTTACTGTGGATCTGCTCCTTCTTTAATCTGTTACAAAAGCTCCTTCACTAATGTGCTCAGGCTGGCACTAAACAAACCTGTTTGTTGTGAGAAGCATCTGAAGTCACTACACACAGGTTTCTAAGGCAATCATAGAAAGACCCAGAAATGTTCGTGGACTGCTGACAGGAGTACATGTAAATTGTCTTTACAATTAAAAATCGAGGCATGGCTCAAGTGGTAGAGTACTTGCCTCACAAGCACAAGGCCCAGAGTTCAAACCCCAATACAATTAAACACACACACACACACACACACACACACACACACACACACACACACACACACACACACACACACACACACACACACACACACACACACACACACACAGATGGCTATTTGCTGCTCCAGCAGCTCAAGCCTATAATCCTAGCTATCCAACAGGCTGAACCCAGAGGATTACAGTTCTAGCTCAGTTTCAGGCAAAAACAGTTCTCACGATTGATTTCAACCATTACTAGGTATGGTAGCCTGAGCCAGGTACCCAAGCCACTGTGGAAAGTAGCAGTAGAAGGGGTCTGTCCAGGCTGGCCTGAATTAAAAGTTCCATCTCAAAAATAACCAGAGTGGATGGGCACCAGTGGTTCATGCCTATAATCATAGCTACTCAGGAGTCTGAGATCTAAAGATTGTGGTTTGAAGCCAGCATGGGCAGGAAAGCGTGTGAGACTTTTATCTCCAATAAGCTACTCAGAAAAAGCCAAGAGTGGTGATGTGGCTCAAGTGGTAGACTGCTAGCCTTGCTCACAAAGAAGCTCAGGGATAGCACCCAGGCTCTGAGTTCAAGCCCCAGGACAGGCAAAACTTAATTAACCAGAGTGTAAAGGACCAGAAATGTTGTTCAACTTGCAGAGTGCCTGCCTAGAAAGCTCAAAGCCCTGTAGTTGAAACCCCAGTACCACCACCAAAAAGGAGTAGGAGGGGGAGGAAGAGGAGGAGGGAAGAAGGAGGAAACTGCCACATGGAGGAACATTTAAAAATACACATTTGAACCTAAAGATTCTCCTTGTAGTTTTCTATCAAACAAGTCAGCATGCAGTAATCATGAATGTACAACATAAAGTGATAGCTACAAGATTGTGCATGGAGTGGGAGGGGTGAGTTTTGTTGTAAAAATTATCCAAATCATAAAATGAAAATGTGTTGTAGGGCCAGGCACAGCATGCCCACAATTACAACTACTCAAAAGACTGAAGCAGGAGCTTACACACCCACTTGCACACACACTCATACACAATTTAACTACAAGAGAAAACAACAAAGGCTTACAAAATAGTATACACAACATGCCTGAAGGCCCATTTGTATTACCCAAGTTCCTGCAATGTGCTTGTTCTATTATTATAACAATAATAATAAAAGTTCCTATTGAGAGATAGTAAGTATTGCCTAAAAGACTGTTGAATGACTGAACTCAAGTTTTCTTTGCTTATGTATTTCTCCTGCTTTGAAGACTCTTCATAGATGCAAAGTTGTAATCTGGGAAAGAAAGACTTCAGGTATAATTCGAACTCAATCTGAGACCTGAACAAACAAGTAAGAAATGGGCTCCGAATGTCTTCACACACACCACACAACATGCACACATAAACACAGAACCCAGCACATGCTCACATCCGTGGAATGAGATGATTCAGAAACAGTGGTTTAAGGGTGGTGGCTCATGCCTGGAAACCTAGTTACTCAGGAGACTGCAGACCAGTTTGAAATCAGACTAGGCAGAAAAGTCCATGAGACTCTTATCTCCAATTAGTCACAAAAAAGCCAGAAGTGGAGCTGTGGTTCAATGGGTAGAGCACCAGCGTTAAGTGACAAAGCTAAAGAACAGCATCCAGGCCCTGAGTTAAAGCCTCAGTACTGGCACAAAAGAAGAAGAAGCTGCGGGAGGGAGGGGCGAAGGGGAGGCGGGGGGGGGGGGGGAGCTAGGAAGTTGTCTCAGTGGTAGAGCACTTGCCTCGCATGCATGAGGCCCTGGGTTCGATTCCTCAGCACCACATAAGCAGAAAAAAGCTGTTTCTCAAGTGGTAGGGCGCTAGCCTTGAGCTGAAGAACTGAGGGACAGTGCCCAAGCCCAGAGTTCAGCCCCCATGACCAACAAAAAGGAGGAGGAGGAGAAGGAGGAGGAGGGGGGGGGGGCGTGGGGGAGGTTGAAGGAGGAGAGAGTGAAGGAGGAGAATGAGAAGGTTTAGAGTGAGGTGTTGCACACCTGTAATTCCAGCACTCTGGAGGCAGAAGCAGGAAGATGGAAATTTCAAGACCAGCCTGAGCTACAGAGTGAGACCCTGCTCTCCCCCCAAAAAACAAAACAAAGGGAGGGGAGGGGAGGGACTTTGAACAGTCACAGATTAATCGACCTCCACTGAGACCAACAGACATCTGAGTGTTCTACATTCTAAGCACTTAATGATGGAAAATGTAGTAGACATCATTTCTTGCACAGACTACATGTGTGGTGCGTTGACATAGGTGCCAAGCAGATTCAGTTCTCTGAACTCATCTTCGCTAGATGAATCTCTTTCCACCTGTAGTTGGAAGGAGGTGCAGTTCTGTCCAGACCCAACCTCTCCGGTCCACAGTCTCACCCAGCACACTTGGGAAGAGTGATGCTTTGAGAGCACTAGTGAGAGAGGAATACTAAACACACCAGATGGCCCTGAAACGCGGCTTGTGCTGCGGCTTACGCCGGCTGACAGCAACGCACATCTTTTCTGAGTGGCTTGCACACAGCTTACATGACAGAAAATGCACATTAAAGCGAGATTGACTCCCGTCCAGGAGGTCTCCTTGCCTTCTCCTCGAGGACTGGGGGGAACCCTCATCTCTGGGGACAGATTCCAGTGCCAGCCCCTCCTGCAGCTCTGTCCTCCCCTGAGAACATCTTCAGGCGGCACGTGGAACGTGCATTTCAGCCAGCCCCTGTCTCCACACGGCCTGGGCTGGCAGGAGAAGAGGCTGCCTGTCACCAACTCTACTCCTCTTTCCAGTAATGAGTTCTGAAGGGTTTCTTTTTATCAAAGAAATAATGAATGCCTCTTGCAAACTGTCGGGGAAAATGTCCTATTTGGAAGTAATTGAAAATATGTTTTGCAGCCACTCACAAACCCTTTTCCAAATCGCTTTCCTTTCTAATTAAGTCACAGGGCTTGGCGCTGCCGCTCCGTGGGTACACAGCGCCACCTTGTGTGTGCAAGCCGAAAGCGGGCCACGGGGCTGGCACGGCGTAATAACAATAGCGAGAAACACAGTAATAAATACTAAGGCCACAAAGCAACTCACTGCTAGATGGAAATGTGAATTTAGTGTCACGGGACTTTCACAAACACTTGAAATGATGAGTTTTTTTTTCTCCTTAAGTATCTGGGAAATTTTGAATACATTTAAGACATGTTTTGTGTAAAGAAACATGGCCACTGCCGGTGGAGGAGGTGAGGGCTTAAACCCCTGACAAATGGCTTTCTCCAGAGGTCAGAAAAAGGAAGGCAAACTTTAAATTTAAAATTGAAGGGATTTCCAGCTCTCAGGTGTAAGTTCTATTACACTTCACGTCCCAATATCACACCCGTGAATCCTAGCTACGCAGGGGCTCAAGATCTGAGAAGCTCGGTTCAAAACCAGCCAGGGTGGAAAAGTAGCTTCATCCATATCAATTTAAATGTTCCAGAGTTTTCTTTTCAATTTCACTTCTTACGATATCTTACTATTAGAGTCTCCAGTTATGAAAGCAAAAGGGCAAACACACACACTACTGAGATACCGAGTGCCTGTGGCCTAAGCTTTTGGCTTCACAGTAAATCCGTCTCTGCTGAAGTGACAGCGAGCTGGGATTTTGCGGATAATACAAGAAAATCCTCTGATCCCTGTCAAGTATGGGGTCCAGGGGACTCTGAAGCTTGGTCCAAATGCAGACATATTCAAGACACTGGCCAGCTTCTGAATACCCTTACGTTTATCCCAGAGGTCAAGAATGGACCACACCCTCCTAGAACAAGAAGGTCACGGATGCCTTCGGAATCAGCCTGCCATTACATGTGACCAGCTGCCTGGGAAAACGGGGGGGGGGGGGGAGAGAGACAGAGACAGAGACAGAGAGAGAGGACTTATATAACTGTGGGGACAGTTAAGCAAGTCCAAACTCCAAAGGACAGGTGTGGGGCTGGAAACTGCAGCTCTTGTGGAAACTTTGGTGTGGCTCTGAAGACTGATTAGGCCAGGCCACACACACGGCCAGGACAGCCTGCTTCATACCCACTGACCATAGATGTTGCCTAGAAAATCCCTCCCCACAACACGCTCCTATTGGGATGAACAACTGTGTACAGGTCTCACCAAGCTGACGCTAACAGGGAGGCCATGCACCGACAAGCCGCCGCTCATCCCGCCGAGTGCACTGCCCCAAGAGGGTCGCAAGGACATAAAACAACAACGGAGCACAGGGCCGGGGGGGAGGGGGTCTTCCAGTAACACAGCAGAGCTCAGCTCAGCTCAGACTGGCTTCCTGGTGCTAAAATGTGGATAATGGTAAAATACCTGCCTTGCACCTGCTGGGAAAACTTTAATAAAAGTATTGACCTGGTAAGCACTTAGGACAGAGTCAGGCCCTGCAAGAGCTGAAGCACTAGCTCCTCTCTGGCATCGCTCCGTCGAAGCCTGAGAGGATGAGAAACCTAACCCAGGAGAGGATGTGCGTGTCCGGCATGGAAAACATAAGCACCAAGGCACAGTGGTGTGAAAGCGCCCGTCACCCCTGGACAAGAGCAATTCACAGGGCACAGCCAGAGCACAAAGCTGTGGGGAAGAGCAGTCAGATCTGAACAGTTGGCTCCAGTTCATCCACAAGAGGCTGAGAATAGCACAGAAGAGCATCTGCTTTAGCCTGGCAACACAGCAACAAGAGAGACCGGAAGAGCTGGAGGTACTGCTCCAGTAGCAGAGGGCTTACCTACCAAGCGAGGAGGTTCAGTCTCCATCAGAAAGGAGGAGGAGGGAGAGGAGGGAGAAAAGAGGAGAAGGGAGAAGAGGAGAAGGATGAGGAGGAAGAAGATAGACAGATGGACAGACAGACTGATAATAGAGATAGATGATAGACAGATGGATAGACAGATAGATAGATGGATGGATAGATAGATAGATAGATAGATAGATAGATAGATAGATAGATAGATAGATAGATAGATAGATAGATAGATAGATAGATAGAATCTACAAGTCCCTATAACGTCCAGGCTTCACTAGTATGAGTCTAAATGAGGCCACAATTGAATAATTACCCCCCCCCCAGCCTTAATGCTCTTAGTATTCACTGCTTGAGCAACAGGCTTCCTCTTCCTGTGGTATCCAGGACAGGTTCCAGGGCCTCCCATGCATGGAAAAACCCTCAGGTGCTCAAGTCCCTTACATAAAATGGAGTAGAATTTGCATTGATCTACCCACATCCTCTTATGCCCTGTAATCATCTCCAGATTACCTCGAGCATGCACTAGGATGTAAATGCTATTCAAATAGCTGTTGTGTTCTATTGGCCCAGTGGCAACAGAAAAATTCTGTACACATTCAGTAGTTTTGGGGGGAGGGGAGTTGTTTTGTGGTTTTGGTGCCAGTTCTGGGTCCTAAACTCCGATCTAGGCACTGTCCCTGAGCTGTTTTGGAGCCACAGCTCCATTTCTGGCGTGTATGTGCCTCACTGGAGATTAAACTTTCCTGGGCTTGCTGCCGGGGCTGGCTTTGCGCTGCCTCTGCATCCTCGGATCCCAGCCTCCCGAGTAAGTAGGATTTTAGATGTAAACCGTTAGTGCCACCTCAATACAGATACATTTTTTAAAAAATGTTTTCCAACCAGTTTGGTGAACCCATAGATAAGAAACCGTGCATCTCTAGGTGAAGAGGCACACTGTATTTCCAAGAATTCCCTACGGGGATTTAGAGGTTTTTCCATCAATCCTGGAGGCAATTTATTGCTACCATCAAAGGTGGAGCAGAACTTCCAGAACAGACTCCATCCTTGCTAAGAGATATCTAAAATCCAGTTGTGGTGTCTTATGACCTCAATCCTAGCTACTTGAGGCACATCTGGAAGAAACAGGGAATGAAGCTGGCTGCATTAAAAAGTGTGACACCCTGAAGAACAAGAACAGCAAAAATAGATGGGGACCTCACTCCAGTTTAGAGAGCGTGAGGCCCTGAGTTCAAACCCCAGCACAACCAACATGCAAAGGGACAGAAGACAGGGAAAAAAGAAAAAGAGAAAAGAGAGATCTGTCACCTCCTACTGAAGAGAGAGAGAGAGCTCGGTGCAAGACTGCCCAAAGTCACAATCATCTGGATCCCCAAGGATGCTAATCTGATTGTACAAATATATTCAGCAAACCAGAGAGCTGATTGCCTCCAAAGCCCATGCGCTCGATGTATTGGCCACAGTGACAGTGTTTAACCTTAGGCATACAGCACCTAGCCAGGTAGCACCGGGGGCCCTGCCCCGTCATGAGGAGGATTGCAACCTATGAACTAGTCCGGCGGCCTCGGGGAAGGCAGGGCCCTATTCAGGGGCCACCTGAGGAGAGGGCCCCGAGGTCATGCCACCATTCCAGTCCTTCTCCCCGCCCTCCCCTCCTGCACCACCATGGCCTCCCCGCAAGGCTGAAGGCATTGTTCGCCCCATCCAACCCCTGAGACATGGCAAGTGGCCGTGGACCGCAGCCCTTAATGACGGAGCTCACGTGGGGGGGGGGGGGTCCACAGGACCTGCGCCCCGGGAGACAGCACACGGCCACAGTGGACGTGAAGGGACACTATGGCTGCGGGCCAGGAGCCTCCTGGCTCTGATCTCCACCTCAGTCCTCACGCAGCTCCCCCATACTACGTAAATGATGACTGAGAGAAAAGATCAGGCATCTCATCTCACTGAGGGCAAAGGCCAAAGAAAGAATTCACCCCGGTTTCAACAGCATGAGAATGAAAAGTAGAACACAGCATTCCAGCCCTGGCATGCAACGCTTCTACAAACCTGTGGGGGGCAGCAGCCGTCCCACTGCCCCTTAGGTTTGGGAACCATGGTAGAGGCTCAGCTCCAGCCATTGCAATACTATTTCACTCAGGAGGAGTGAGAGAGAAAAAAAATAAAGCTACTTCTCAGGAGCCGTGTCTATCTGTTTATATTTATTTATATGCTTTTGTTTCTATCTCACAGATCAAAATTAAGTCACGTTAGAACTTCCAAAGGAGGCTAGGAAGGCGCGAGTCAGTTGAGGGGGTAAGATGTGCAACAGATGAAGGAGGGTGAACACCGGTGGAACTCAGCTCTCGGCCTCCCGTCATCAAGTAGTAATCTTTTCCGGTAGAGGACGGCAAGACCGAGGCTAGCCGGGGCCTTGCCCAGCCGGGGTGTGGCTCACCAGGGTGCTCAGCACCAACCACGCAGGGCCCGGTGCTCACAGACTGCCAGACACAGTCGCCGCTCTGAACAGCAAAGCCACCTGCTTAGTGCACCGGCTGCATGATCAGATTCCATATTTCATGCAAAAACAATAATTTGTGTGCCACACAAAGAAGGGAAATGTACTGTAGCATTCACCTAAAACTTTGGCAGAGATTATGTCTTAGGTAGTAGAATCTCTTTTTGCTTTTCATTCCTTTCTCTGGATAACGTTCTTTCAAGGTATAGTAGTCAGCCAGTAATTCCCCTGAAGAGGCCAGCCTTACCGTGCTAGCATTCATTCATTCTGTGATTCATTCATGGCCAACGCGCAGCAGGGACAGCAGCAATAATGAGGAATCACACCTTGGCCCTTCCCCCTTGCTGCTGAGTGAAATAGAGCACAGAAGTTACATCATGACCTTTCTTAACATTTCCAAACTGTGCTTTGTGGCCTGCACAGAACCCAAAAATAAATGTAACCCACAAACATCTTTGAAGACTAGCCAGTCAAGTGCAGACCCAACGGAGTGAGTCAGGGGAAAGGGAAGAGGGGAGCTCTACAGTTTGGCTTTATAAGGAAGAAGAAGAAGAAAAAACGGATGCTTTTTGTCCCTGAGGCCCCTGGTGAAATTCCCCGTCTGTGGGTGTGACTGTCACCCTGGGCTTCCAACCCACAGGTCTGCTCTGCAGCTCAGACTCCATCCAGCCCTTCACTGGCCAGGCTGGAGCTATAGGAAGGACGGTGGCCAGCATGGTTCAAAAAGGACAGCGCAGTTCCTTGGCTCCCAGAGGGAGTTAATTACTTACCTCACTACTACTCCACACAGCTTTTGTCCATAAAGGGCAATTGCTGAAAAACTGAAAAGCAGTTGTTCTTGATTTTTCCTTTTATTCTTGTGTTTCTTACTTTAGAGCCAAAGACTGACAAGCCAATTTAAACATATCAATTTTTCTAGTACAATACCTAAGGACACATGATACACACACACACATGCACACCCACACACACTACTCACAAAGAGTAGTCCAGCTATAACCAGCTACATTTACTAAAGTCTTGTGTTCCACAATGGATCTAGACTAGACCACAGACTAAATCACTAACCTCAGCAAAATAAAGGAAGGGCTGGTAATTACATGCACTTGGGTCTAATCTATACCCAGCCATTGATCAGCACAAGAACAATGGTGGATCCTATAAGCCCCTGTGTAAGAGAGCAATCTGTCACTGGTTTCAATAAAAAGGCCCTCAACTTCTGTAAGCTTCAGGCTCCACAAAGCCTGGATTCTCTCCAAGTAAGGCAATGGGTCACATGTTCTTCCATTTTCTATTTGGTTCCCCCCCCTCCTTTATTTTAGACTGTGATTAAACCACATAATCCAAGGAAGGCTTTATGACATACATCTGTCACTCCAGTCCTCAGGAGGCTGAGGCAGAAGGATCAGGAGTTTAAGATCAGCCTGGACTATGAAAAGAAAAAAAAAACAGAGAGGGAGGGAGAGATAGAGACAGAGAGAGGAAAGGAAGGAAGGAAGGAAGGAAGGAAGGAAGGAAGGAAGGAAGGAAGGAAGGAAGGAAGGAAGAGAGGGAGGGAGGGAGGGAGGGAGGGAGGGAGGGAGGGAGAAAAGAAGGGAGGGGGAGAAGGAAGGATGGAAGGAAGGAAGGAAGGAAGGAAGGGAGGGAGGGAGGGAGGGAGGGAGAGAGGGAGGGAGAAAAGAAGGGAGGGGGAGAAGGAAGGATGGAAGGAAGGAAGGAAGGAAGGGAGGGAGGAAGGGAGGAAGGGAGGGAGGGAGGGAGGGAGGGAGGGAGGGAGGGAAAGAAGGGAGGGAGGGAGAAAAGAAGGGAAGGGGAGAAGGAAGGATGGAAGGAAGGAAGGAAGGAAGGAAGGAAGGGAGGGAGGGAGGGAGGGAGGGAAGGAATGGAGGGAGAGAGGGAGGGAGGGAGGGAAAGAAGGGAGGGAGGGAGAAAAGAAGGGAAGGGGAGAAGGAAGGAAGGGAGGGAGGGAGGGAGGGAGGGAGGGAGGGAGGGAGGGAGAAAAGAAGGGAAGGGGAGAAGGAAGGATGGAAGGAAGGAAGGAAGGAAGGAAGGAAGGAAGGAAGGAAGGAAGGAAGGAAGGAAGGAAGGAAGGGAGGAAGGGAGGGAGGGAGGGAGGGAGGGAGGGAGGGAACACCGTGTAGTTTCTTGCCATTCCTAGCTCCTAGATGTATACATTTCATCGTGCTGTAGCTGGAGAGAGGAGGAAAGAGCACAGGCTGTGTCAGACCCAGCTCCAGGACTGTGTAGCTCAGTGGTGGAGAGTTTGCTTGCATGTGCCAAGCCCTGGGTCCATCCCTAGCACCACAAAAGAAAAAATAAGATTCATCCCTGGTTAAGCCCCAGAATAGTCTGGACAAATGGCATGAGAGCCCAGCCTTCTCCACAAGTGAGCTGGACGGCAACGCGTCTGCACTCGCACAGAGAGCACACTCGCATTTGTGTACACAAGCAGGCATAAGTGTACATATTGTTTTAAAAACAGAAGGTAAATGTGGCTGACCATGCAGAAGCCAGAAGCCAGAGAAGGGAAGCTTACTGGTGGGGCAGGGGTTTGTGCCAGCCTGTCTTTGATCATAGAAAAGGGACGGAAAGGAGACTGATATTTCTAAGCTGGCAGGAGGGTGCCAGCGAGTTTAAAAAGCAGAAGCAGGTTGGGCAGAAGATAAAGAGAGCAGGAAACTTGGTACAAATAATTCATGTAAGAAGTCAGCTTGGAAAAGTGTTTTGAGACCAAAAATAAAGAGAAGACTTTGGAAAGATGTGTTTGAGGACTGTGGGCAGACATTGCCGGGAACGAAGCGGGCGGGAGGTGCATTGAGATCTCGAATCAACTCGGAACCTTAGGGAGATGAGTTTGAGGACGGACAGCAGACGTTGCGGGGAAGAAAACGGGGCTAGAGGCCCCGCTTCCTGGCTAGCACACACGAGGCTCCGAGTCTACCCTGCCTTCAACATCGTGTCCCCACTGATTCCTTCTAAACCTGCTCTCATCCTCTAAAATTAAAAATAACTTGGAGCCTAGGGGTGTAGCTCAGCAGTAGAACACTTGCTGGGCATGCATGAGGGCCGGGGTTCAATCCCAATACTGCGTCAAAAGAACAATAGAAAATGAAAAAGGGTCTTCTGCTAGAACTCTTTTCCTTGCTGATTGACACAAGAATTCCTCCAGGAGGGGCCTCGGGATCTCAGAGGTGGTGACTGGCCAGCCAAAGTGGGAGCCCAACGCTTGACAATGTGGGGAAAATTAGAACTATCAAAGGGTGGCTGTTGTTCAGAGTCTGAGAAGCAAAACATCCGTAGAAGAGTAAAGAGTAAATGGAGAGGCTGAATGCCGCAGGAAATCAGAACCCCTGCTGGTGTTGTTTTAAGATGTGGGAATCGCCAGGGGTGATAGAGATGTAAGTGTGCTGGGACACATTTTATGCATGTATGGAAATCACAGTGAAACCTCCTTGTTTGACTAAAACAACATCTTTTAAAAGAGAAGGTGAGGATAAAGAGCAACACTTAGTAGCCCTAAGTTAAGGACTTGTTATCTGAAACAAAGTAAACAAATGTCTTCAGCAGCTAGCGCTGAGGAAGTTGTCTATCTTCAGATCCCAGAACACCTCCTTCCTAGGAGCCAAGGCAATGATGACCAAAGAGTCACAAACATACAAAAAATACCAGGTCAGCCAGAACCAACTGGTTGATCCATGATCAATACCAAGAGCCATCAATATGTGGTTAAGCAAGAGCCAACGATTGACCCACACTGAAGCCTTGACAATCAGAAGGAACAAGATTTATACCTCAATATTGTTGTAACGATATTTCAACATCCCTGCCAGCCTTATGGGATGGTAAATAGATATTGCAAAGAGTAATAACCTGACTGCTAGAATCCTCCACGTGTGGGAAGGAGGAAGCCGGGCACGCCGACACCCTGGGAGAAAGGTGTTATAAAGCCGGAGTCCAGAAAGAGATTAATGCTACAGTGTTATAGAACAAAACACTCCAAGGATTGCAAGCTGATGGCCTGGCGCCCTGTTATTGGGAGCTTGTAACCTATAAAGAAACATAACAGGTAACAAGTAACTTGACATGAGAAGCTGTGAACTACCTGCCTTAAGAAAAGAAGGATTCGGAGTTAGGCATGGGAGCATCTATTCTGACCCTTGGGAGGTAGAGGCAGAAGAATGGAGAGTTCAAGGCCAGCCTGAGCTATGTAGTGAGACCTTGTTTCAAAAAAGGGGAGGGAGGGCTGGGAAGGTGGCTCAGTGGTGGAGTGCTTGCCTGGCATGCATGAAGCCCTGGGTTCAGTTCCTCAGTACCACATACACAGAAAAAGGCGGAAGTGGTATTGTGACTCAAGTGGTAAAGTGGAAGCCTTGAGCAAAAGAAGCTCAGGGACAGTGCTCAGGCCCTGAGTTCAAGTCCCAGGTCTGGCAAAAAAAAAAGGGTAGGGATGGAGAGAAATGGGTAGGGAAAGAGATAGATGATAGATAGATAGATAGATAGATAGATAGATAGATAGATAGATAGATAGATAGATAGATAGATAGATCATCAATTGATCGATCTAGGGAAGGAGGGAGGAAGAGAAAGAGAGAAGGAAAGAGGGAGGAAGGAAAGGAAGGAAGGAAGGAAAGAAGGAAGGAAGGAAAGAAGGGAGGGAGGGAGGGAGATAAGGAGGGAGGGGAAGGAAGGAAAGGGAAGGGAAGGGAGAGAAAGGAAGGGAGGGAAGGGAGGGAGGGAGAAAGGAAAGAAAGAAAGAAGGAAGGAAGGAAGGAAGGAAGGAAGGAAGGAAGGAAGGAAGGAAGGAAGGAAGGAAGGAAGGAAGGAAGGAAAATAGTTCTACACAGTCAGAAAAGGCAGACATCCTCCTCTCATTTCTGAACCCTCTCATTCTGACTAACCAATGCATTTTCTAGATGAATTTTGAAAAGGTCTGTTTCAAGTTAGCAGAGTGTTTCTGGGGAACAGACACGGGTGTGGAGGAAGAGTCTGGCCTGTGTTTGGCTTATCTTCAGAGAGTGCCCATCTCAGCCTTCCTCAGCCACGCCCCCGCTCCCTTCCAAACGCACACGTACTTGTCATAGCCACAGCGAACTGTGCTAGGTTTGGGTTAAAAGTAATGGATAGGACTGAGTGCTGGTGGTTCACACCTGTAATCCTAGCAATTCAGGAGGCCGAAATCTGAGGATCACAGTTTGAAGCCAGCCTGGGCAGGAAAGTCTGTGAACTCTTACCTTCACTGAAACTACTAAAAAGCCAAAAGTGGTGCTGTGGTTCAAGTGGCAGATCACTAGCCTTGTGCAAAAGCAGCTCAGGGTCAGTGCTCAGGTCCTGAGTTCAAGCCTCACAACCAGCACCAAAAAAAAAAAAAAAGAAGGAAGGAAGGAAGGAAGGAAGGAAGAGCCTAATGGGTAGGAATTCCATTTTTGTTCTTTTGTCTCATGGGAGCTATAGGTGACACTTGAGCTGTTCACTAAGCTTTCCAAGCAAATTAATGCGTATTGACCTGTTTCTGGTGTGCTCAATGAAAGTCCCGGACATGAATGTCTGCTTCCACTTCCCCCAGTGCTTCCTCTGCTCACACAATGGGTGTCTAGGTAGCTAGCACCTTCCTCCATTCCCCCAAGAAACTCCAGGCCCTCTGTCTACCCCCCAGCTAGTCAGCTGAGGTCCTGATAGGCACCTGCCCTTAAATGTGTAGCCAGCCAATGAGCTTCTCCTCGGCGCTACATGCTTAGTCCACATCCCAGACCCGCAGCGCTCTGGGTATCATTTTTGCAGTCTCCCTTGCCACAAGCCAGCTTCTCACACACACCACCCCAACCTTATCACTTCATCATCGGGACATTCTCAGTGGGCTCTTGTTCGAGCCAGATCCTTTCCTGTCCCTTGTCCCAGCATCCTGGCTGGCTGGCTGGAGACCAAGGTCATTAGAGCATACTTTGGGGTTCTAGAAAGGAAGGTATCTGCAAGGACACTGTGAGACTGGCCTTTGTCCTTTTATGGCTTGCTATGCACACCAGATTGTCCTAAACTCATGGTTCTGAAATGTGTCTAGCAACGCATCGCCTAGTGTTAAATCAGAAACAAGTGGCAGCTAGCCTCCCCTGGCAGGGAGTGAGTGTTCACGGCCCCATCCCCACGCAGCGCCTCCCCAGTTTGGCTCTGTTCAACTTTCCATGGATGCTACTGATGCTGCTGAGTCTGCGTGTGCGCCACGCACAGGTGGAGGGAAGTGTGTGTGCACTGCTCTCCACGGAAGGTTGCAACCACAAACACTTCCATGAGGCAAGTGTATTTTCACTTTTGTGGAATTTGAGCATAAGAGAAACACATTACTGCGTTCTCTTGGTTTTGTTCTTGGTTTTGTTTGTGGTACTGGGGAATCAACTGCAGGCCTCACACTCGCCTGTGAGGTGCGATCACTCCAGCCACATCTCCAGCCCCTTTTTGTGTTGGCTATTTATGAAGTAGGATACTCCCAGACTGCGATCCTATCTGTGCTCCCCCTCGCTGGGATACAGACATGCGCCGCTAGGTCCAACTGCTTGTGCCCGCCAATCATTGGCATCACAGAAACACACCCAGCCCCAGCTGCACGGTTCTCATGAACCATGACCTCCCTTGTGCTTGGGGTGGCTTTGGACTGAAAGGCCCCATCCCCACCTCCTGAGTAGCCGGGTTTACAGGCTCAAGCCACCATGCCAGTTGCGTTTTCCTATGTTTGAGGGAAACCCCAGGGCCCCACCTTTCACCTGTAAGCAGAGAGAAGCCATGCTTTGCTGCATAGTGCACCAAAGGCGCAATGTCAGACACTTTAACAGCAGCCCAGATTCTATTCATAAATAAGGAGCTCTCTTGGTATATTCCATACGCCTTATTATTTGTACAACTAATAAACTTTTTAAGGACAGCTGACAGGAAAGATAGTGTTAAAGAATAATAAGAATTGGCAGGCACAAGTAACATTACACAAATCAATGGACGGTCATATATGTACCTAAGTTTGTTACCTCTTCTTTGTACTCTTCTTAATGACGTTGAATGGTTTCGAAATATTCTCAATGAACTTTCACACTGGACTTAGTTCTTATGTTTACTCATCAGAATCACATCATTTTTTTTTCCTGCTAAGAAGTCAAATAATATTAACTGTTTCATTCTGACTTCATGAAAGTTGAGGCTGGAACTTCCTATATTTGTGGCAAGTTTATCCCAATACTTTGTATTAATGCATAATTTACAGATCACAGAATTTTTTCAGGCTGAATTATTTGTGGAAGCTTTTGGTAATCTTTCAATTAGTATAAATCAAAAGAGAAAGCAAAAGTAAATAAATAAATCAAAGAGAAAAGTCTCTCACAAATCTTTTCTGGAAATCACTTGGAACTTAAATAAACAAAAACTATAAAATGGTACTGAAGAAAATAAGCAAAGAAGCTACAACTTTTAAGTTCTTGGATAAGTATTTGTTACCATGGACTCAGAGTAAAGTGGAGGATGAGCAGGCTTTGAGAAAAGAGACTTTGTTGAGAGATTATGAAACTTGTTCAAAACATAATTGTAGAGAAAGAACTGAGAACCCAAGTATGGCAGTACAACCCTATAACCCCAGCACTTGGGAAGCTGGGACAAGGGGATCACAGATCTAGACCAGCCTAGGCTACATAGCAAGACCCTGTCTCAAAAAAGGAAGGGAGGCAGGAAGGCAGGAAGGACAGAGAAAGAGAAAAGGAACATCTTTTTTTGTGTCAGTGGAAGCTATTTACAAGCTATTTTTGTGTGTGTATCTTTCATAGGGCTTGAACTCAGGGCCTGGGTGCTATCCCTGAGCTCTTTTGCTCAAGGCTAACACTCTACCACTTTAAGCCACAGCTCCACTTCTGGTTTTCTGGTGGTTAATTGGAAATCAGAGCCTCAGGGACTTTCCTAGATTTGAACCACAATCCTCAGATCTTAGCCTCCTGAGTAGCTAGGATTACAGGAATGAGCCACCAGTGGCTGGCAAAAAGCCAATTTTTAAGTCAAATTTACAAAATAAATGTGTAATAAAATAAGAATATCCTCTTCTCCTCATTTGTTCCTATTCTCACTTCTCAAAGCTTCTTCTACATTTTCACATGGATCCTTCCAGATCTTTTTCTAAACAGATACAAATAGCTTCACATGTAAACATACCTCCAGTGCTTACTTTGCATATTGTTCTACAACTTTTAATGCATCAAGTTCACACAGCTGAAAAGACCTGTGACAGAAACAGAGCTCCCAGTCTGGCTGGTTCTAGAACCTACTTTGTTGCCAGTGCACAAATAGGTGCCAAGGACACCACGCCAGTTTGGACAGCCTGTCTAGAGTTATATAATACCTACACCAGCTGATTTTTTTTCCCTCTTTCAGTGAGGAGAAGCCAGAGGCTCCTCAGCTCACCAGCGGGCTCTGCCCCTGAGATCCGCCCCCATCCTATCTGCTGAATTCAGAGCTCCGACCAGACAATCCTGACTACAGACTAGAAAAAACCACTTAGCCCTCTCAGTACAAGAGAGGTGCAAGAGCTGGCGCAGCTGTGCACATCCGGAGCGCTGGTGACATGGGTTGGTGCAAGCAGAAGGATCCCTGCTCAGGCATAAAATGAGATCCAGCTCAAAAAAAAATGGACTGGGGGCGGGGAGGTTAAACCTGTGGCTTAAGCAGCAGACTACAGGTCTTGCAAGCAGGAAGCTCCTCATTCAATCCCCAACTACCTAAACTCAAAACAAAACAAAACAAACATCTGCCACTCATCTGCAAAAGAGCTTGGGAAGTGTTAAGATGTGTGTGTGTGAGTGAGTGTGTGTGTGTGCGCGTGTGCGCGCTAGCACTTGAACTCAGGCCCTGGGCGCTGTGCCTGAGCTTTTGTGCTCAAGGCTAGAGCTCTACCACTTTCAGCCCCAGTGTCATTTCCAGCTTCTTTAGTAGTTAACTGGAAGAAAGCATCTTAAAGACTATCTTGCCTGGACTGCCTTCAAACCTCAATCCTCAGATCTTAGCCTCCTGAGAACCTGGGATTCCAAGTGTGAGTTACCAACAGCTAGTGGGAGATGTAGACTGTTTAACTCCCCATCAAGGCCAGGAGAAAGAAAAGTCAAATCATCACCTTTGGAGTAAATTGAAAAGAGTACCAGAAACTCAGTACTATCAAGATAAATTGTGTCTTGAGGCCATATTGGAACTTGAGGAAAGGGGAGGAAACATACTGCTGAACCTGAATTTATTTAAAATATAATTTTGTTCATTGTGCTTTTTTAAATAAATGTTGATCCAGAAGAAAAAAATTTAAAAACTAATAAATAGACCAGCTGGGTACTGTAATCCTAGCTACTCAGGAAGCTAAGATCTGAGTGAAGATCACGGTTCAAAGCCAGCCCAGGCAGGGAAGGCCGAGAGATTCATATCTCCAATTAACCACCAGGTAACTGCAAGTGGAGCTGTGGCTCAAAGTGATAGAGTGCTAGCCTTGAGCAGAAGAGCTCAGGGACAGTGCCCAGGCCCTGAGCTCAAGCCCCACAACCAAAAAAGAAAGAAAAGAAATATACCAATG
This sequence comes from Dipodomys merriami, assembly GCF_024711535.1. Classification (NCBI taxonomy): domain Eukaryota; kingdom Metazoa; phylum Chordata; class Mammalia; order Rodentia; family Heteromyidae; genus Dipodomys; species Dipodomys merriami. The sequence continues at coordinate 4,408,636 of NW_027202826.1, forward strand.
GTAAAACTTACAAAAATGACATTTCAACTTGGGAAAGTGATTGTGGTAAACATCTTAGGTAGAAAAAGATGGAAACTTTCTAATATTTTTTCCTAAAACAAGAGCATTTTCCCTCAAACCCATTGATCTCCTTTCTTTAATATAATCTTCACCTAGTTTTAATGGAATTTTCTCCCTTATAAAAAATATCAAGGCTTGTCTTCTTGGGCAGAGATAATAAAAGTCCCCTAGAAACTGAAGTCACTATATCTACCATGATTAACATTGTTATAGGTAGAATTGTGTCCCCCAGAATAGGCTGACGCCTTCACCCTTGGTACCTGGAAATCAGATCTTTGTGGCTGTCAGCAAGGTGACATGAAGTGATTAGGATGGCTTTGATTCGGTATGGCTGCTGTCCTCCAGGAGGGGACACTTGGTCAGGGACACACAGGAAGACCACCACGTAAAGGCATAGGAAGGAAAGCCAGCCACGTGCAGACCACAGCAAAGATGAGTCTCTACAACACAGAGAGGTTCCCAAGAGACTGGAAGAGGCAGAAGAGGCCAAGAGCCAGACACCAGGGGCTCACGTCTGTAATCCTGGCTACTCAAAGGCTGAGATCTAAGGATCAGAGTTCAAAGCCAGCCCAGGCAGGGAAGTCCAGGAGGCTCTTACCTAATTAACCACCAAAAGGCTGAATGAAAGTGGAGCTGTGGAGCTCAAGTGGTAGAGCACTAGCTCTGAACAAATAAGCTAAGAGACAGTGCTCAAGCCCTCAGTTCAAGCTCCAGTACCAACCCCCCAAAAGACACCGGGGAATGTCCCCTCCCTGGATATCTCTGGAAGAATCATGACCCCACCAACACCTTACTTCTCAGCTTCCAGCTCCCAGAACCATGGCAGGACAACTTTCTGTGCTCAAGCCATCTAGTTGTTGAGGTCTGGGAAAGTGATACCGAAATCTGCTTAAGATTTATGCTATTTACCAACAGCCCACCTTCCAGGCTCCGTGCTGTGTGCCTTACTTATTCTACTTAAGGCCAGCAGCCCACAGAGAGACAGCACTGTACAGCTGAGAACAGGGAAGTCCAGGCTCCGAGACACAAGTTCCTGTAGCTGGGGAAGGCTGGAACCTCTCCCCCCCCCCGTCCCCACACCACCCTCACCCCCACCCTCTGTAACCCAGGTTTCAAGGACACAGCAGTGGCCTGAGAACCTGATTCAGCAGAACAGTGTTCACAAATGTCACACACCGGTCACCATGCAACCTTTAATCAGGTGAGCGAGTCCTTCACCCTCCCTGGCAGATACGTCAACAGCCCTTAAGCCCTGAACATGTTGCTTAGCACCCGAGCACCACAGTCTACCAGCTGGCCATCAAACCCTATGGGGCTTGGGGTGGTTCTGTTTCTTTTAAGAAACTTTATGTACACACATCACTGCCCAAAGGGAGTTTCACCATAAAATTTCCCTGCATGCTTACCATGTACCCCCACCCACCTCGCCCCCATTACTCTCCTTTATCCCACCGTACACCCCCCTCCACCTTTTTTATGGTGTTGGTCCTAGGACTTGAACTCGGGGCCTCAGTGCTATCCCTGAGCTTCTTTTGTTCAAGTCTAGTGCTTTGCCACTTGAGCCACAGCACCTCTTCTGGCTTTTTTTTTGGTAGCTTAGTGAAGACAAGAGTCTCACAGACTTTCCTGCCCAGGCTAGCTTTGAACCTGAAACTCAGATCTCAGTCTCCTGAGTTGCTAGGATTGCAGGCGTGAGCCACTGCACCCAAACCTCTAACCCCTTCGTAAAACAACGTCAACAGGCGCCACTATTCCACCTTCACACAAGGCAAACAGAGGACTTTGACCACATTCACCTCTTTCTCCCCCTCCCCACCACTGATCCCAACCTTCAAGAACATCTGTTTAACTAGCCTGTCATTTTTTTAGTATATATTAATTGTACCAAAGGTGAACCCTGTGGAGGAGGAAGTTATCAGAAATTAACTTCTGAGCTGACGTTATGAATTTATCATCACATCTATTGCTGATAGACTTTCACACAGAGTGGCCTGCAGCAGTAAATGATCAGTCACCAACAATATTCCAACATATAACTTCATTTTTCATCTTAAAATAAGGTTTGCTTTCAACCTTCACAGCCTCCAAAGGCTTCAAGAACTGCTGGCTGGTAAGTAATAAAATTGCTGCCAGAATATGGCAAGTTGGTATAGTGTCAGTATATAAGGTATCGTATAGCACAGTGTATAGTACAGTATGTATAGTGTGTATATATATACATATACTATATACATGGTATATAAAGTATGTATAGTATCAGTATTGTATAGTATCAGTATGACATGCAATTAAGAATTCTGGAGCCAAATGGGCTGGGTTCTGGGGTGTGCTCACAGAGGAGAGTAACAGCACACACCTGTAATCTCAACACTCACCATGCTTAAACTTAAATGTTGTTAAGTTTGTAGCCAACCTGGGCTCCATAATGAGACCCTGTGGCTGGACTGCAGGTCCTACTTGACTCTTAGATTGGGGGCAACCTAGTCCACCTCCCTCTGCACCCCTGCAGGAAAGCTGCCCCCCTCCACCATGCACTGTTGTCCATGCTGCACCAACGGACTAAAACTTCGTGCAAGCAAGACAATCTATGAGTTCAAAATCGTGTGGCCTATCTGACCCTTGCAACAAGGCTAAGCAAACTGGACATCTTCCAGAAGGGAAAACCCAGCCTCCAGCTATGGCCCAGTCTCCATAACTGGGGCTCAAGTGCTCAGCAAGCAGCCATTGGGACTGGACACCGCAGGGTGGCTGCTGGGCATGCGTGTCTGCAGAAGTAATTAGGAGTGCCTAGAGAAACACCTGCTCTGGGCCCCACCCATTGCAGCACTCAGGGCCCTGCTTGAACACCTCCACACAGAGAGGCCACATCTGGTGCTGCTTGTCAGTCTGGGTGAAATCTTACCGGGGCTCGGGGTCATTCCTCAGTAATCACCCCCCACCCCAGAGGCTGGTCAGCTACCACCCGGAATATTTGAGTGTGGTAATTTGCAAGACTTATGGCAAACAGTTTTTCAGAAATGTGCTCTCAATTTTCTTTTTTTTTTAATTTAATTTTATTTTATTTGTGAACATACTGTACAGAGGAGTTACAATTACATGGGCAGGATAATGCGTACATTTCTTACCAAGCATTGCAGCCTCCTCCTTTGTTTACTGTGCTCTCAATTTTCATTGGGCAAATTCCTCTTTTCCCTGACAAGGGCTAGAGCCTATGGAGCAGGTACATGTTTTAATGGGCAGCATAAAAGTACCATTTTTTCCTCCTCAGGTGGATGCTTTGTACTGAAGAGCTCCCAAGCCCTTTTTTTTTTGGCTACAGCAAGTGCTCAGTGTGAATTAAAGAGAGGAAAACTCGCAGGCCCGGCCTTGCTCAGTCATGGCCGCATCCTTTCTCAGACTCATCCCATCCACTCCAGCAGCCTCATCCCTGGGGAGGGAGCTGTGATTGAATTTCTCGCCCCCTAGGGTTCTGTTTCCAACCTGTCTCTTCTGTTATATTGGACACGTTCCTTTCCAAGATTTAATACAATAAGATGAAAATGGCCAGAGGCAGTCTTTCTAGTCTCAGGAAGGAAAGATTAATGGCAGAAACAATCACTAATGAAAAGTTAGGGGGAAATAGAGTAGAGGTAAATATCACCCATGTGAATGTGAGCAGTGTCTGGCTGCTCTTTAGAATCAGAACAATTATAGCTACTATTAATTGTTTTGTTTTTATGGCAAGAACAAAATAATCCACTTGAAGCCAGCCATCAGGCAATTTGAAGGTTACGGTAAGAGCAAAACCTTCATTCAGCCATAGCCACTTACAACGTAGCTATGACGTTTTAAGCACTCACTTATCCATACCTCTGAGTGCAGCGGCTGCACCTGCACCTGAATCTGTCCATCTGTGTTGCAATCGCCCAGCCCCATGTTTGCCTTCTAACCTGACCATGGGCCAGGGGAGTGGGGCACAGGCCTTGTTCTTTGGATGGTTCAGCACACAGCCTCGTTGTTGAGCAAACGAAGGTCAGCTGTGTTCAATAAAACAATAGAACCTATGTGATGGGAAAATGAACTCTGTTCTCCTAAGGTCTGCTCTGAGCACCAACAAGATAGATTGGACACTGTAAGGAGTTACAAAGTTATAAGAAATTTGTCTTTTAAGAGGAAAATAACAGAAGACTCCTTTAAAACATGCTCTTAAAGGCCAGGATCATGGGTCATACCTGTAATTCCAGCTAATCAGAGGTGGAGACAGGAGGATCGTCATCTGAGGCTAACCCAGGCAAGGTGAATGATTTTCTAAAGATTCATACCATCTACTCAGGAAGCTGAGATCTGAGGATCACAGTTCAAAGACAAGCCAGGCAAGAAAGTCCAGGAGACTCTTACCTCCAATAAAGCACCAAAGAAAGCCAAAAGTGGAGCTGTGTCTCAAGAATACTAGCCTGGAGCAAAAGAAGCTCAGGGACAGGGACAGGCCCTGAGTTCAAGCCCCAAAACTGGCTCCCATACACATGTTTACACACATACATACACACATACATACAAATTTAGACTTTATCTAAGACAAGAAACAAACAACAAAAATAAATAAAGCAAAGGTACTGGAGGTGTGGCACTAGTAGTAGAACACCTATCTAGCAAGTGTGAGGCCCTGAGTTCAAACTTTAGTACAATGGGCTGCACCACAGAGAGTGTTTCAGTGGAAAGGTGGCAACAGACTGTTCTTATAACCATATATGTTGGCTCTAGTCTGTAATCCCAGGATACTCCCTCAAAACAAAATAAAAAGATCTAGGGATATAGCCTAAGTACAATCACCCTGGAAAGCAGGGTAGAGATTCCTCAAAAAACTAAACTCAGGGGCTGGGAAGGTGGCTCAAGTGGTAGAGCGCTAGCCTTGAGCTGAAGAGCTTAGGGACAGTGCCCAGGCCCAGAGTTCAGGTCCCACGACCGGACCCCAAAAAAAAACAAAACTAAACTCAGAACTACCTTATATCCAGCAATACCACTCTTGAACGTTAATCCTAAAGACTACAGATCTTGATACAGTAAAGCCACAAACACAAGCATGTTCATTGCTGCACTATTCACCACAGCCAAGAATCAGACCAGATGCCCCTCAATGAATGAATGGATCAAGAAAATGTGGTATATCTATACAATGGAATTTTAGTCTTCCATCAGGAAAAATAGTATCATGTACTTTTCAGGGGAATGGATGGACCTAGAAATAATTATGTTAAATAAGTCAGACACAGAGAGACAAAGGGTACATGTATTCTCTCATATGTGGGAGTTAGATCTAAATTACAAGCACATAGCGTCATATGAATATGTACACAAACAAACTGAATATAGTGTGCACTGGGGAGGATTCCAATGGTGTAACTCCTTTGAACAACTGTTTAATAAAATGAATGCCAGGGAGCTGGAACATGTGTTCTCCTGAAGGGGGTGAGGCCAATGGGGAAAGGAGAAAGGAATGGAGAGAGGAGGGGGGGCAAATATGGTCGTGATATTCGATATAAATATGTGAGAATGGGAGCAGGCAGCTTGAGGGATTGGAGAGAGGAGGGAGAATGATGAAAGGTTACATTGATCAAGCTGCATGGTACTTATTCACAACCTGATTTATAGACTTGTCACCTCTTTGTACAACTACTTATTAATTTTTAAGATGTGTTATACTCAGAAACTGACACGTCGAATTGAAACCCATTTGTACAACTAAAGATCATTTTTAAAAGTTTAAATAAGAGAAAACACATATTTTACTAAGTACTAGCAGCACCAGGAATTTACGTTTGCATTATTAAATCCATGAAATGATGCCAATTATTTATGACCTTTCTTCTGATGTGGGGTGACGCTATGTCCCTACCTTTGGAAGTAGCGTTCAGTTCAACAAGCCTAGATCAGATAAAAAAAGAAAATTAATATTTACCCACAGTGCCTAGGTTTAAATCCAGACTCTACTACTTAAGTAGCTTATGTAATCCTGAGCAATACATTCTTGGTATTGAGTTTTCAGTCCACAATCTGATGGTGATTATACTACATCCTTGGACGGTTGTGGAAATTTAAAGAGAAAACAATGTTGAGTTCATAGTACATGCTCAATAAACATTAGCTGTCCTACTTCCCAAGATAGATACGGCTTGACTCTTAAAGCTACTATGTACAAGCTATGTTTTTCGCTCTACGGTCCCCCGAGCCTGAGCAGCAGCCCCATCCCACAGCTGATCAGCTGACAGACATGAACTTCCCACTACAGCCTGCTCTCTGAGAAGCTGGAACTCACAATAAACAGAGCAGTAATTGTGAGGTGGCTTATCGATGTTGCAAATGAGTTTTAGAGCTACTTTTGCTCCAGATTCAAAGATGGCCAAACGAATGTGACTGAGCCCTGTGGGCACCTTTTGATGGGGAAGCTCCATTGGCACTTCCTGGAGCAGGAGGGGAAAGCACTCCCTGGGGATAGAGGGCCAGCCTTTCCTGCTGGGCCTGGAACCCGGGCCGGCCGGGTCCTACAGGCCCATTGTGCAGATGAGACATTAGATATCACACAGCTTATCCAGCTCTTCTCAGCTAAGAGCAGCAACACCACAGCACAGATTCGCCTGGTTTGAGACCCCTAACACTTCCATGAATACGTGCTGTCTCTCCATGGCATGATCTCAAACCTCTGGCTGAGATTCTAGCAACATTTGGGTTTGGTTTGGTCTTACACCAAGTCTGTTCGTTCCCTCCCAAGCTCTGGGAAATATTGCTGAGAACCTGAACTTTCCTTCTCCGGAATTCTCCCCGGGGAATCCGGGTGACAATGCACTCACGTCCCTGTTGGCAACTTGAACCACTTAAACTTACAGAGGAGCAGAGAAGGCCTTTGACACACTTAGAAGAGGCATCAGGGAAGGCCTGCCGCCTTCCCTTCCTGGGCTCAGAGGACAGAATCTCCCTCACACACCGTCCAAGGAAAATTCCCAGGACAGGGGGGTCCAGAGGGGCCTGAGCCTGGCAAGCAGCTCTGGGCCTCCTTTTTATTTTTTGGCTTAATTTTGTATTTTGAGACTGATCCTGTTTACCCTTCAACACAGTTTTCTCCAGAAGGGAATTTTTTTTCCAACATTTATTTATTTGCTTCTTTATTGGAGGTGCTGGGAATTGAACTTAAGGCCTTGCCTTACATTTAAGGTCATTTGTACATCAAACTATGTAATAATCAAGTCTTCTGGACATTTTAAATTCCACTTAGGTGTCTGTTCTAGTTCAAAACAGCTTACAGGACCTCTTCCTATTACCTAAAGTTTTTGTTTGTTTGATGCTGTTCATAATTTTTTTTTTTTTTTTTGTCAGTCATGGGGCTTGAACTCTGGGCTTGGGCGCTGTCCCTCAGCTCTTCAGCTCAAGGCTAGCACTCTACCACTTTAGCCACAGCGCCACTTCCGGTTTTCTAGTGGTTTTTTGGAGATAAGAGTCTCACGGACTTTCCTGCGCGGGCTGGCTTTGAACCTCGATCCTCAGATCTCAGCCTCCTCAGTAGCTAGGATTACAGGCGTGAGCCACCTGCGTCCGGCTGTTCATAATCTTACCTGGTACTTTGCCTACACTTCATTAATCACTGTCCTTTTTTTTTTTTGAACATCTGTTCCTGCTAGAGACTCAGTTTCCCTATGGCCCCTCTGTTCCCTGCACCCTGTTCTCAGGGCTCCCCCGAGGACTGGGGTCCCATGGCTGTGAGGGGCCAAAGGTAGAGCCCCCTCCCTCCCTGACCTGCTGTTTGCTCAGCATCCTCCGTTCCTAGCATGGCGGAGAGCCAGCCAAGTCTGATTCCATTCTGACCACGTCCCTCCCTTCTCACCCGTTCCTTGCCCGTGGCCACGTTTTCAATTCATAGGTTGTGTTAGTAAGGGTTCCTATTTAAGAACACCCATGATATGCCGTCACCCCTGTGTCACTTACCCTCCAGTGGCTTTCTATCGCTCTTAGAATAAGATCCGCACTCCTTCTATACCGGCGTGACTGACCCCTGCCACACTGCCTCTCTCTGTGCCCCAAGCACACCGAATGCTGTGCCATCTCCTCGTCATGCCCTGGCCCAACTCCTCCTCTAGGGACCTCGCTCCCCTTCCACAACTTCAGGTCAAATGTGACACGTTCCTCTGCGTCCTCGTTCCTTCCTGCCCAGCACTGGCCTGGCAGCGATCCTGTTTTCCTGATTTCTCATCTCTCCTCCTTCAACTACAGCACGGGCTCCCGGGGCACCCGGTCCGTGCAAGCACTGCGCGACCCCAGCCAACAGCAACGCCGGCTGCAAGGCGACAGGATTCAGGGTGAAGATCTGTGGGATGAGCAAAGGAGTTCCTGCGTAAACATCTCAATAACCCCTGCCCAAATCAGACTTAGTGGCCATGAACCTGAGCTCCCCAGGCCTGCTGCCTGCAGAGACACCAAGTTCCCTGTCATCAACTATTCCCCCAAACACCAACAAACAATCCTTCCCTCACCAGTAAGCCACGGGCCATGAGTGAAAGACCTCATCTCTAGCACCTGCTCGCCCTCAGCCGCGCCCAGCATCGAAGCCTCCTCTTCCCCCAGGTGCTCTGGTTCACCTTAGTTTCCACAGAGCGTGTTTTCTGTCTTACATGGAAGCTAGATCTAAAATACAACCAGGCATGACAGCATACACAGGCACGACGATGCGTTTACACACAAACTGACTGAAGGAGGGTACACTGAAGGGAGGAATTCGAAGGCATAACTCCTCTGAACAACCAAAATACTATTCACCAAAACAGATTCCAGGAAATGGAAGCATGGGGGCTTTGGGACGGGACACAGGACTGAGGCAGGGTGAGCGAATGCAGTCATTGTAGTCAATGTACATCCTGTAGAAAATGAACCATAACCTGTGGGTAGGCACAGGAGGGGAAAACAAGGGAAGGGTGGCATTGCCCAAGAGCACTGTCCTCACAGCTGACCTGTGGAATTGTAGCCCTTTTTTGTCATCCTTAATATGACCATTTTTTAAAAAAGAGTTACGAGGAGGCAGATCCTAATTCTTCTTGAAAACAGGTGAGGGTTTGCAGTAGAGTGCTTGCTTAGCATGTGCAGGGCTCTGGATTTAATCTCCAGCTCCGCCCAAAAGAAAACTATTAAAAATAAAAACTTACCTTCTCAGAAGAAGGTTCTTTGTCTTCCTAGATGAAGACCATGTGAAGGAGAGTTTGTTGTTGAAGTTGTTGCTGCCGCTGTCTTCCCCGTGTTTTCCTATGCGTTTGTTCTTTCTCTTTTTAAGACAGAGTAGTGTCTCTTGGTATAGTCCAGCCCAGCCTTGAATTCCTGACCCTCCTTCCTCAAATGCCTCTGGTGGTCGTGAAGATTTTTGCGTCATCGGGACATGGTGGCTGACCGCCACCCTTCCTCTCCGCTGCGGGATAATTCTGCAAAGCAACCCACCTCCACAGGTGACCGTGACCAGCCTCATCCTCACAGCGCCACAGCCGCACCTTGTGATGTTGTAGCACAGCTGAGGGAGAGACCTTTGCTTTGCTTCAGTTTTGATCTAAGCAAAAGGTGCCTTCTGGAACAACTATTCTGATAGTCTTTGGAGCACCCTACATTCTCCTTGCATTGGGTGGTGCTTTGCCAAAGGTCTGCATTAAGTTCCGGACCCTGCCTGGGATGGTACACTTCCTTCCTTTGATCAATCGCATGTAGGTAACATATTAGTCTTATATATCTCTATGACACGGATAATTGTTATGGAACAAGTACATTGTATATGTAAGGACTCAGCTGGATATACACAATCCTTCCTCTCACTGTATGCTTTAATAGAAGCCTCTTCTCTCTAATGTAGGAGACAGTCAAGCATTTCTAGGACACCATACCAAAATGTGACGCGTCCGAGGATCCAAGTTCCTTCCCACCTACGAAGTGTAATTCAAAATGAATCCAGACACCCAGTCCACATTCATGAACCATTATAATTAGAAGGAGCGCACCTTTCTTGAGAGGGGGGGTCTCAGAACTACCACAGAACACCAGCTCTTACACCTTGTCAGCTAGAACTGACATGTTCCACCGTCCTGAAACATCTAGAAACTGTACTCACTTAACTGCTTAAGAAACTCAAGGGAGGAGAAAAATACATGACATGGCTCCCTCTGCCACAGGCACTGGTAACACCATCTTAGAGCTGCGGCAATTGAGGCTCTGCTGATGAATAAATTGCCCACACCCACGAGGCTGAGATGCAACTCAGCTGAGAGGAAACCTCCGCGCAGGCCCAGCAACTTCCCAGCACCCAGCAGTAGGCCTACTTATTCCAAGGCTCTGGTCTCAGGAACATGATGCGAAATACTTGGAAGCCACAAATAAACAGACAGTTGGAGAAAGAGAGACAGAGGGAGATGGAGAGAGAGGAGAGAGAAACAGAGAGCAGGGCACAGGTGGCTTGTAATTCTAACTACTCAAGAGTCTGAGACCTGAGGACCATGGTTCAAAGTTAGCCCAGGCAGGAAAGTCTGTGAGACTTTTACCTCACAGAAAATGGAGCTGTGGTTCAAGTGATAGAGCACTAGCACTGAGCAAAAGTACTTAGGGACAGGGCCCAGGCCTTGAGTTCAAGCCCCAGGACCAGCAATACTTATACATATACATATATATTCATATATATATATATATATATTCATATATATGTATATATTCATATATATGTATATATGTATATATATGTATATATGTATATATATGTATATATATATATATATATATATATATATATATGGATTAAAGTCCTCATAACGTGCCACCTACAAATGGGTGCAAACTAATGTAGACAGAAGTAAAAGTTTATGTCAGGGCTGGGAATGTGGCTTAGTGGTACAGTGCTTGCCTAGCATGCATGAGGCTCTGGGTTTGATTCCTCAGTACCACATAGACAGAAAAGGCCAGGAGGGGTGCTGTGGCTCAATTGGTATAGTGCTAGCCTTGAGAAAAAGGCAGTTTAGGGACAGCACCCAGGCTCTGAGTTCAAGCCCCAGGACCAGCATACACACACACACACACACACACACACACACACATACACATACACACACATACACACACACATACACATACACACATACACACACACATACACATACACACATACACACACATACACATACACACACATACACACACACATGCACATACACATACAGTTTGTGTGTGTGTGTGTGTATTATCTTGCATTTTGAAGGCACTATGACAATAAATCTACCAGATGGAAACTCCTATTGGAAAGTAGCAAAACTCTAGTAGTTTACTCAGTTGGTGGTTTTCTTTCCTTGTTTCTATTCGCTTTCTTTTTGCCTCCTTTGTCTATAATGAAATCGTTTTCATAGTTCCACCGCAGTACTGCTAAAGGAGAAGAGTTGACTTTCTCCTGTTCATGGACCTGCGCTAGAGTTTGCAGGTGTATTACATGTATTATTGCCTGAACGTCCACAAGGACCAGCACTTGTTTCTTTTATACAGCAGCCTGTGTGAGTCTGTGTCGTGCCAAGGATGAAATAAGCTGTGAAAACCCAAAGGCCCCGCCCCGCCCCCGCGTGCAGCCTGTGTGGGTGACTTATTAGTCCATGGCCTTCCTGATCAGGATTTTACGATCCCACAGGCTCCCTTGTGTGAATGCTTCCACAAGTCCACAGCAGCTTTCCCGCCACGTCTGGACTCATGCCCTCATCATTTTCCGCCTTGCTTTTTTGTCAATCTTTTTTATGACCCACGTCCTTTATTTGCATCGGTAGGTGTACAAGGGGGTTCCATTCTGACGTGTCCACAGAGGCACATGGGCGCCTTGATCAGACGCCTGCCCTCCATCCTTCTCCCTCATCTCTCCTCCCCTTCACAAACCAACCCCAACAAGCCTCCACTGCCCTTCCACGCCCGGTCACCTTGACCTTGCTGTACACTGCGTGTTTCACTGGTCCAGGTTCACTTCCTTCACGGTGACGGCGATGGCACCACATGTGTCCTGGTCATCTATCAGCATATTCATCTACACAGGCCCTTCCTGAGACCCCGACTCCACCTGCGGTCCAGTGTCCTTGCCTCTCCTTCTCTCTTCCCTTGGCCCTGAAGACAGTCTGCCTCCACATCCTCCCCTCTTTCTTCTCCTCCCCTTTCTTCCCCTCCCTTACCCTCCCCTCTCCTCTCTTCTTCTCCCTTCTCTCTCTCCTTTCAATTCCATTCCCTTTTCCTTTTTATTCTTTTCAGACAGAGTCTCGTCCGGGCTCTTCAAGCCTCCTGCCTCTGCTTCCTGGCGCTGGGATTCCAGGCTGTGCCACCAGCTCTCCTTCTCAGAAGCAGGGAGGTGTGCAGAAGTGCAATGCCCTGCCCCGCCTCCATAGCTTCCCAACCCCGACACTCTTTCTGCCATGTGGTTCCTCTCCACCAGCCTCTGCTCCTTCTCCCAAACAGCCCACACCTTCCTTTGCAGCAGGACTGCGTGCAACCTCTGTGCTTTGTCTTTCCCTGGGTCTCCAGAACCTTCTATCACACACACACACACACACACACACACACACACACACACACACACACACACTGCCACCTGCCAAGGTAGCCAGGGCCTTGAACATGCTAAATTGGTGCTCTTCTACTGAGCCCACGCCAGTAGCCCCACAAGTCAGCCCAGTTTCCACCTGGAGCCCCGCCCCAGCTGACTGACGCCGGCCAGAGCCTTATCAACAGCCACGAGTACTTGATGTTCCCAGAACACCTTCTGTGGCTGCCAGCCCCTCTTCCGGAGAGCCTCCCACCCCTTGCCACTGCCAGCCACTTTATTCCGAAGCCTGTCCTGATTCCGCCACATAAAGGATTTCCTCGTCTGCCTCCTCAGCACTTCATCCATATTGTGATTTCTGCATTTACTATCAGATAATTAAAAGTATACCTTCTAGACTGCCAACAAGCTTTGTTCAATTTTTAGTACAAATAGGTACTCAACAATGTGTTTGTGAGGCAGGGGGGTAAATTGAGGAAAGCTCTCTACCACTGAGTTTTAACCCCGGACCCTGAGTAATTTTTTTTGAGACATGTTCTGTCTCCTTCCCTTTCTGTATGTGTGTATAGCTATGTGTATAGACACATGTATACGTTCTATTACATGTATGCATTTCGTGTTACATAGACACATGAATGTATACGTGTGTACGCCTGTACACACATTTGCACGGGTATTGCAGGCCGCCTGGGCTCAGCCTCCGCCTCTGCTGGGATTACAGGCAGGTGCTGTACCAGGGCCTCATCTAGCTTTGGTTTCAGTGACTCAGGTAAGATGGTATCATAGATAAGGAAGGAGGCTGACTCACTTAGTCCTCTGGGCATAAGATTTAAAACCCACGTCTGAAAAAATGTTTTGAATATCCTTGGTGACCAGAATCTTCCAAGTTCACAGACAATCAGCAAAATCACGAAAGGCATTTCTAATGCATGAGCATTCAGAGACAGATTGGCTGGTGTTTCCCCACCCTTCCACGCATTTCCATTTCTTCTATCCAGTCTGAGATATTTTCTCCACCCATCCTTTTCAGTGCCATGAACCTGATCTTCTGCCTTTTCATTGGCCAGAGACACCACAGCGGGCTGGGGCAAAGCCTCCCAAACAAGAACAATGAAGCCAGGAGTTCAAACTCTGTGGCACTAAAACAACACAAGAACGCAGCCCAAACCAAATGCTGGAGGCCATGGACCAAGTCACTCAGTCCAGAATAGCCTCTGCCACGCTCAACGAATCCAGGCTTCTGTCCTCTGACTGCTCAACTTTTATCTTACCTAACGAGCTGTCTGTCCAAAACACACCCAGGGTTTTCCTGCTTGTGTGCTTTCTTCGAGCGCAAGGCGGCAGCACTGGGCTCCTGGGAACGCACAGGTGTAATCCCAGCACCTACTTGGTGGCCTAGCTCAAATGCCAAATCTAGGAAACTCTAAAGCTCTTCAGTCTGCGGCAACTTCTGCCACCAATCCTGTGAAATCAGTCATAACCTACCTTGTAAAGCTTTCTGGTCTAACTGTTCTCATCACCCTCCACTTCCTCTACAAGTAAGGGATGGCTTAGTAGCCACCATCATGCCCCACCGCGCTTCATGGAGGACCAGATGAACTCAAGACACTCTGCCATGTGGTAGAGACGGTGCTCCCTTTTCTGACACTGCCACAGACAAACGCTCACAGACACGGATCCTGACACAGACACGTGCTCACATGGATCCTGACAGATACACACTCCCACACACAGATCCTGACACAGACACATGGATCCTGACACACACGTGCACTCATACAGATCCTCACACACACATGGATCCTGATTCATTCACTAACACAGACATGTGCCTATACAGATTCTCACACACACATGACACACATGGATCCTGACAAACACATGCTCACACACATTCAAACACAGTTGTACACACACACATATGGATCCTGACACAGACATATATGCTTGCATGCATGGACATTCACACAGACATGCACTCACATACAGGGAGTCTCTCTCTCTGTCTGTCTCTCTCTCTCACACACACACACACATACACACACACACACCAAGAGATCCTGACATACATGCTGGCACATACAGTTGCTAACAAGCTCACATAAATGCTGACACAGACACATGTTCACACATATGGACACTCAGACATGTGCTTGCACACAGGGAGTCTCAAAGACACACACACACTGACGCAGGGCCCCTACACTGACGCACGGCCCCTCACACTGACGCAGGGCCCCTCACACTGACGCACGGCCCCTCACACTGACGCACGGGTCCTCACACTGACGCACGGGTCCTCACACTGACGCACGGCCCCTCACACTGACGCAGGGCCCCTCACACTGACGCACGGGTCCTCACACTGACGCAGGGCCCCTCACACTGACGCACGGGTCCTCATACTGACGCACGGCCCCTCACACTGACGCAGGGCCCCTCACACTGACGCACGGGTCCTCACACTGACGCACGGGTCCTCACACTGACGCACGGGTCCTCACACTGACGCACGGCCCCTCACACTGACGCAGGGCCCCTCACACTGACGCACGGGTCCTCACACTGACGCAGGGCCCCTCACACTGACGCACGGGTCCTCACACTGACGCACGGCCCCTCACACTGACGCACGGGTCCTCATACTGACGCACGGCCCCTCACACTGACGCAGGGCCCCTCACACTGACGCACGGGTCCTCACACTGACGCAGGGCCCCTCACACTGACGCAGGGCCCCTCACACTGACGCACGGGTCCTCATACTGACGCACGGCCCCTCACACTGACGCAGGGCCCCTCACACTGACGCACGGGTCCTCACACTGACGCAGGGCCCCTCACACTGACGCACGGGTCCTCACACTGACGCAGGGCCCCTCACACTGACGCAGGGCCCCTCACACTGACGCAGGGGTCCTCACACTGACGCAGGGCCCCTCACACTGACGCAGGGCCCCTCACACTGACGCACGGGTCCTCACACTGACGCAGGGCTCTCCCACGGACCCCGCGGGCGCCCGCACCTGTGTCCCCCGCGCCCCGCGGCGCCTCCCCGCCCCACGTGCCGGCGCGGAACTGTGGGATCCCGGCCGCGGGCGCGCCCATCCCGGCGGCGGGGGACGCCGGCTCCCGCACGGGGCTTCGCGGGCGCTCCCGGCGCCCCGCCGGCGTCCGCTCGCCCCATCCCCGACCCCTGCGTCCCAGGCCCGCCCAGCGCGGAGGGCCCGCGAGTCCCGGCCGAGGGCGCCGCCCCGCCCCGCCCCGCCGCCCGCCCCGCCGGCCCCGCCGCACTTGGTAGCGCCCGCCGCCCGCCGCCCGCGCGCTCAGTGCGCCGCCGCCTCAGCCGCCGCCGCCTCGCCGGCTCCGCGCCCGGGGTCCCCGCGTCCCCGCCCCGCGCCCTCCCGGGACGCGCGCCGAGGGGGCCGGAGCCCGGCCGCCGCCGCCCCGCCGTCCCCGGCCGCGTCGGCCCCGGCATGTATCAGAGCCCGCGGCGGCTCTGCTCGGCCCTGCTGCGGAGGGACGGCGCGGGCCTGCGCCGCCTGCCCGGCCCCGGCCTGCCCGGCCCCGGCCCGCGCCGCCAGGCGCCGCCACCCCCGGCCCCGCGACTGCTGACGGCGGCCCCCGGCGCCGCGAGGCCCCGCTCCCCCACAGGTGAGCTGTCGGCCGGCCCGGCCTGGCCGCGTGAATGAGAAGCCGGGGCCGCGGGGCCCGGACCCCCGGTCCCCCGGTCCCGGGCCCCGGTTCCCCCCCGGCCCCCCGGTCCCCCCGGCCCGGGCCCCGGTCCCCCGGTCCCCCTCTCCCAGTCCCCCTCCCCCATTCCCCCTCCCCCGGTCCCGGGCCCCGGTCCCCCCCGGTCCCCCTCCCCGGTCCCCCGGGCCCCCGGTCCCGGGCCCCGGTCCCCCTCCCCGGCCCCCCGGTCCCCCCGGCCTGGCCCCCGGCCCCCGGTCCCCCCCCCCTCCGGCCCCCGACTCCCGGCCCGGCTCGGCCGCCGCGCGGGCGGATTCGCTGTGCCCGGGTTCGGAGTCGCTCCGGTTGCGGAGAGCGGAGCTGGCCCCGCCGGCCCCGCACCCCGAGCCGCCCCGGCCGCGAGGAGCGCGCGCATCCGCCGCGGCTCTCACACCGGGCGACGCCGCCCGGAGCCCGCCGCGGGCCCCGCTGCCCGGGAGGAAGTCGGCGCAGGCCCCGCTGCTCGGGAGGAAGTCGGCGCGGGCCCCGGTTCCCGCTGCCCCGGGAGGAAGTCGGCGCGGGGCGCGCTGGGTTCCCGCTGCCCGGGAGGAAGTCGGCGCGGGGCGCGCTGGGTTCCCGCTGCCCGGGAGGAAGTCGGCGCGGGGCGCGCTGGGTTCCCGCTGCCCGGGAGGAAGTCGGCGCGGGGCGCGCTGGGCTCCCGCTGCCTGCGGCGGGTGTGGAAATGCTGCTTTGCGAATGCCCCGGTGCCTGGGGGAGCTGGGTTCTAGAACACTCTGGGGTTTCGTCGTGGCCTTGTCAGGGAAGCGATCCCTGCGTGGGGCTGAGCCCGGCCTGGGGGCTCTGACCCCCGCGTCGGGGGCATTTGCTCCGGGATGTGTTTGCAAATGGAGACGTTGGAACCAGGGGTGATGAGCGCGCGGTCCCCCGGCTCCTGGAAGCTGAGGGTCCACGGCTGCGCGGTGTGCGTGTCGAGCCGCCACCACAGTCCTCGCTCTGCTTTCTCTAGAACAAGGAGCGTGACATCCACAGGGGTTTACCTTGGTGCGTGGCTTGGAGATCAGAGGGGCTAGCACGCGCATCGCGTTCTCTGTTCAGCCCCTAAGTGGGTGTTGGGAAGACGCGAGGCTCGTGTGAGTAACTGTTGGTCCGCTCACGCAGACAACTTACAGTGAAGCCTAATCAACTTTTAAAAAGTCGACATCCTGCGGTTTTGCAAATAAATGAAGGGCTTGAGCGGGGACGGGGGAGCGGGGACGGGGGAGCGGGGACGGGGGAGCGGGGAGCAGCGGGGACGGGGGAGCGGGGACGGGGGAGCGGGGACGGGGGAGCGGGGACGGGGGAGCGGGGACGGGGGAGCGGGGACGGGGGAGCGGGGACGGGGGAGCGGGGAGCAGCGGGGACCAGCGGCTCCGTGCTGCAGCCCTGCAGTGAGTCCCCAGTCAGAGGACGTTTACGGTTCTTAATGATTATGGTAGACAGCTCGTTACTATGGCTACCAGACAGCTTTCCTTTTCCCTGCCGCTCCCGGTGGGAGGGGGAAGAGGTGTGTGTTCACCAATTCATTGCTTCAGCCCCCTTCATCCGGGATCCTGACACATCTAATGCCGGCAGACGTGGGTGCCTGATAGGAAGCGCAAGACTCGCACTTGAGTTTATCTGGAGCACGTTTGATTCTTCCTGATTAAAAACTGTTCAGTAGCATCGGGGTGGGGAGAGAGTGAGGTGAGTCTTTTAGCATATGTGCTACGGAAGTGTCAGTGATGAGTCTCTGTAGACGTGAGGAACTGTTTGGAAGCCGGAGAGTGCCTGCACCCTGGATGACAGGTTGAAGGCCAGCCTGGGCTACGCAGCTAGACTCAGTCTCAAGGGGTTGATTAGGATCCAAAGAGATTAGTATAAAGCATTTACTTAGGGAAAAGCAGGAACAACATTGGAAGGGTCAAGGCGTGGCTGAGGAAGGGAAAAGAGGCACTTTGAGTAGTATTTCCCCACAAGTCTTAAACCAACCTTAGCGTATTTAAAAGTGCAGGTACTTGGGCTGGGAAGGTGGCTCAGTGGTCGAGTGCTTGTCTTGCATGCATGAGACCCTGGGTTCGATTCCTCAGTACCCACCGTAAGCAGAAAAAAACAGAAGTAGTGCTATGGCCCAAGTGGTAGAGCACTAGCCTTGAGCTGAAGAGCTGAGGGACAGCGCCCAGGCCCAGAGTTCAGGCCCCACAACTGACAAAAAGTGCAGGTTCTTGAATTCCTCTGTATATCTTTCAGTGTGACTGATTCTCCCCCCCCCCTCCCCTCCCCCTTGATTCCATTAATGAAAAAAATAAAGTCCAAATTTACTTTTATATTTTGAGATAGGAATCTCTGCCATGTAACCCAGGTGCCCTTACATACCCGGCAGTGTTGCAGTTTGAACTCAGGACCTGTACTTGCTAGTCAGGAACGTTGCCATTTGAGACACTTGTGAGATGGGGCTTGATGGAGCTGGCAGCTGCTCTGTTCACACACACACACACACACACACACACACACACACACAGTCTATTGAAGGAGACAGTAGTGAGTCCCCACACCTGTCCCATTTGGTAATCTCTTCCTTATCTAACATAGGCCCTGTGGCCACTGGCAGTTCAGGAAGCTGAGGACAATCCCTCCAGGGAAGGCAACTGCAAGGTGAATAGAATCTGAAACTCCAGCAGAGATAGCAGCAGGTCCTTGCGAAGCCTGCGGGTACTGCACCCAGGGCACTGGATGGACTGCGGGCAGGAGTCCTCCCAGCCCTCCTCCCCACGCCATCCTTCCAGCCCTCCTCCCCACTCCATCCTCCCAGCCCTCCTCCCCACTCCATCCTCCCAACCCTCCTCCACACTCCATCCTCCCAGCCCTCCTCCCCACTCCATCCTCCCAACCCTCCCCACTCCATCCTCCCAGCCCTCCCCACTCCATCCTCCCAGCCCTCCTCCCCACTCCATCCTCCCAGCCCTCCTCCTCACTCCATCCTCCCAGCCCTCCTCCTCACTCCATCCTCCCAGCCCTCCTCCTCACTCCATCCTCCCAGCCCTCCTCCCCATGCCATCCTCCCAGCCCTCCTCCCCACTCCATCCTCCCAGCCCTCCTCCCCACGCCATCCTCCCAACCCTCCCCACTCCATCCTCCCAGCCCTCCTCCTCACGCCATCCTCCCAGCCCTCCTCCTCACGCCATCCTCCCAACCCTCCCCACTCCATCCTCCCAGCCCTCCTCCTCACTCCATCCTCCCAGCCCTCCCCACTCCATCCTCCCAGCCCTCCTCCCCACTCCATCCTCCCAGCCCTCCTCCCCACTCCATCCTCCCAGCCCTCCTCCCCACTCCATCCTCCCAGCCCTCCCCACTCCATCCTCCCAGCCCTCCTCCCCACTCCATCCTCCCAGCCCTCCTCCCCACGCCATCCTCCCAACCCTCCTCCCCACGCCATCCTCCCAACCCTCTTCCTCACTCCATCCTCCCAGCCCTCCTCCTCTTGCCATCATCAAGAGTTGGCTGAGTCGCTGCTGAGCACCACATGTTGCTTTTTCCCTGCACAGTTTTAGAGGCAAAGAGGAGGCGGCTTTATTTCGTAGGTCCCTTGACTATGTGAGTAAGCGGCTTAGGAGAAGAAAGCTTGTAATTACCCAGCTTGTCTGTGGGCGGCTCGGGCATTAGGGTCTCATTGCCCCGAAGGATGTGGGGGAGCAGTGTAAGTGCAGAGCACGGGCCTCGTGAGTCACTAAGCCTCCAGCACCCATACACACCGGCAAACCATTTAGCTCGGCCTGCCTTTGCTTCATGCCAGACATCACCAGGAAAGAGCAAGTCAGGTGACCTGGCAGTGCCCGTCTACAGCTTTCCTGAGTAACCACTCACTGCTGACCACCGTCCAGTGGTTCCAGGGTAGGAGTGCACCAGGAATGGAGATAAAAAATCAGCCTGGGGCTGGATGTGCCTGGAATGGGGGGGAGCCGTGGAGAGCACCTTCTGACAGGAGAGATGGCGCTCAAGCCCCTGTCATGGGGATGTATCCTGTGGAGAGCTTGTGCCATTCAGAGTGAGTGAGCACGCGGGCTGTTGGAGGCGGGCTGATGTGGAGGCGTGCGGGGCTGTCCGGGCTGAGCTGGGCCTCGGCAGAGGGACGGCAGGGCGGGAGGGCTCTTCCCCGGGCTGGAAGCAGCAGCTCGGGATGGGGATATAGGACCGGTGGTGCTGTTGCACTCGGTATTGCACTTCATTTTGCTTTTCTGTTGTTCATTTTTGGTTGCTCCCAGCTCCTCCACAGTGCCTTCTCCCGGGATCAGGCCCGGGTGGGTGACGTCTCTATACATTTTGTTCTCCTTCCACTAGGGAAAGAGCTTGGGAATTTTAGAAGTCCTTCCTAAGTTTCTTACTCAGGCCTCCGGCGTTTAGGGTGTGGTGAACTGTGCAGAAAGGGAACACTGAAAACCACTTGTATTCCATCGTTAGCAGTATGAGAATCCATGAAAATAAGTGCTTCGAGGCTGGTGGTAGCCGTACATTGTAACCCCCACATTTGGGAAGCAAAGCATGAGGCCAGCTCAGGCCCCGAGGTGGGACTCAGAAAATGACTTGGGCTGTGGGTGTGGCTCCGTGTGGAGCCCTTGCCTGGCACTCGGCAGGCCCTGGGTTTGAATCCAGTGAGACCTCTTGGGTGCAGCCTTCCTCACTGTGTTTCGTGCTGGGCACCAAGCCTAGGCCCACAGACAGCGAGACAGGTGCTCCGCCCCTGGGCCCTGCGCCTCCCTTGGGCCCCCTGGAGCATGCTGGGGGCAGGGCGGGGGACCCCTCCCCTCAGAGCTAGCTCTTGAACTGGTCTGCATCTCTTTTAGGCCCATACCGCCCACTGCCAGAACCTTCTCAGAAGCGTGTCTGTGTGAAGGGCGGGCTGTGAGGATGATCTCTTTCCAGCTTCCTTGCTGAATGACTGCTCTAGAACTCCCGGCTTGGCCGGGCTGAAGCGCCTTGGTGGAGCAGCGTTTTGCTTGGGTACTTGTCCTCTGCCCCCCAGCTCCTCGGCTAGTTCAGACTTGTGCTGTCTTCCTGGAATTCCTCACAGATTTGCTTATTGCTGGCAGAAACCTTCTTGTTTGGGGTTTTCTTGAGATAGGCTCCCAGAAGCTCGGGTGGGCCTGGAACTCCCCATCCTGGGGACTCAGGCTCCAGACTGCGATGGTTACAGGCATGTGCCACCACGCCCAGCTCTGTATTTTATGAGTGCAAATACTTTACTCCTAAAAGAGCTCGGGAAACAGGAAGAAAATGTATGTTCCTATTTACTAGTATGATCAAGAACCAACAGACCCGATGAACTATTGATGATGTCTAAGATATCAACTCCATTTTAAGAATGGGAATTGGCACTTGGCATAGAGATTTTGAAACCATTGGCATTTCTACTTTAGGCTTTTTTTTTTTACCTTAATTCAGCAAAACTCTGGAAATCTGTATATAAAAACTTTCTCCCCTCCCTCCCTTTTTTTGGGACAGTCATGGGTCTTGAACTCAGGACCTGGGCGCTGCCCCTAAGCTCTTTTGGCTCAAAGCTAGCGCTCTACCACTTTGAGCCACAGCCCCATTCTGGTTTTCTGGTGGCTAACTGGAGATGAAAGTCTCACGGACTTTCCTACCTTGTAGACTGGCTTTGAACTGTGATCCTCAGCCTCCTCAGTGGCTTGGATCACAGGCGTGAGCCACCAGCACCCAGTTCTCCCCCACCCCTTTTTGTGGAGGGGGCATCCTCAGGCTTGAACAGGCCTGGGCACTGACCCTGAGCTTCTTTTTGCTCAAGGCTAGCACTCTACTACTTGAGCCACAGCACCACTTCCGGCTTTTTCTGTGTATATGGTACTGAGGAATGGAACCCAGAGCTTCATGCATGCTAGGCAAGCACTCTACCACTGAGCCACCTTGCCAGCCTCTCCCGCATTTTTAAGTGACTGAGAAATCTTTTATTGACTTTTCTGATGCATATATAAATTAACCATAATTTTGTTTTAATAAAAACTTACAGAACAGGTTGGTAAGCCGTCTGTAAAAAGCCAGCTACAGGGGCTGGGAAGGTGGCTTAGTGGAAGAGTGCTTGCATCCCATGCATGAGGCCCTGGGTTCGATTCCTCAGCACCACAGAAAAAGCCAGAAGTGGCACCGTGGCTCAAGTGGTAGAGCACTAGCCTTGAGCTGAAGAGCTGAGCCCAGGCCCAGAGTTCAGGCCCCAGGACTGGCAAAAAAAAAAAAAAAAAAAAAAAGGCAGCCCCATCTGGGCTCTTGGGCTGTATGTTGTAGTCTGAGAGCAGCGTGGACGCACATGCCACACACGGAGGTTCTGTAGACACTGAGATTTCAACGGTGCTGTCCGCCTCCCGGTCACTCAAAAGTGTGCAAGAAAGTTCATGGTTCCCAGCTCGCCAGCTGCGCCAGGCGGGTGCTGGCGCCGGGTGTGGACGCGGCTGTGGCCCCCTGAGCCGGGGGAACTCGGCTTCCGGCTTCCGTTCGTGGCTGTAAAAGCAGGGCAAAGCTCACGTCCTCACCTACGGATGAGGTGCCAACAGTTTTTTTTTCTTTACATCTCTGAGCATTATTCTGGAAAAGTCCAATTTGTGGGACAACAGATGGGTGAAGGAGCATCTGAGCACCCATCAGATGTGTTCAATTAAGGGGGCAGGGGGTTCACTCAGAGGTTTTCTAAGTAAGTCTCTTGACTGAAGGCACAGCTCAGCCTTTTCTGGAAAACAGTTTCGCATGCTTGGCTAGTGTGCCCGCCCTGGCAGGGACAGGTCGCCCGGCTCCCCGTCCTGGGTCTAAATGCTTGTATTTGTAGACACAGCGATTGAGCGTTGACCTTCACTCGATATCTCTGCTAATGCCATATGACTGGCGACACTGATTTGAACACTGTGTGCTGCACCAGCGTGCTGTCAGGGCCGAGGAGCTGGAACTTGACCTCTGTCTGGGCTGGCAGGAGGGGGGGCGCACTGGGGCCGTCCCGGCTGCTCCCTGCCGGGGCCGGGCCGGGGCCGGGCCGGGGCGGGGCGGTGCTGTCCAAGGTGCACCTGGCTCCAGGCCTCAGGACCCTGTCCACAGAGCCCTGAGACCGTGCAGGGCTGGAAAGTTCTGGTGAAAAGACACTGAATCAGTCTTCATGTTCTCTCACATGTGAACATTCAGCTCTGAGCCCAGAAAGCCGTAGTGGCTCAGAAAACGTCAGAACAGCTAACAGAGCTGTTAGACCGTGTGGCCTGACCCAAACTCCCAGTGAGCAAGTGAAGAAGGGGACGTTTATCCCCACGGGGAAGGAAGGGAGGTAACTGTTGTCTGGGCTCTGTCCGAGGTGGAGCTGGGGCCTGTAGCCAGTCCCTGCGTTGAAGGCCTCCCGACACCCAGCTACAGCCTGAGCTAAGGAGGACAGTAGTGGCTTTAGCTACCACTTCCACACTCAACGAGCTAAGGCTTCCCAACATTCCTGTTGTCTTCAGTCACCGGTGCTAGATCTCTTCCTGAATTGGAACCCTGCTGGGTGCCGTGGCCCACGCCTATAATCCTAGCTACTGGAGGCTGAAATGTGAGGACTGCAGTTCAAACTCAACTGGCAGGAAAGCCCTGACTCTTTATCTCCACTGAACTACCAAAAAAGCCAGACATGCTCCTGTGGCTCAAATAGTAAAGCGCTATCCTTGAGCAAAAAACAAAATCTCGGAGACGGCACCCAGGTCCAGAGTTGAAGCCCCAAAGCGAGTGCACATGCACACGTGTGCACACACACACACACAGCGCCTAGGATATGGGGATTCATATCCCAAACATCCATCCTGTGTAAGGTGTAAAGATAGTGCCACTGCTTGCACCTTCAGCCCACTATGTGAGTTTTGATTTTCTCACTCGTGTACACCAGTCTCACAGGAAGGTAGAGTTGTGTCTAGCCAGTGCCGCTGCAGAACAAGTCAGAGCCTTATCTGTAAGCTTGCTTAAGCAGCCTGCAGGCTCTGAGAGAGCACAGTCACAGACAAAGGCAGTCTTGTCAGCTCAACACAATTCCCCAGCACTTAGTAATCTACCCTTTGTATCTTTTCCTTCTTAACTTTAACTTTGATTTTGTCATGTGTAAGAAAGAGGAGCCAGACATGGAGGGCTTCAATAGTTGACTCCTTCGATCTATATCAACTAAATATGCATATAGTCTACACCCAAATTGTGTTACCAAGGTTTTTCTGACTTTCTACTCATTTGGCCACATTTATTAAGGACTAACGAGATTAACTTTCTGAGGCAGTTCAGCGCCTGGCCAGTAGGTGGCAGCATTGGACTGCCTTTTCATTGATGCCTTGCTGTGCTGCTTACCTTTGAGAATTCTGGACACACTATCATTCTTCAGAGTTTCCTTGCATCAGCGTTGGATTGGCTTCGTCAGCTTCCCATGTGCATACCCAAATTCTCTGGTCCCAAGCTCAGACTTGTGAGAAAGGTGACGGCAGATGCGGCAGGCAGAGCCAGAGGAGCGCTGTGTGGAGAGCGGCTTCTGTGTCTCTAAGTGCCGTCAGTTCGGGTCTCAGCTGCCGGAAGCGTGGTCAGTGATCTCGCTAGTGAAGGTCTTCTGTTGAAGTCAGCATCGTTTCCCTCATAGCCAACACTGGAGAAGTTGTTCTGTGACCTGCAGGTGCTGTTAGGTGTAGATGGCGCTGCTGTAGAAGTTAGTGTAGGTGGCACTAAGATGCAGCCAAGGCAGAGCTCCATGCAAGGCCCTGGCTTTCATTCCCCGACCCCAGATTCACCATCATCCTGGACAACAAAGCCAGATGCTAGGTCAAAAATGAGATGTTTTCCCTTTGGCTTCATGTTAAATTTCAAATTAAAATTGAAGTGTGTTTCCTTTCCAGGAGGTTGTCTGCTGTCAACCTTAAGGAGGCTCGAGGCTCCTTCTAGAATGGAAAGTCTCGCTTTATCCTCCGAGGGCCTTTATATATTCTTACCTGTTAAGGGCTTTTGTGCACAAGTTCTCCATTCTGCCAGTTTCACAGCTTTTTAAGTTTAAAATAACTAGAGCTTTCCTTTTGTGGTAAGCAGAGTTACTGTGGAATTTTGCTGTCTTTAACTGCATGTCAGAATCACCTAGCTCCAGGAATATAAGATACACATGCTACTAAAAGTATTTTTTTAACCCAAAAGGGAAACTTGCAGCATATACTTTTCAGTTCTAAGAAAGTAAGAACAGAGTTTGCTTACCTCACTCTCCTGTTAAAGACTTAAACTCGGATGAGGTGTGGCTCTGTGGAAGCCTGCCTAGTGTGTGAAAGGCCCTGGGTTCAGTGTTCAATCCCTAGCAGAAGGCCCAGGGTGTGTGTGTGTGTGTGTGTGTGTGTGATAACTGGGGATTGAACTCAGGACCTGGTACTGTCTCAAGGCTGGCACTTAGCACTTGAGTCACATCTCCATTGGAGATAAGAGTCTTTCGGACATTCCTGCCTTGGCTGGCTTCCCGACACCAGTCCTCAGACCTCAGCCTCCTGATAGGCGAGGATCAGGTGTGAGCACCGGCGCCCGGCTACACACACGCCTGAGTGTCGCAGTCTGTGTGTCCATCTCTGGAACACTGTCTTGGTCTCTGCAGCGCTCACAGCCTGTGTCCGCTTCACTGGAGAACATTTTTTTATTTGAAAAGTCGCTCTGGGCCTGCGGTTTCTGGGGGCCGGGGGGAGCGTGGGGGCTCGCGCTGGGCGGCGTGGGGGCTCGTGCTGGGGGCTCGCGCTGGGCGGCGTGGGGGCTCGCACTGGGCGGCGTGGGGGCTCGCGCTGGGCGGCGTGGGGGCTCGCACTGGGCGGCGTGGGGGCTCGCGCTGGGCGGCGTGGGGGCTCGCGCTGGGCGGCGTGGGGGCTCGCGCTGGGCGGCGTGGGGGCTCGTGCTGGGGGCTCGCGCTGGGCGGCGTGGGGGCTCGCGCTGGGCCGCGTGGGGGCTCGTGCTGGGGGCTCTTGCTGGGCGGCGTGGGGGCTCGTGCTGGGCCGCGTGGGGGCTCGTGCTGGGGGCTCGTGCTGGGCCGCGTGGGGGCTCGTGCTGGGGGCTCGTGCTGGGCCGCGTGGGGGCTCGCGCTGGGCGGCGTGGGGGCTCGCGCTGGGCGGCGTGGGGGCTCGCGCTGGGCGGCGTGGGGGCTCGTGCTGGGGGCTCGCGCTGGGCCGTGTGGGGGCTCGCGCTGGGCGGCGTGGGGGCTCGCGCTGGGCGGCGTGGGGGCTCGTGCTGGGCCGCGTGGGGGCTCGTGCTGGGCCGCGTGGGGGCTCGTGCTGGGCCGCGTGGGGGCTCGTGCTAGTGCTGACCACCAGTTGTGCATTGCGCGTGCGGGTGCACACGCGTGCGCTGTGCGAGTCCCGACTCAGAGGTCACACCTCGTTTGTCGGTGTCCTGACGGGCACGCGCGCTCCCGCAAGGCGGGCTCGGTCCGCGCGGCTCACGGGGCGGCACACCGAGCAGCGCGGCCCGCTCGTGCGCACGCGCAGGCGCTAGGAGGAGGCGGCCGGCGCGCAGGCCCCGTCCTCGCCGGCCACGTCTGCCGGGCGGAAGCCTCTGGCCGTTCAGGGCCCCCGCCCCGGGCCTCCTCCCAAACTCCGGAGGGAAAACCGCGCGAGACCCCCCAGAACCCGGCTCAGACTGGGCTAAGGAGATTAGCTCTGCCAGTGGCCGCGCAGCGCCCTCCCTGACAGCGCCATGAGCCCGCGGCCCAAGCACGGAGGGCGGACGCCCTGCCCTTCACCTCCCGACGCACCCCACGCACCGCTGCTGCCACCTCCCGACGCACCCCACGCACCGCTGCTGCCACCTCCCGACGCACCCCACGCACAGCTGCTGTGACCTCCCGACGCACCCCACGCACAGCTGCTGTGACCTCCCGAAGCACCCCACGCACAGCTGCTGTGACCTCCCGACGCACCCCACGCACAGCTGCTGTGACCTCCCGAAGCACCCCACGCACAGCTGCTGTGACCTCCCGACGCACCCCGCTCACAGCTGCTGTGACCTCCTAATACCCTCTCCACGCACAGCTGCTGTGACCTACTTCCTGACACACTCCACACACAGCCCCGTCCGGCGCTTGGCTGACCATGCCGGACCATGTGCTTGCATGCTGACACTCAGTTTTGCAGGGCCTCCTTGTTTTTTGTTGTTTTGTTTTGTTTTTGTCAGTCAGGGGGCTTGAACTCTGGGCCTGGGCGCTGTCCCTCAGCTCTTCAGCTCAAGGCTAGCGCTCTACCACTTGAGCCACAGCGCCACTTCAGTTTTTTCATGGCTTATTGGAGATAAGAGTCTCTTGCCTGGGCTGACTTTGAACCATGATTCTCAGATCTCAGCTTCCCGAGTAGCTAGAATTACAGGTGTGAGCCTCTGGCCCTCCTTGTTTTCTTGTTGTTTGTGGTCTAGACCAGGACTTGAGCGCCTTTGCTCTCACGGGCTGTAGCCCTCCACCCCTGAGCCGCGTCCCAACCCCTCCGCTTGCGCTTGTGTCTGTAGAGTCTTCTCAACCACTGTCTTTGGTGAGATCTGGGAGGTGAGGAAGGGGGTGGCAAAGGCGGGGTCAGCTCATTGGTTGATGACTGTTCTTGATGAGTTAATAATAAAGGGGTAAAAAAGCAGCATTGGAAAGCACTTGTGTACCTTGCCTACCTCCCTGCTTCCCTCCTCAGCCCCCACCCCCAGGCCCCACCCCAGAGTTCCAGGGAATCTGGGAAAGTCAGGACATTTTTCCTGGATGGAAAACAGCTGAACTCCCTCCCTGTACCAGCCCATTTTCTATACTATCTTGTGCTGGGATTTGAACTTCGCACCTCATACTTGCTCAGCTGGTGTTTACCACTTGAGCCCACCTCCAGCCCTACTTTTACTATTTTGGAGATATAATCTAGCAAGCTTTCTGCACAGGCTGGCCTTGAACCACCTATCACCACGCAGCTCATTTTCTAGATTTTTCAAGGTCTAGCACTTGGTGTAATTGCACTGCTCAGTAATGTTCACGCATCCCACAGAGAGCCCAGTCCTGAAGTACCAGACAAATGGGGTGCAGGTTTCAATCGTGTATCACCCCACAAAGGCGGTCAGGACTGAAGACATGACAGCCTGCCGCCGCCTCGTGTTGTACTCTGCAAACGAATCAGGTTCCTGTGAAGACGGGAGGGAAAGGATGTGGCTTTGGCAGGCCAGGTTTACAGAATATAAAATGCAGATACAAGGTGTCAGGAGGAGCGCGTTCTCCCTCGGAGGAATCGGGGTTTGTTCGAGGTGCGCTGTGGGAAGGTTACCTGGTGGTAGGTGGTAGAAGGCGGGAACCTGGCCGGGGTGGAGCTGGACGCGGGCGGTGGGGAGCTGGCCGGGGCGGAGCTGGACGCGGGCGGTGGGGAGCTGGACGCGGGCGGTGGGGAGCTGGCCGGGGCGGAGCTGGACGCGGGCGGTGGGGAGCTGGCCGGGGCGGAGCTGGACGCGGGCAGTGGGGAGCTGGCCGGTGGGGAGCTGGCCGGGGCGGAGCTGGACGCGGGCGGTGGGGAGCTGGCCGGTGGGGAGCTGGACGCGGGCGGTGGGGAGCTGGCCGGGGCGGAGCTGGACGCGGGCGGTGGGGAGCTGGCCGGGGCGGAGCTGGACGCGGGCGGTGGGGAGCTGGCCGGGGCGGAGCTGGACGCGGGCGGTGGGGAGCTGGACGCGGGCGGTGGGGAGCTGGCCGCGGCAGAGCTGGACGCGGGCGGTGGGGAGCTGGCCGGTGGGGAGCTGGACGCGGGCGGTGGGGAGCTGGCCGGTGGGGAGCTGGACGCGGGCGGTGGGGAGCTGGCCGGTGGGGAGCTGGACGCGGGCGGTGGGGAGCTGGCCGGTACGCGGGCGGTGGGGAGCTGACCGGTGGGGAGCTGGACGCGGGCGGTGGGGAGCTGGCCGCGGCGGAGCTGACCGGGCCTCCGCCTCCCCAGCCTCTCCCATGGGACACGGCACGAGCCGGCTCTACAGCGCTCTCGCCAAGACGCTGAGCAGCGGCGCCGCCGCCCCGCACCCCGAGTACCTGCTGTCCCCCGACCCCGAGCACCTGGAGCCCATCGATCCCAAGGAGCTTCTGGAGGAATGCCGCGCCGTCCTGCACACCCGGCCGCCCCGGTTCCAGCGGGACTTCGTGAGCGTGAGCAGCGTGAGCAGCGAGTGCCCCGGCAGCCACCCGCCCATCAGGGTCATGCAGTGGAACATCCTCGCCCAAGGTGCGCGGCCCCGGGGACAGGGGACAGGGGACAGGACAGGGGACAGGGGACGGGACAAGGGACAGGGGACAGGACAGGGGACAGGGGACAGGACAGGGGACAGGACAGGGGACAGGGGACAGGACAGGGGACAGGGGACAGGACAGGGGACAGGGGACAGGACAGGGGACAGGGGACAGGACAGGGGACAGGGGACAGGACAGGGGACAGGACAGGGGACAGGGGACAGGGGACGGGACAGGGGACAGGGGACAGGGGACAGGGGACGGGACAGGGGACGGGGGACGGGGGACGGGACAGGGGACAGGGGACAGGGGACGGGACAGGGGACAGGGGACAGGGGAGGGCAGCCAGGCACGGACAGGCCGAGCGGCCTGCGGGGCGGGCAGCTCAGAGGATCGGCCTTCCACCTCCAGCCGCCAGCCCCGGCATGCGGCCCGAGGCGCATTTTCAAGGGAGGCGGGGGCCTGTGTTGCGGCTAGACCCTCTGCAGATCCATGCGCACATGCTGCTGCTGCGCCGCTCCGTCCACCACAGCACTGTCAGATTTAAACGCCAGGCGTCCGTCTGCGGCGCTGCTTCGAGGAGCAGTTGAAATTTTAGGGGAAAATTTAAAAAGCAAGGACCTATTTCATGTGTTCATGTGTCAGTTTCCTGGGAAAGGAGGGAACATGCTAACTTGCTGATCTCTTTCGTTCTTCCAGGCAGGTGTCGTGCATTAAGTAAGAAAGGCTGCCCATGTATCCTGAGCAGGGTCTAGCTACGTCGTCCGTTCCCACACACTTAGCTGACACAGATTTAGCTGACACAGTCTTCCAGCACACGAATAGCTGTAACATAAAGGAGGCTGTCCCTGACCCCACGCAGGTCGTGGATCTGCCCCGGCTGACAGCTGACCGGCTTTTTCTTTTCAGCCCTTGGAGAAGGCAAGGACAACTTCGTGCAGTGTCCGGCGGAGGCGCTCAGGTGGGAAGAAAGGAAGTGTCTTATTCTGGAGGAGATCCTGGCCTACCAGCCCGACATCCTGTGCCTGCAGGAGGTGGACCACTACTTCGACACCTTCCAGCCGCTGCTCAGCCGGCTGGGCTACCAGTGCACCTTCCTCCCCAAGCCCTGGTCGCCCTGTCTGGATGTGGAGCACAACAATGGGCCCGATGGCTGTGCCTTGTTCTTCCTCCAGAACCGGTTCAAGCTCATCAACAGCGCCAACATTAGGCTGACAGCCATGACACTGAAAACCAACCAGGTGGCCATCGCGCAGACGCTGGAGTGCAGGGAGTCTGGGCGGCAGCTGTGCGTGGCGGTCACACACTTGAAAGCGCGCACCGGCTGGGAGCGGTTCCGGTCGGCTCAGGGCTGTGACCTTCTCCAGAACCTGCAGAGCATCACGCAGGGGGCCAGGACCCCCCTCATCGTGTGCGGGGACTTCAACGCGGAGCCCACCGAGGAGGTCTACAGGCACTTCGCTTCCTCCAGCCTCAACCTGAGCAGCGCCTATAAGCTGCTCAGCGCCGACGGGCAGGCGGAGCCGCCCTACACCACCTGGAAGATCCGGACCTCGGGGGAGTGCCGCCACACGCTGGACTACATCTGGTACTCCCAGCACGCGCTCAGCGTGCGCTCCGCTCTGGACTTGCTCACCGAGGAACAGATCGGACCCAACCGGCTCCCGTCCTTCAATTACCCCTCAGACCACCTGTCCCTCGTGTGTGACTTCAGCTTTAAGGAGCCGCCTCATGGACTTCTGTAAACCGGCTGCACACCGTCTTAACCACTCCAGTCTTTAACTGGGGTGTTGCGGGGAACCAGACAAGAAGGGGCCGGGGAGGGGCCCGCCAGGTCCTTGGAGAAGACCCGCCGCACTCCGCCGGGCTGGCCCCCCTCCCTTCCCTCACCTTCTCAGGCAGCCGCTGGGGGGCATTCAGGCCTATTTTGAAGCTTTTTCAGTTTGAGGATGCTGTAAAACTCAAAAGTTGCTTGAGTCCTTCATAATTAACAGTGAGTATGCAGGAACAAGTTCTAGAGAGAGCGTTTCCATTATTTATTCATTTTCTTGATGTCAATAAGATATGCATGGCAATATTTATTTTTTTATATCTTCTTGTAAAACTTAAGTAAATCATAGCATTGTGCAAAAACATAAGACACAGACACAGTGATTTTCTTAAATCTTGGCGATGCTGTCATTTGCTGGTTTAACAGTGTACACAGCCCTGTCTCCATGAGAGCAGGCTCGGCTCCCCGATCACACACAGCCCTGGTACCTACACGGATTCAGATTGTTTCTTAAACAGATTCCAGTTCTCCATTATTTAGTGACTGCTGTGTATTTAGACTTCGTTAGGATAATTTGGGTGTACATCTGTCGATTACTTGATCTCCCTATTTGTATATGGCTTCTTTCACAGTAGGGGATGTTGCCCACTTACGGCAGTGCCTAAGAAAGCGGTAAGAGACTACAGATGAAGCCTCTTCTAGACAAAACCTACTGGCGATTCACTGTAAATAGTGAAGAGGAATAAATACGTCTTCTAAAGCTAGTGCTCTGAATGGCTTGGGTTTGGGTTTTGGGGTTTTTTCTAATGGCACCAGGTTGGAAACATTCTCGGATGATGATTTCCTGCCCTTGCCTGACACCAAGACAAACGTGCTGCTCCTGAGCATTTGGAAACTTACAGGACTACCTCAGTCATCTGATCCTTCTCTTTGTCAAGACACTCGAAACCAAAGCTTATTAATTATTGTGAAACATTACAGCATATTCTGTGTATAAATTTACTAGATGGTAACCTATCTTTTATCTTTGCCTACATGTTTTATACTGCAACACAAATCCTAAGGGACTCGTAATGTGGCTGCCATCTGATTCTGGTTCCCATCAATTGGTAAACCTTACAAAGCACCCAGTCAGTTGTCCATCATTCTAAAATTGCATTTGTGAGAGCGTAAGGACCACAGAGTAGGCTGCCTGGGACATTAGCCTTCACAGACCGCCCCTACCTTTGCTGGGAGGGAAGGCGGAAGGGGCATGGTCTAAAACTAATCTGGGAGCCAGAAGATTAATTCAACTTGTAGGTCGGGTCTTCAAACAACAGCGGGCTGAACTGAGTGCAGTTACTCTAAAACTGAAACCCTAATTCTGTTTCTTAAATAGGATTTAAACTTCAAACTCATTGCTGCACTGTTGATAGATGATAGTCTTTTTTCCATTAACAGTAAAACTATTTTTAATAGTTTGGGAACTGTCTTGATCCTCCCAAAACAAGGGTTGACTTCATTATAGCCCTACCATTTTGAACCAAGTATGGCCTTTTCTAGGTTACTCAACTAATGTGGCTCTATTTTAAATGGCAATCTTTGTAACAGGAAATTGGTCTCCGTTAAATGTATTTTCAATTTAAATTCTGCTCTCTAACAATCAGCCTGCTCCTGTGACTAGCAGCACCGCTGGCATTGGGATCTTGCTTTCTGAAGCAGTGTCTTTGAAGAGGCAAGGCTCGCTGTGCTGTCCCATGAACCACCGGCTCGAGCCACCGGGCTCCCAGAGATGGAGGAGGAGCAGGAGCAAGTGCCAAAGTACACAGGATGAGGTTTGGGGTCTCTCAGACAAGAGTCTCAAGATTTGCCCAAACTGGCACCCGTGAGAGGTTTGGGGTTTTTTGCTGTTTTGTTTTGAGAGGAGAGGGTACTGAGGATTGAATTCAGCCTCATGATTGTTAGACGGGTATTTTACCACCGGAGCCACTGCACCAGTAGGCGTAGCCATTTGCAATACTTAATTATCTCAGACTATACTTTCCCAATGAACATCTTATAAACAAACACGCAAGTTCAGATACAAGTCCCTAAATACTTAGGCTCTTCTGTGGCTTCGTGGCGGTGGTTCTCAACACCGCTGTTCAGTAGCGCTGCGGATGTCTGGTCCCTGCCCCAGACATTGTCATTTGAGCACAGTGAGTGACTGGGGACCCCGGTGACACTGATGCATGGCAGTTGGTTCCTCATGGCCTAGAACTCACACCATCTGCCTGTTGTGTGCTCTTGGGACAATGATGGAATCCGTTCATTCAAATGATGTTGATAAAGCCAATTTTCTCCAAGTTAAACATGCTGTAGTAGGGAACAGAATCTCAGAAGGTAACTTTGCTGTCAGGTTTCAGACTACTAAGCAGCAGTCAGGTTTTTGTTTTTTTTTCCTTGGTCAGCCATGGGGGCTTGAACTCAGGGTCTGGGCACTGTCCCTGAGCCTCTTTGTGTTCAAGGGTAGCATTCTACCACTGTGAGCCACAGCACCACCTCGAGTAGTTAAATGGTGACCGGTTTCACGGGGCCTGGGCACTGTCCCTCAGCTCTTAAGCTCAAGGCAAGCGTTCTGTCACTTGAGCCACAGCACCACTTCCAGTTTTCTAGTGATTTACAGGAGATAAGTCTCAGACTTTCCTGCCTGGGCTGGCTTTGAACCGCGATCCTCAGCTCTCAGCCTCCTGAGTAACTAGGATGACAGGCAGGAACCACCAGGCCCAGCCTGGGCTGGCTGCGTCCAGAAAGACTGCGCTTGAATGTTCGGAAAGGTAGCCAGCAGTGATCGTCTGTTTACTTCTGTACTTGAGCCTTTCAAAGGCCTGCAGTCTCAACACAGGAGCAAATCCAATGTACTGACTCTTGCACAGAGCAGACAATCTCACCATTAGGGCTGCCTTCCGTGTCCTCAGTCCCTACAGCCTAGAATCGATTTTAATTTGGGGGGACAGAGTATAAAGTACATGAGCCCTCATTCCAGAGGACTTGCAGTTCTGTGAACAGAAAAGCTGTTAGGTGCAGGGAAAGAGAAGCTGCTTTGATAACTAGTTCCACTTGGGGTGTGCAGTGCCGAGAGAGCAAGAGACTAAAACAAAAGGGGTGTGGCACGCTTTGTAAGCAACCCCAGAGGCAAGATTTTGTCTAGAAAGTTGACCTGATCATTAACCTGGCTTGTTTCTAGCGATCAGAAATGTGTGTCCCTCCCAAGTGCAGTAGGCAGTGGGGTTAGCCCCTCGCAGGGGACCAGGTCTTCAATACTCATCACTTATCACGCTACCACCAGTGCACTCCCTCTCACATCGCAATCAGTAATCTATCTCAAAGGATTATGGGAGCATGGCCACATGTCCTTCTTGCTTGTTCCCTACCAATAGTGCTGCTATGGTGGACTGTGCTTTCTCTTCCCCAGTGTCTGTGTACTTACTCCTTCCAGTCTTCATATTCAGAGTTCACTCCACGCCGAGTGGTTTTGAAGCCCATCTCAGGAACTTGTTTCAATGTCTCAATACATTGAAATGGAACTCGTATCTAGACAGAGGAAAGAGGCGTCCACGAGAGGCTGTCAATGGAATGGCATCATGAGGAATGGGTATCTGGAATAGTGGGGAAAATTACCTATTACCTTATGTCTGAAGCCCAGAAATGTTTGGAAGAGAAAATAACTTCAGAGTGATGAGCACAGTCCAGGATTTGTATGCCGCAGCCTTGCCTTCATCAAAATGCCACTGCATTTGAAGTGGCCACAGTGCTGTGGTAGAATTTGTGGTTTAGAAAGCTCATGGTTCAGAAGATACATTGGCAGCAGGCATTGTGAGAACCGTAAGGACAGGGAGGAGGGAGGACTACAGAAGACTCAACTGACGGGACCTGCTGGCGAAGAGAGAAGCCCCATCCCTCACCCCAGTGTCCTCCTGCAGTACGTACAGATTGTTGAGCTTAGATCAACAGATTTTGAAGGGAAAAGTCTAATTGGACACAGTAGTTAACAGTAAGTTAGCAGTTAGATAAACCTAAGACTGGAGAGTCAAAATCTAGCCTGGAATACCAATAGATTTGGTAGTAAAAACTGTATGTATAGCAAAAACTAACTACATTAAAATGCAATCATCTTGGTAAGTGTTTGTGCCAGGCATGCATCCCTAATCCCTAACCGTCTGTCTGCATCTGTGCCTGTGTGCGGGGGTAAGTTTCAGCTCTGCATTTGTGCCTGTGTGCTGGATAAGAGTTTCGGCTCTGCATCTGTGCCTGTGTGCTGGACAAGAGTTTCGGCTCTGCATCTGTGCCTGTGTGCTGGATAAGAGTTTCGGCTCTGCATCTGTGCCTGTGTGCTGGATAAGAGTTTCGGCTCTGCATCTGTGCCTGTGTGCTGGGATGAGTTTCGGCTCTGCATCTGTGCCTGTGTGCTTGGCTCTGAGCCTTGAGCTTTTGCTATTTTTTGTCGGTCGTGGAGCTTGAGCACTGTCCCTGCACTCTTCAGCTCAAGGCGAGTGCTCTACTGCTTGAGCCACAGCGCCACTTCCAGTTTTCCAGTGGTTTATTGGAGATAAGAGTCTCACGGACTTTCCTGCCTGGGCTGGCTTTGAGCTGGAATCCTCAGATCTCAGCCTCCTGAGTAGCTAGGATTACAGGTGTGAGCCACCAGCTTTCTTGCACCTGGCTAGCATTCTACTGCTTGAGCCATACCTCTAGTACAGCGCTTTGCTGGCTAACGGGTCTCATAGACTTCAATGCCAAGCTATCGTAGGTAAACCTCAATCCTCCAACGTCTCAGTCTCCTAAGTAGCTAGGATGTGACTACAGGAATGAGTTCTAGTGCCCAGCTTACTCCTTAATTCTTACAAGTCCAATGAAATAAGCCTCACAGACAAAAACCTTTCTTAGGAAACCAAAAAACAGTAGATGAGTTATTTAGGCGTAAAGTAAAGCAAAGAAGGGTATCATGGACAATCAAATGAATTTTTAAAAGTAGAATGAAGATCATATGAAAACAATGGAACTGTTTTACAATGGAAACAAAGCCAAGGCCCTGAATTCTCCATACAATACACCCCCCCCATGTGTCTCAAGTGGTAGAGCGCTTGACTTCATGCATGACGCCCTGGGTTCAATTCCTCAGCACCACATTAGCAGAAAACACCAGAAGTGGTGCTGTGGCTCAAGTGGTAGAGCTCTAGCCTTGACCTGAAGAGCTGAGGGACAGCGCCCAGGCCCAGAGTTCAGGCCCCACAACCAACAAAAAAAAAAAAAAAAAAAAAAAGTTGCCCAGCAAATGGGCAGACTGGTCCTAAAGACCTAATGAGGCAGGAAAAAGCAGCGCTTTAAGCCATGTTCACACAGCTTTTCTCCAATGTTAGAGTGATGATAGTTTGGAGGGGCTGAGTACTAATCAGAGAGGGCACACACTGAGATATTAGCAGTCATCAGTACAACCTGTCATCATGTATGCTGCCAAACGCAGGCTTTAAATGTACTTGTTCTTTTAGAGCAAGAATACAACATAGAGAAGGATTTACTTAAATGTTAATTTTTTTATTTTGAAAAAAATCTGATTTTCTGAATCAAAGTCTACCAGAGTTAAATTTTGAATATTTTGTTTTCCACTGATCTTTCTAGATACAGTGCTCAGAACTGTGCAGTTAGCATCCAATACCACATTTTCTAAGAACTCCTTCATGGCATTGGTGATTCTGATTTAAACCAAAGAATTTAATCATCACAGAAAATCTAAGCAACAATGGGTTTCAAGAGTTAAAAACCAAATCTCTTTTAAAAACAGATTTTTTTTAAATTTCTGGGTGACTCCTGTGTGACAATTCCAACTGAATACAAGACACATTATTTCACCTTTGATTAAAATTTAAATTTATCTATAGCTGTCTTCTACATATAAAGTCTTAGCAAGTGTTAAAAAAATCTACAAGTGCCCGTCTTTGCTCAAGAAGTATGGTCTAACAGTCTTTGGGGCTAGGAATGGGGCTTAGTGGTAGACTGCTTGCCTGGTATGCATGAAGCTCTCAGCACCAGAGAAACAAAAAGCCGGAAGTGGCACTGTGGCTCAAGTAGTAGAGTGGTAGCCTTAAGCAAAAGCTCAGGGACAGTGCCCAAGCCCTGAGGTCAAGCCCCAGGTCTGGCCAAAAGGAATATTGGAAAAGACAAGACTAAAACAAGACCAATTTTGAAAGCTGGGAGATTTATTTAGGAAATGTTTCTAAAAGGTTATGGAATAAGATTAACACCCAAATGGGACAAAAATCAGTGAGTTTTCTTGAGGTATTTATTTTTAAAATACCATGAAGCATGTTTATGTAAAAATAAACAATTAAAAATGCAACTATTGTAAAAAGTATTTGTCAACCTAAGTAGAATATTAAATGCACACTTACAGCCCCCAAACAATAACAGTTCATCCAAATTTCTAATAGACTTCTCTTTAGAGCAGAAAACCATTAAAATTTAGAATGCTGACATAATTGGAAGTATGACATTAGGTAATGCCATGTAACACTTCTGATACTTTTTCTTAATCTGTAAAAGGTCTAGAATATTCTTTTACCCTGAAAGGTCTGATTGGGGGGGGGGGGGGGGAGAGCTGGGGAAGGTCTCATCTGAAAGGTTTTTGTCCGTGCTATGACTCAAACTCAGGGTCTTGTGCAATGTGAGGTAAGTGCTGTTCTGCTAAACTGCTCTGAGTTCACACTCTTCAAGTATGACCAACTAAAATAAACTCATTTTGGTAGGGAGACCATTATAGTTAATAAAAAGTAGAAGAAAACAGCAACATGCAGATACCAGTCAATGTTAACAAAATGGAAGAATAGGATATGTAACTAAAACAGCGTTCTCTATTTTGGCTTTGGAATATTGCTAAAAATGTCACCAGACAGAGCACTAGCCTCAGGGACAGCATGCTGGCCTTGAGTTCAAGCCCCAGACTGTATACACACCACACACACCACACACACACACATACATACACACACACACACACACACACACGGCCTTGAGTTCAAGCCCCAGACTGTATACACACCACACACACCACACACCACACACACACACACACACACACACACACACACGCACACACAGAAATCACCAGAGACCAAAACTCAAGATAAATTTCATATCTATATTTCAGAAAACCTACTTGAATACACTTTGAAACAAGAGTACAACAAAATAGAATATACTTCAAATGTTGAATATACAAACTATTATAGTTCAAATCTGAACACTGGTACTTTCCCTCTTAAACATCAACTAAAAAAGAAAGAAAGGAGGAGGAAGGAAAGGCAGAAAAAAGAATGAGAAAGAAAACAAACACCAGGTATTAGGACTACCTGACCAAAATTCATGCTGAGCCTGAACTTCCAAGGGACCGGAGACCTGAAACTGACAGCGTGGCAGGGGCTGAGGAGGGACACAGCCAGGTTACAGGAAAGGCCAGCGCCAACTGTTAATTTGTCCACAATTAAGAAACTGACAGAATTAAACTACCATATAAAATGTTACATGTAAATTCTATAACAATACTGTGCTAGGTACAAGATTTTTAAAATTTTTCTTTTAATAAAAAAGCTTTACACAAACAAGCCATTAGCTTATTTCAAGGAAAAAAAAAACAAAAATTAGTCTAAGGCCTTTGTTTTAAATCAGCTTAAGCTATATGATATATATATATGTATAGATATATATATATATATATATATATAAATCGCACTAGATCTTTTTTGCTATCCTCTTTCTTAAGCTTTTGGATCCATTCTTCGATTCACATTCTATAATACCTATTATTAAGCAGAGTCTTCACATAGCACCAGTTAAGTGAGTACTGTGCGAACACAGTAATAAATGCTGGTATGCATATGAAATGCATCAAGAATTGCTCTATGTAACAAGATCACCCATCCCAACCCCTCCCACTGAAAACCATACAACCTCTTACAGATGTTAGTGTTCCAAGTCTTAGTGTAACTGACAGTGTAGTGAGCTGCTTGGTCCCTTTCAGTCCTTTTTCTTATTGGCAGGTTCAGTTGTTTCCTACTGTAAGAGGCAGTTTTCTGTCAGCATCTTAATTCCCCACTGAAACATGGGACAGGGAATTTACTTCCAGGAAGTCTGATTGTTTCTCATACATATTAAAAATGTTTTAAAGTCTTCCCTTGACTTCTTGACACGCGCCCTCGCCACTGTTCGCGTCCGAGCTAGCACTGACATCACACTCCGAGGCCAGCGGCACTCATTTCTCACACGTCACCAGTCCTTCAGTTTTCATCGTCACAGGAAGGGCGATGGCCGAGGGCGTACTGACCACCACTACATGCGTCACTGTCTTATTTCCATCCGCTGGTTTTTCTTCTACCAACTGCAAAGTTTTCACATCATGTTCTTGCTTTTTCGCCCCTGCTTCCGATTTAACCTCTGGCCCTTTTATGACAGCACTGATCACTCGAGGAGGAGTCTGGCCGGAAGCCTGTTGGGCAGGCACTGAGAGTCGCATGACAGGGGTGCCGTGGGCTATTGAAACAGGGGTCAGGGCTCTCACGGCCAGGGGGGTTCCAACAATGTTAATGCTCCCTGAGCCAGTCAGATTTGACTTTGTCTGTAGTTGACACTGTGCAAGTTGTGCAGCTGGGATGGTGATGATTTTGGCAGGCTGCATGGTGATTTTATCTCCGCTTTCAGCAGAGGTTGGCATCACGGCAGGGATTGTCTGAATGACTACCTTGGAAGGGGCTGACGGTGTGGGACTAGTGCTGGTTATTAATGGTGCGCCTGCATTCACAGACTGCACTGCTACCGTTGAAATCTTCTGACCCAGTGATGTCATTACAACAGGTACTTGCATTGCCACACGAACTGTCCTAGTAGATGAAAAAGAAAAAAGTTCATTACATTTAATGCTGAATTAGAATTTCTCTTGTGCAAAAAAAGACCCAATAAAAACTCTAAAATGGAGCCAGGCACCAGTGGCTCAGAGCTTGTAATCCTAGCTATGACAATTGCAGTTCAAAGCCACCCCGGGCAGGAAAGCTCATAAGACTCTTCTCTCCAATGAGATAAACTGAAAGTGAGCTGTGCCTCAAAGGGGCAGAGCATTAGCCTTGAGCAAAAAAGCTCAGAGACTGCACCCAGGCCCTGACTTCAAGCCCTACAACTGACCAAACCCAAAATAATAATAATAGCAGCAGTTGTAGTAGTAGTAGTAGTAGTAGTAATAATAATAATAATAATAATAATAATAATAATAATAATAATAATATGGGCTGGGATATAATAATAATAATATGGGCTGGGAAGGTGGCTCCGTGGTAGAGCGCTTGCCTTGCAGGCCTGAGGCCCTGGGGTTCGCTTCCTCAGCACCACATAAGCAGAAAAAAAAAAAAAAGCCAGAAGTGGCGCTGTGGCTCAAGTGGTAGAGCGCTAGCCTTGAGCTGAAGAGCTGAGGGACAGCGCCCAGGCCCAGAGTTCAGGCTCCACGACCAGACCAAATAATAATAATAACCTAAAATGCATAAAACTAGTGCTCACAAACTTGTATAGATGTACGAATAACGACTGAAACTTACAATATAAAATACCATGACGCAAACATTGAAAACCTCACATTAAGTTGGGTCCTGATGGCTCACACCTGTAATCCTAACGACTCAGGAAACCGAAATCCGACAATCATGATTGGAAGTCAGCCTGGGCAGAAAATTACCTAAAACTCTTATCTCCAATTAACCAGTAGCAAGCAGGAAGTTCAGGTGTAGCTTAAGTGGCAGAATGACAGCCTTGAGCAAAAAAGCCAAATCAGAGTTTGAACCCCAGTACCAGCACATACAAAACACATTGAAGTCAACCTTTAAAAACATAAAAACCAAATTCAGCTTAGTCATAACATCTACTTCAACAGCACAATATACATTGAAAAGATCAAGCACTTTTCCAAGTCCTGACAATGGTGGATTCTTAAAATGTGTGTGTTTAGGGGGAAAAAAAACATTTCAGCTTTACCACCAAGCTATTTTGAAACACAAACGAAAACTCAAAAGTCAACACGCTCTGCTGAATGGTTTGCCCCGGTTACCTTGGAGCTGCGGCTGCTGGTAGAGATGCAGTGGTGGTGGGGGACCTGGACGAAGCATCTGGCCCAGGAGAAGTGAGGTTCACCACTCTAGCCACGCCCTTCTCTGCCCGGGAGCAGTTTATAGAAGAGGAGCTTTTTCCACCTCGA
Source organism: Dipodomys merriami (assembly GCF_024711535.1). Classification (NCBI taxonomy): domain Eukaryota; kingdom Metazoa; phylum Chordata; class Mammalia; order Rodentia; family Heteromyidae; genus Dipodomys; species Dipodomys merriami. Next base: position 4,450,190 of record NW_027202826.1, read on the forward strand.
ACAGAAGTCGCCGCTTTCAGGAGACTTTCTGCCGACAGCGACACTCGTTCTAACGACTTCTCATCCGCAGCAGCTGCTAACTCTTCACTGCAGGGCTCATTCTTGTCATCATCTATGACCACTATGTTTTTCGGCATGTCTTTGAACTGATACACAAGTCTCTGTCCTTCCACTTTTGCAAGAATTCCCCTTTGGTAGTAGTATCTGGAAAGGAAAACATTATTAAATGAATCCAGTGTATTATGCCTCCCTCTCCCCCACCAAAACAAAAGCCCACATAGAGCAAATACTACCAGAAGCATTGATTCACATTTGAGATTAGGAAAGAGCTCTTACTGCTCTGAGTCTGTTGAAAGGCAATGCATCTGGAATGCAGTGCCAAAGGCTTTCATGACTCAGGAATATATAAAAGTCACGTAGCTCCTGTTAATTCTCTTCATTGCTTTGGCTTTTAACAGTCTCACAAGGTAGCCCAGGCCACCCTCCAATTTTTTATTTGTTTGTTTATTTATTTATTTATTTTGCCAGACCTGTGCCTTGAACTCAAGGCCTGGGCACTGTCCCTGAGTTTCTTTTGCTCAAAACTAGCACTCATCATTTGAGCCATAGCAACATTTTTGGCTTTTTCTGTGTATGTGGAACTGAGGAACTGAACCCATGGGCTTCATGCATGCTAGGCAAGCATTCTCCCACCGAGCCACATTCCCAGCCCCTGACAGACTCCAATTTTAAATCCTCCTGCTCTACATCCCAAGTGCTGGGATTATAGGTATGCACCACTATACACAGCTTATTCCCGTTCTTACAGAAAACAATGTACAGACAGAATGATTTACTGAAACCTGTGGAATACGTGAATACTGCCACATGAAACCCAGTGTGCAAACCCCTTTACCATGGTCCACTACAACCAAAGTTACAGATTTTTCCAACTGACAAAACTTGGAAGACTTTTTCATATCAAGACAAATCCATTCATAACATTCACAGGAATCAAAAACAGAAATAATTTTAAGAACTATTTCATTTGAGTTAGATTTTTTTTTTTTTTTTTGGTCGGTCGTGGGGCTTGAACTCTGGGCCTGGGCGCTGTCCCTCAGCTCTTCAGCTCAAGACGAGCGCTCTACCACTTGAGCTACAGCGCCACTTCCGGTTTTCTGGTGGTTTATTGGAGATAGGAGTCTCACGGTCTCTCCTGCCCGGGCTGGCTTTGAACCGCGATCCTCAGATCTCAGCCTCCTGTGTAGCTAGGATTACAGGCGTGAGCCACCAGCGCCCGGCTTTGAGTTAGATTTTTTAAGGCAACAATTTAATAATTTCTCAGGAAGAATCCTAAGAACCAAAATCACATTTTGTAAAAAATTTAAAAAACATTTTAAAGCACTTTTCAATACTGCTGAACTGCAGTCATGCTCTTTCGCTGTCTACCAGACAACCTGAAGAGCCGCGTGCGCTGTATTTGAGAGCTCACCTCAAGGCCCGTCCCATGGTCTCGTAGTTCATGTCTGGCTTGTTCTTATGTTTCCCCCAGAGCTTAGACACAGCTTTCGAGTCCACAAGCTTAAAGATGCCTTTCTCTCTTTGAGTCCACTTAATATACCGGGGACAAGTATTTTTATCTTGAAGTAGATCTAAAAGAAACTCCCATAGATAGGTCGTGTTTCCTTTAAAAACAACAGTAGACATGTATCATTTTAAAATCTGTTGACAATTTTTTTTGGGGGGGGGGGTCCGGTCATGGGGCCTGAACTCTGGGCCTGGGCGCTGTCCCTCAGCTCTTCAGCTCAAGGCTAGGGCTCTACCACTTGAGCCACAGCGCCACTTCCGGCTTTTTTCTTTTTGCTTATGTGGTGCTGAGGAATTGAACCCAGGGCCTCATGCATGCAAGGCAAGCGCTCTACCACTGAGCCACCTTCCCAGCCCCAATTTATTGACAATTTAAGAGCAAATCTTTTTATAACAAAAATGCTCATTATACTTATATGCTGGCTTTTACAGTTTCCAGTTAACACACTAAGAGAGGTCTTGGGTTTAGTAGAAGGTACTGCCACCTTCTAGATTGTGAGTTCTTTCAAGGCAAAGGCACAAGACTTAATTCAGTTAAATACAATCACATTTATTATCACAGATCTGAACTAAGTTAAATTACTTTGGACCTTTATTATACTTTTAAGCCCAAATTCAACATGAAGCTTATTATAAGGTACTGAGTTGTAATAATACAGTACAGCAATATCCAATGCAACGTGTGAAACATTCTGGCATATACTTTTCTTTAATTCCCTAGGGTCACACTCTAAGGTCTATGCCTTCGTTCTAACTGCTTTCCATCCTTGAAGCAATCTAACCATCTTCCTTTGGACTGCTAATAAATATACATAAATATATCAATAAAATGTATGGCCTCTGTAAACAGATTTTTCTCTAAATTCTTAATCTCTTTCTACTTTGTTTGCAGTAAAGTAAGATAAGTAGGAGTGGGAAGGTGGCTCAGTGGTAGAGTGCTTGCCTCACATGCATGAGGCCCTGGGTTCCATTCCTCAGCACTATATAAGCAGAAAAAGCCAGAAGTGGCGCTGTAACTCAAGAGGTGAGCGCTAGCCTTGAGCTGAAGAGCTGAGGGACAGCGCCCAGACCCAGAGTTCAAGCCCATGACCGACAAAAAAGAGAGTATCACTGTCTATTAAAAACAAAAAACAAAAAACAGACACTTGTTGGGTGCTTGTAGCCCACACCTGCAATCCTAGCTACTTAGGAGGCTGAGATCTGAAGACTCCAAGGAAGCCTATCTCTAGTTAACCTGCAAAAAGCTAGAAGTGAAGCTGTGGCTCAGGTGACAGAGTGCCAGGATAAATGTAACCATGAAATCCTGCCCACCCCCACCCATCTACAACTAATGTAAGCTAATTAAAAAAAAAAAAAAAAGTCCATGTGTGTGTATCTAAGCTTCGGCCAGAGTGGTGGAAACAGTCCATGTGTGTGTATCTAAGCTTCGGCCAGAGTGGTGGCTCATGCATGTAATCCCAGCTACTTGGGAAGTAGAGGTAAGAGGAGCAAGAATTTGAGGCCAGTCCTGGCAAAGACAGAGAAAGTTTGTCTCAAAAACCAAATGCAAACTGGCTACTGGTGGCTTACTCTTATAATCCTGTCTACTTGAGAAATTGAGGATGGAAAGACCAAAGTTCAAGGTCAGCCCAGGTAAGATCCCTTCTCAGTGACAAGTTGCACACGATGGCAAACACTTGTTACTCTAGCTATAGGGAGACCTGCCTGGGGTCAAGCCAGGCTCTTGTGTCCAGGCAGAATGCATTTGAGACCCCATCTCAAAAAAACAACAGCTAGCATCAGGTAGCTCAGGCCTATAATCCTAGCCACTCAGGAAGCTGAGATCTAAGAATCACAGTTGCAAACCAGCCCAGGCAGGAAAGTTTGGGAGACTCTTATTTCTAAAATAAACTATTTAAAAAGCCAAAAGTAGAGCTGTGGCTCAAGAGGTAGAGCAGTACCCTTGAGCAAAAGCACGGCCAGGTACAGTGCCCAGGCCTTGAGTGCAAGCCCCAGGACTGGCCTACATACAAAACAAATAGAAACCCAAGGGCTGCAGCATAGCAAGCACAAAGCCCTGAGTTCAAAACCCAGCACTGAAAAACAAACACGGAAGAGCTCAGGACATGGCTCAAGCAGCTGAGTGCTTGCCTTGAATGAACAAGGCCCAGGGTTCAATCGCCAGTACTACCTCCCTTCCCCTACCAAAAGAAAAGAAGAAATCTGGGCAAGTAAAGAATTTAATCTCTTAATGGGGACTAGTCATGAAAAGACACTAGGCTTTTCTAGCTGGTTTTTTAATTCCCTCAGAATCTTATTCTAGAAGCACAGTTTCTTAAATTGAGTCCTGAGAAGAAAAAGACAATTCATATGCTCCCAATGAGTCGCCACGCCATTTCTGTACACTATACACCCTTAAATCCAGACACAAGGCACGGGCTTGCATGGGAAACCTCCAAAGCAAGCCATCACTGCCTGGTCTCTTTCAGCTGGAACACTGATACTCTCTCTCCGGCATTACCTTTCCATTCTAGATTTATCCTAAAATTCAATACATTCATTAATAACCCATTGTTGAGCCCAGTGTGCAGCTCCTGACCTAAAAAGATTGGCCTTCAACCTCCCAATATTACAACATCTGTCAGGATCTACTGCATCATCATTTTGACCAAACAGTACAGAAAATATGTAGCTTGAAACTTGTTTGTTTTGTTTATAGTAAGGAGATAATGATGTCTTTTGTGTAGGTACACTAAGTGAGCAGAGGGCTGGGGGTATAGCTCAAGTGGTAAAGCATTTGCCTAGCAAGCACAAGGCCCTAAGTTCAAACACCAATACTACAAACATAACACACACACACAAAAACATCTGTATAATTTTATCCTGGAAATTTTTGTATAACACAATTTGTTAATTAGCCTTATCAACATTCATTATCTTTGAATACTCTACACAATCTTCCATCTCTGACAATTCACTTCTAATTTAAAGAAAAATAAGCCTGGCTGAGCCAGTGGCTCAGCCCTGTAATCCTAGCTACTCAAGAGGCTGAGATTTGAGGATCGCAGTTTAATGTCAGTGCGGGCAGAAAACTCTGTGAGACTCTTATCTCCAATTAATCACAGAGCAAACCAAGAGTGGTGCTGTGGCTCAAGTGGCAAGAGTGCTAGCCTTGAGCAGAGGAGCTTAGGGATAGCACCAAGGCCCAGAGTTCAAGGCCCAGGACTGGCAAAAAAAGAAAGAAAGAAAAACTCAGAAAAGGAAGCTTTCTTTGTCAAGTAAGGATTATGCCTCATCATTATTTTGCAACAGAAGTAACATGTCTAGATTTTGAATCCAGGCTTAACTAGCATTAACTTGAATCTTCACTTTACAACAATTTGGCTTTCTAGCATTTGCTAGTACTACACTAAAGTTTCCAACAAAAGTTAAAAGACAAAATCTAAGATATTAGAAATGAGAAATGTCCAAAGAGAGACAAGTATATAAAAATATCTGGGGGCTGAGAAGGTGGCTCAGTAGTAGAGTGCTTGCCTTGCATACGTGAAGCCCTGGGTTCAATTCCTCAGCACCATGTAAGCAGAAAAGGCCGCACTTGCCTTGAGCTGAAGAGCTGAGGGACAGCGCCCAGGCCCAGAGTTCAGGCCCACAACCAACAAGACAAAAAAAAAAAAAAAAAATCTGAAGTCTGTGTCAAATGCAATCATCTGTCCCTAGAAAAGTACTCAATGCGAGAAGTGGAGCTTTCTGGCCTAACTAAACACTCAATCTCTTTTATAAATTTATTGGGCTTTAAGAAAGCACAGAATGGAAGAACCTGCTGCAGTTTTTATTTTTACTGAGGATATACATAATTAAGCAAAAATGTAAGTTTTGACTCTGAAACTTTTAAACTAGATAGTTAAATTTGGCCTCAATTCCCATACAGATTCAAGCATGTTAAACAATTATGTATGAGAAAGCAAATCTCCTCCTTTAATTCAAGTGGCTCTATGGGGGGATGTCACTAAATACAGGGCATGGTACAACTGTAGCTGCAGACTCTGAACACATTCTGATAAAACTCCTCACATGTGCCTGCACTAGAAATAATTTCTTTCTTTCTTTCTTTTTTTTGGTCGGTCGTGGGCCTGAATTCTGGGCCTAGGCACTGTCCCTCAGCTCTTCAGCTTAAGGCTAGCGCTCTACCACTTGAGCCACAGCGCCACTTCCGGCTTTTTTGGCTTACGTGATCCTGAGGAATCGAACCCAGGGCCTCATGCATACAAGGCAAGCACTCTACCACTGAACTACCTTCCTAGCCCTAGAAATAATTTCTTTACAAATATAAAAAGGCCCCCAATTAGAAAATACAATTTCATATCCAAAATAACCTTTAATTACCTTTTCCTTCTCTGGGCTTCTTCTTGATTCCTAACTCAGGAGACCCATTGGGAATTGGTGATTGCTGGGTCTTTGGTTTACGGCCAACTGAAAAAGATATTGGAAAAACAAAACAAAGCAAAACAAAACATCAGCACTCTGATAACACATTACTCATTAAAGAGACAGTAATATGTGAACTAAAATACTCAGTGTAGATATGAAAAGTAGCTCTTAAAAGGAGCCAACACATGTGCAATTTTAAAATAAGGCAATTCTAATCCCAACGTACACAGCAAGTCAGTTACTACTAACCTTAGGTCCATGTTCAGAACTTCCATTTGCTAACGTTACATTAGTACAATAAAAACAACTCCTGTTAGCAAAGTTTTCTGTAGTACAGCTTTTCCTATTTATTGCAGATTGGATAACCTGTGAAGCCCTTTCAGTCCACAGGAAGTAAAAAATATTAAACAGTACTACTCTAAGCTAGTTAACTCAGAATTCAAGTGTTTAAATGTCCCCACTTTAATTTGTAAGGGAAAAAAACCTTCCAAGTGATTAGATGTCTCAAACGCTTGCCATTCTCTTCTGTTTGTCCTCATTTCTGTCACATCATCATCCACAGTAAAGGGAAAAGCAAAGGCTCTACTCTGTACGACGGAGGGCCTAAGTCTGAAAAGGTCAGATGGATGAACACTGGCAGGTGAGGAGAGCCTCACAAAAGGAGTTGGAGTGTTCGAGCCTATCACATTTTCAGGTTAACTCTATTATTACTGACTCAGGGATTATCTCATATGTCCTACATTAAAACCTCAATTTAGAGTATGTTTTTGCTAGACTCTCACTTTGGAACCAAAGGGAGCCTTAAACACAGTGAGTTGATTATGCTTAGCATTAAACTCCTGATCTTCCTACCTCAGCCTTTAGAGTGCTGGAATGGTGAGATTACAGACATGAGCTACCGCACTCACTGAAATGTCTTAGGTTTTTATTACAAGATATATAATCAAGGATTTCATTCTGCTACTTCTGACCAGTAAAATCTGCTTGGCAAAAATTAAAACATCAAGTTTACCGGTTTCCCTGTTAGAATTGACCTTAATTTCTCAGATTCAATAATATTTATATGTATGAAATAAGTCAGTAACAAAATTAACATCACCACTATCACCTAATAATTCATGAACAAAGGCCCAACAACCAAACATTTAAAAAAAGAAAAAGAGCTAAGCAAGCATGGTAAGTGTCTGCTTGTAGGACAGCCGCTGGGGAGGCTGAGGTGGAAGGATCATATAAGATCAGCACACTCCCTATTAGAAAAAAAAAAAACAGAATGCCAGGAGCTGGTGGCTTATGCCTGTAATCCTAGCTACTCAGGAGGCTAAGATCTGAGGATCACGGTCCAAAGCCAGCAGGAAAGCCTGGGCAGGAAAGTCCGTGAGACTCTTATCTCCAATTAACCACCAGAAAACCAGAAGTGGCACTGACTGAGGCTCTCGCCTTGAAGAGCACAGGGATAGTGCCCAAGCCCAGAGTTCAAGACCCATGATCTACCAAATAAAAATAAATAAATAAATAAAAAACAAAGAGAGAGAAAGAATAAGGAAGATTAGCCTAAAACGTCTTAATTTTCTTAGAAAATAGCCTTTCTTTCTTGAAAAATTCAGAACATTATTCTTCAGTAGAAAAAAGGGTTTCTATAGTCAAATAGATTTTTAAAATACTGAATGCTAGCCAGGTATTGGTGGCTCACAACTAGAATCCTAACTACTAGGGAGGCTGAGATCTGAGGATTGCAGTTTGAAGCCACCCCAGGCAGCGAAGTCCACAAGACTTTTATCTGTAATTAAGTACCAAAAGTCTATAGTGTTGCTCAAATGGTAAGGGTGGTAACTTTGAGCAACAAAGCTCAAAGACAGCTCAACCAAGCTCCAAGTTAAAGTTCGAGGACCAAGACCAAAACAAAAGTACTGTATGCTATCCAAATCTAGAGTCATAACACACATCAGTGTATTAAAGGTTATAGAAATAAAAGAGCAGCTCTGCTATTAAAAATAACAATAATCTATTTCTGCTTCTTCGGGGATCCCTGACACTGGAAAGAGGTCCGTGGGGCAGGGGTGAGCACCCGGACTGTAGGTGATGGGCTAGCGTAGCTCTTACAATGCTGCTTCTGTCCCCACCGTTGCCAACACCTGTAAAAGACATCCACATCCGAGTCCAGACCCAAATGTTAGTTCACCTGGGGTTAAAAGCATGGCTCAAGTGGTAGGGTGCCTGCCAATAAGCATGAAGCATCAGATAATGAATTTGAGTCCGTCTCCCACAAAAAAAAAAAAAAAAAATTAAAATTGAAATTAAAAAAAGGCAGAAAGAACCAAATGTTACTCTGTCCACAATCAACAACTAACCAAAATCTTCAAGATTAAAGCTGGGACTGGACCGAAGTTCAAAAAAGTCAGCTGAGCAATAAATAAAAACACTTATCTCCAATTAATCAGCAATAGGCCAGAACTGGAGTTGTGGCCCAGATGGTATAGCTCCAGCCTTGGGGGAGGTAGGGAGAGAGGTGAGAAAAAAGTGAGGAAAAGCCAAAAGCTCTGAATTCAAGCTCCAGTAGTTTATAATGTAGTGACTGGCCATGTAAACTGTCCAGTTCATTTACCCATTTATTAATTGTATTATTTATCCTTTCAGTGATTAATTTTTTAAGTTTTTACTTTGTTTTGTTTTGTTTTTGTCCAGTCCTGGGGATTAAACTCAAGGCCTGGGCACTGTCCCAGAACTTCTTTTGCTCAAGGCTAGCACTCTACCACTTGAGCCACAGTGTCACTTTTGGCTTTTTCTGCTTATGTGCTACTGAGGAATCAAACCCAGGGCTTCATGCATGCTAGGCAAGCACTCTACCAATAAGCCACATTCCCAGCCCTTTTTAAAGTTCTTTATGACAAAGATTTCAAGGGACAGTAGGTAAATAAGACTTTTTTTTTTTTTTGGGTCCGGTCATGGGGTCTGAACTCTGGGCCTGGGCGCTGTCCCTCAGCTCTTCAGCTCAAGGCGAGCACTCTACCACTTGAGCCACAGCGCCACTTCCGGCTTTTTTCTGCTTATGTGGTGCTGAGGAATTGAACCCAGGGCCTCATGCATGCAAGGCAAGCACTCTACCACTGAGCCACCTTCCCAGCCCCAAATAAGACTATTTATATGTACCTCTTTGTTTTCAAACCTTTACAACAGGAAACCACATATAATCCCTGTGTTATATAGAAGAAGGCACTCTGTGCTTTCACTTTTTCTTTTTAATGGTGCTAGAGACTGAACTGAGCCTTGCACAATGCCAGGCAAGCTCTGTACCACTGAGCTATGCTTTGCTGCCTTGATGATTTTCACGCTAAAATGCAATGAAAGAGATAGTAAAGACTGGAATGAACGGACTGGAGGCTCATGCCTGTAATCCTGGCTTCTCAGGAGGCTGAAATCAGGTGTCACTAAGAAGCTAGATGTCACTACTGGCATTCTGAGAAGGGAAGAGTATTCGCTTTTTTTAAATGTCCCCTAAAAAGGGGAATCTAAGACTACGAAAGATAGAGAGTAAAATTTCTTTCAAGTAGTCAAGCTGGCTTCCGAGGTACAAGCCTGTAACATCGGCTCTCAGGAGCTGAGGCAGAGAAAGAGCAAGGCCAGAGGAGGTCTAGGCCACCCCATACCTACCGAGATGAAATCCACGCCTCATGAAACAAAAATCAAGTCCAAACAGAACAGTTTAAGAGTTACCAACTACACAGGTGTAGCTCAGAAATTAGGAGGCAGAATGTAACAAATGTGCAGGGACTCTCTACAGTCTGCTACATGACCAGTACCTGTACCTGTTCCAAAAGGGTCACCGTAAGGGAAGAAACTACAGGGCTTAAACGCAATCTTCTTTAAACAGTATTAACATATTACAGCACTAAATAAAAAACACCGTAATTTGTTATTTCTTGGAGACTAGCTAACATCAATGTTACACCGACAGCAAATTATTTCCTATGTCCCTTGATGGGGACCAAAAACAAAGACATCAGAAAAACATTTGTCTGCCTTCTCAGAAATTCATGAATATACTCCACCTTTTTTCTTTTTCATTGGTTCATGGCTGTCTGGAGATGTGGGGATAGGAGAGGTATCCATTGGCTCAGACTCTTCAGTTGACACCTCCACTACAGTTTCTGTAATGACATCTGGCCTCATAGCAGCATGGATAAACTCTGGAGTTGATACACAAGGAGGAACAAACACTTCCACTATAAAAAAAAGTTGAAAAATTAACATTTCCCACCCCATTAATGTCTCTAATATGGTAGTTCAATATTTAGAAGATATAAGGCTTACTATGTACTAATTAAATTAGGCTAAGAACTTAATACTACAGAAACCAAGCTGTAATACTAAAAGAGCTGAATATGATCTAAGGTAAACAAGAAAACAGATAATAAAGGAAACCATCTTGGCTGGGCATTGGGTGGCTCATGCCTATAATCCTAACTACTCAGGAGACTAAGATCCAAGGATCACGGTTCAAAGCTAGGTGGGCAGAAAAGTCCATGATATTTTTCTCCAATTAACCACCAAAAAGCCAAAAGTAGAGCTGTGGCTCAAATGGTAGAACACTACCCTTGAGGAAAAATAAGCTCAGGAGCAGCACCCAGGCCCAGGTTCAAGCCCTAGGACAAGAGAATCATTTTGAAGGCCATGAGTGTTCCCCCTGCCCTTCATACTATTAAGTGGATTGTAGGGAAACTAAATTGACAGCTGGCAAAACATCTGAAAATAATTATAAAATAGCTTTTGAATGATTTTCAACATATGTATCATTATTATTTAAGTTGGTTACAGATGTGTGATACAAAATGGAAAATTCACAAATACTCAACAAAAAGTATGCACCTTTAGCTTATTTTCAAATATGAAAAAAAAATTTCCTTCAAGATTTTCTTGCACTGAATCTTGTAAAACTGCTTTCAATTGGGGGGAAAATATCCAGTTCTTTTTTTTTTTTTAATTGTGATTGTTAAGAAGTTTTACAAAGGGGTTACAATCTTAAGTCACTAAAGCAGTAAATACACTGCTAATATTCACATTGTATAATATTGTCCCTCGGGCTTCTAACATGTATGAGTCATCAGGATATGACATTTCTACTTCAAATTAGATAATTAATATACACTAACATGGATATACTAACAATAATGCCATAATTTCTGAATGCATGGGATCCCTACTCCAATTAAGAAATTTGAATGTTCTTGGCATTTACTGCAAATTCATGTAAGAAAGGCCAACCAATAAAGCAAGACAACTAATATTTGAACATTAAAATAAAATTAAGGCAAACTACAATTAGTATAAATTAACTGTTGAAGTCAGTCAAAAAAGGGACAAAAGGGTAACCCAAGGGCTAAAAGGAGCATGAAGAAAATGGTATATGTATGGTATATATCTAACATGGATGGTTCCAGAAGTTACTGCCTATCCTACTTTTAAGAACTGCAAAAACTTACAAGTTAGCCAGAATTAAGGAAATAGGACAACACAAATAGCTATTTAATAAAAATTGTATGAGTATGGGCTGGGAAAGTGGCTCAGTGGTAGAGCGCTTGCCTTGCATGCCTGAGACCCTGGGTTCGATTCCTCAGCACCACATAAGCAAAAAGAAAAAAGCCGGAAGTGGTGCTGTGGCTCAAGTGGTAGAGTGCTAGCCTTGAGCTGAAGAGCTGAGGGACAGCACCCAGGCCCAGAGTTCAGGCCCCACGACCGGACCCAAAAAAAAAAAAAAAAAAAAAATTGTATGAGTATAGTGGGTCCTTCTGTATCATTTATTATAAAAATTAAATACAATACTTAAAGTTGTGATGAGATCTTAACAAATAAAGATTAATACATAATATACTCAATAGTAACATTCTTACACTAAGAAAAAAGGTACTCTAATCCCTGGATGAAGCAAGAGGATCCTAAATTCTAGGCCAGCCTGAGCTACAGAGGGAGTTTCGGGCTACCTTAAGCTGAACTGCCTAACCCTGTCTTAAACAAGATAAAGGAAGTCTTCATACTAATATGAAGCAATGTGATGTGTTTAATATAAAAACGGATGGTTCACATACCAGGACTTCTTGAATCTCTCAAGCAGGTAGGAGATTCCATATGAAGCAGCGCTTCAGCAGCTTCAATTGTCTTATCTGTACAGTGTGCATTACTGCTGTGGACTGATGCTTCCACTGGGGAGAAAATAATTTCTACTCAATTAAAAATGAATGAAGCACAATACGATAACCAAAACATCACTGAAATATAAATTAACTTCCATGTGAATCACTCTGTAATATTTATTGAAATAATTTAAAATTTATTAAAATAACAAAAATCATTTGTAACCTAATTGTTGATTTAAAAACAACCAATGAGACACGTGTAGTGCTATACTCCTGTAATCCTGGCACTGGAGGATTTAGTTTGAGACCAGCCTAGACTATCTACAGAAACCCTCAACAAAACAAAACATGGTAAAGTTAACTAGAAACTAATGAGAAGTTTCTACATCATATTCAAAGGAAAACTAAAGACCCTTGAAATTCAAACCCTGCAACAATTTTAGGCCAAAACTAACTGGGGCTGGGGGGGGGGGGGGAATAGGGGTGGCAAGGGATGGTTATAGATTAACTTAAATCCTGGGAGCTCAATTATGTATTCTGATGTGTTACCACTAAGTAAAAATAGGGATGAGATATCTAGCAGAATTAGCCACCATTAACATATTAAATAGTTCAAATCTCCAGGTTCTTCTGGATGAGTAAACAAACTCTAGGCAGGGCATTAGCAGCAAAATTCAGGAACTTTCTTCACAATAACCTTGGTCTTGTTAGAACCTCATTAGCTTTCACTCGGATTTTACCTATACTATTTTTACTGGAATATTTTTCATTCCATTAGGCCCTTGCTAATTCTACTGTCCTTGTATCTTTCTCTTTGCATTTCCTTTCTGCTTTGCTGTAATTGCAACTGACAGAAAAACATGCAAGCAGCGGTTTGTACTCTCAGGTCCCACAGCTTGGTTTCTGGTCTCTGCTACTTAGACAAGCCTTTCACCAAACAGGATACTAATAATACTCACCTCAAATTAGCTGTGGAAATAAAGTGATTCCCAAAAGAAACTTATTAGCATAAATGGTGAGTTCCTTAATCCAACCTTCTATGGCTACAGTTCCTAAGGAAGGTGAAGGTGTTTGCTTGGGGGGGGGGGGGGGGGGGAGGAGAACTCTGCTGTGGACCCAGGGCCTCAATCTAAGCAAGTACTACTCTGCAACCATTCACACTGTTCATATTGGTAAGGCACACAGATATTTATTTCATGTATTTTGGATAACCCACTGGTCTTACAGGAAAAGTGGCAAGTCAAAAACATACTGATTAATTTTACATTGTGACTTAAATTACTGATTATTTCAGAAGTCCTAACTCATTAAATTCATAAAGTTCTAATTTAGTAGATTTTTCTCAAGATGGGCCCTTAAGGAATTAAATGTAAATGTTTATAAAATTTCATAAAATCATACTATAAATTTATAAAAGCTACACTGAATCTTCCAAAATAGTTCTTTGAACTGGAGAAAAATAATGCCCAAATAAGTCTTAAAATTCACCAAATGCTAAAGCCTCAGCCTTCACACTATTCATTTGGAAAGCATTTAAAACTCCAGGGACTGTTTTACCACCTGCTGCATATCATCCACAGTCTTAACCAAGGTACTAGTCTCTCCAGTTGCTCTTTCCATTTATGGAAATCTGCTCAAAGCTAACTGGTTCCCAACAGGCAGCCAAACCTCTAAGTCAATCTATCTTTAGGTGACCCTGCTTACTCTTATCTGCAGCTACACTGGAGCTTCAGAGAGCAGCCCTTCTGGCTCTACATTCAAAACTTAGTATTGAGTAAAATGTATTACTAACATCCTCAAGTATCATTTTCAAAGTACCTCCCTACAATACTCACATGCAGGTGGAAATCATTCTCTGGTCTTGAAAGTTTAAAATACAACGTAAGAACCATTCTCTCTAAAGTATGCTTGGTGTTGCAATTCAGTTGCTGTCTTAGGTGCTATTAATAAACCATACGGGATAAAGTAATTCCTTACGTAACTGTAGTAAGATATACCCTAACAACTCTACTACAAAGTAACTGAGTTTCATGTATTTGGTATCTGCGTAGAAATAGAACTTTACCAGACTTCTGAATATTTAAGTTAAAAACAGAATAAAAACTGCCCAGTTACATATTAAATGTCCTAAATTCTTAAGTAGCTTGACGTATGTCTTCAAACGCACGATTTTATGTTAGTACCAATTTTTTTTCTTTCTTTTTTGGTCGGTTGTGGGGCCTAAACTCTGGGCCTGGGTGCTGTCCCTCTGCTCTTCAGCTCAAGGCTAGCGCTCTACCACATGAGCCACAGCACCACTTCCGGCTTTTCCTGCTTATGTAGTACTGAGGAATCGAACCCAGGGCCTCATGCATGCGAGGCAAGCACTCTACCACTGAGCCACCTTCCCAGCCCCAAGTACCAATTATTTTTAAATGTATTTTTTCTGACCTCAACTTTCCCTCCCTGTTAAATTCAACATTATATCTTCTAAATATTTTATTTATACTTGTTCATGCCTTAAAATTAGGATGGGAATATATCTAAAAATCCCTCATGAATTATCAACTAACGATCGAATATGAATGCAATCAATGGGTGGCTGCTGAGTATTGGGCCCTGTGCTATCAATTTTGATACCAGCATGAGTGGGTTCTGGGCCTTCAGAGAGCAGCAGGGAGACACAGACTAGAGGAAGGAAGGTGAGCAAATGCAGTAACTATAGTCAATGTACAAATCAGGGACTGCAGAGAGCAGCAGAGAGGGAGGAAGGTGAGCAGTCACTATAGTTAATGTATATGTATTATGTAAAAAAAAAATGTAATTTCAGGGGAGGGATGGGAAAGGAAAGATGGGGGACAACAAAGGAAGGGATGACATTGAACAAGTCGCATGGTACTCATAACCTGACTTATGGAACTATAACCCCTCTGTACAGCTACTTAATCATAATAAATAATAATAATAATATTCTAAAAAGAATTCAGAGAGCATCAAAAAGTGCAAGGCAGGCCGGGCGCTGGTGGCTCACGCCTGTAATCCTAGCTACTCAGGAGGCTGAGATCTGAAGATGGCGGTTCAAAGCCAGCCCGGGCAGGAGAGACCGTGAGACTCCTATCTCCAATAAACCACCAGAAAACCGGAAGTGGCGCTGTAGCTCAAGTGGTAGAGCGCTCGCCTTGAGCTGAAGAGCTGAGGGACAGCGCCCAGGCCCAGAGTTCAAGCCCCACGGCCGACAAAAAAAAAAAAAAAAAAAAGTGCAAGGCAGGCATAAAATAAGTGAACTTGCTATATGAGAGCAGTGAGTTCTTCCCTTTTGGGGATGTGTACTACACCTCTGTGAACTGGTGCTTTTATTTACCAAATCTGGGCTAAGCATGAACAAAAATCTGTCAACCTCAGGTCACTTTTACAATAATGCAACAATGACAGTGTAAAATGGTGTAAAAATGAATAATGTATCTCCTTATACTTTTATTTTAACTTAAGCAGAATTGGAGAAGGGGAGGGGGAATGATACTACAGAACTCAGCTATGACCCAACCAACAAGTAACTTCCAATAATGGAAATTTTTCTTCCAAAGTGGCTCAAAGTGGTCGAGCACTAGCTTTGAGCAAAAGAGCCTAGGGACAACGCCTAGGCCCTGAGTTCAGCCCCACAACCAACAACAACAAAAACAAATGCTTTAAAGCTGGGCACCAGGGGCTCATGCCTGTAATCCTAGCTACTCAGGAGGTTGAAATCTGAGGATGGAGATTTGAAGCCAGCCCGGGCAGGAAAGTCCTTGAGACTCTTGTCTCCAATTAATCTCCAGGAAAATGGAAGTGGCATTGTGGCTCAAAGTGGTAGAGCGCTGTATAGACTTGAGCACATAAAGCCCAGGGATAGTGTCTGGGCCCTAAGTTCAAGCCCCATGACCAACCTCCCTCCCCCCAATATCTTCTATTCATTTTGATAGTTTTCAGAAATTTCAAAATTATTCATTCTATTTAGATTAACAATTCAAACAAAAATTTAAAGCTGCACATTATAAAATGTAAACAATTTAACGGTGCTGTACAAAGTAGCTGAAAAGTAAAATCTGTTCCTCTTAAAATTTGATTAACAAGTACTCTATGTAGACTTGTGTAAAAACTTTTTTCGTGCCTATCCTGGGGCTTAAACTCGGGAGCCTGGGTGCCCCAAGCTAGCGCTCTACCACTTGAGCCACAGTTCCACTTCCAATTTTTTTGGTAGTTAATGGGAGACACAAGTGTTGTTAACTTTCCTGCCCAGAGTAGCTTTGAAACATGATTCTCAGATCTCAGCTGCCTAAGTAGCTAGGATTACAGGTATAGGCCACAAGTCCTCAGCTTTGTGTATAAAAATTTATAAGACAAATAAATGAGCAAATTATTTTAGGGAAAAAAAAACAAGTTACACGTAGTTAGTTGGCAGTGCTAGTCAATGCTCCTTGAAACAGGGGGTGCATCAATAAATTCTACAACTATTTCAATTTTAATCATAGGGCCAAAGATAGGATTTGCTTATGTCTTCATTTACTATTGGTAAAAATAAGCGTGTTCCATTTCTATCTTTCTCATCAGCTAATGTTTGTATGGTAGACTATTCTTGATTCACTTAACAGCTGTTACAAAATACCAAACTTGGTAATTAAGTCTGACAAGAGGCATACCTCTCAGCTTTGCCTAAGAGACTGCTGGCAACAGATCTAGTCCTTAACAATGTTCTCAAGTCAAAAATAAAATTTAATAGCAACTTAGTTTGAAAGCAATGGGGGGCAGAGGGGGGGGGGGGAGAGACCAGAAAACACTTCATTGGGTGCTACATCATACACCAAGATTACAAATCCACCATTCAATCTCTGTGCTCATTTACCTCAGTTTATCCTCCAGAGATGAGCCTCAAGACTACAGCAGAAATAACAAACAATACACATGAACAAAACAAAAATTAAAGTCTGAGGTACTCTTTCTTCTCCCTTAATCTTCAATTAATACAGCTATATTTTAAAGTGAAAAATGGGAAAAGAACAAAATTATTTTCTAAATCAATAAACTTCAAAGGGTTGTATTTCTTAGTAGATACATTTTTAAAAGTGCAAAAGTCAAATGAACACCTTCTCTTTAACCCAGTATCCAAAATTTTGCCATCTCAATATGTAACCAATGGAAGAAGGTGGCTCACGCCTATAATTCTAGCTACTCAGGAGGCAGAGATTTGAGAACCACACTCCAAAGCCAGCCAGGCAGATAAGTCCATGAGATTCTTATCTCCAATTAACTACCAAAAAATCTGGAAGCAGAACTATGGCTCAAGAGGTAGAGTGGTAGCCTAAGCAAACAGTGCCCAAACCCTGAGTTCAAGCCCCAGGACTAGCACACACATATAACCCCCCCAAAAAATTCCACTTTGCTTGCCACAATTCAAGTATTGAAAAGCCACTTGGGACTAGAGGCAATCATACACGTGACCTTCGCAACACTTAATTCAACCTTTCTCAAACTTTTTCTGGACAGAAAACTCCTTTGCCATCAAATTAAGGAGAGATTCAAAGAGATTTTTGAGACTATTAAGTGCTTAGATATTTATTTAAACCAAGAAAGCTGTAAAACACTAATACATTTTAAAAATAAATCTAATACTTATTTAAATATTTTATATAAATAGCTTTTTAGGAAAAATTTTAAAGAATAGCTTTTTGTTTTCCATTTTTGCACATTTTTTTGATGGTGCTGGGTTTGACAACGGGGCCAAGTACTGGCTAAGCAGGTGTTCTACCACCGAGCTACATCTGAAACCCTGTGACTCTTCTTGATATTTGATTTAATAGAAGGTAGATGGAGCCAGTAGCTGGTGGCTCACACCTGTAATCCTAGCTATTCAGGAGGCTGAGACCTGAGGATCTCGGTTAGCTAGACCAAGCAGTAAAGTTCACGAGACTATCTCCAATCAACCAGCAGAAAATTGGAATGAAGCTGTGGCTCAAAGTGGTACAGCACTAGCCTTGAGCAAAAGAGCTCAGGGACAGCACCCATCCCCAGAGTTCAAGCCCCATGACCACCCAACAGAAACAAAAACAAAACAAGAAGGTAGATGAAGTTATTTATCTCCTCTTTTATTCAGTATGGTGGTGGAAAATCATGATTTAGCCTCTAAAAAACTCATTCTGAGCAGGGCACTGGTGGCTCACAGCTGTAATCCTAGCTACTCAGGAGGCTTAGATCTGAGAATCATGGTTTGAAGCCAGCCAGAATAGGAAAGTCTGTGAGACTCTTATCTCCAATTGAACACCAAGAAAGCCAGAGTGGAAGTATAGCACAGGGATAGCATCCAAGCCCTGTGTTCAAGACTCAGGACCATGGGGCAGGGAAGGTGGCTCAGTGGTAGAGTGCTTGCCTTGCATGCATGAGGCCCTGGGTTCGATTGCTCAGCACCACATAAGCAGAAAAAGCCAGAAGTGGCGCTGTGGCTCAAGTGGTAGAGTGCTAGCCTTGAGCTGAAGAGCTGAGGGACAGCACCCAGGCCCAGAGTTCAGGCCCCACAACCGACAAAAAAAAAAAAAAAAAAAAAAAGACTCAGGACCAGCACGTGCACCCACATCCACACACAAGTCTGTGTCGGTGCCGGTGACTCTCACCTATAATTCTAGCTTCTGAGGAGGCTGAAATCTAAGGTCTGCGACTCAAAGCCAGTCCAGCAGATAAAGGCAAGGAACTCTTATCTCCAACTAACCAGCAAATAGCAGAAGAAGCAGTGTGACTAACGTGGTAGGACCCAGTTCAAAGCCCATTGCCAGAACTCACACACGCACAAAGACAAGCAATGCCTTAATACTGTATTATTTAATTAGTTATTCTGAAGATCCTCCCAAAGCCTGTGAAAGACTCTCAACTTCCAGAATCCCTAGAAGCTGGTGTTTGAGAAGGATAGCTGTAGTTCACCCTCAAATGTGATCATTTGTTGAATGCCAGTAGCTCACACCTGTAATCCAAGCTACTCAGAAGGCTGAGATCTGAGGATGGCAGTTTGAAGCCAGCCCTGACAGAAAATTCCCCAACAAGGCTGAGATTTGAGGATGGCAGTTCAAAGCCAGTCCAGGCAGAAAACTCCCCATGAGACTCTTAACTCCAATTAATCACTCAAAAACTAGAAGTGGTGCTGTGGGGCTCAAAAGGTAGAGCGCTAGCCTTGAGCACAAAGAGGTTCAGAGACAGTGCCCATGCCCCGTGCGTTCAAGACCCACAACTGACAACAACAAAAAATAATAATTACTAAGTTATTTACTTATGTTTAAGTTTTAGCTCCTTAATATAAACATAAGTATGTAGACAAAAAACTATATGATTATGTTCCTAAAGTACAGTTATTTGTCTACTTACATATAAGGGAATTTTTTTTAATAGTATTGGGCTTCAACTGGGGGCCTTGTATATCTTAGGACCACATTATAGCACTAGATTTTTTTTTAAGCTTTTGTAAATATTTGTTTGTTTGATGTCTTTTCAAACAGTATCTCTATACAATCTAGGTTGGCCTGGAACTCACAATCCAGCCAAGACTTGAAGTATTTACCACCACACATGACTTCTTTGAATTTTTGAACATTTAAACTATAGATTTACATGAAAAAATATTTTAAATAAAGTATGACAACATTCTGCTACTTGCTCTTCTCTACCAATCAAATTTGCTTCTAAAGAAAAGTGTTCTGTATTGGAATTGTGCTGATTTTTTTATACTTTGGTATTACTTTCTAACTCGTGTGTGTGTGTGTGTGTGTGTGTGCGCGCACGCGCGCGCGCGCACGCATGCGCCAGTACTAGGACTTGAACTCAGGACTATACTCTCTCACTCAGTTTCTTCTTATGACTGCCACCCTACCACCTCACAGCCACTCTTCCCAGCCAACTTATTTGTGGATTAACTAGAATTATTACCTCAGACTTTTCTGCCCAGGCTGTCTCTGAACCTTAGAGCTCAGCCTTCTGAGTAGTTAGGATTACAAGCATTAGCCACCAGCACTCAACTTTGCAACTCAAAATTTTATATAAACTTTATAATTAATGCTGCAATGAATTTTGAAGGGTAATTTCTTCAATACATTTTCAAATAAAAATTCCTTCCAATATTTGAGATAGAATCCAGAGCTTCACATGTGCAAGACAAGCAATCTACTACTAAGCTATCACCAACTTTATTCAGAATAAAAAACTAGTATCACTCCTGTTTGTATTTGAACAATTTCCTATTTTTTTTCCACTAATCTATTTTTCACTGCTTTTTTTGGTAGTGGTAGTGGTGTTCAAATCGATGGGCCTTTTCAAAATTGATACAAATTGAGCACCCCCAAATCAGAGAATGTGGAGTCTGAAATCCTCTGGAGTTTATGAAAATATTACAAAATCTAAAAAATCTCTGAAATCCAAAATACCTTTGTTTCAAGTACTGTGGATAAAGGATGCCAAATCTTACTAGATATTCCAGAAACAAGATTTTCACTTGCAAATTTCATGATAAACTTTGACAAACTTACAAAAATACTGTGAAAGTCAATGAAAACTTTCAGGGTAAATTTCCAGAAAAATTACCTCCTCTTTTAATAATTTACTTGGTACAAAATTTATTTTTTAAATTTGAAAAGAAAAATAAAAGGAAAAGGTGAAGGACTGTGTATTTGGAGATAAAATTCTTCTGTGTGAGCTGGTGCTGGGCCTTGAACTCAAGACCAAGGGGCTCTCACTTAAGGCTTGCACTCTACCATTTGAACCACATCTTCACTTCTGGCTTGTTGCTGGTTAACTGGAGGCAAAAGTCTCGTGGACTTTTCTGCTTGGGGTGGCTTTGAATTAAGACATTCAGGTCTTGGATTCCTGAATAGCTAGGATTACAGGCGTGAGCCACTGGCACTTAGCGCAAAATACTTTAAACTGAAAATTCTCCAGAAACTCCAGATCATACATATAGAATACTTTCACAACAAACAGAACTGAATCTAAATTATTAAAATTGTATCACACAGCTGGGAATGTGGCTCAGTGGTAGAGTGCTTGCCTAGCATACATGAAGCCCTGTGTTCGATTCCTCAGTACCATATAAACAAAAAACGCTGCAAGTGACACTGTGGCTCAAGTGGTAGAGTGCTAGCCTCGAGAAAGAGAGTGAGAGTGAGAGAGAGAGAGAGAGAGAGAGAGAGAGAGAGAGAGAGAGAGAGAGAGAGAGAAAGAGAGAGAGAGAGAGAGAGAGAAGAAAAAAGTTCAGGGATGTGCCCAGGCCCTGAGTTCAAGCCCAGGACTGCAATATTAATAGTAATAAAAATAAATAAAATTGTATCATGGACTTACTCAACATGTAAGCCTCAAGTTTCAATATGGCACGCATTTGTATTTTAAGACTGAAAATCCAGGTGTTCCCAGATCAGGCCTGTAATCGCAGCTACTCAGGAAGCTAAGATCTGAGGATCCACTGTTGCAAGCCAGCCCACGTAGGTGAGTCCAAGTAACTTTTCTCTCCAGTTAACTACCAAGCGGAACTGTGGCTCAAGTGGTAGAGCAGAAGAGCTCAGTTCAAGCCCCTGGACCAGCACACACGCACGCACACACGCACACACGCACACACTCACACACACATTCAAATATACATATGACCGGAATTGTAAAAAATAATTTTATTGTTAAAGGTTAAGGAATTCATAAGCAGTGTAGACCAAGATAATGATGGCTATCATTGTGAAGATTAAAAGGTGTTTGTGACTTAAAAAAATAACAAGCAAAAAAATTAACAGGTTTCATTTTTATTTTCATATTCATTTCTCCCTGAAGTCTCAACCACAAATTATTTTTAAATGAAAATGACTTACAACAAATAACTGTTTTTTACTCGAAACTTTTCTGGCAGCATTAATATTGGCAACTAAAGAAATACAAATACATAATACTTACATTTTAAAGGCGGAAAATAAAGCAATATGTTCTTTAGCGCCTTAATATATCCAATATCAGTGATATTAAGTGACTTCTACCTGGCTTGAAAAAGTTAAATGAGCCACATTCAACTGAAAGCACATCTCCTCTACAGATTTTCATGAATATCACTCATTCTATGCTAATCATCGACACATTACTGCCATAACTATAGCTATTTTTACATTAGATTTCTGTCTGTCTCCACACACTTAATGACTTCCCTTAAGGAGATAAACGAGTTCACTGTGTCGATCTTACAAACATAAAATTTTCAAACATTACTCTGCTCATATTGGTGGAAATTAGCAGCAATAAAATTTTAGCGCCATGAATCCTACTTTTTTGGATCACCTTTCCTCTCTCAACTTTTTAAATTCACTGAATAAAACCAGTCTCGAATTTCCTTTTCTACAATCAAGCCTGCATAGGCGCTTCAGATTACATGAGCATGAGTGAAAAAACAATCTGAAAAGAATTATATGCAAAATGTTTACAATATTACTATAATCAAATGAGAAACCTTAACTTGTGTATTCAGCAGTGCATTGGGCAGGGCGAGGAAATGGATTCATTTTAGAAAACCATTTTCAGAGCCTGGCATGTACAGCTTACTGGTAAGCTTACTGTAAGGAGAGCACTATGCGTACAGCATGCAGGCGAGATCCGGGGTGCAGATCCCAAGCACCTCAAAAAACTAATTCAGAACCCTTATAAAAAGACAAAACTTTGTATCGTGAAACTAAAAGGTGCCTTTATAATATCCATTCCAAGCAAAGTATCTACAGGTTACATTTGATCTGTTTCAAGAGCTGGTTAAAAAAAAAAAAAGACATTCGCAAAAAGTAAGCTCTCAACTTGACAGCGTTTCTTTAAGAGTTCTGTCTTCAGGGGCTATGTTAGGACAGTGTCAGAAGTACACCTAACCACTGGAAAACAACACCTTTTGAAAAATACACGTTCAGGCCTCACCAACATCACGGACCCTTGCAGTCGTAAGCATGGAGAACCAATACTACAAAGCCAAATAATACACTAATTCATGCCACAGCATTCCCGAGTAG
Source organism: Dipodomys merriami (assembly GCF_024711535.1). Classification (NCBI taxonomy): domain Eukaryota; kingdom Metazoa; phylum Chordata; class Mammalia; order Rodentia; family Heteromyidae; genus Dipodomys; species Dipodomys merriami. Next base: position 4,473,297 of record NW_027202826.1, read on the forward strand.
TACAAAGGAGCCAAGTCCTCACTGGGCGGCTCACGCTGCAGCGGCTCAGCTCTGTGCGGATCCAGAGCCGGTCTGCGCGCTGCAGTGGGCCGTGACTGCTAACTTGGGGCTGTGGCAGCGAGTGCAAGGTGCCAAGCGCCACCGAGTGCGGAGCCGTTCGCCATTACTGTCGGGCAGGACAGCTGGCAGTGCCCGAAGCTCCGGGGTGGTTTTAGGAAGCACGTGTCGTGGCTCCCCGCCGCCTCGGGGCCGCGGCCGCCGGTCATTCCCAGACCCCGGCGTGGGGACAATGGTGGGGGAGCGCGAGGTCCTCCACGGCACTACTGCCGGGGGACTCCTCGGCTCCCCGGTCCCGCGGGGGGCGGCGCGGAGAGGGACGCGGACGCCGACTTCGGTCGGACCGAGGGCCCCGGAGCCCCGCCGCCAGCCGCTAACTCCCGTCCGTGCCCTTCCGCCGCGGCAGGGGCGCCGCACATCCCCCACCGCGGCCACTTCCGTGTTTACACTCCCTCTTCCCTCCAATTCCATGCGTACATTGTCAGCCCCACTCCCGCCCAGCCCTCATTGGCCGTCGCGGGCCGCTAGTCCCGCCCCCGCAAGTCAACGTTCTTATTTGGAACCTCTCTGCCAGCAGATTGGAACCCCGGGCTGTCAATCCCGGGCCTCTGTCCTCTCCCAGGCGCTTCCGCTATGGTGGGAGGTTTGGGGGAGGGGAAGGGGCTACTCGAAGCAGAGGCGAACCTGGGGCCGGGACGCCCTCAGCCCGCTCCTTGACGTCCACCCGTGTTTACAAAGATGAGCGCCCGCGGCCCGGGACGCAGGCACAAAGCATGCTCCGCACCCTCCCGCTCCCCTGGGCGACAGCCCGCTCGGGAAGGGCAGACCCCGGTCCTCCCCACGCCGGCGGCGCCGAGGGAGGCGGGCCCGGACCGCGGCGCGGAGGTTCCACGCCGGCCCTTCCCGGGACCGTTACTCGGGACCGCGTCCTGCGCCGGGTGGCGGGTCGGGTCGCCGGCCCCGTCCACGCGGAAGTGCCGGGACGGCCGCGTCGGGGCGGCCTCCCCGCAGACAGCGTGGCAGGCGCCGCCGGCCGCTCACTTCCTGGTTCCTGGAGGCGCCACCGCGCGCGCCGTCCCCGTCCCCAACTTCGCCGCGCCCCGCGGCGGCGCCGGGCCCGGGCGCGCGGTCCCCAAGGTGATCACTTCCTGACTCGCCGCCTCCATTACGACCCCCCCCCCGCGGCGGCCCGGCCCGGACGCGGCCCGGCCTGACCGCCGCCGCGGGGACGCCGCCCTCGTGCGCCCGCCCGCCCGCCCGCTGCACCGCTGCACCGCGGGAAGTTGCCCGTCCTTACCGGCCCGGATGAGCAGATCCAGCTGGTTCGTGGGCCCCTCATGCAGAGACGTCGCCATGTTTACCCCGGGGCTGCAGCTGCTGCTTCACATTGACTTCCACGGCGGGCGGGGAGCGGGCGCGGGCAGCGGGCGCGGGAGGAGGCGGGACCGCGGCCGGAGACACACGCCGAGGGTCCGCACCACTCACGCCCTCGCACACGCCCCGACGCCCGGATCCTTGCGCGTCCTCCGACAGGAAGCGGCGGCCGGCCCGCCTCCCGCCGCCGGGCTGGAAACCCCACCACCTAACGGCAGGGCCGGGCGACGGCAGGGCCGGGCGGCGGCGGCTCCGCTGGCGACGCGATCCTTCCGCCCCGCGCCCAGACAGGAAGTGCCGAGGGCGCCGCGCCGACACCTGGGGCCGCGGCCGTGCGGGGAGGGCGCCGGAGGCCCGCGGACGCCCGCGCGCCGCCCGGGACCGGGACCCGCCGCCCGGCCCGCGCCCGAGGACGGGGCTCGGTAACGGCGGCGCCGGACCCGGAGAACACTGCCCGGCGCCGACTCCTCCCGGGAACAGCCGCCAGCCCGGGACGGCTGGCCCGGGAGACACCCCGGGAAGACGCCGAGCGGCACGTCGGGAAGGGACGGCGGTACCGGCCCCGAGCACGGAGACCCCGCCAGCAAGATGAGGACCGGCGCCGCGGAGCAGGAAAGCGCCTCCGGTGTCTCCGCTTCCGTACACACAGATTGCGGGGATCAAAGTTACCGCAAACCGGGCGCCGGTGGCTGCTCGGGAGGCTGAGACCTGAGCGTCGGGGTTCGAGGCCGGCCCGGGCCGGGGAGCCCGGGAGCCTCTCACCGCCGATAAACCACCCAAAAAGCCCACGCGGAGCCGCGGCCCGAGCGGTGGGGCGCGAGCCCGGGGCGCACCCTACCTGAGCGCGCTGGCACACGCACGGAGGCCCGGCCACCACGCGGCGGCGCGGCGCGGGCGCGGGCGCCCGAGCGGACTGGGGCTTGTAACTCAGAGCGGGCTCCGCGGTAACGACGATGCCGACGCCGCAGCGGTGCGCGCGCGGCCCGGCCGCCGCCGCTCAGCCCGGTTCTCCCTCACCTGCCTGCGGCCCCACTCACACCCACACCAAGCAAGGGCCCTTCCCCGATGCATGATTCATAAACCCCCGTCACGAGGCACCAGAGCCCACGGCGGGCAGCCTTTTACCGCGACTAACTGGAGGTAAAGATCGGTCCCTGACTGGCAGGCCTGCCAGGTCTCCGTGTGCGACACAGGACTAACCGCCAGCGCGGAGCAGACAACAACTCTGAATTTCCTCTTCGGTACAGTTTTTCGCGTTCTGTTGACTGGGAAAAAGCAATTAGGCCACAGGTGTGCTTTCTGTGGGGCCACAGCAGCAGGCCTCGCTCCTCAGGCACAGGAAAGACCCTCTGACGCGGGATGGGCAGCCCTGCTCAGACTCTGCCTTGAACAGTGTGTGTAGATGTGTTCGTCCCGAGTGTGCGCACCCGCGCTGTCTTAGGTTTTAAGCTCCACGGGAACAGAGCAGCACACTTTTCTCCACTATCCCTATTGATACACACAACACCTCTACACAAAGAGAAATTAGTGCAGAAAGTCTGGGAAACATTCCTATCTACTTACAGTCCTTCTAAACCCACCTTCCCCGGCGTAAGGTTAGCCTTGCTACCATAAGCAATCTACAGAAGCAGACACATTCTAAGTATGAAAACGCCGAGGATAACGAGGCTGCTGGCGGTGTCGCTCGGCACAGCCCTCCAGGAAAGCAAGGGGCAGACGTGGGAACTAAAAGAAGTTCATGTTTTCTGACATACAAACTTCCTTCTTGAGGACTAGCGTGAAGAAAGTAAGAAAGATTATCAGTGGACTTTTCTTTCCTTTTCTTTTTTTAAGCTAGGCTCAGTAGTACACCCTGAAGTCCAGACCCAGGAGTTCGTAGGCACACGGAACACAGTAGACCCCACGCACGCACCTCCTACCTACCTGCCCGTCTGGTCTATCACCTGTCTATGTGTCACTTCGCAGTTCAACTTGCTAGATAGGTACTTTACCACATGAGCTGAGCCCCCCCATGCCTTTCTGATTTTACTTAATTTTCAAATAGGGTCCCCCATTTATGCCTGGACCACAATCCTATTTGTTTCCCGTACTTCTGGGATAACACACACACCTCCACCTTCAGCTTTTTATTAGTGGAGATAGGGTCTTTTTTTTGTGCAGGCTAACTTTGAATCATGATCCTCCTAATCTCCTTCTCCCAAGTAGTTAGAATCACAAGCATGCCGCAACCAGCTAAGACCTCATTTCTTTAAAGATTATATCTGAAGTTTCCAGAGTTGGTCTGCAGATCAAACCCAGAGCCACACTTACACAAGCTAGACATGCACTCTACCACAAAGCACCATCCCAGTCCCTAGAATTTTCTGACAATGTTAAAAAATATAGATGCAGGGGGCTGGGGGTTTAGCCCAGCGGAAGGGCGCGCCTGGCACGTACAAGGCCCTGGGTTCGGTTCTCAGCCCTGGAAAAATATATAGGTAGATAGATAGATGCAGGATTTTTTGTTGCTAAAGCTGGTCTCAAATTCCTGCACTCAAGTGAGCCTCCCACTTAGCCTCCAGCCTAGGAGCTGGAATTACAGGCATTCACCACTGCACCTGGCCAAGGCATGGATTATCAGAGGTTGGTAATGGCAAATTTTTGTTAGTGAAACGTGCAAAATGGCTATTAGATTCTCAATGAGGGCCAACACTCTAAAAATTGTTACCTTGTTCTATACATCACAACATTCATTTTAGGACATAGACCATGCAACTCTTTTTATACATAAGGGATGCATACCTAGCTTAGGTATAATTTAACTTTGATTTTTTTTTTTTTTTTCTGTCCTGGGGCTTGTACTCAGGGCCTGCCCACTGTCCTGAGCTTCTTTTGCTCAACACTAGCACTCTACTACTTGAGCCACAACACTATTTTGATATTTTATTGGATAGAAGAGTCTCGAATAGAAGCCTGCCTGGGCTGGCTTCAAACCGAAATCCTCAAGATCTCAGCCTCCTGAGTACAGGGTTACAGATATAAGCCACTAGCACCCAGCTTAACTTTGATTTTTTTTTCTCTTTCCTTCTTTTTTCCTGACCTGGGGCTTAAACTCAAGGCCTGGGCACTGTCTCTAAGCTTCTCTGTGCTCAAGGCTAGCTCTCCAACACTTGAGCCACAGCACCACTTCTGGCTTTTTCTGAGTAGTTTATTGGAGATAAGAGTCTCATGGACTTTCCTGCCCTGGCTGGCTTCAAACTGTTATTCTCAACAGTCAGCCTCCTGAGTAGCTAAGATCACACACGTGAGCCACTGGCACACAGCTTAACTTTGGGTCTTGTTCTCAGCATTTGACTGGACTCTCAGTCTGTTGGTTCTTTGCTTTATGTTTTATGCTAAGGAGGTACACCCTCAAAAATTCTCACCATCACTCTTAGATTGCCAACTAAATATTACAATTAGTCTTTTCTAGTGGTGTTAGACAAATGATTGTGAAAATCACATTGATGAAGCACTCATATGTGTAAAACACTCTGCAAAGGGTTAAAATAGTGTCCCCTATATTTTAAGTAAAATTTTAGCAACTGACTTCAAGGGTTAATTATCATTAAGAGAATATATGTAGTAACGAGTACAGTGGAATTTTTTAATTCTGAAATTTTACATGAACATGTAAAATTCTAATTTGGCATTTTTATAGAAAAATGGAGAGAGAGTATTCTGGAAAAATGACCAAACTTGTTTAATTCTAAAAGTGATATTTAGGTTGCATAATTTCTTGCTTCTGCTCTTTCAATAATGCCTGTGCATTAGGATGCCTAATGCATCCTACCTACCAAAAATTTCTGTAACATTACTGACCATGCCTTATGGAAATCCTTCTCTTCATTTGATTTTTGTGATGGCAAATTGGCTGTGTGTTTTTCCTATTATTTTCTTCTCAGCTATCTTTATTTGTGTCTACAAGACCCTTAAGTGTGGGCTGGGAATGTGGCTCAGTGGTTGAGTGCTTGCCTAGCATGCATGAAAGCCTGGGTTCAGTTCCTCAGTACCACTTATACAGCACCAGATGGTGCTGTGGCTCAAGTGGTAGAGTACCTTTAACAAAAGCAGCTCAGGAACAATGCCCAGACCCTGAGTTCAAGCCCCAGGACTGACCCCCCCCCAAAAAAAAAAGACCCTTAAGTGTATCTGTTCATTCAAAGTACAATCCTCAGCCATCTTCTCATCTTCTCTCTTCATTCCTTCATTCTCCACTCTTTGTACTGCCTACCCAGAGCTTTTAGGGTTATTTCTGTGTTGACTCAAAACTCTTCATGGCCAGTCTTGACTTAAAAAAAAAAGAAGAAGAAGCTATACATCTTAATTTCCGCCGTGCGGTATCTTTATATGGATAACTCACTTACATGTAGCACTTTCATCTACACAAATGTCCTTTGTTTCTGCTTTCAATAATACCACCTCTGCAGCCTTACTCCTAACTTCAGGAACCCATACCGTTTTTGAGAGATTCTAAACATATAGGAAAGACTGAAAGTAATATTCTGAACAGACATATTGTCCCTTCTGAAAGGTTGTAACTCTTTTAGCATTTTCTCATTTGTCTCTTATTTCCCTAAGAAATAACACACCTATAGATAAAAATATTATACTGGAATACTAATCCTGAGCCCTCTACTCAGCATTGCATCTAGAGTTCAGTGTATATACTTCCAATCTATTCTTTATGTTTTTGAATATATGTACGCTTACATAGGATTCATGTGTTTGTATTATGTACATCATTGAATAATATAAAGTAGTAATTTCCATGTTTTAGATAAATGTCATTATACTATATATGCCATTCTTAATTGTATCTTTATTCAAACTCTATTCAACCCATATTCATACACAGAGATATTAGCTATTTACTTTACAAATTCTACAAAGCATTCCAGTGTATGAACCCTGTTTAATTCATCAAATTTATACTGGAGGTAAATAAAGTTGTTTCTAGCTTTTACACTTATAAATTATGCTAAAATTTTTCTTATCTGTGTTTAGTCAAGTGGCACTGTGGCTCAAGTAGTAGAGTGCTAGCCTTGAGCAAAAGGAGCTCAGGGACAGTACCCAGGCCCTGAGTTCAAATCCCACGACTGGCAAAAAAAAAAAAAATTATGGCTATGAAGACACACATTCTTGTCAAACAAGATCTAATCTAAAATTTCTGCCTCTTGCCAGGCACTGGTAGTCCATGCCTGTAATCTCAGGAGGCTGAGATCTGATGATTAAGGTTCAAAGATAGCCAAGGCAGGCAAGTCCAAGAGACTCTTATCTCAAATGGTAGAGTGCTACTTTTGAGCAAAAACAAAAAAGACTCAGGGACAGTGCCCAGGCCTTCAGTTGAAGCCTAGGATTGGCACCCCCCCCCAAAAAAAAAAAAATCTAGAATCCAATGGCGCACACCTGTAACCCTAGCTACTCAGAAGAATGAGATCTAGGGAGCATGGCTCAAAGCCAGCTCAGACAGGAAAATCTGAGACTCATCTCTAACTAACCACCAAAAAGAAATAAATGAAGCTGTGGCTCAAGTGGTAGAGAAGTAGTCTTGAGTAAAGCTCAGGGACAACACCCTGTCTGAGTTCAAGCCCCAGGATTGACACCAAAAAAAAAAATTTTTAAATATGGATTGAATGTACATATATAGAGAATATAGAGTATTGAAAGGGAGAGATAACCCCAGATATGATTTAAAAAAAAACAAAAATAATAAAATAGCATTACAATGACCAACAAAAAAGATGAAGCATTACAAATAATTATATATATACTAATAAAGTTGACCCAAGTGTTGGAGGCATGACTTAGTTGGTAGAGTGCTAGCCAATGAGCGAAAGCATCAGGTACAGAATTCTTGTCCTTATCTTGGACAAGAAAAAAAAAAGAAAAGTTGATACACATGGAATGTACAAGTTTCTAGAGAATATGAAATTTCCTATACTACACACACAAATAGAAAATAAGTACTGGATGGAAATGTGGCTTAGTGGTAGAGTACTTGCCTGGTATGCATGAAGCCCTGGGTTGGATTCTTCAGTACCAAATAAACAAAAAAGGCCAGAAGTGGTGCTGTGGCTTGTGGTCGAGTGCTAGCCTTGAGCACAGAGAGGCTCAGGGACAGTGCTCAGGCCCTGAGTTCAAGCCCAGGACTGGCAAAAAAAAAAAAAAAAAAAAAAAAAAAGCTCAAATAAATAAATATATTTATATATATTTATATATATATATATATATATATATATATATATATATATAGTCTAAACCATCCTTTCCAATAAAAAAGAGTTGAATAAATTTTTAGAAAAAATCTAGCAAATGTTTATAATCTTTTTTTCTTTTTCTTTCTTTCTTTCTTTCTTTTTTTTTTTTTTGGCCAGTCCTGTGGTTTAAACTCAGGGCCTGGGCACTGTTCCGGGGCTGCTTTTTTGGCTCTACCACTTGAGCCACAGCACCACTTCCAGCTTTTTCTGTGTATGTGGTACTGAGGAATCGAACTCAAGGCTTCATGCATATTATGCAAGCACTTTACCACTAAGCCACATTCTCAGCCCTAAAATCAATTATTTTTTTTATTTAAACTTTTTTTTGGGGGGGGGTCTGGTCGTGGGGCCTGAACTCTGGGCCTGGGCACTAGCGCTCTACCATTTGAGCCACAGCACCACTTCCGGCCTTTTTCTTTTTGCTTATGTGGTGCTAAGGAATTGAACCCAGGGCCTCATGCCTGCAAGGCAAGTGCTCTACCACGGAGCCACCTTCCCAGCCCCCTAAAATCAATTATTATACAAGAATTAATGACAGAAAAATAGAAGAGAAAAATAAATGGAAGGCACCGGGATTATTTTATGAGTTGCATAATATTTTGTTTCTAAAAGGACATAAGGATAATACAAATAGTAAGATTATAGTTTCATTTATGAATGTACATGTGAAGGCCTTTTTATTTAAAAGAAGCAAAATGACAAACATTCTCAAACTACAAGGGGAGGTCAACATCTGAGAATGTTTTACTAATCACAGAAGGGGAATGTATTGAAGAATGCTCCAAAAACATTTCATAAGACTCAATGAACACAAAAAACAAAACAAAACAAAAAACAGAGGAATAGGAAATAATCCCTTAAATAAGAGGACATTACTAAAACTTGTAAGTAACACTAAATTTAAAATGGAAATTTCAGATACTTCCTTCAGCGTTAGAAACAAACCTAGGAAGTCCAGAGGTAACACCACTCCTAACAAAATACTGGAATTCTTCACCAACAGCATAAGAAATAGGGGGGAAAAAGACAACTGGAAAGAAGAAATAGGAGGGCAGTTGTTCCAGCTGAGCTGGTCTTAGACCAACGAGTTCCCAGCTGACCCACAGATGATCACAGATAGTAGAACAGGCCATGTCCAACTCAGCATAACCATATAACCAAAGGCCCAAGAGAAAAAAAATAACTGGTTCTTGTTTGAAACCAATACATTAATATTTCTTATTTTCCAAGATGTACATTTAGAGCAATGATTTTTTTGTTTTTTGTTTTCCGGTCCTGGGGCTTGAACTCTGGGCCTGGATGCTGTCCCTGAGCTTCTTTTGCTCAAGGCTAATACTCTACCTTTTAAGCCACAGTGTAACTTCCGGATTCTTGAGTAATTTATTGGAGATATGAGTCTCAAAGACTTTCCTGACTATCTCAGCCTCCTGAGTAGCTAGGATTACTGGCGTGAGCCAAGCAATTGAACTTCCCAGTGACTTCTGCTTAAATCAAATCCCAAGTTTTTATATGCAATAATTTCATATTGTTCATAGCTGAAAATATTTTATAACTTTCATTTTTCCTAAATTGTAATGTGTTTTTGTTTCCAATTTGATAAAGCAGGAAGTGGCGCTGTGGCTCAAGCAGTAGAGCACTCGCCTTGAGCTTAAGAGCACAAGGACAGCACCCAAGCCCAGAGTTCAAGGCCCTCGACCGACCAAAAAAAACCCCAATTTGATAAAGCATTCTCATTTTTTTCACTGTTTTCTAATTTTATGCATCATAATGAACTATTTTTATACATGATACTGATTTTCTGGGCATTGCTAAAGGGGAGATCACAGCAAAGAACTGACCTGTAAACAACAGAAACATTTTATGGTCCTACTTTAATAGGTCAGACTCAACGTTCTATAGATCTCCAATTCATGAAGTTTGTGAATTCTATGGCTCACTCTTTTGAAGTTATTTTAAATTTTCTGTCTTTTTTCAATTTATAGAAGTGTTTGAGTCCAACTTTTGCCTTAAATGGTAGTCAAAGATGCAAATATGCTAATGACAATTATACTTTCTGAGCTGTTTACCAGTTTGAAGAGTCTACCTTCATTCACTCTATTCAGAGCTGTTCACTGTAAACTCTGTTTCAGTCCTCCAGGTTCTTTTTGTTAGTATCATTTTTAGTAAACTTACTTTCCAGTATTTCAACTTAGCTTTGTTTTGTCTGTTACTATGTTATCCGCTTCCACTAATTTGATTTGCTTTTGCTTTTTGAATTGTTAAAAATACAACAGATGACTGTAAAATGGTTTCTGACAGGCTCTGGACTTACTTCTACTCTGGCAATTTATGATTTGTTTCTTTTCTTTTTGTTTGTTTGCTGGTCCTGGTGCTTGAGCTCCGGGCCTGGGCATTGTCCTTGAGCTCCATTTGCTCAAGGTTAGTGCTCTACCACTAGAGCCACAGCCACTACTTCCAGCTTTTTTTTCTTTGTCCATCATGGAGCTTGAACTCTGGGCCTGGGCCCTGTCCCTGGGCTCTTCAGTTCAATGCTAGCGCTCTATCTCTTGAGCCACAGTGCTACTTCTGCCCAGGATGGCTTTGAACTGCCTCCTGAGTAGCTAGGATTACAAGCATGAGCCATGTGTGCCAGACTTAGTTCATGATTTCTATTTCCATCACTTTATTTTATTTTTTATTTTTATTTATCTATCACTTTTTGCTCCTTTGTTATCTTTTATTAAGTTGAGTCAAGTTCAGTTGGATTTACTCTCTAACCTGCACCCTAGCACAGCATTTTGGAAGCCAGACCCCTTTCTGTTTTCTTTTTCACATTTTTCAGACAAGTTCCTGAGTAGCCCAGTTGCTCAAACTCATACTCATCGGGCCTCAGTCTAAGTGCTCAGAAACTAGGTGTGGGACACCATACTTAGCTTGGAAGCTATGCCTTGTATTGATTTCTTTTTTTGTTAAGCTTACATTCATTACAGGGAGAGGCGTGTCTCTCACTCCATTTTTATTATTTTTATTTACATAACATTATTATGCACATTGTGTCTCCTGTTTGTCTTTCAGATGTTTAAATCAATGTTCTTCCTTCCCATCTCCACATTATGTTTCTATTTTGTTGACATTACTTTATTTAAAGGCCAACACAGTCTAGCACCACTGAAGTTTCTATTCTTACCTCCTCAACCACACCTATTGTCTCTAGAAAACTTAAACAATTCTGGTTAAACTACACTGCTACTCAGTCTTTAAATAAAATGCAAAAATATCTGCTCTCTGGTCTCATTCATGTTGTCTTCTCATTCTCTATTTAACTAATTCTTTTCTGAAAACGTATCAGGTTCTTGATTCAGCAATTCCAGTAAACAACCTATTTTTAGAGCACACTGGAAATATTAACAGATACAAATATAAATACAGCAAGGCAAAATATTGTGAATACATAAATTGAGAAAAATCCAGTGGTATTGCTGGCCCTCTGTGACAGGGAGTTCCACCTCCTTGGATTAAACCACCCATGGATTAAAAGTTTTGGGAAAACAATTGCACCTGTTCTGAACATGTACAGATTTTTTCCCCTTTTTTCCTCACCAATACTCTATAAACACTGCAATACAACTTTTTTTTTTTTTTTTTTTTTTTTTTTGTGAACTCTGGGCCTGGGCGCTGTCCCTGACTCTTCGGCTAAAGGCAAGTGCTCTACCACTTGAGCCAGTGCCATTTGGGGTTTTTTCTGGTGGTTAATTGAGTTAATGAGTCTCACCGACTTTCCTGACCAGCCTGGCTTTGAGCCACAATCCTCAGAACTCAGCCTCCTAAGTAGCTAGGATTACAGATGTGAGCTACCGATGCCAACTCAATGCAACAACTATTTACAGAACTTTTTGTGTGTATGGGTGTGCCTGTTGTGGGGCTTGAACTCAGGGCCTGGGCTCTGTCCCTAAGCTTCTTTTGCTCAAGGTTAGTGCTCTAGCACTTGAGTCACAGCTTCCCTTTCAACTTTTCTGGTAGTTTGTTGGACACAACAGTCTCACAGACTTTCCTATCTGGCTCCAAACTACAATCTTTAGATCTCAGCAGTCTGAGTAGCTAAGATTGCAGGTGCAAGCCATCAACTTCCTGCTTATTTACAGAACATTTATATCAAGGATATTATAAGTAGTTACCTAGACACAGTTTAAAGCATGCAAGAGGATGACAGGCATAGTTTACATGAAAACACAATGGCATTTTATATAAGGAACTTGAGCATTCACAGATTGGGGTATAGAACAATGGGTCCTAGAACCAACAAGAAGACAACTCAAAGTATCTCCTACTTTCTACCCAGTCCTCAAACTGCAGTTACAGAAACATCTAACTGCCACCAGGTGGCACCAAACTACAGCCAGAGTTTTTGTACAAACTGGGATACCTTAAGAGTGAATGCTGGTACCAACTGTACACACACCTCTTACTCCTCACCTATGCAGAATGACTCAGGTCACTTCATTAAATTTACAATAATGCTACATTCTGTGTGATTAAAATTCTTGGAATGTACTTACTACCTCATTTAGAAATCTAGTGTATGGGGCTGGGAAGGTGGCTCAGTGGTACAGCGCTTGCCTTGCATACCTGAGGCCCTGGGTTCGATCCCTCAGCACCACATAAGCAAAAAAGAAAAAAGCCGGAAGTGGTGCTGTGGCTCAAGTGGTAGAGCGCTAGCCTTGAGCTGAAGAGCTGAGGGACAGCGCCCAGGCCCAGAGTTCAGGCCTCACAACCAGACCCAAAAAGTAAATAAATAAATAAAAGAAATCTAGTGTATCACAAGTTGTAGGCACAAAAAGAAAGAAGGGAAGGGGAAGAGAGGAGAGGTTGTTGGTATAACGGAATAAAAAGCTCCCAAGATCAACAGTAACAATAAAGCTCTTCAGGTATCAAAATAAGATGAAGCTACTAGCTTTCAGTAGAGCACAAGTTTTACAGTACCAATCCTTCCCTCAAAGGTAGGCTTATGCCGTATTTTCCTACCCGGTTCCTGTGTATATGGGGTGGGGGTGGGGGGTAATCTAGCTATCTAGAGACAAAACATTTGCATGCATCATGAAATAAAGCTAACAAAAGATTAAGCCTGGTTACTAAAAAAAAACAAAAAACAAAAACTGCTCATCTCTTTTATAGAACACCTTCCTAATTAGGAGAATGAATCAGACGTGTATCAAAATTAATTCATGAATTTACACTTATTATAAAATCTAGTCTGTATACCTATCTTTTTATCCCCACTAATCAGTATGTTAGTTCAAGGTACTCACTCCACTTTGGAACAAATGCTTGCTCCAGGGGTATAATATGAATCACTATCCATTTAAATGTCTATAAAAATGAGAATAACACATAATAGATTATGTCCAAAAAAATTGTTAAGCTCAAAGATCACTTCCTTTTTGATAACTAAAAAGCATTCTTTTATTATAAAGATTGTATTATGTGATTAAAATAAACAACCAGAATAGTAGGTACCTTAAGGAAGAAGAGTAGGAAAACATCTTAGAATTAGATACACAAAAAGGTCAAATACTGGCCAATGTTTTGTTAATTTTTTTGGAAGTAAGTACATGCATATTTGTTGTGTCATTTGTATTTTTTACATGCTATAATATTTTATGACCTATTTTTAAGTATTTTTCATATTTTTACATGCTTTAACTATTTTGTTGTATTTTTAAGATACACTCTTCATAAACCCTCTTACATATATTCAGTTGTACAGGCTGAAAGTAAAGCAATTCCATATATAATTATGCTTATGGTATCCACCATGGTGCTCAAGGCCCAGACCCTGACTGTTTGTGATAGCATTATATTGTAAGTAAACCAGCAAATGTATGTAGTGATGAAGAATACAAAAGGGTTTCATGATAACTTTTCCTTACAAGTTAGTTCTCAAAGACATCAGAACCAAAAGAAATACTTTAATTTATGCTTCATAGTCCAAATGATCAAAACAGCATTCCCACTATAAAGTTAGAGGCCATCAGCTTAAATACCTAACAAAGTCAACTAACATGCATTATGTTCAATCAAAACTGGCTATTGTGAGTCTCATGTAGGTCTTTAAGACCCACACGTTACACAGATGGGAATGAAGAATGGATAGGGACAATGATTCCTCCTCCACTTGAAACAGCACTGCACCAAAGAACCCAACTTTTTAAGCCTAAAAAGAAATCATGGCTGGCCAATTATCTATCTAAATCTCTATCACTTTTAGCTTATTGTAGCTATACATTAAGAACACCTATAGCCCAAACTACGAGTCTATAGACACTAATTTAGTGGAACAAAAATAGTAACTATTATGAAGTTGTGAATGAGGTGCTAAGGAGTTCAGTTGGTTTTAGGTAATTTTATTTACTGAACCCAAAGCCTTGGGCACACAAGGAAAGCTCTTTGTCACTTGAGCCATCCCTCCAACTAACTCTTTTGTTACTATTTTATTTTTGAGACAGGGTTGCATTAAGCTTACTAGTCTGCTTTTGAACTTGCCAACCTCCTGCCTCTAAGTTCCAGATAGCTAGGATTATTAACATAAACCACCATAACTGACTTAGATAATTATTTGAATGTCTTCTGTTTTCAAATATTTTGAAAACAAGTTTTTATTTTTACTTCTTATTGCTATTATAAAGGTGATATACAGAGGGGTTACAGTTACATACATCATGTAATGAGTACATTTTTTTTTTTTTTTTGGACAGTCATAGGGCTTAAATTCAGGACCTGGGCACTGTCCGAGACCTTTTGCTCAAGGCTAATTAGGTTTACCACTTTGAGCCACATCTCCACTTCTGGTTTTCTGGTGGTTAATTAGAGGTAAGAGTCTCACAGACTTGCTGGACGCCAGTGTCTCACGCCTGTATAATCCTAGCTACTCAGGAGGCTGAGATCTGAGGATTGTAGTTCAAAGCCAGACCAGACAGGAAAATCTGTGAGACTCTTATGTCCAACAAACCACCAGAAAACCGGAAGTGGCGCTGTGGCTCAAGTGGTAGAGCAAACTTGCCTTGAGCTGAAGAGCTGAGGGACAGCGCCCAGGCCCAGAGTTCAAGCCCCACAAACAAAAAAACAAAAAAACAAAAAAACTCTCTCAGATGCCCAGGCTCGCTTTGAACCAGGATCCTCAGATCTCAGCTTCCTGTATAGCCAGGATTACAGGTCCAGCATGAATACACTTCTTTTTGGACAATGTCACCCCTTCTCTCACAGTTTAAATGTGTATTTTATTTTTTTAAGTTTGCTTAAAACTCCATTTTTTGTGTTTTCTTCTTCAGTATGATCAATTAGACACAGGACCTTACAAATGAGAGGTAAGTACTCTACTACTAAATTGTATCCCAACCTTTGGGGTTTTTTGTTATCATTTAAAAATTTTTTAATTGTAATTATAAAGAAGATGTACAGCGGGGTTAAGTTAAATAAATCAGGTAGTGTACATTTCTTTTTTCTGATTTTTGGCTGGTTGGGGGGCTTACTTAAACTTTGGGCCTGGGTGCTGTCCCTGATCTCTTTGGTCAAGATTAGTGCTCCAGGGGCTGGGAAGGTGGCTCAGTGGTAGAGTGCTTGCCTTGCATGCCTGAGGCCCTGGGTTCGATTCCTCAGCACCACATAAGCAAAAAAAAAAAAAAGATTAGTGCTCCACCACTGTGACCACAGTTCCACTTCCAGTTTTTGAGTGGTTATTTGGAATTAAGAGTCCTACAGGAACTTTCCTGCCCAGCCTGGTTTTGAACTGTGATCTTAGCCTTCTGAGTAGCTAGGATTACAGGCGTGAGCCCAAGAATGACTGGCATCTGTCAAGTCCTGGGGTCCCAGACAAGGGCTGCCATCTCAAGCTTGCTTCAAACTCTTTTGCTGCTGGGTTTTTTGTTTTTTTGCCAGTCCCAGGGCTTGAACTCAGGGCCTGAGCTCTGTCCTTGAGCCGCTTTGTTCAAGGCTAGCAGTCTACCACTTGAGCCATGGGGCTACTTCCAGCATTTTTTCCTGTTTATGTGGTACTTACTGAGGAATCAAACCCAGGGCTTCATGCATGCTAGGCAAGCACTCTACCACTGAGCCACATTGCCAGCCCTCTTTCAAACTCTTAAAAGCCCAACACACTGAGACAATGCTTGAAAAGACCACAGCAGTAAGATTTTTCTTGCCAGGTGCTAGTGGCTCATATTTGTGCTTCTATCTACTCAAGAGGCTGAGATCTGAGGATCACAGTTCAAAGCTAGCCTGAGTAAGAGACCTATGAGGCTCTTATTCCCAATGAACCACCAGAAAACCAGAAGTGGAGCTGTGGCTCAAAGTGGTAGAACAGTAGCCTTGAGCACACAAGCTCAGGGACAGTGGCCAGGCCCAGAGTTCAAGCCTCTTGACTTCCTTAATCTTACTAGTCTCCTTTTCCCTCTCTTCCTCATACTCCAAATTCTAGCCATACTGAATCTCTTTTGGCAACTTAAATAACCCATTTCGACCTGCCAAATGCTTCAAACCCCTTCCCTTCCTATGTCACACTCTTGGGGAGGCATTCTGTGACCTCCCTGCCATTCCTATGCCATTTTCTCCCATAAAACTTAGCTAATCTTATCATCATAATCATTCCTTTTCATTGTAATAACTTGTTATCTTCTCACAAAACAGAAAGCCCACTGAAGAAAAATAGTGGCTCTTGTCTAACACATGAAAAACCACTTCTACACATGGCACAAGGCAAATCCTCAGAAGTCCTAACAGATGGCTGGCTGAAAAAATGGGATGGATCTGCCTAGGATGTGTTTTAAGTAAACATCCAGAGCTGCACTATTCACATATGTGATCTGTCCTTACCTGAGAACACTTGTAAGACTAGCAAACCAAACAGTGGGTTAGGGTGATGAATGAGTAGGGAAGAGGTTGATATCAAAGAATGTGAGAAATAATCTGGGTGCCAGTGGCTCATGCCTATAATCCTAGCTACTCAGGAGGCTGAGTTCTGAGGATCGTGGTTCAAAGCCAGCCCAAGCAGGAAAGTCCGAGAGACTCTTATCTCCAACAAACCACTCAGAAAACCTGAAGTGACACAGTGGCTCAAGTAGTAGAGTGCTAGCCTTGAGCTGAAGAGCTGAGGGACAGCATTCAGGTCCAGTGTTCAAGCCCGATGACAAAAAAAAAAAAAAAAAAAAAAAGAATGTGAGACGTTAATAAAACTACACTATATTAGAAATTTTTGCTAAGTAAGTTTGTTTTATCTGCTGTTTCCATAAAAAAGTAAGTATCAGTAGGGCACCAGTGGCTCACACCTTTAATCCTAGCTACTCAGGAGGCTAAGATATAAGGATTGCAGTTCAAAGACAGCCTGAGCCAGTAAGTCTATGAGATTCTTATCTCCAACTAATCACCAAAAAGCCAGAAGTGAGCTGTTACCAAGCCCTGAGCTCAAGTCCCAAAACCAGCGCGCGCCCATGCACACACACAATATCTAAGATGACAGGTAAGTTAATCTGTTTCATCAAAGTAACATTTTACTATTTGTAGCATATATATCCCATAATACCATGTTGTAAAACTCAAAAAAACACAGCAAAAAAAATTTTTAATTCTTTTTTCTGTGTGTCGGTCATGGGGCTTGAACTCTGGGCCTGGGTGCTGTCCCTCAGCTCTTCAGCTCAAGGTGAGCGCTCTACCACTTGAGCCACGCGCCACTTCCAGTTTTCTAGTGGTTTATTGGAGTTAAGAGTCTCACAGAGTTTCCTACCCAGGCTGGCTTTGAACCGCGATCCTCAGATCTCAGCCTCCTGAGTAGCTAGGATTACAGGTGTGAGCCACCAGCACCCGTCTATTTTTTTAATTCTACACAATTCACATTTAGTTTCTCCTCAGTCTGAATTAATAAAAATTATATTAGACAAATTGTTGGATAGCAAAATTTAAATTAACTACTGCTAAAAGTCTAAATAATAAAGGAATGAATGCTACTAGTTTTCAAAACAAAAATCTTTTAATGATCTAACCTAGATATACTTTTTCCCCTTTATGTAAAGTATATTTTGTAAATGGTATAAAAAAGTATTTAAAATAATTTCTGCTTTATTAATTGAAAGAGCCACTCCTTACTTTTGGCCACTGTTTTCTCCTTTATATAATCAGTCAGTGAGACACATAGCTGAGAGCAATAAAAAATCAGTGGCCTTTTTTTTTTCAGTAGTGGAGCTTGAATTCTGGGCCTGGGTGCTGTCCCTGAGCTCTTCAGCTCAAAGCAAGTGCTCTAACACTTGAGGCACAATGCCACTTCTGGTTTTCTGGTGGTTTATTAGAGATAAGAGTCTCACGACTTTACTACTCCAGCTGGCTTTGAACTGTGATCCTCAGATCTCAGCCTCCTCAGTAGCTAGGATGACAGGTGTGAGCCACCGACACCTGGCTCAGTAGCTATTTTAAAGAGAGAGATGTTGGTTGGTTGGCTGGTTGGTTTTCACCATATTGAGGACTGATCCCACAAGGGCTCTAAACTTGCTAGACAAACACTTTATTATATAAGCTAATTCCCAAGCCTCTGTTTTAAAATGATAGCTTGAAAAGCAGGAGCTTTGTTTTGTTTTCTTTTTAGAGCAGAGGATGCATTAAAAAATGACATTCTACTAAATAAAACTCTATTCATTAAATGTCATGTTAAATTTACACTCTTCTATATCTCCATAATCAAATACCACATGGTTTATTTGAACACTCTTTTAATATGGTCTAATGGTTTTTTGTTTGTTTTGTCAGTTGTGGGGCTTGAACTCAGAGCCTGGGCACTGTCCCTGAGCTGGTTTTGTTTTGTTTGTTCTTTGGGGGGGTTTTTTGGTTTTTGGTTTTTGTTTTGTTTTGTTGCTAGTCCTAGGGCTTAAACTCAGGGCACTGACCCTGAGTTTTTTTTGCTCAAGGCTAGCACTCTACCCTTTGAGCCACAGCGCCACTTCTGACTATTTCTGTGTATGTGGTACTGAGGAATTAAACCCAGGGCTTCATGTATGACAGGCAAGCACTCTACCACTAAAGCACATTCCCAGCCTTGTTTTTTGCTTTTTAAACTCAAGGTTTGTGCTCCACCACTTTGAGCCACAGCTCCACTTCTACTTTTATAATGGTTCATTGGAGATAAAAGTCTCATGGCCTTTGCTGCCTAGACTGGCTTCAAACAGGGATTCTCAGTTCTCAGCCTTATGAGTAGCTAGGATTACAAGTGTTAGCCACTAGTGCCCAGCTTTGGCATAATGATTTTTAAATGACAGTTAAGAATTTAGAGAGCTTAGTAACCAAAAGGACTTCTATACTGTAATTCACCCATACTTTTCTCTATGTTAGTACCTAAAGGCTATAGATATATTTTAATATATAAGTCCAAGTAAACAGAGATGTTGAAGAAGATTCTAATCATTGAATTGATTTTTTCACACTTGAATTATCTAAAACGAGGCTGTATCTTAAAATTTACAGTGTTTTAAAATGTTAAATAGGGCCATCATTTTCCCCTACTGGTATAAAAGTAATGTTTCTTATGAACATTAAGATACTAAAACATCCTTCCAATAGTGTTTTCTGATTTGAGTCACAATACAATTAAAATTCAAATTATTCTAGAATAAAAACTAGAATAACTATAAAGTTAATATTTTGCCATTTTAGAAAACCTACAACTAATGGAATAAAATAGATAACTGGGAAAAATCATTCTTTAAAACTTTAAGAAAATGCCTATATTTTAGAAGAGGAAATAAAAGGAAGGATAATGGGGGGGGGAGTGGGGAAAGATAATGTGCAGTCAGCAGTAGCTTCAAGGAGTTAGATCTAGAGCTTTATCTAAAGAAACAAATGTCAGGAGCAAGGATAACTCAAATGGCGAACTATTTAGGAGGAAAAATACTATTTTATATTTCTTTTCTCTTTAAGGAGGAATCATTGTCACCCTTCAGACAAAATTATGATAATACGTAGATGAAATAATTGTTATGAAATACAAAACTGCAAACATTCTTAATGAATTAAAAACCAACCTACCAGTATTGTCTTCCTTCTGGCTCAATCTGTTTCACCTGCAGGGATCCTAGGATAGGGGCTCCTTTTCAGGTCCCCAGTTTTTCATGTCGATCTTCTACCTCCCTGTGGCAACAATATTTTATAATTAAGAGTCCTTTTGTGCCACAGGGAGGATTTCTGAAGGTATAACAAATACAAAAGTTATCACAGCTCAGCATGAAGTCAAATTAGTCTTGACATTTTTCAAGAAAGAAATTTGGCTTCTTATTTTTCAAAAGAAAACCTGATTGGATTTTCTTAAACTGCATTTCAAAACCTAAACTTTCACTTTTTTACAGTGCTACATTTTTATTGAATCATATGGAAAATCCCTGCATTTATCTATCCTGTATCTTTAAATACAATTCTGTTGTTCACTAAGAGGTTTTTTTAAAGTTTACCTCATAATTTAACTATAAGAACAACACTGTAGAGTGTGTATGCACACACACATGCATGAACACACATGTACTTGCTTTGGTTTGGGAGTTTCATTTGGAGAATTTTTTGGTAGAACTGGGGTTTGAACTCAGGACCTTGAGCTTGCTAAGCAGTCCCAACCCACTTTTAATGATGCCTCATTAAGAGTCAAAGTCCTGCCAATACTGATCAGAACAGATATAGGCAGCTTAAAAGATTACTTCACAGCCAATGTTTATTAATAAAAATTAGTAAGTCTACTTGTATAACATGAGGTAGTAATCCTTAAAATATATCTTTAATGGGACTGGGAATGTGACTTAATGGTAGACTGCTTGCCTTGTATGCATGAAGCCCTGAGTTTGATTCCTCAGTACCACATAAACAGAAAAAGCCGGAAGTGGTGCTGTGGCTCAGGTGGTAGAATGCTAACCTTGAGCAAAAGAAGTACAGGGACAGTGCCCTGAGTTCAAGCCCCAAGACTGGCAAAAAAAAAAAAAAAAAAGAGGGACGGGGGAGGGAGAAAATGTAAAGGAAAAAAAAAAACAGCAGTCATCTGGGCATGGTGGTACATGCCTGTCATCTCAGTCACAGCCAGGGCAACATAGAGAGACAAATCTCTAAAAAGAAAAAGAAGGAGGAGGAAAAGGAGGAGGAGGGGGAGGAGGCGGAGAGAGGAAGGAGGGGAGAGGGTGGGGGAGGAGGAGGAAGAGGAGAAGATGATCAAATGTTTCCTTGCTAGTAAGATTTCGTTTTGCCAAGCACTGGTGGCTCAGGCCTATAATTCTAACTACTCAGGAAGCTGAGATCTGAGGATTGCAGTTTGAAGCCAGCCTGGGCAGTAAAATCTATCGGATTTTTATCTTCAAAAACCTACCAAAAAAGACGAGTGTGGAGCTGTAGTTCAAGTAGTAGAGCACTATGGAGCAAAAAGCTAATGCCCAGGCCCTGATGTTTAAGCCCCAGGACTGATACACACAAGTGCACATGTGCAGGCACACACACACACACACACACACACACACACACATAGAGCCTGGGCACTGTTCCTCAACTCTTCAGCTCAAGGCTAGCACTCTATCACTTGAGCTACAGTGCCACTTCTGGCTTTTTTCTGCTTATGTGGTGCTGAGGAATCGAACCCAGCAACTAATGTATGCAAGGCAAGCATTCTACCTCTGAGCCACCTTCCCAGCCCTAATTAAAAATTTTAAGACCCAATTATGACTTTGAGGCAAAACTCATCTCTAAGTATGACATCAGTATGGGTCTGACATAACACTTTAGATAGCCGTATTTATTTTTGATAACTACTTTTTTAATTTAAATAACATTAAGGCATATAACACTTAGCATATAACAAAAGAAAATATACTGGAAATTTTACATAAATTGTTTCTTCTCTCTCTCAGGGTCTATGTAACCCAGGCTGACCTTAAACTGGAAATCCTCCTGCCTCAGCCTCTCAAGTGCGAGAATTACAAGCAAGGGCCACCACAACTAGCCAGTATTTCCTAACTGCAATGTACTTAACACTGCATTCCACAAAAGAAAACAATACAGCTGTGTTCCAGGGTGATCACATGCTAAGTGGAAATACAAAGAAAAATAAGCTCCATAACAGAAGACTGGAAAAGAGAGTCTTTAATGCAGCAGCAGCTGTGGAAAGTTTGAAGTAGTTGGGCCTAATGAATAATACCTGAGCACACTGTGGATCCAAGAAATTGAGGGGAAGCTCAGAAACATCAACAGCCAGCCCATGCCTGGCAAAAGGGCAGCAGGCAAAGAGCTAAGAGAACGCAGTGCTTGAGTAGACTGGGCCACATTATGAAAGGTATACTTCTGGATGATTCAATGAGTAAATCCCACTGCTTTTAGCAAAAGAATGGCTTTTGAAATCTAACAAACAGTCCAACTGGATGAAAATGTACATGCCAGAGCACATTGAGTTTAGAAGGAATAACAAGAAAAAGAGTACATACTGAGGGTATGAAGCATTTGATTTTTTTTAAGTAAAAGTAAAATAAAGGAGGAAAATGTTAACAGAGATGTAAACAAAATTAAACAAATGTTCTGCTTAAATGTATAAAAGACCAGTCCAAATTTGAATGTATACAGAAGGTGCTAATGAAGTCAAGGAAAACTGTGTAACAAGAACTGTGCTTTAACTTTTATTTTATGGAATCCTCACAATATTGAATTTCTACTTAGGACACTAGAATCCGAAATAAATCTGCCAAGTGATAAAAAGTGAAATTTGAAACCAGAACACATGACAATATTTTTTCCTTTGCTACTCAAGAAAGTCACTTAAAAACTAAAAAGAATATGTAACTCAAAAAGTAACCAAGGAGGGGCTGGGAAGATGGCTCAGTGGTAGAGTGCTTGCCTTGCATGCCTGAGGCCCTGGGTTCGATTCCTCAGCACCACATAAGCAAAAAAGAAAAAAAAGCCGGAGGTGGCGCTGTGGCTCAAGTGGTAGAGCGCTAGCCTTGAGCTGAAGAGCTGAGGGACAGCGCCCAGGCCCAGAGTTCAGGCCCCACTACCGGACCCAAAAAAAAAAAAGTAACCAAGGAATTCCCTAACACATTTGACTACTCAGACTCTTTTCTGTTTTTCAAAATACAAGCATTCCCTAAGGTTCATTGCTTAACTCTATGTCCTTTTGTTCTCTAACACAGGGAAACAAATATAAAATTTCAGTATCTTCCATCATAGGAAAATCTCTCAAATCCCTTTGCCCTTGGAGATCTGATTTGTTTCCATGGCTTCAAATGAAGATGAGTCCCACATCACCCTCAAATCATCCAATCTCCCTGACTTCAATCACCGGGCTTTACTTAGATACCTGGACATCTTCCATTTGCCCCTCTACATCTATTCTCCACCTGTTTCACCCTTCTCTCTGTCCCAAGAGACTGACTTCATCAACAGGGCTCATTTGGCTTCAGACTGGGCTTGGTTAATGGAGTGTTTTAGCCAGGGGTTAGAGAGAGGGAGGAGAATAAAACCAGGGAACTTAGCCCCTGGACCAATTTCTGTGAAATGCCTGCCAACTATCTGTGTCCTTTTTTGGCATTTTAAGTAGCCCTCCCCTCTTCCTGGACCTGGAGGCAATAGACAGAAACAGGTCTGTCACTGTCAGCAGGAGTGATTCCTTCTCCTATGGGATCACTGTGCTTACCCACAAGTTCCTAACAAGCCCTTGATCACAAATTGCCCTCATCTGGGCATGCCTCCTCTTCTGTAATAGGATTCAGACTGTACCGTTATGTATCTTTAAATACTTAAAACATTCCTTCTTAGATGCTTTGACTCAACTCAAAATGAACCTATTACCAAACTTATCAGCTTCCCTCCTTCAAATCCTAAGATAACATCATCACTTGTGGCCTAAACAACAAGGAAAACTTCCTATATACCTCCCTCCCTTGTTATATCCTGGCCTGCTAGACCTTACATAGCAGTACGCTCCTCTGTGCCTGTTTCTACTACTTTGTTTTAATATTTCTCAGGGGCTGGGAAGGTGGCTCAGTGGTAGAGTGCCTGCCTTGCATGCATGAGGCCCTGGGTTCGATTCCTCAGCACCACATAAGCAAAAAGAAAAAAAGCCGGAAGTGGCGCTGTGGCTCAAGTGGTAGAGCACTAGCCTTGAGCTGAAGAGCTGAGGGACAGCACCCAGGCTCAGAGTTCAGGCCCCACGACCGGACCCAAAAAAATAAAATAAAATAAAAAATAAAATATTTCTCAAATCATCCTTCAATGCCTACAATAGCTAGTCTCCCTGTCTCATCTTTTCCCTACAACTTAACCTATATCCACAGATAGTAATTCCACAGTACTTCCTACCCACAACCTTCTAAGTCGTTCGGCTTATTTCTATGCTTAATTACCAACTCTTGAGATCTAATCAAGTTTGTGTCCTTTGTTGTTGCTGGTTTTGTTGTTGAACTCAGGGTCTGGGCTCTATCCCTTAGCTTTTCCGTTCAAGGTTAGTGCTCTACCAATTTGAGCCACAACTCCACTTCTGGTTTTCTGATGGTTAATTGGAGACCTTCCTGCCCTGTCTGGCTTTGAACCACAATCCTCAGTAGCTAGGATTACAGGCAGGAGCCAGCAGCAGCCAGCTATTTATAAAATGTTTATGTTCAAATCTCTAGCGAATCTAAGATGTACTCTCACCACACCACTCTCCACACTCATCTATAGCAGGCTCCCAGGCTGGAGGGTCTCCGCAGGTACTGGGAAGATGTGGCAGGCACTGGGAAGATGTGGCAAGATCACTATCGTTCACTACCACTCCTCAGTTACTAAGGCTGATGTTCCTGTCACAAGCAACTCAGCACAGGTTTACGTGAATTTGCCTGCTTTTAAACTTTCAAAGTATTTGTTTTCTCCTACAAAATGTAAGCCACAGCTGTGAAAAGAAATGTAGACTTTTAGTCTACAAAGAGGTAAATAAAGCAAAATAGCTACAATTCCTTTAACAAAGTGAGACTCCCTTTTATACAAGAAATAATGAAGATGATTAGATGCAAATCACTGTGTGATTTTAGGACTGCCAGCTGGATAAGAAATGTTTTTGGTGTGGACACATACATGCAGAATGAAAGAAGAAATACTTCACTGGAAACTCAACAATGATGTAACAAATTAGTAAATTTAACACGGAACACTTTTTATAGTGATATAATCTAAATTATAATGTAGGAGCATTCCAGGAAGTGTTTCCAAGATGTATTCAAGAAAATTTTTTTCTATATGAGCATTTGTTATTTGTTTTGTTTTTTGAGACTGGGTCTCGCTGTGTAACTCAGACTGGTCTTCAAACTGGACTTAGCCTCTCAAGTGCTTGGATTACAGGCATTTACTATCATGTCTGGCTCTAACCAGAATTTAATTGCCCTAGTTCACTTTGCTTTTCTTCCCAGTCACTCTCTTTTCCAAAATGTATGCACATTTGGTATTTGGTTACATATGTTCATCACCACACTGACCCAATTACCTAACAGGAAATACCCATCGGCTAAGTCAAGGTAACCTTTATTCTTGGTACATGTTCTAGAAATCTGACACATGAAAACTGATTCAGAGTTGAATTCATTCAAAAGTGCACAATTCTTTAAGATAGAAACAGAAGTTCATATTTCCTGATTTAAAATCTAATCTATGACTATTAGCAATCCTTGTAAAGTAACATTAACTTACAAGCCAGAATGGAACTAAACAGGTAAGATAATCTTTTGAGGTATTTTAATATAATCTTAGAGTAGCATATATGATTTGCTAACATTTCCTTCTATGGTTTAAGAAAAACAAACAAAGCACATTACCAATTTTTTTTAAATCACAAAGTTTGTTGACCCAAATTGCCCATATCCCCTTTGATGGAAATAACAATCACTCTCATCTCTGCCCTGCAAATTATATATCTCCTTCCAAGTCTAAAATGACTGAGAAAATTAAAGTACTTCAGTAGATTATATCCACTGTCCATTGGAAAAAAAAAATGTTCTTAACCTAATTAGTTTAATAAAAGAAACACTGTAAATTATAAAACATTTGGTCACTCTGCTCTGGCATTTTAATATGCTAAACATTCCAATTTTCCTACTATGCAAAAATGCTATTGTAATTGGTTGTTGTTGGGTTTTTTTGGGGGGAGGGGAGAGGGTCAGTCCTGGGGCTTGAACTCAGGGCCTGGCCACTGTCCCTCAGCTTCTTTGTGCTCAAGGCTAGCATTCTACCACTTGAGCCACAACACCACTTCTGGCTTTTTCTGAGTAGTTTATTGGAGATAAAAGTCTCACTGACTTTTGTGCCCAGGCTGATCAAAACCTCCTGAATAGCTAGGCCTGAGCCACCAGTGCCTAATGGTATTATAATTTTTTAAGTTTCCAATTTGCTGCCTAAATTGTTCGTGTGTGTGTTTGTGTGTGTGTGTGTATGTGTGTGTGTGTGTGTGTGTGTCTGTGTGTCTGTGTCTGTGTCTCTGTGTCCTGGAGCTTGAACTCAAGAGCCTGGGTGCTCTCCCTGGGCTTTTTTGCTAAAGGCTAGTGCTCTACCACTTGAGCTACCAGCTTCACTACCAGCTTTTTGGTGGTTCATTAGAGATAAGAGTCTCATGCGCTTTACTGCCCAAGCTGGCTTTGAACTGTGATCCTCACAGATCTCAACCTCCATGTAGCTAGGACTACAGGTGCCAGTCACTGACACTTAGCTGGTCTTTTTTGTTTTTCATCAAAACATCAAAGAAAATTCAAAAACCTCAAAACTTAAGCCTCAACTTAAGCTTTTCCATTTTTTTTGTGAGTTATGAGTGTTTCCTTTGCAATAACATGAACTCCAACAAACTACTCTATGTAATAATAAAAGTAGCTGTTCTACCTACCTTTTTCCTCTAGAAGAAAATTAATCTCCGAATTGACACTTCTATCTTCACAGTAGGAAACTTTCCAAACCCCAAGAAAGTATATATAATAACTACTGGGAATCAAGCATTAGTCAAGACTGTATAGTCATGAAGCCTACGTGAAGTGATTAGCTTCCATCTGATAAAAATGAGCTGATCACTGAGTGCTTCACCTGGTGTCTGGCACAGTCATCATAACTGCTCAGACAAGAAAGGTAACTCTTTTTATCCCTCAACTCAACAAAAAAAATGTTAGGGAAAAACCAGTTTAAGGTGAAGAGGCCAGCACCACAGGTCATGCCAAGATGGCAAATACTCAAAACTTGTCATTGTAATAGCTTGCTACACTTATAGAAATGTATTGAAACATTTAAGAACGTTCTTTCTAGTTGTAAAGCAATTTTAATGGTTCTTGTTTTAACATTTACACAGCTTAAGATAAATTTTTGTATTCATTGTTTATATAAATCACTATGGCTCTTCTGTGAAGATATTCGCATTTTCTTTATGGTCATGGCAAAACTTTATAAAGATTTTCCAGAGAATTATGCATGCTAATCCCAAATTAAACATACCACCATCTCACCACAGATGGAAACACCAAGATGTCTAAGATGACAGAAAAGGAAGAGGAATCTTACTGATCTCTACAAAGATACTTCTGACCTAAGGAACAAAATTCATACTGCTGCACCAGGATTAATTCAAAGAAAATGTTATAAAATGAGAAGACCATATTTATTTTTTAATTAAAACGTTAACTTATAAACTAACATACTGACTTCTTAAAGTAAATGACAACTAGGATTTGTACTAAAAAAATAGCAGCTGAGCACCGGTGGCTCACACCTGTAATCCTAGCTACTTAGGAAGCTGGTATCTAAGGATAACGGTTCAAAGCTAGCCCAGGCAGGAAAGTCCATGAGACTCTTGTCTCCAATTAATCACCAGAAAACCAGAAATGGCGCTGTGCTCAAAGTGGTAGAGTGCTAGCCTTGAGCAAAATTTGCTCAGGGACAGTGCCCAGTCCTTGAGTTCAAGCCCTACAACCAACAAAAAAAAAAAAATTATGTAACTTTTTGTTATATACAGCAATTCACTTAAATAGTTCACTGGCTTCCTACTATACATTATATACGTACATATATATGCATATTATACATATACAACTATACATTAAAAAGAAGTTCTTCAATGCAAGGTTCACCTAGCATAGCAACACTAAAGCTTAAAAAATAAGGGCTTAAAATAATCGATGCTTTGAGATGTCTACCTGGCTCCACGTTCTCGGTCTCAACTTCTTGCTCTTCTGCCACATCTTGCATCATGTAAGTCTCATCATCATAAACCAGAACCTGGGCCGCATAGCCCTGTTCCAATCTGGCACTTGGAACTGGTTCCACAATCACTGCTGGATATTGAGAAACTTTTTCATTTTCCTACAAGAGCACATTTTAAAAACAATCATTTTACTCAAAAATTCTGGATTCATGTATAAATTCTTAAGTTCATATAGTCCCAAGCAACCCACAGTTTCATGTACTATACATATTTTTTAAAAAAGAGATAGACAGGACTAACTTTAATAGACTAAACATTTTAAATATTCAGGACTAACAAATTAAGACAGCTGATTAAAATCATGCATATAATTATACTACTGCCCACTGAAGCAGTAGTAAAAAAACTTTATTTTATGTGTAATTCCAGAGGGAGAAAGATAAGGACAACAAATAAGTGGTAATAGTGGTAGTAGATAGTTCAGCAAGCTTAGTAAAGCCAAACCATAGCCTGACAGCAAAAAGAAAAAGCTGTAAGGACACACGGTGCAGTGGAGAATCCACAGAAAACACCACCGATTGCTTCTGGAAATGGCATAGCAAGTAGAAGGGAAAGAGGAAGAATTATAAGAAAGTCCATGTAAAACTGTTAGGACCAACTCTTTCCCGCCATGATACAATCATCTGCTTTTACTTTATAGAGAGGAAAAAACAAAATATTTGAAGTATAATAGGAACATTTGCTATTATTAATACCAGTTTCCAACATCAAAAAGTTTCCAGTCAACTTTTTCATCCCCTACTTCAATAAGCAGTCAAATGTTACTAGACATTAAAGGAAAGTCATTTCATAAAATACATATATATATTGGGGGGGACAGTCCTGGGGCTTCAACTCAGGGCACTGTCCCTGAGCTTCTTTTGCTCAAGGCTAGCACTATACCACTTGAGCCACAGCGCTATTTCTGGCTTTTTCTGCTTATATGGTACTGAGGAATTGAACCCAGGGCCTCATGCATGCAAGGCAAGCACTCTACCACTGAGCAACCTTCCCAGCCCCATAAGATATATATTTTAATGTTTATATTCCTAACAGAAATATAATGTCTACAAAGCAATTTAGTAAAGAACATCCAAAAATAAAACACAAAATCACCCTTAGAAATTATGACAAAACAGGGCTGGGAAGGTGGCTCAGTGGTAGAGCGCTTGCCTTGCATGCATGAGGCCCTGGGTTCGATTCCTCAGCACCACATAAGCAAAAAGAAAAAAGCCGGAAGTGGCACTCTGGCTCAAGTGGTAGAGCACTAGCCTTGAGCTGAAGAGCTGAGCGACAGCGCCCAGGCCCAGAGATCAGGCCCAACGACCAGACCCCAAAAAAAGAAAGAAATTATGACAAAACAGCTAAAATGAAGAAGGCCAAGAGATAGCTCAATATTAAGGCACCTGCCTAGAATGCATGAGTCCCTAGTTTCAATCTAAGAGGAAGAAGAGGAAAAGGAGGAGGAGGTGGAGGAGGACGAGGAAGAGGAGGAGAAAAAGGAGGATATAGTACAATGTAAGACAAAACTGAGGTAATCATCTGATGAAAAAAGGCGAAAAAAATTTTTAGAAAAATAGAAAATAGGGTTGGGAAGGTGGCTCAGTGGCAGAGTGCTTGCCTTGCATGCATGAGGCCCTGGGTTCCATTCCTCAGCACCACATAAGCAGAAAAAAAGCCGGAAGTGGCTCAAGTGGTAGGGTGCTAGTCTTGAGATGAAGAGCTAAGAGACAACGCCCAGGCCCAGAGTTCAGGCCCCATGACTGATGGGGGGAAAAAATTCATTTCATGCATTGATTTCTATGAATGAAACTGAAATGTAAGATACTGAATGCCTAACCTCTTGATTTTCTACTCCATCGCTGGAAAGATCCAAAACAGAACCCCCACCATCAGCCACTGCTGATGACATTGTTCCCTGAGGAAACTTCAAATGCTATGCATCAGTGTCATTAAAGCTTCATAGATAATGACCAGGCAAAGAGATCTGCATCATTATGTGGGAAAAGTCAGTAGTGATGGAGTATAGTAGAGATCCAGAAATCCAGTCTTCTAAAGATGATTAATTCAAGAGCCTAAAAAAAGGAAAAGTTTGAACAGTTATCAAAAATACAAAGGAATGGTATATAAACCATAACATATTTTGCAGTCAAATAATTTATTAATAGTTTAGCTATGAAAAATAATGGATTTTACATCTCTAACTCAAAAGAGGGCTGTAGTGAGTATTCTAATTCTTAAAATACTAATATGTTAAAGATTAGTAAGAGTTTAATATTCAAGCTCAGTTACTAACTGAACAAGTGCTTATCATGTAAAAGTGAAATTATTAGAGGAGATAAATTGTTACAACTTCCTTTACAAACATACAAATTTTATATAACAAAGAGCCAAGGGCCAGTAGCTCATGCCTATAATACTAGTTATTAAGAAGGCTGAGAGTTGAGGTTCAAAGCCATCCAGGGCAAAAAAGCCTGTGAGGGCTAGGAAGGTGCCTTAGTGGTAGATTGCTAGCCTAGCATACATGAAGCCCTGGGTTTGATTCTTTAGTACCACATAAACAGAAAAAGCTGAAAGTGGCACTGAGACTCAAGTGGTAGAACACTAGCCTTGAACAAAGAAGCTCAGAGACAGTGCTCAGATCCTGAGTTCAAGCCTCAAGATCATTACAAAACAAAAACAAGGATAAAACAAAAAAAGACAACAATAATCCCATAATTCTACTCCATGAAAGCTCCTTGTTACCATATCAGATAGAATTTCTAAAATTTCTTCTCTAAACATACAAACAGTAATAGTAAAATAAACTTTACTTACAATTTGAATATTAACTGGTCTAAGCATCCTTTACGATTTTCACAAGTTGCCAAGAGCCAAAACCTGAACTAGCAGTTCTCTGGAACTACTAGTAGGATGGGAAAAGAGTATTAATATAATTCTATTAAAAAGCATTTTGTCCCAAATAGGGATGACTCAAGATAATAAATGCTTATTAAAGCAAATCATCACTAAAGCCTCATAACACACACTTACATGAGTATGGAAAAAAATCTTTCTAGGCTGGGCACTGGTAGCTCACACCTGTAGTCCTAACTACTCAGGAGGCTAAATTCTGAGGATCACAGTTCAAAGCCAGCGCAGGCAGGATAATCTGTGAGATTCTTATCTCCGATTAACTAGCAAAGTGAAGTGGTGACATTGTCCAAAAAGAAATGTACTTTTGGGCTGGGAAGGTGGCTAACTGGTAGAGCGCTTGCCTTGCATGCCTGAGGCCCTGGGTTCAATTCCTCAGCACCACATAAGCAAAAAAAAAGAAAAAAGCTGGAAGTGGTGCTGTGGCTCAAGTGGTAGAGTGCTAGCCTTGAGCTGAAGAGCTAAGGGACAGCTCCCTGGCCCAGAGTTCAGACCCCATGACCAGACCCCCCCCCCAAAAAAAAAAGAAATGTACTTTTTACTGACTTATGTAACTATTAACACCTCTGTACATCTTTATAAGAACAAGTAGTAGAGCACAAGCCTTGAACAAAAAAGCTCAGGGACAGAGCCCAAGCCCTGAGTTCAAGCCCATGACTGACACAAAATAATACTAATAATAATTCTTTCTAGATAACTTGAGGAGTCAGAAATTTTTGTCACCACTAAATAGCAATTACCAAGTAAGGACACATCCAATATATATAGCCTATGACCAATATTATGAGCTATACTTCAATCAACTAACAGATTTTTAGTAAGTGGTTACATGTATAGCACCTTCTCCCCAGAAGTATGAAATTTAAGTT
This sequence comes from Dipodomys merriami, assembly GCF_024711535.1. Taxonomy (NCBI): domain Eukaryota; kingdom Metazoa; phylum Chordata; class Mammalia; order Rodentia; family Heteromyidae; genus Dipodomys; species Dipodomys merriami. The sequence goes on from NW_027202826.1 coordinate 4,504,994, forward strand.
TAAAAAAGGAAAAGAAACACAAAACCCAACCATAAAACAATGGTAGTGATATGTGATTGTCCATTCAGTCATCTTGCTACTTTCTCACTCCCAAGCTTAGCATTAATGACAACAATATCTGCCTCCTCAAATATCCTTCCTCCTTTTTTTTTTTTTTGTCGGTCGTGGGGCCTGAACTCTTGAGTCTCAGCTCTTTCTGTTTATGTGGTGCTGAGGAATGGAACCCAGGGCCTCAAGCATGCAAGGCAAGTACTCTACCACTGAGCCACCTTCCCAGACCTCCTTCCTCCTTTCTAAAACTAGTGTACTGCTGTTGGTTACTGGTGGCTCATGCCTGTAATCCTAGCTACTCAGGAGGCTGAGATCTAAGAATCACGGTTCAAAACCAGCCCAGGCAGGAATGTAAATGAGACTCTTATCTCCAATTAACCACCAGAAAACCAGAAGTGGCACTGTGGCTCAAGTGGTAGAGCACTAGCTTTGAGCTGAAAAGTTCAGGGACAATACCGAGGCTCAGAGTTTTCAAGCCCCACGACCAACCAAAAAAAAAAAAAAAAAAAAAACTAATCTCCTGAAACATGCACTGGATCCTAGAACTTGCTCCAAAATCTAAAAATAGAAATGATTATTTGTAAAATCCTCATCTTAAATGGAAAAACACTTCCATGGTCCAGTTACTACTCCAATTCCTCCCACTTTCAGATACAGTCTTAGAAAAGAAGCCTTCCATAAGGTCTCCACTTCCTCATTTCTCAGCAACTCTTCCTGCTACAGAAGTTTGACATCTATCCTTGAACAAATTAAATTTTTACTAAATTCTACTTTTCCAGTTCAATGGATACTTTATTCTTCAAAGAACTTGCTACCTCTGAAACACTTGACAGTTTATCATCCTTTTCTTAATTTTGAATTTCCTCCTTCTTCTCTACTCCACCTTGCAGGTCCTACCCTTAATTTCAAGGTTTTGGGAAAAGAGTACAAATGGAAGCCTATATTCCATTTTTCTAGATATTTTCAAGGTACAAATCAAGCGAAAAAATTGTTAGTACTTTTTTTCTTTTTTCCTATGTACCTTATAACAACTTGACTGAGCAAGTTCTGGCTTTGAATTCTCAAGGTTCACTGGAGTTCTGTAGGGGCACTGAAGCCATGCCCCTCCCTTCACATATACCCAACCCCTCCACCTTAGGCTCCACCTCAGACCCCACCTTTGGCTCCAGTGAATTCTCTCATGCTGTGGGCACCCAGCCCATGCATCCCAGCTCCAGCAACATGCCTGCAAACAACTCCTCCTTAAGCCATCCTTTAGACAGAGAAGAACCCATACAGAAGCTATGGTCAAGGGAGGGAAAATTGGGGAAGATACTCATGAAGGAGTACATGGGCAGAGAATTCTGGGATCCAAATACTGATTAAGGAAAAGACCGCGTGAACTTGGTACCTTGACTCCTCCACATCCTAAATACTCTGTAAGGTATGACATCTATTCTCATAGCTTCACCCAACTCTCTCATCTAGACAAGTGCTGGTGACTCATGTGGGCAATCGTAGCTACTTCAGAGAAGGACATTGGGAGGGCTGTGGTTCAAGATCAATCCAGATATACACCTAAGACTCATTTCTCAACCAAAAGCCTGACAGTGCCCATATGTCATCTTGGCTACAGAGAAGGAAGAAATAGCCAGGTGTCAGTGACTCATGCCTATAATCCTAGCTACTCAGGAGGCTGAGATCTGAGGCTCACAGTTCAAAGACAGCCTGGACAGGAAAAGTCCCTGAAATTCTTATCTCCAATAAACTACTAAAAAACTGAAAGTAGCTCAAGTAGTAGAGTGCTAGTCTTGAGCTGAAAAGCTGAGGGACGGCGCCCAAGCCCGGAGTTCAAGCCCCACAACCAAAACAAAAAACAAAAAGAAGGAAGAAGTACAATTCCATGGCAGCTTGGGCAGAAAAATCCACAAGACTCAATCTCAATGGAAGAAGCTGGGTACAGTGGCACATGTATGTCATCCCAGCTACTGTGGGAAGCCTAAATTAGGAAGACCTCAGTCCCCACATCTGGGCAGGAAGCAAGACCTCATCTCAGAAGTAACCAGCACAAAAAATGGGGTGCTAGATGTGTTGCTTGGTTGATCATTGCCTAGCAAGTATGAGGCCCAGAGTTCAAACCTCAGTATCAATGAAAATATATTTTCCAGTTTAAACCATTTTCATGGGCTCTAAAATTTGCCTAACAAAATGATAAATAAATAAATTAAATAAAACAGGGAGCACTGAGCAGAGAGAAAGGTATAATTTCAAGTTCGGAAGAGAAAGATTCACTGAAAAAGTAACCTGAGTAAAAGTGTGAAAGTACTTTGCAGAATTAGCAAAATATTAGATTCAAATGTCCAATTTTCAAAAAAAATCATGAAATAAACAAGTACCATATAAAGGTTTAAAAAAAAATTTTTTTTGTCCGTCTGTTACCTCACTTAATTAACACTTCTTTGTGCTGGTAGCAGTCAAAATCACTTTAAACACTGTCAGGCATACAGTTAATTATTGTCAACCAGTTACCCTACTGTGCCATAGAATATCAGAATTCATTCTTCCTGTCAAATTGCATTCCTGTACCTGTGAGCCATCCTTTCTCCACTCCCTTTCCTCTTTCCATCCTTCATAGCCCCTGATAATACTTATTTTATTCCCTAATTCTATGAAGTACGCCTTCTTAGCTTCCATATGTGAATGAGAGCATGGAAAAGACCGAATGCTAATCAATAACTCTCAATGTGTTATCAACAATCATTCTAGATTTACCCAGGAACTCTTTCCAGACACATTAAGTTCTGCAAACAACTTACTTTAACATTCTCTGATTAAGCAAATTTTCAAATGAAGTAAGAACTAGACAAAAGACACAGATGGGGAGGTTCAGAGATTAGAGAAAAACTAAAAATGAAACTCAAGGTTTATGTCCTGACCACTATCAGATGATCAGAAAGTCTAGAATCTGCTCACAATAACCTTTAATTCATTAAAACACATACACTGGGGCTGGGAAGGTGGCTCAGTGGTAGAGTGTTTGCCTTGCATGCATGAGGCCCTGGGTTCGATTCCTCAGCACCACATAAGCAGAAAAAGCCGGAAGTGGTGCTGTAGCTCAAGTGGTAGAGTGCTAGCCTTGAGCTGAAGAGCTGAGGGACAGCACCCAGGCCCAGAGTTCAGGCCCCACAACTGGCAAAAAAAAAAAAAAAAAAAAAAACACATACACTGGGATGGGAATGTGGCTTAGTGGTACAGTGCTTGCCTAGTATGCATAAAGTGCTGGGTTTGATTCCTCAGTTCCACATATACAGAATAAGCTGGAAGTGGCGTTGTGGCTCAAATGGTAGAGTACTAGCCTTGAGCAAAAGAAGCTCAGGGAGCCGGGCACCGGTAGCTCACACCTGTAATCCTATCTACTCAGGAGGCTGAGATCTGAGGATCTAGGTTCAAAGCCAGCTGGGGCAAGAAAGTCCATGTGACTCTTATCTCCAATAAACTACTAGAAAACCGGAAGTGGCACTGTGGCTCAAGCAGTAGAGCGCTCGCCTTGAGCTGAAGAGTGCAGGGACAGCGCCCAAGTCCAGAGTTCAAGCCCCATGACTGACCAAAAAAAAAAAAAAAAGCAGCAGCAGCAGCAACAGCTCAGGGACAGTGTCCACGCCCTGAGTTTAAGCCCCAGGACCAGCAACATACACACACACACACACAGCCTTAAAGACAGCTTGAACAGGACATGGAGGCTCATGCCTCTAATACCACCTACTCAGAAGGTGGATTTCAAGAAGACTGCCAAGAAGCCCAGGCAAAAAAATCCTGCAGACCCATTTCAAATAATGGGTAGGCATGATGCTACACACCTGTTATTCCTGCTACATGGGAAGAATAAATACAAGAATCATGGCTTGGGCCAGCCCAGGCAAAAAAAATTATACCCTATTGAAAAAATAAGCTCAAATGGTAGAGTACCTGCCTAGTAAGTGTAAGGCCCTGAGCGTGAACCCGAACACCACCAAAAAAAAAAAAAAAAAAACTTTGTTTCAACTCACACAATTCTTTTATAAGAGACTGGTACTAAAGGTGATCAGAATTAGATTCTGCCAGTTATTAAGAAAACCTAAAATCCAGTTAAGTTCTGTTCAACAAAGCAAACCAAGAATCTTTGCTGAGAGAGAAATTTCCAGACCATAACTGCTATTCTAGAAACTCTAGTGCAGAGAAGTTTTGCAGCTTTTCTTTTACATTTTAAAAAGGACACAGGAGGGCTGGGAAGGTGGCTCAGTGATAGAGTGCTTGCCTTGCATGCCTGAGGCCCTGAGTTCGATTCCTCAGCACCACATAAGCAAAAAGAAAAAAGCTGGAAGTGGCACCATGGCTCAAGTGGTAGAGCGCTAGCCTTGAGCTGAAGAGCTGAGGGACAGCGCCCAGGCCCAGAGTTCAGGCCCCACGACCAGACCCAAAAAAAAAAAAAAAGGACACAGGAAACAACATCCTCTTAATATTCTAATATCTGAAGGGGAGGATGCAGTCACAATGATAAATATGTACATCCTATGAAAGTAGGAAAATTGAGGGGTCGGGTGGGCTAACACAGATCAAGATACATTGTACTCAAACTAACATGGCAAAATGTAACCCTTTTGTTATAGTTACTTAAATAATAAAAAGATAATTTAAAAATTGTGAAAAAAAATTCCGGTGTGATAAGGCATTTGGAGTGAATTTATCCTACAGAAAGGTCAACAAGTACCTTAGTTAAGAGAATTAGCTCATCTTGAGAACGAGCTCATAAGAGAATTAGCTCAAACAATGAAGAGATAATAATAGCTAACCTTCATAGACCACTTACTCTGTGCCTGGGGTTAGAGATTTAGTTACAAGAGCCTCAATTCTGCAAAAAAACTCATACGTACTTAACCTACATAATCCCACAAAACAAACAGTATTGCTCTCATTTTACATGTGGGGAAACAGAGGTACAGGATATCTGAAGTAGCTTGCACAAGGTCAACTTGCTCCAAAGCCAGTGAAAGTAAATTTCAGCCCCAGTAGTCTGGCTCCACAGTCTACAAAGTTCTGCCTGGTGATTATGCAAGTTACCTGTGTTGTTTTAACATGGAAACAATGCACTTAGAATTAGCCAGCTGGTCTGTTAAGATTATCTCAACTTTGTTGGCAACATCCAAAGTATCATCAAGAGTGTCTTCTTCTCCACCAGGGTATTAATTGTCCTTGGCCCACCGACGCCACAGAGCTTCTTCAGTCTGTTTGACCCTGTTCGTTGGCTCAAACCCACAAGACACACAGTATGTGCTATCTTCTCTCTTCCTGGCCAGCTTGGGTGGGCAGGGGAACCTGACTGACTGTACAGTGGTTAAGCCTGTTTCAACTGAGGCCCTCTTCCTTGGGGATTCCTATTCGTGGCCAAGCAAGCACTTTAGCATGGCCCTCTTCCAAGAAGAAACTGGCCCGGTGAGTACACACTTCACCTCTGCCCTCTAGGCATTTTGGCTTGAACTCTGGAAGGGGCAAAAGCTTCCTTTGATTTTGGTGCAGTTCTGGTGAAACTTTTTTTTCCTGCAATGCTGAGGATCAAATTTTTAAGACTTCACACATGCTAGGCAAGCCTCTACCATCTAGTCCTACAAATAGATTTTTTTTCTTTTTAAAATTAAAACTGTAAAAGAATCACACAAGACTTCTCCCACTCAAGCATGAGATTTTTCTACCTACTTCCTTATTGGCTTACAACTCAGTCTGATTAAAAATCTTAATAACTACATATATCTTTATCTATGTAACTATATAGATTTTTCTTCCTTCTCCCCCCCCAAAATGAGGAGAGGGGCCATATGTGAATTATGTAAATCATAAATTCTCTCATACAAATTCTAATGGCTTCAGGGAAAAAGTGGCATTACTAACAATACCATTCTCATTTGCTGGTTTGCAGAAAGAAATATTGGCCTGAGATTCTGGTGTTATTTTTGTGTTTGTTATTCTGTTTTTCTGCCAGTCCTGGGGCTTGAACTCAGGACATGGGCACTATCCCTGAGCTTCTTTTGCTCAAGGCTAGCACTCTATCACTTTAGTCACAGCACCACTTCTGGCTTTCTCTGCCTATGTGGGACCGAGGAATTGAACCCAGACCTTCATGCATGCTAGGTGCGCACCCTATCACTAAGCCACATTCCCAGCCCCCTGAAATTCTGTATTACCAAAAAATGAGCCTTTAGGCTTATGCTCGTAATCCTACTGACTCAGGAAACTGAGATCTGAGGATTGTAGTTCAAAGCCAGTCACTGACTCTTTTTTTTTTTTTTTTCATTTTTGCCAGTCCTGGGGCTTGACACTGTCCCTGAGGTTCTTTCACTCAAGGCTAGCACTCTTACCACTTGAGCCACAGCACCACTTCTGGCTTCTTCTGTGTATGTGGTACAGAGGAATGGAACCCAAGGTTTCATGCATGCTAGGCAAGCACTCAACCACTGAGCCACATTCCCAGCCCTCAGTGAGACTCTTATCTCCAATTAACCACACATACACACACACACACACACACACACACACACACACACACACACACACACACACACACACACACACACACACACACACACACACACACACACACACACACACACACACACACACACCAGTTGTGCAACTACGGCTCAAGTGGTAAAGCACTAGCCTTGAGTACAAAAGCTCAGGAACAGCATCCATGCCCTGAGTTCAAGCCCCAGGAGCGGTACCAAAAAAGAAGAAAAAGGAAGCAAAAGCAGAAAAAAGTTTCCCCGTAGAAAGTACTAAGGAAAATACACCTAGTTTCCCAGTTGTGGGCCTGAACTATTTACAAGATTACCTCCCTTTACCAAAGTTTCTCCACAAGGCCCTAAACATAGACCAATTATGGGTGTGTAGACTATATGAGGAATGAATGAATGAATGCTTATTTTCATCTGAAAGACTAAATATCATCCTCTCTATTACATCGGGGACTCCAAATTACTAGACAAAGAGACATTAACTTCTTTCATAGAAGTTAAGTAAATCTTCAGCCTTAGCAGAGATGACTCTTTTTCCACTGGGGATGGGGGAGAGGGGTCTTCAACATCACCGGTTCACCTGGAGATTTTGTAGGAGTCAGAAAATTAAGCACAGAATTATATCATGGCTAGAGACTTCTGTGTCCATCCTGAGGAGAAAAAAGGAAGCAGAATATGGAAGATTCTTGCCAGGGGACGGGGGAGTCGGCTCCCAATCTTGCTCCCACGACCCCACACTCACACCTACACACCTGCAGGGATGCAGCCTCTCGTGTGCTGCGTTTCTACACAGGAACGCTCCACAGTCAGTGCTTAACCTTCGGTTTGGATGTTTGGATGTTTTAGGCGGGCCAGAGGGCTGGTCACAAAAGCATTCTGCCTCCTGTGTGCCAAAATTCCAGGGCTCCAGGAGGAAACCAGGTGTTCGCCATAAACCATATTGTTTGCACAAAATTGTAGGCACAATTACTGGAAACACTATGAGAGCCAAGGACAAATCTTGAAAACTACCCTTCCTTTTTTTCTGTTTTTTTCTTTGTAGTACTGGAAACTGAACTCAGAGCCTTGGGCTTGTACCACCTGGGACATGACCCTGGCCCTTTTACTTTCTTAAGCTTCTTTTCTAGATAGGTCTCACACTTTGCCAAGACCATCCTCAAACCATGATCCTCCAACCCAGCCTCCAAAGTACTGGGATTACAGGTGTGTACCTTACTAAACATAGCCATCTCAGATCAACCATGTTATCTCCCAACCTCACTCACTGGTAAACAGGACAAACAGTAAAACCAATTTCATAGCTACAATTGTCATCGTATATGAGCAGTCATTATTGTTACCCAATATAACAAGACATCATACCTAAAGATCAACTGATGGCAGTGATGAAGAACTCTATCAGAAATTGTAGACAAGGTCTACGTCATCACAGAATTGGTATAACTTCAAAATCCCTTCCAAATTATGGTGTATCTACTTTATTTCAAACATATCTGGCTTCCTTACAGAAAAGTAAACTTTGAATACAATATATATAAAACATTAAAATGACATAAAAGTCAAGTTTTCTTAATAGTCAAATTTGTACTTTGAAAAAGTAGTTCATCTCCAAAAATTTTATTTGCATGTAAAGTTTTCAAAGACTATATTCCACACTATCTAATCTGAAATAATTAAGTTTTACCACATAAAAACAACATCGTTCACTAGTGAGATCATGAAAGGAAAAAAAAAACACTCATATGGCAATTCTTTGGAAAGTCAACCATTCCTCAGGTTCTCAGGAGGGACAAGTGGAGGATCATGAATTAAAGGCCAGCCCAGGCAAAATTATCAGGATCTTACCTCTAGAGCAAAACACAAACATAAGAGCATGCATGCTGGGCACCCTACCATTGCACCACACTCCCAGGCCTTTTTTGCTTTAGTTACTGTTTAGTCTTGTGGCTTTTACATTTGACCTCTTACCCAAGCTTCTCACATAGCTAATATTACAGAAGCACCCCACCATTCAAAGCTTGTAGGTAGAGATGGAGGCTTGCTACCTTTTTGCTGGGGTGACTCTAAACATTGATCCTACTGATATGTGCCTCTCAAAAATTGGGATTACAGGTGTGTGCCACCACACCCAGCTTCTTGGGAAATATCTATTAACTCCAAAAGAGACAAGGGAGAACAAACAAAAACAAAATTTCTTTTACAAATTGAAACATGGAAAATAACCAGCAGAACTGCACTCATAAATCTATCAATTATTGTATTAAATATGAACAGACAACACTCTAACCAAAAGCAGGTTAAAGCATCCGAGGAAAGCAAAAGCTTTACCTAAACTGGGTGCCGGTGGCCTACACCTATAACCCTAGTTACTCAGGAAGAGAGCTGAGGATCATGCTCATCATAGCTCATGAGCTAGCCTGAGCAGGAAACTCTGTGAGACATTCCTCTCCACCAGTCCTAGGGCTTGAACTCAGGAAATGGGCACTGTCCCTGAGTTTCTTTTTTGCTCAAGGCTAGCATTTTACCACTTGAGCCACAGCACCATTTCCAGCTTTTTCTACTTAGATGTTACTGAGGAATGGAACCCAGGGCACCATGCATGCTAGGTGAGCACTCTACCACTAAGCCACATTCCCAGCCCAATTCTTTTTTTATTATTTTCTTGTTGTTATTATAAAGGTGAGGTACAGAGGGGTACATAGGTCTAGTGAGTACCACTGCTGCATTTGTTCACCCTTTATCCTTCCATCTGTGAGACATTCTTTTTTCCAATTAACCACCAAAAACAGAAGTGGAGCTGTGGCTCCAGTGGTAGTCTTAAGCAAAAGAAAAAATAAGAAGTTCAAGGACAGCACTTAGGCCCTAAGTTCATGCCCCCCCCCCCAACAAAAAAAAAAAAGAACATTTATCTACGTGTTGTCTGCAGACACACTTCAGATTAATAAATTTGGCTAGGGTAGGGGAATGGTAGTTTAGAAGATAAGCCATGCATGCATGGAAAGCTGATGGCTTAGCTGGTACCTGACAAGATAGCACTAGGGAGAGACCATATATGTTAACAAGGCCAACTTCTCAGGAGACACAATAACTATGTAACTGTACATACCTAACAACAGAAAACAAAAACAAAACACTGGAAAATTTAAAAAATTGGTATTCACTGGGGGAAAGTAAAGGAGAGCTAACATTGTCCAAAAGAGAAATGTAAGCATTACCTGAATTGTGAAATGGTAACCCATCTGTACAGCACCTCAGTAATAACAACACAGTTGTGTTTTTAAAAATATACTTCAGGGGCTGGGAAGATAGCTCAGCGGTAGAGTGCATGCCTTGCAAGCATGAGGCCCTGGGTTCGATTCCTCAGCACCACATAAGCAGAAAAAGCCGGAAGTGGCACTGTGGCTCCAGTGGTAGAGCGCTAGCCTTGAGCTGAAGAGCTGAGGGACAGCACCCAGGCCCAGAGTTCAGGTCCCATGACCGGCAAAAAAAAAAGAAAGAAAGAAAGAAAGAAAGAGAAAAAAAGATTATAAACATTTGCTAGAATTTTTCTAAAATTTTCTTCAACTCTTTATATATATATATATATATATATATATATATATATGTATATGTATATACTTCAATGAAGATTGATATAATGGCTTGATAGGAAATCATCACAAATAAAAAGTTAACAGTGGCGGTACATACCTAAAATCCAAGCACTCAGGAAACTGAGGCCAAAAAAAAAAAAATTAGACCCTATTTTACCTCATGTACAAAAAATTCAAAATAGATCTGAATGAGCTCAAACTGTAAAACTTTTACAAGGAGAAAATCTTAAGATTTTTGATTATACAGAGTTCTTACAGATTGCAACAAAAACATGATCTATGGAAACAATACTAAAGAAATTGGACTTTACCAAAATTCAAAATACCAAGTAGGCCAGGTGCCAGTGGCTCCCACCTATAATCCTAGCCACTCAGGAGGCTGAGATCTGAGGATCAAGGTTCAAAGCCAGCCCTGGCAGGAAAGTCCATGAGACTCTTATCTCCAATAAACCACCAGAAAACTGGAAGTGGCACTGTGGCTCAAGTAGCAAAGTGCGGGGCTGGGAAGGTGGCCCAGTGGTAGAGTGCTTGCCTTGCATGCATGAGGGCCTGGGTTCGATTCCTCAGCACCACATAAGCAAAAAGCCAGAAGTGGCGCTGTGGCTCAAGTGGTAGAGCACTAGCCTTGAGCTGAAGAGCTGAGGGACAGCGCCCAGGCCCAGAGTTCAGGCCCCACAACCGGACCCAAAAAAAAAAAAAAAAAAAGTAGCAAAGTGCTAGCTTCAAACTGAAGAGCTGAGGGACAGCACCCAGGCCCAGAGTTCAAGTCCCACGACAGACAAAAAAATATATAGATATAGATAGATAGATATACCAAGCAGAAAAATAAGATATCCATCCAGACTAGGAGGAAATATTTGCAAATCATGTATTTAGTAAAGGATTTACATCCAGAATATGCTATGGGGCTGGGAAGGTGGCTCAGAGGTAGAATACTTGCCTAGCATGCATGAAGCCCTGAGTTCAATTCCTCAGTACCACATAAAAAGAAAAGGCCAGAAGCAGCACTGTGGCTCAAGTGGTATAGTACTAGCCTTGAGCAAAAAGAAGCATTAGGGCCAGTGCTCAGGCCCTGAGTTCAAGTGCCAGGAATGGAAAAAAAAAAAAAAAAAAACTGGAAGTGGCACTGTGGCTCAAGTGGTAGAGTACTAGCCTTGAGCTGAAGAGCTGAGGGACAGTGCCCAGGCCCAAGCCCCACCACCGGCCCCTCCCTCTCCCCCAAAAAAACAGAATATACTACAAACTCTTTACAATTAAGTAAGTCAAACCACCAGTTTTTAAATAGGGAAAGACTGGAATAGCTATGTTAACAAAAAAGGTATATGAGGGTTAGGAATGTAGCTTAGTAGTAGAGTGCTTGTCTAGCATACATGAAACCCTGAGTTCAATTCCTCAGTACCACATAAACAGAAAAAGCCAGAAGTGCCCCTGTGGCACAAGTGGTAGAGTGCTTGCTTTGAACAAAAGAAGCTCAGGGACAGTGAGTGCCCAAGCCCTGAATTCAAGCCTCAGGACTGGGCAGAAGAAAGAAAAAAAAAAAAGAGAAGGGATGTGTAAAAAGGTATGTGAAGGTCAACACAGTAAGGCAGAAAACTTCAAATTAAAACTACAATGACCCAGGTGCCAATGGCTCATGCCTGTAATCCTAGCTGCTCAGGAGGCTGAGATCTGAGGATCAAGGTTCAAAGCCAGCCCCGGGAAGGAAACTCCGTGAGACTCTTATCTCCAATAAACTATTAGAAAACAGGAAGTGGTCATGTGGCTCAAGTGGTGGAGAGCTCACTTTGAGCTGAAGCGGGCAGGAATAGCACCCAAGCCCTGAGTTCAAGCCCCATGACCAACAACAACAATGAGTTTGTCATTTCAACTCCACTAGAATGGTTATAATTTTTAAAAACAGACCATAACAAGCAATGATAAGGACATGAAAAAACAGAATTAATTCTGATACATTAGTGTTAGGGAAAGAAAATGGTACAGCCCCTTTGAGAAATAGTTTCTCAGAGGTTAAGCATATGAGGTACTAATTCTACTCCCAAGTATTTGCCCAAAGAGAAATGAAATCATCTTTTCCTAAAAGACTTTCCCTCAAAGATCTAAGAGTATCATTACAAATAGTGCAAAACAATCCACATAACTTCCAACTGTTCAACAGATAAACAAAATGTGGTGTATCTACAGAAAGGATTACTGCTAACAATAACAAGGAACAAAATCCTGGTACATGTTACAATACGACTGCATTTAAAAAATTAGGCCAAATGAAAGAAGACCAGATGCAAAAAAGACTATAAGATTCTGCTTATGTGTAGTATCAGAGAGACAGACAAAGACAGACAGGCAGACAGAGACAGAGACATAAACCTGTGAAGACAAATTGGAAGCCAGCCAGTACTCCTGTAATCCTAGCTACTCAAGAGACCGAGATCTGAGGATCAAAGTTCAGAAGCCTGCCTGGGCAGAAAGTCCATCAGACTCATCTCAAATAAGCCAGAAGTGAAGCTGTGGCTCAAATGGTGAAGGATCACTCTTGAACAAAAAGCTTAAGGCAAGTGCCCTGGGCTCAGAGCTCAAGCCCCCCACCCACCCACAACCACCACTACCACCACCCCACACAAACACACAAAATGGTGATTACCTATGTCTGGGATGTGAGGAGAATGGAGATTTGGAAGCAGGAAAATGTTCTACAGTTACGACAGCTTCACAACTCTATTGTCTGAAAATTACTGAATCACAAACTTAAAATTGAGCAATTCTTAGTATTATGACAAGAAGCTAGCTCTTTAAAACTGCACACTCTCACAAGAAATGACAAGCCCACCACGCCTCGCACATCCTCCAAGAATTCCTCCTAAGAGCACCCAAGTGGACACTCAATGTCCACCAACTGGTGAACGAATGATAAACCCAAGGAAGTACATCCACACAGGGGAGCATTACTGGGCAGTAAAAATTAAAGTTTAAAGCATAAAGGGGAACATGCTGCTAGACCATGCATACATTTTGGAAAGGTACTACTTTCTGCAAGAGGCCAGCCACGGAAGCCCACAACAGGCAAATCTAAACGAGAAAGTGGATGCGTGGCTGGTTACCGCGGCCAGGGAGTGCTGGGGTATGATGGGTGTGGAAGGGGTTCTTTTCCTGCGGCGATCAACATATGCTGAAGCTGATCACGGTGAATTCTCGTATCAGTACTGCTCTTTCCCCCCTCTCTCCAAAAACAACGCACACAACTTGTGAGCAGATAAAACTCAACCACTGAACAGAGAAATCGCAGAGTCCTTCCCACCACACTCAAAACTCCTCGGCAAATGGGTGTGGCGATCCGAAGGGAGGCACAGTAACTAGCCGGTGAGGAAGTTCTGTGCGCGTGACGCTCAACATTCAAATCTCAAAGGCCCAGCCAGTCCGGGCGGCGCGGCACGTGTGTGCGGGGATGCTCCCGACTGCGTTCCAATGGCTCCACGCGGTACACGCAGCCTCCGCGCGTCCCGGGTGCTGGGGAGTTGTTCCACCTCTGGAAGGAACCAAAACACTCTCGCTCCCCCCCCCGCCCCGCCCCGGCCTCGGAACGGCGGACGTCGTTCCGGTTTCGGCACCGGAGGGGGGGGGGGACGGGGGGGGGACACTGCACCAATTTGCCCGGTCGCCAGAGGCTCGGACGCGGAGAAAGCACATCAGATCACCGAGCCCAGGGTCGCGGCCGCCCCGCGGCGCGGGGAAGCGAGCCCGAGTTTGCGCGCACGGGAGAGGGGAGCGACCTCCCCGCGCTCCTCGGACCGAGTCCCGCAGAACTTCCAGAGAGGCTGCGGCGGGCGCCGGCGGGGAGGGACCGGCCCGGGCCGAGCTCCCTCCGCAGGGGACCCGGACGGCGGGCGCCCGACGGGCGCGGGGCGAAGCCCGTTTTGTTTCACAAGCGGATTCCCGTCGCCGCCCGGCCCCCCGGTGCCCGCGGGGATCGGGGCGGGGGGAGGTGCGGCCCGGCGGGGGCCGCGTGCGGAGGGCGAGGAGGATAAAAGAAGGGCAGAGCGCAACCTGCCGTGCGGGCTAGCGGCCGGGGGAGGCCCGCCGGGGCGCGGCGCCGGCCGCAGCCCCTCCCGGGAGCCGGACCCCGCCGGGCCCCGCACGAGCCCGGGCGAGCCGGCGCGGGGCGCTCCCGCTGAGGTGACTCGCGCCGGGAGGTAAACACGGCGGGGCCGGCGGGCGGGAGGACGCGCCCCGCCGCGCGGCCCATCCCCCGCGGGCCGGCCCGCGCCCCGCCGCCCCGCCGTGTTTACCTCTGCCTTCCTGCACGTCCCGCTCCCCGACCGTTGCCCGGGCCGCTCGGCGCCCCTGCCCCCCAGCGCCCGGCCCGTGTCACCGCCGCAGCCTCCGGAAAACCCCTCGCGAAGCCCGGAGCACACAAGGCGGGCGCGGGGCGGGGGCGCGGAGGCGGCGGCGACACTCGGGACGGGCCGGGTCCCGCCGCGCTCCCGGCGGCCGCCGCGCTCTTACCTGCGCTCCGCGTCGGCGGGAAGACCGCGGCGTCCCCGGCCCTCCCCGCAGGCCCGCAGGCCGGCCCAGGCGCCGCCGCCGCCGCCGCCGCTCCGCCGGCGCGGAGTCCGGAGGGAGCCGGGGCCTCCGGCAGCCCGAGCCGCTCCACAGGGAGAGGAGGAGACAAAACAGAGGCGCGCCGCCCCGCGCAGCGCCGCCCCGCGCAGCGCCCCGCCGACCCCCCAACCGCCGCGGCGACGGCGGCGACACAGAGCCCGGCGCGGGGAGCGCGGCGGCCCCCGCCCCGCGGCCGGCCCCCTCCCGCCGCCGCCCGCCTCGGCTCCGCCCCCTCGGCCGCCGCCGCCGCCGCCCGGGCCCCGGAGCCCGCCCCGCCCGCCCCCCGCGCCCCGCCCCCGGGGCGGCCCCGCCTCGCCGGTCACGCCGGGCGGGCTATTTATACCCCGCGGGGCCCGCCGCCCGCGGCCCGACCTGCCTCCGGCGCCCTCGAGTCCCGCTCCCCCTCGGCGCCCAACTTCTCAGGTAGACGCTCGCCCCGGGGCCGGCGCCCGCCCGGCTCCCGCGAGCCTGTCCGGCCGCGGCGGGCTCTGCTCGGCCGCGCGGGGGCCGCGGGGCCGCGCGTGCACCTGCCGCGCCCGCCCGCCGCTCCTGCAGCCGGCCGGGGCGCTCGCCCTCGCCGCCGACCCTCCGTGAGCCCCGCGGCCCCCGCGGTCACCTGGTCCTGCACTTGGCACGCCCGCCCTCCCCCGAAGGTGCGGCTCTGACAGCTGAGGGACGGGCGGCAAAAACTCTGAGACCCGGTCCGGGCGGACCCCGGCTCCGCCGGGGCTGAGTGAAAGCCGGGAGCGGGCGGGGGGGGGGGGGGGCGCGCCGGCGAGCGGCCGGGGGCGGGGCGAGCGGCCGGGGGCGGGGCTGGCCGGGGGAGCGGGAGCGGACGCCCGCCCCGCCCACCGGTGACGCACGTGGTGCTCGTCCCGCCCCGCCCCGCCCGCCGGCCTCGCGCCCCTCGGCGCCGCCCGCTCCGCCTCCCCGCTCGCCGAGTCCGGGGCCTTGTGCACCCGCGGGCCCGCCCCGTTCCCAGAAATTGCCGCCCGCCCAACGGCCCCGCGGCGCGGCGGTTGGCGCCCGCGTTGGCTGGCGGCCCGGCGGCGCGGCCCGCAAGGAGCCTTCGCGGCTCCTCGTGGGTCGGCGACAAGAGGCGGCCGGGGTCCCCGCGGCGCCGGTGCGGGAGCCGGGGCCCTGCGGGTGCGTGTTCGGACACGGGTGGGGGGGGGAGCGCGGCGTGGCCGCCGCCCCGCCCTCCGCACAAAGGGGCCGGGCGGAGCGGACGCCTGCGGGGCGGGGGACCGGGGCCGCTGCGGGACGCCCCGCGGCCGGCCGGCCCGGGACGTGCGGGCCCCGCCGCGTGTCCGGTGTCGGTGTCCTTAACAAAGAGCTGCGGCCGGCCCGGGGCCCCTGCGGGAGACCGTCACCGGCCGCCGGGACGGCCCCGCGCGGGACCGCGAGCCGTCCGCGCCCTGTGGTCGCGGTGCGTGGGGGGGCGGCCTCCGGGGGCTGGGGAGACCCGATCGCGCCGTGGGTGCGGGGCGATCCCGCGCCTGAGGGGGTTCGGAGCAGGTGGAGCCGCGGAGCGCACCGCTCCTGAGGACGGTCGGAGCCGTCGCCGGTGACAGGACACACCGCCGCGCGGCGCCTCCGGGAGCGGGAGCGCGCGGGAGCGCGGAGGCACAGCCCGACTCCAGTGGTGACCGACAGGGCTAACTCGCTGGGTTGAAAAGAAACTTACCTCCCAGCGCCCAGGGGAAGTACGCTGGAAAGTCCCGCGCCTAACACCCTCTGTTTTCCACCCTGCTGCTGGCCGGCAATGAAATGTAGATTTCTACTTCCTCTCGTTTCTGCGGTGCTTAGGTGTGCCCCCAGGCCTGGGGCTTAGCGTCGGGGCCTCGCTGCTGTTGCTTAGCTTTGTCTCCCTCCCTTCTTCCCTCCCTCCCTCCCGGCTGGCACCCCATGTTTTGAGCCACACCTCCATTTCCAAATTTCTGCTGGAGATAAGAATCTGCAGGATTTGACTGGCTTTGAACGAGGATCCTTAGATCTCAGCTTCCTGAGTTAGGATTACAGGCATGAACGACCTGGTTCTCCACTGGGTTTTGGTGAAAGGACTATGGGTAGAAGCGGGGCTCTCCAGGCTTTGAACGCGGGCTCCAGCGGTTTTGCACGTTTCTACTTGCCTCCCTGGCACTCCTGTCTGCCTCAAGGTGAAGAACATGCCTGCTGGTCCACGAAAAGTGAGGCGGGGCGCTGGAACCGGTCTGGAACCACCCTAACCTGGAACCAGTGACCTGTAGTTCAAAGGTGGGGTGCGTTTCCTGGGAGACAAGGTTTCACTCTGTAGCCTAAACTGGTCTGGAACTTGAGATCCCCAGCCTTTGCCTTTCAAGTGCTGAGATTACAAGTGTGAGCCACTAGGCACAGCAAGATTGCTGTGTCAAGCCCTTCAGTTGGGCGGTGTTTGCGTCCCAGAACCGGTGTTGGAGGTCTTTGCCTGGTACACCAGGTAGAGAGTTAAAGGTGCTCAGGACGATTCCCGTGAGATGGGAAGAGACAGCCCTTGGAGAGGCAGGCCAAGTAAGACACCCAGAAGGTTCTACCATAGAGCACGACAAAGGCCTCAGAGCTGTAAGGAAAGGTCTGTGATAGCCAGAAATCCCAGCAGTGATCATGTTCTAACTGCATTGCTTTCACTTTTGTTTCTGTGTCACATCATTTAATTATACAAAGCGTCCATTAATACTTTTCATGAAATACAAAATAAATGTGTAAAGCCAGGTGCTGAGCTGAGTACTCACACCTGTACTCCTAGTTACTCAAGAGGCTGAGATCTCTGGATGGCAGTTCAAAACCAACCCAAGCAGGAAAGGCCATGATACTCATCTCCAGGTAACTACCAGAAAACTAGAAGGGTTGCTGTGGCTCAAAGTGATAGACTGCTAACCTTAAGCAAAAGAGCTCAGAGACGACCTGTGCCCAGACTCCGAATTCAAGCCCCACAACTGAAAAAAATAAAGCTTGTAATCCTAGCTACTCTGGTGACTGATGAGGACCACTGGTCAAAATAGTCTGTGAAGCTGGGTGCCAGTGGCTCACCTGTAATCCTAGCTACTCAGGAGGCTGAGATCTGAGGATCCAAGGTTCAAAGCCAGCCCAGGCAGAAAGTTCAAGAGACTCCAAAGTGGCTCTGTGGCTCAAGTGGTAGAGTGCTTGCCTTGAGCTGAAGAACTGAGGGACAGCATTCAGGCCCAGAGTTCAAGCCCATGACTGACAAAAAGTCTGTGAGACTTTAGGGGGGAGGAGCATCCTGGGGCTTGAACTCAGCTCTTCAGCTCAAGGTCAGTGCTCTACCACTTGAGCCACAGCTCCGCTTCTGGCTTTTTCTGTGATTAATTGGAGGTAAAAGTCTCACAGACATCCTGTCCAGGCTGGTTTTGAACTGGAATCCTCAGATCTCAGCCTCTTGAGTAGCTAAAAATCCTGTACCTCTTCTCTCACAGATATAGCTTCCAGACTTGTCTTCTGGGTACTTATATCCATGTGTATGCATCTAAGAAAACTAAATAGATAGGGTATTATGTAACATTATTTCCCCTGTGTTCTAATTATATAGGAAAGTCCTTAAAAATTTTAGCCTGTCTGCAGCATGACAGGCTAAGTGAAGAAAAAAGCAGTTTTCCTGCTTGTGTATTGGAGTGTTGTGTATTGGAGGAGGTCCTTTCAGGCCCGGGGACCCCTGTGGGGGTGGCTGTGACAAGAACAGAAACATAAGAGAAAACTGAATTCTCTGCCTGGTGGCCAGAAACCAGCAGATGTGCTCTTGGGCCAACCCTAGGGTGTTTGGGTCATCAGTGGTAAAAAGAGAGCACAGCCCGAATAATCGAAAGTCAATAGCCCAAGAGAGCACACGTAAGCCGTGTCCAACCTCCCCCCACACTAGGAGTCCCACACCGTTCCATCTGCGATACACAGTTGATCAGCCCACCACATGAATCCCAGGGAATGGGCCTGGCTAAGGGGTCTGCAGACAGCTGGCCGCCAAGAGCACTCCCACACATGACCCACACAGCAGCAGACTCATGCCTCATTGCAGGTTGGCAAACTCCCTGCCTGCCACTGACTGCAGACTTCACAAGAACAGTCAGAAAAATCTCACCCGTGGCCTCTCAAGAGCAAGTGGTTCTGGTGGTAATCCAGGCTGGTGTTTGCCTGCCCCTTTGTGAGCCTGTACACCCATCCCTCCCCTCCCCTTTCCTGGGCTGTCACAGTCAAGGTGTGTAGAAGTCTCCTATTCTCTGGCTCCACAAAGAAACCTGGTTCTGGGCTGGAGGTGTGGCTCAAGAAGTACAGCGCCTGCCTAGCAGTTAAAAGGTTTGAAGTACCACCCCTACAAAAAAGAGGGACCTACCAGAATACATGTTACTGACTTTACGAATTTATATATCTGACTCAAGTATGCCAAAGACTGATTAAAATAGAATTAGATATACTATAATAGTGCCACAGTTAGCCAGGAGCCAGTGGCTCATGCCTGTCATCCTAGCTACTCAGGAGGCTGAGATCTGAGGATTGCAGTTCAAAGCCAGCCCAGGCAGGAAACTCCGTGAAACTCTTATCTCCAATAAACCACCAGAAAACCGGAAGTGGCGCTGTAGCTCAAGTGGTAGAGCACTAGCCTTGAGCTGAAGAGCTGAGGGACAGTGCTCAGGCCCAGAGTTCAAGACCCATGACCAAAAAAAAAAAAAAAAAAAAAGTGCCTCAGTTAACTGTATTGACCACTTTTCATACAAAGGCAAATGCCTTTGAAAATTGTATGAAAATGATCACATTCATTGAAACCCTAAAGTAATCTCACTATAAAGGTTGTACAGTTCTATGAAGTTAGTAAAATGTTCCCTTAAAAAAAAAGGGGGGGAGAATGGGAAGGGATGGGAAGGGGAAACCAAGGAGGAGGTAACAATGCTTGATAAGAAATGTACTCATTATCTTGCCCATGTAATTGTAACCCCTCTGTACGGTATTTTCACAAAAAAAAAAAAAAAAGGGACCTATTTCCCAAACTCCTCCTTGATTTAGGTAATATCTTGCCTTTTGTGAACCATAGTCATTTATACATTGTATACTAAACAAGTTATAAAAAGATCTATCCACTTTAATCACTACAAACAAAATTTGGGTCAGGAGACATGTGAAGTTTCCAGAATCCAATAAAACAATTTGTGTGTCGGGCTGGGAAGGTGGCTCAGTGGTAGAGCGCTTGCCTTGCAGGCTCAAGGCCCTGGGTTCAATTCCTCAGCACCACATAAGCAAAAAGAAAAAAGCTGGAAGTGGCACTGTGGCTCAAGTGGTAGAGCGCTAGCCTTGAGCTGAAGAGCTGAGGGACAGTGCCCAGGCCCAGAGTTCAGGCCCCACAACCGGACCCAAAAAAAAAAAAATTAAAAAAATTTGTGTGTGTATATGTGCCCATGCATGTGTGTGCGTGCACGCACGTGCACCAATACTGCAGCTTGAACTCGGGGCCTGTTCTTTAGGGTTTTTAGGCTCAAGATTAATGCTCTGGGCTGGGAGTGTGGCTCAGTGGTAGAATGCTCACCTAGCATGCATAAAGTCCTGAGTCCGATTCCTCAGGACCACATGAACAGAAAATATGGAAATGGTGCTAAGGCTTAGTGATAGACTGCTTGCCTAGCATGCATGAAGCCTTGGATTCAATTCCTCAGTACTACATAAACAGGAAAAGCCAGAGTGGAGCTGTGGCCAAAGTGGTAGAGTGCTAGCCTTGAGCAAAAGAAGCTCAGGGTCAGTGCCCAAGCACTGAGTTCAAGCCCCAGGACTGGCAAAAAATTAAAAAATAAAAATCTCTTGGATTAAAAAAAAAAAGACATGCTCTACCACTTGAGCCACAGTTCCACTTCCAGCTTTTTGGTACTTGATTGGAGATAAAGGTGTCACAGACTTTCCTGCCCTGCTAGCTTTGAACCATGATCCTCAGATCTCAGCCTCCTGGCAGTTAAGATTACAGGCGTGAGCCACAGGCGCCCACCTCAAACAATGCCTGTAGCAGACATTATTCTCAGTGCTTCTGTCCAGGCTGGCCTTGAACTTTGATCCTCTAGATTCCAGCCTGGGCAGGAAAGTCTGTGAGATTCTTATCTCCCGTTAACCACCAAAAAGTATGAGATGGAGCTGCAATTCAAATGGCAGAGTGCTAAATATCAGCGCAGAAAATCATATTAAGAAGAAAGTATACAGTTTTGAAGAAACATCATGTACAAGGAAGTTAGGTCCTCATGAGTTATCTGTGGAACTTCACAGAATATTTTCAAGAAAAATAAGTTCATTATGTGATTTGAGTTCTTTATATACTTTAAAGCAGTTTCGTCTTTAAAACAGTGTTTTAGTTGGAAGTTGGTTTGGTTAGCTTACAATTTTCTGCCTAGCTGACAAGGACTGCAAGCTTCCAATTTGCAGTTCCCACATGGTTGCTACAAATGCACATGGCCATGCCCACCTATTTTTTACTGGTTGAGATGAGGGGCTTGTTAACTTTTTACCAGGCTGGCCTTGAACCAAGAAACAAGAAGCTAAGATTACAGATATGAGCCACTGTATGTGGCTGAAATTTTTCTTTTCTATTTGTACATTAATTGCTTTTAAAGAACATTTATTATTATTATTCTCATTATTATTACTGGTCATGGGGCCTAAACTCTGGGCCTGGGCGCTGTCCCTCAGCTCTTCAGCTCAAGGCTAGCGCTCTACTACTTGAGCCACAGCACCACTTCTGTCTTTTTCTGTTTATGTGGTACTGAGGAATTGAACCCAGGGCCTCATGCATGAGAGGCAAGCACTCTACCACAGAGCCAGCCACCTTCCCAGCCCCCATTTTATTATCTTATTGAAATATTTGAAGCAGTAGCTCACACCTGTAATCCCAGCTACTCAGGAGGCTGAGATATGAGGATCTAGGTTCAAAGCCAGCAGGGAAGCAAAGTCCATGAGATTCTTATCTCGAATTAACCACCAGAAAACCAGAAGTGGTGCTGTGGCTCAAGTGTTAGAGCACTTGCCTTGAGCTGAAGAGCTCAGGGACAGCACCCAGGCCTGGTTCAAGCCCCACGGCTGACAAAAAGAAAGAAAGAAAGAAAGAAATTAAGAAAGAAAGAAAGAAAGAAAGCCAGGTGCTGGTGGCTCACACCTGTAATCCTAACTATTCAGGGGCCTGCAATCTGAAGATCCATGTTTGAAGCCCCCCTAGGCATGAAAGTCCTTGAGACACTTATCTGCAATTATCACAAAAAGTCAGATGTGGAGCTGTGGCTCAAGTATTAGAATGTTAGACTTAAGCCAAAAAGCTTAGGGACAGCACCCATGCTTGAGTTCAAGACCCAGGACCTGCAATGAATGAAAGAAAACCTACATGAAGATATTTTGTTAGTGATTTTTTTTTTTTTTTTGGTCCGGTCGTGGGGCCTGAACTCTGGGCCTGGGCTCTGTCCCTCAGCTCTTCAGCTCAAGGCTAGCACTCTACCACTTGAGCCACAGCGCCACTTCCGGCTTTTTTCTTTTTGCTTATGTGGGGCTGAGGAATCGAACCCAGGGCCTCGAGCATGCAAGGTAAGCACTCTACCACTGAGCCACCTTCCCAGCCCCTATTTTGTTAGTGATTTTAAGTCACTAATAAAATTCTTGAGTTTGTAAATGGGATTGATTTGTTGTTGCTTTTATTTTTCTAAAAGAAGTCATGGGCTTTATTGGCTTTATTTATACTAGAAGTATTTATGAGCTCTTAAAATCTGTCATAAGTAAATATATTTGCCATTTTAAGCCATGCTTTTTACTTTTAATTTGGGGGAGGTATTTTTTGAGTCATGAGTTCAGGTCATGTCTGCTTCTTGCCTACTGAGGTTATAGACGTGAGTCACCATGCCCAGGAAAATCTGTTGTTTCTTAATGATTTATTTCCCATTCTAAATAAATATTCATACTCACACTTATTTTTGGTGTTATAATTTCCCAGTTTTGTTTTGTTTTTTTTAAAGAAGGTCCATCCAAATAGTTTTAAACTCAAAGCTTTCCAAATTTGGAGTCTAGCCACGAAAACTGGATTGAGGAATCCACCCATTTCCTTCTTGTTCTCAAACCAAAGTATCTCATTTAAAGGATCCATTGTGTTTTGTGCAGATTACTAAATAACACATTGAAACTCAAGTGCCTTTTATACGTCCCTCCAGGGGAAGCTTGGGTCTGCTGCTGCCTGATGATGTCTCCACACAGGACCTCCCACATGGAAAGCCTGCAGAGCAGCCCCTGTCTGCCTGCATCTTTGCACAGGAATCTGTGCACAGCCATAAGTGACTACTCATTGGTCACTTCCCCAGCTAGGTTTCTTTGCTCAGAATGATCCTCCCACACAAAGCTCCCTCCTAATCCAGTGCCGGTGGCTCACACCTGTAATCCCAGGGACTCACCCGAGATCTAAGGATCTCCATTGAAACCCAGCCTAGGCAGACAAAACCAAGAGACTCTTACCTCCAACTAACCAGCAGAAAGGCCAGAAGTGGAGCTGGGATTCAAGTGCTAGAGTTCCAGCCTTGAAAAAACAAACAAAAAAAAAATCTTAGGAACAATGCCCAGGTTCTGAATTCAAGCCCCAAGGACACTCTGTCTCTCTGTCTCTTTCTCTCTCTCCTCTCTCTCCCTTTCTCCTCTCTCCACACACACACACACACACACACACAGCTCTCTCCTTCCTGTCAGGCCTAGCTAGCCATTAGAGTCCAGAGTCCAGCTCACACACAATCTTCTTGAAGTTTTGGGGTTTCCCAACATACTCCCCATCCCTCCAAAATGGATTACACCCTCTAGCTCCGTGCAAACCTTATATTCGGCTTTAGCTTATAATTATTGCAGACAGTAACTTTGTATAATTATTATAATTATTGCAGACAGCAACTTTGTATCTTCAGAAGGGTTAAAGTCCAGAGTCAACAAGCAAGGCCCAATTAAAACAATGTTTTGTTATATTCAAAACAGTTCCTGAAAATGTCTTAAGAAGATGCCAATGTAGAGAGAAACCTTGTATCCTCCCTGTCTCCCACAGTCCCTGCCACAGGGCAAAGCACTAATGGAAAGATGAGGCCTGCTGGAGAAGGACCCTAACAAAATAACAGTAAAATCTCCAAAGCAACAGGGAAGGTGGCTCAGTGGTCGAGCGCTTGCCTTGCATGCATGAGGCCCTGGGTTCGATTCCTCAGCACTGCATATGCAGGAAAAAGTGGGAAGTGGTGCTATGGCTCAAGTGGTAGGGTGCTAGCCTTGAGCTGAAGAGCTGAGGGACAGCGCCCAGGCCCAGAGTTCAGGCCCCACAACTGACAAAAAAAAAAAAATCTTCAAAGCAATTTCACTCCAGCTAGGCAAGAAGTCCAAGCTAAGAGGGGCACAAGGCCTGAGCCAGACGGGCCATGTCTCTCCCTCCTCATGAACAAGAGAGTCTCTTCCTGTCCTTCCCTCCATCTGCGTCCCAATAGAATGAGAAGAGCAACTGCCCTATCTATCTCAATTCTCCCCTCACTGTGTAAGACTGAATCTAGAATGGGATTGCATGGTACAAACAGATTTAAGTGTGTTTAAAAGACGGGCTCTAGGGGATGGGAAGGTGGCTCAGTGGTAGAGCACTTGCCTTGCATGCCAGAGGCCCTGAGTTCGATTCCTCAGCAAAAAGTAGAGTTGTGGCTCAAGAGGTAGAGTGCTGGCCTTTAAAGGACAGCACCTAGGCACTGAGTTCAAGCCCCAGGACTGGCTGGCGCACGCGCGCACACACACAAACACACACACAGAGTTATTACATGGAAAGAGTAGCAGCTGTAACCTATATAAGTTCACCATGCTGTCATTCAACTGTTGGGCATAATTGTTAGTGCCTTAATGGCACAGTCTACAGATGGCAAGCCAAGATTGAATGCTCTGTGTTTCAAGAAGTGGTCTGTGCCTACCTCAGTGTTGTTTTTTCTTTTTTTTTTTTTCTTTTTTTTTTTTGGGTCCGGTCGTGGGGCCTGAACTCTGGGCCTGGGCGCTGTCCCTCAGCTCTTCAACTCAAGGCTAGCACTCACCACTTGAGCTATAGCACCACTTCCAGCTTTTTTCTTTTTGCTTATGTGGTGCTGAGGAATCGAACCCAGGGCCTCAGGCATGCGAGGCAAGCGCTCTACCACTGAGCCACCTTCCCAGCCCCCTCAGTGTTGTTTTTTCATTTCCTCCCTTTGAACATTACGAAGCAATGGTTTTTATCTTCCCTCCACCATTGTACATGTGCATTGAATTTATTGCTTATTGATAGGTGTTAAGGAGATAAATAGCCTCCTCCATCTTGACCATAGATTGATGTGATGTAAAGTTTCTAGAGAGGGAACAAGGATGTATGTGGCCACACAGTGGCTAGGCAAGATCATTTTTGAAACTGTATTGTGATGGTTAGTCTTTTTTTTTTGTCGATCGTGAGGCTTGAACTCTGGGCCTGGCGCTGCCCCCACGCTCCTGAGCTCAAGGCAAGCACTCTACCACTTGAGCTACAGCACCACTTCCAGTTTTCTGGTGGTTAATTGGAGACAAGAGTCTCATAGACTTTCCTGCCCGGGCTGGCTTTGAACCACAATCCTCAGATTTCAGCCTCCTGAGTAGCTAGGATTACAGGCGTGAGCCACAAGTGCCTGGGTGCTGGTTAGTCTTTTTTTTTTTTTTTTTTTTTTTTGTCGGTCATGGGGCTTGAACTCTGGGCCTGGGCGCTGTCCCTCAGCTCTTCAGCTCAAGGCGAGCACTCTACCACTTGAGCTACAGCGCCACTTCCGGTTTTCTGGTGGTTTATTGGAGATAGGAGTCTCACGGTCTCTCCTGCCCGGGCTGGCTTTGAACCGCGATCCTCAGATCTCAGCCTCCTGAGTAGCTAGGATTACAGGCGTGAGCCACCAGCGCCCGGCCTTGCTGGTTAGTCTTGACTGTCAACTTGATTGGAGTAAGAGACACACACTTCTGGGTGTGTCTGTGAGGGACTTTCCAGAGATTGCTGGCACAAGGGACAGCAGCTGGGCTGGGGGCCTAGATGGAACAAAAGCAGAAGTCCGAGGAAGCGCACCCGGAGGGTCTGCTGCACCACAATCTTCCTTAGCCACACAGCACAGACTCACCCCAGCGGCTCCCCAGGGAGCTTCTAGGTTTACAGCTTCAGATGGGGGCCACATCTGCGGTTCCTCAAGTTCTCATTCCCAGAGTCTTGAACTGAGCTGCTGCATGGTTCTCTAGCTCTCCAGTATACAAACATGGGGCTAGCAGCCTCCAGTAGTGTAAGCCAGTCTAATAAATAGCCTCTAATAACTGCGCAGTTATGTATGTATGCACTTTCCTCTAGTAACTTGATGTACACATAAGAGTAGGATAAGGAATATGTAGTTGACCCCTCTGTACAGTATGTTCACCAAAAAAAAAAAACAAAAAGAATATGTAGTTGAGGCTGGGGGGGCAGGCAAAATGAACTTCCCCTCCCTCCCACACATTCTCTCTCTTTTAAAAACAGACTCCTGCTTTGGTGAGGGTTGATGCATCCTCACTCTGCAGATGAAGTTGCCACCATGTGGTCTGAAGGCCACAACCTCTCTCTTTTTTTTGGGGGGGGGGTCCAGTTGTGGGGCCTGAACTCTGGGCCTGGGCACTATCCCTCAGCTCTTCAGCTCAAGGCTAGTGCTCTACCGCTTGAACCACAGCGCCACTTCCGGCTTTTTTCTTTTTGCTTATGTGGTGCTAAGGAATCGAACCCAGGGCTTCATGCATGCAAGGCAAGCGCTCTACCACTGAGCCACCTTCCCAGCCCCGCCACAACCTCTCTCTATGGCAAGCTGGCTTTTCAGTTTAACACCTTAAAATGTGGGCCAACACAATCATTTTAGAAAGTTTTACTTTGTAGAATAGAAACTAAAAAAGTCCTCTGACCCTCCTCCTAATAATTTACCCAATGTGGAACAAAACCATAAATTATCCTATTTCCTGTCTAGCATAAAGTGTCTAGAACATACTAAAAGACTTTCATGTTTAAACAAAATTGATGACAGGAAGTGTCAGTCTGATTCAAATTATTGGTCCTGTTGTAGACTAGCCTATTTAGAGAAACACACGGAAGGATCTAGTCAGTGAGTGTTTCTTGTTGTTGTTACACTGAGAATTTATGTCTATTACACCACCTCCTCTTCCTTGAGTACCACTCACAGATTCCCACTCCAAGTACCAAATTGTGCTTTCCAGAATGAAAGAGAAATCACATGAATTATTCACTTTCTTTTTCATGTGCAATTCTCCTTCTCAAAATGAAAATGAGTTTAATTATGAATCCCCGTCAACCATCATTCAATTGTCCCTCTGTCCTGCTCCAACCATTTCCCTCTCCTGGCCCAAACTTCCCGTGCTCTTGGTCAGCACCTCTTTATTTTACCATAAGAGAGCAAGTTGTTTAAAACTCTTGACTGTGCGCCCTCTTCTGTTTAATATGTTTAGTGCACCCTGAAGCCTGAGAGCTAGAAATGGGAACAAACCTAAAAGAATCCAAAAGGATTTCTGTTCATTTCCCTGAGAAAGTATACCTGAACACTGGATTTATCTTGTTTTCATTTTCCAAAACCATTGCTTAATATCTCTTAAATTCCCAATACTTCTGATTAAGAGAATATTTATAAAAGCAACACTTTTATAAGTCAACAAAATTGTTTTAAAATGAGAAAAAGGGAGAAAGGGTGAGATTGATTGGAATAAATTGTACACATGTGTGGAAAGGCAACGATTAAATCTTCCCTGTATAACCAATCAGTCACAGTTACAAAGGTAAGGGGCAGCCCACATCAGAGACTGAGTTATGTTTTATTTGGGGGAGGGAGGGCAGTACTGGGCCTTGAACTGGCACTGTTCTTGAGCTTGTTATTGTTTTGGTATTTATTTATATATTTATGTCAGTTGTGGGGCTTGAACTTCTCGGCCTGGGCACTACTCTTCAGCTCTTCACCTCAAGGCTAGTGCTCTACCACTTCAGCCACAGCGCCACTTCCGGCTTTTTCTGCTTATGTGGTGCTGAGGAATCAAACTCAGGGCACTCAACCACTGAGCCACCTTCCAAGCCCCTGAAATTCTTTTCTTTTTTTTGGTTTTGTTTTGTTGCTTTTGCCAGTCCTAGGGCTGGAACTCAGGGCCTGGGCACTGTCCTTGAGCTTCTTTTGCTCAAGGCTAGCACTCTACCACTTCGGCCACAGCGCCACTTCTGGCTGTTTCTGTTTATGTAGTACTGAGGAATTGAACCAGGGCTTCATGCAGGCTAGGCAAGCACTCTACCACTAGGCCACATTCCCAGCCCCTGAAATTATTTTCTTTGTGCTGGCCTTGGGGCTTGAACGTGGGGCATTTGGACTTTCAATCTCCAAAACTGAATAAAATCAGCTGCCTTACTTCATTTTATTTTATTTATTTTTGTCAGTCATGCTGTCCCTGAGCGATTTCACTCAAGTCTAGTGCTCTACCATTTTGAGCCATAGCATCACTTCCAGTTTTCTGGTGGTTACTTGAAGATAAGAGACTCACAGGGACTTTTCTGCCTGAGCTGGCTTCAAAGTGGGATCCTTAAAGCTCAGCTTCCTGAGTAGCTAGGATTACAGGTATGAGCCACTGGTGCCAGCTAGCTGCCTTACTTTATAAGTTAGCTTTTCTCAGGTATTTCATTGCTGCAATGAAAGGCTGAGAAATACATATTAAGACCAAAATTTTATTTTTCTTGCTTTCACTCATGTTCTAATTTGTAGTTCTAGAGCTATTCATGAACTGGTGTTTTTGGTTTGTTTGTGTTTTTTGTTTTTTGTCGGTTGTGGGGCTTGAACTCTGGGCTTGGGCACTATCCCTCAGTTCTTCAGCTCAAGGTGAGTGCTCTAACCACTTCCAGTTTTCTAGTGGTTTATTGGAGATAAGAGTCTCACAGACTGCCGGGCGCTGGTGGCTCACGCCTGTAATCCTAGCTACTCAGGAGGCTGAGATCTGAGGATCGCGGTTCAAAGCCAGCCCGGGCAAGAAAGACCATGAGACTCCTATCTCCAATAAACCACCAGAAAACCGGAAGTGGCGCTGTAGCTCAAGTGGTAGAGCGCTCGCCTTGAGCTGAAGAGCTGAGGGACAACGCCCAGGCCCAGAGTTCAAGCCCCACGACCGACAAAAAAAAAAAAAAAAAAAAAAAAAAAAGAGTCTCACAGACTTTCCTGCCTGGGCTGGCTTTGAACTGTGATCCTCAGATCCTAGCCTCCTGGGATTACAGGCATAGGCCAGTGGTGCCCGGCTTTGAACTGGTGTTTTATTTGTAATCACAGCACATGACAGTTATATTTGTATACGGGTGATTGTATTCATTGTGGAATGTTGTGAAACAAAATCATCTAGGACAAGGCAGACTGAGGGAGAGTAGAAGTTTGATCATTTTCAAAATGAAACGCCCTTGTACAACTATCTGATGCTAATAAAAGTATGCAAAAATCACGGGCTACTTAATACCTTAAAATATCCATAATCACGTATCAGTTCTCACTGTTTCTGTTGATCAGAAGTTCAGGAGTGGCTGGGCTGCTCTGCCCCTCAGTCTTCCATGATGTTGTCGTCAGCGGTTGGCTAGGTGTGTAATTGGAAGTGCAGCTGGTACAGAGGGTCTATTTCCAAAATGCTCAGTCCTGTACCCGGCAAGAGTACATCTCGAGGTGAGGCCTTAGGGCCTTTCTGTGAGGGCCTGCTTGATCGTCCTCAACAATAACCTGCCGGTTTTACCCCAAGCACCCTGCTGATATCCAGAAGTTCAATGAGTTCTATGAGCTACATTCAGAATTGTTCAGCATCTTTCCCACCACCATCTACATACTGGTTATGCAGCCCAGCCATCTTATAGTCAACCTGCATAGTTTTGGATAAAACATGTGTTAATCATGTGATCAATGTTCTTTGGAAAATTAAGTAGGTAATTGAAATAGTATGGATGTTGAATGTCCCCCCGGAAGCCCATATGTTGAAGGTTCAGTTCTCAGAATGGCACTGTTGGAGGGAATGCAGTCTTTAGGCTGGAAGGTGGCTCAGTGGTAGAGTGCTTGCCTGGCATGCGTGAGGCCCTCAGCACCACATAAGAAGAAAAAAGCCAGAAGTGGCACTGTGGCTCAAGTGTGGGGGGGGGGCACTAGCCTTGATCTGAAGAGCTGAGGACAGCACCCAGGCCCGGAGTTCAAGCCTCACGACTGACAAAATAAAATAATAAGAGCAAAAAGGACTAGGGGCATGGCTCAGGTAGTATAGAATGCCTGCCTAGCAAAATTGAGTCCCTGGGTTCAAATCGCAGGACTACCAAAAATGAACTCTGTGTGTGTGTGTGTGTGTGTGTGTGTGTGTGTGTGTGTGTGTGTGTGTGTGTGTGTGTGTGTGTGTGTGTGTGTGTGTGTGTGTGTGTGTGTGTGTGTGTGTGAGTGTATGCCTGCCTATACAGATGCCAGTTATGGGGCTTAACCCAGAGCTTGCATGCTGTTCTTGAGCTTTTGTGCTCAAGGTCAGCACTCCATCACTGGAGCTACAGCTTCACTTGCAGCTTTTTAGTGGTTAATTTGGAGATAAGAGTCTCACAGACTTTCCTGACCAGGCTGGATTGGGACTTTGATCCTCCAATTTCAGCCTCCTGAGTAGCTAGGATGACAGGTGTGAACTGGCAGCCAGGTTTTTATTTATTGTTAAAAATTATTTAGGTAGTTGCACAAAGAGGTTCCGACTCAGCATGTCTGTCTCTGAGCACAGTGAGTCTAGGTCAATGTCACCCTTTTATCATTCCCAAAAGAATTAAAAAAAAAAAAAGGTGAGTGCTAGCAGGTCCCTGAAGCAGTGGCCTGCAAAGGGCGGCTGGGGCTCCACACCACTGCTCTTTGTCTCCTCTGTGTCCTGTCCAGGAAGTGAGCAGCTTGGCTTTACTGTGCACTCCTCCCATGCAGTGCTGCACCCTCAAATCCCAAGCCTCTGGGACCCACCAGCCATGGACTGGGATCCCCAACCTGTGAGCCAAACAAATCTGTCTTCTGTTTAAGGTGCTCACCTCTGTTATTTCTTATAGTGACTGAAAGCACAATAATAGGTGGTTATTTACCTTTATAGAAACACTTAAAGCCTGGTGCTGGTGGCTCACGCCTGTAACCCTAGCTACTCAGGAGGCTGAGATTTGAGGATCATGGTTCAAAGCCAGCCCAGGCAGAAAAGTCCATGAGACTCTTTTTTTTTTTTTTTTTTTTTTTGCCAGTCATGGGGCCTGAAATCTTGGCCTGGGTGCTGTTCCTGAGTTCTTCGGCTCAAGGCTAGCACTCTACCACTTGAGCCACACTGCCACGTCTGGCTTTTTTCTGCTTATGTGGTGCTGAGGAATCGAACCCAGGGACTCATGTATGCAAGGCAAGCACTCTACCACTGAGCCACCTTCCCAGCCCCTTCGGATGCAGCTTTGCTTTATTTTTGAACTTAGACTCATAACATTAGCAAACATCATTGTGAAAATCTTAATTACAACTAAATAACTGATGGTTTATTGAAATGAATATCGTGAAAACATAAATATGAGTTATGATTGTCTTTACTATGCATCAGTAGAAAACTGGAGTAATTATTATATGTGCAGTAATGATTAAATTCATTCATTTTAATATTTTACCAATTTTTAGTCATATGAAACATCACAGCTGTAAACATATTTCCATTACATTGCTCTGAAGGTTTATTTTTCATGGTGGTAGGAGGACAGAATAGACTTCGTTAGCTTGGCAGCTTGGTTTGTCATTTACTGTGGTGTAGATAGCCCGTGGGTTCTGTTTGAAGTCTTGCTGCTTGTTTCACTAAGATTGGGACCCTGGCAGCCCCTGGGGGCCTGGGGGGGCACGGGTAGAGGGAGCTTATCCTGGTCAGTTTACTTTGTGTGAGTGAGGGGGGGGGGAGAGTTGTAGAGTTGTTTTGCAGGAAGATTACAACAGAGAGAGTGAGGGAAGGGTGACACTATTCCAAAAGAAATGCACTCTTTACCTGACTTACATAACTGTAACTCTTCTGTACATCACCTTTATTACAATACATTTTTTTGTAAAAAAAAAAAAAAAAAAAAGAGGTCTACAATAAACAAAAAAAAAACTATGCTTACATGATATTCCAAAGATAAATGCCTTTCATTTCAGAACTTTTGAGGAATCTGCGATGCAGTTGGTTTTTTTTTTTTGTCAAAAATGAAGTCTTAAAATTTATTTATCTGTTTATTTTTGTGTCAGTACTGGGGCTTTAACTCAGAGCCTATGCTTTGTCCTTTAGCTTTCTCTTTCAAGGCTGATGATCTACCACTTGAGGCATAGCTTTTTTTTTTTTTTTTTTTGGTCAGTCATGGGGCTTGAACTCTGAGCTCAAGGTGAGCTCTCTACCACTTGAGTTAGAGAGCCACTTCTGGTTTTCTGGGGTTAATTGGAGATAAGAGTCTCACGGACGTTCTTGCCTGAGCTGGCTTTGAACCGTGATCCTTAGATCTCAGCCTCCTGAGTAGCTAGGATGACAGGTGTGAGCCACTGTTGCCTGGCGAGCCACAGCTTTTTGCTGGTTAATTGGAGATAAGAGTCTCATGGACTTTTCTGCTTGTGTTGACTTCAAACCATGGTCTTTCAAACCATGAGTAGCTAGGATTACAAGTTATGAGCCCAAAGCATCCAGCAAATTTATTTTTAATTGATAAAAAATAACTATGTATAGGGAACACAATGTAATATTTCAATCTAGGTATATATTAGAGAGTCAATAGTCAATCTAACTAGATAACCTATCACCTTACCCAATTTTTTTTATTGAAAGCATGTTGGAAATATATATATATATATATATTTTTTTTTTTTTTTTTTTTTTTTTTTTTTTTTTGGTCAGTCGTGTGGCTTGAACTCTGGGTTTGAGCGCTGTCCTTCAGCTCTTCAGTTCGAGGCGAGTGCTGAACCGCTTGAGCCACAGCACCACTTCCAGTTTTCTAGTGGTTTATTGGAGATAAGAGTTTCACAGACTTTCCTGCCCAGGCTGGCTTTGAATCACGATTCTCAGATCTCAGCCTCCTGAGTAGCTAGGATTACACATGTGAGCCACCAGTGCCCAGTGGAAATATATTTTTTTAATTAATTAATTATTATCTTTTTTTTTTTTTGCCAGTCCTGGGGCATGAACTCAGGGTCTGTGGATTGTCCTTGGCCTTTCTTTGTTCAAGGCTAGTGCTCTATCATTTGAGCCACAGCTCTACTTCTGGCTTTTTTTGGCAATAAGAGTCTCACGAACTTTCTTGCTTAAGCTGGCTATCATTTGAGCCACAGCTCTATTTCTGGCTTTTTTTGGCAATAAGAGTCTCACGAACTTTCTTGCTTAAGCTGGCTTTAAACCACAATCCTCAACTCTTCTGAGTAGCTAGGATTACAGGCAGGAGCCACCAGCTCCCTGCTTTAGAAATACATCTATTATTTTAGCATTTTTTTTTCTGGCCACTAGGGGGAAGAGTAGGATATCAGAAAACTCAGAACCCAGAGATTCTCATTGTATCACAGTGCATGCTGCTTCCTTCCCTGGCATGAGTTGAATATAAACCTTCTTGTATATTCTTGAACTTGGGAAAGATTGTTTTCAAATAAAACTCATTCATCAGCCACAAATATTTCTCTCCAGGTTCTTTCTAAAAAATAACAGCACTATGCTGAGTGAAAGAAAGTAGACACCAGTGTCCACACTGTATGCTGTAGTTCCCATGAGAGGGCTGAAAAAGAGGCTCCGTGCAGCCCTTCCTGGCCCCATGGTTTCCTGGGCAGGGGCTCTAGGGACCTGGCTTCACAGTGACTACGCTCGAGGGGTTTTGTTGAGTGACAGAAGTGTTCTAAAACTGTCTTATGGTAATGGTTGCATGTGTGAAATAGTAAAATGTGTATAAAAAATCATCACTGAATTGTATACTTGAAGGTCAGGGAATTATATAATGTGTATAGTAAGATCACATACAGTTGGAAAAAAGGAAATGTGACTTTTTTTTTTTTCCAGTCTTGGGGCTTGAAACCAGGAAAATACAAGAAAGAAGAAAGTATAAAGACTATGTTGAAGATCTGGGCTCTTTCATACTCTCCTAGGCTTAGGATGAATGACACATTCCTAATTCTCTTGACCGCCCCCCCCCCCCCGCAAAAAAAAAAGTAAGAACCTAGCTTCACACCTGCAACACTGATGGCTAAGGAGAAAGTCTGTTCATAAATTTCCATTTGACAGAGAGATACACATGCGAAGCAGTACAACAGTCAGTCTTCCATCTCTTAGCAAATCACAGAGCCAGGAACAAAATCAGAAGGGAACCAGAGCCAGTGGGTGTTTGGTCCTATAGCTCAGGCAACCTCAATTCATCTGGAACCCTGTGCCATTCTAATTATTAAAACAACAACAAAAACAGGAAACAACTTTTTTTTTGCTTTTTAGTCTAATCATTAAAGCCAAATACAAAAGAGAGCAAGTGCATACTTTTTCTTGAGCTACTTTAGCTGGAGCCTTACATAAGTATTATTTGTCCTAAATTCAAGAAGATCTTTCCTTATCCCCACCACATATTTGACATTTCTGAAAATAAAACAGGAAATTACTCCAAAAAATGTCTGAAAAGAAAGAAGAATTATTTTCAAACTATTTGGAGGAATGGGATTTTTTTTTTAATTATCTGTCCTCCTCCCCAGAATTGTGTTTTTTTTTTTAATTAAAACTTCCCAAAGAGGACAAAAAACCAAGTAACGCTGATGCTTTAAGACTCAAGGAGGAAGGGTTGTTTTTTGTTTGCTTTAAAGCTATTATTCTTATCATTAAGCTGTGGAGGCTACCATATCTGGACGCCCTTTTTGTGTCTTGGGACAGACAAGGTCCTGCCCCGCCCTCCTGTGGCAGCAGGCTAAAGGAGAGGGAAAGCCAGTCAGTACCCTTGACCGTGTCTCCTGCTGGTGATGTGTACATGCTGCCCCTGCATGAGAGAGAGAGGAGAGAGAGAGAGAGAGAGAGAGAGAGAGAGAGAGAGAGAGAGAGAGAGAGAGAGAGAGAGAGAGCATCTTTATATGCTTGGCAACATTTGGAGCCAGACCAAGGACTTTGTGTGGAGCAGCTGAGTAGTCACTGGGAGGCATTAGCTACTGCCGCTGAGCACAGCACTGCCCTTTCCAGATGGGACTCAGAAGGTCCCTGTCCCTCTGTGTGGATGAACTGCAGCCTTCGATATCTCCCACCAGCAGCTGTCCATCACCTTGAATGCCATGAGTCACTGTCAAGGTAATGTCTCAAACCCACGTCTCTTGTTTCACGGATAACTACATCCAAGAGAGCTTTCCCAGTGGGCAAACTCTTGGATCTGAAGCCTGGATTCAGTGCCAACCTTCCAAGCCCACACGGTCCTGAGGATGCTCCATCCAGCTGCTCTTGAGAAATGTGCAGGACAAGGCCACATGAGCCTGTCTGCTTGCTACAAACTCTGTCTTTGACATGGTTAATGTTTGTGGGAAAGAATTCAGTAAGTTCATTCTCACATTCCCCTGCAGTATTCTCACACAGATTTGGGAGTGCTACTGGTTTATGATCAGTTAAGATGTCCACTAGGTCCAGCTCATTGGGTTTTTCCTTGTGCTGCTCCATACACGTGGGTGGTGAACAGTGCTCCCATCTTCCTTCCTCTGGCCCCTGCCTCCTCTAGCAGCCCTGGGAGGGGCCTCTGAGCGGGGATGTGGCACTGTCACCACTAGCTGGTGCTGTGGGGAAGAGGCCACATCCTCTTGGGGTTCATGTGGGAAATCTCCCATTCTAGTTCATCCACCAGAGCTCGAAAATTCCACAGTGTAGATCCTGGCTCTTGGACTCCTGGATTTTTAGCAAGGCCTCCCAGGAGCACGCTAGCCTTCATCTTTAGTATAAAGGGGCTGCCCACCACGGCCCAGGCCATGCAAGACGTCACGTGACCTTGGCCTCTCCTAAGTTCACATCTAGCTGTTGGGAGCAAGGCTTTCCACATTTCTTGGGCGAGCTGTGATGCTTACACTCAGTGTCTGGCTACCAACTGAGCCATGCTTCCAACCTCCCATACTATATATAAGCTTTATCAGGGTTTGTTCTCTCCGGGCCTTTTGTTTGTTAGGCAAGTTCCTTTGCACCTTATCTTTATTTTTACCAGATATGTGTGTGTGTGTGTGTGTGTGTGTGTGTGTGTGTGTGTGTGTGTGTGTGTGTATTTTTTTTTTTTTTGCCAGTCCTGGAGCTAGGGCTTAGGCACTGTTCCTGGAGCTTCTTTTGTTCAAGGCTGGCACTCTACCACTTCTACCACAGCACCATTTCTGTTTTTTTGTTTTGTTGTTTTTTGTCTTTTTTGAGTAGTTTATTGAAGAGTCCCCACAGAGAGTTTCCTGCCAGGGTTGGTTTCGAACCACGATCCTCAGATCTCAGCCTCCTGAGTAGCTAGGATTACAGGCATGAGCCACCAGCTTTACCACGTTTTTGTTTTGTCATGGAGCTTGAATCTGGACCTGGGCGCTGTCCCTTAGCTCTTCAGCTCAAGGTGAGCACTCTACCCATTTGAGCCACAGCACCACTTCTGGTTTTCTGGTGGTTTATTGGAGATGAGCCTCATAGACTTTCTTGCCTGGGCTGGTTTTGAACCTCTTATCCTCAGATCTCAGCCTCCTGAGTAGCTAGGCTTACAGATGTGAGCCACCGGTGCCCACCTTACCATTCATTTTTAACTATTTATATAGATTTCCATTTGAGACTGGATTAGACAAAACTCATCCAGTCCTGACGCTGGTCAGCTCTGAGTGCCAACAAAAACTCTATGAGCAGTTCTGCCAACAGTCATGAAGAAACAGGAAATTGAGTTTTGAGAAAATCAGGAACTACTACTGTCATCAAAATAGCCAATAGGTAAAAACAAATTAAGGTGGTATTGTTATTCTCATGAATAATTCCTTTGAAGTGAGACTTCAGTGGGCAAGAAAACTAGTATCAGTGCAAGCACTTACAAAAGCTCTCATACCAAACTTACTGTACTGACCGGATTCTTGAATGCATTTTAAGGAATGAGTTGGAGCGACTGTTTAACTTTCAGCTTGGGAGAAAGCTGGTCACTCTGATTTGAAGAGTCAGGTTTGAACACTTGGGAACAATGCTTTCCTCAGGCCCAGTGAAGCTGCACTAACGTGAGGCGGCACATGTAATTGCACTGGAATCTGCCTGCAGCCGCAGTTCTCACGGAAGCTGACTGTGTGATGGTGCTGGGCCTGAAGCATGGAAGGCACACGCGGCCGGCCCCAACCCCCACGTCCCTCTCTAGTTTACTGCTGCTGAAGGTGGAAAGGGCAACGGCTGAAGACCTGAGTCATAGATGAAGTACAAATAGAATGAACATGCCATTTACAGTACTAAGTAGGCTTTCAACTGAGAAAAATAGATAGGTTAACTCATTTATGAACATTATGTACCTGGAAATTTCATTACTCTATATAGCCCAAGTAAGTTCTGTTGCTACTCATAACTGTAATTTTTTGTGTGTGCTGGAACTAGGATTTGAACTCAGGGCCTGGGGACTGTCTGCCAGCTTTTTGTTCAAGGCCAGTGCTCTACCAAGTGAGCTATACTTTCACTTCCAGCTTTTCTGCTGGTTAAAAGGAGCAAAGAGGGGCTGGGACGGTGGCTCAGTAGTAGAGCACTTGCCTTGCATGCCTGAGGCCCTGGGCTCGATTCCTCAGCACCACATAAGCAAAAAGGAAAAAAAAAGCTGGAAGTGGTGCTGTGGCTCAAGTGGTAGAGTGCTAGCCTTGAGCTGAAGAGCTGAGGGACAGCGCCCAGGCCCAGAGTTCAGGCCCATGACCGAACCTCCCCCACACCCACCCCAAAAAAAAAGGAGTAATGAGTCTGATGGACTCCTAGCTTGCTGTGATCCTCAGACATCAGCCTCTGGGGTAGTTAAGGATTACAGGTGTGAGCCAGGGGTGTAAGGCTGCAGCTATTATCTTGTTTGTTGTTGTTGGAGGTGGTGGTGACTGCAGGGCTTGAGCTCTTTTGCTCAAGGCTAGCACTCAGCTCCTTTAAGCCACAGTTCTTCTGGTTTTCTGGAGGTTAACTGGAGATAAGAGTCTCATGGACTTTCCTGCCTGGGCTGGCTTTGAACTGCAATCCTCAGATCTCAGCCTCCCGAGATCTTACAGGCGTGAGCCACCCGTGCCTGGCTGGTAACTATTATTTTAATGAAGTTAACTAATCTGCATTTTTCTCAAGATGCAATTTTTCTAATGTATTTAGCCTAAGCCCAATAAAAATACTCATTTTGTAAGATAAAAAAACATGGCCAATGGGCTTGGAAGCCTTGAGCTGAAGAGCTGAGGGACAGCGCCCAGGCCCAGAGTTCAGGCCCCACGACCGGACCCCCCCCCAAAAAAAAAAATGGCCAATGAAACAATTGGCTTCACAGGTTTAACCCTATTCAACAGGCTGTAACACCCTAAGTATCACCATCCTACTCAGAAGCCATTTGTGGGGCCCTTAAACAGTCTTTGTTCACAAATCTTGCAACTTGTTCACTAAAGACTTGACAAACTTAAAATATTCTCCTGACATTTTAGTGGCTTCTGAGAAACATTATTAAATGTGCTTAATCATTTACTGCTGGATCAGTGGTTCTATCTGATTGGGCAAATAGCTGGCACAGAAACTACTAACACATTCAGAATCTAATCTTCCCTGAACCCAGCTTCAACTCTCAAATGCTGGCTGTGGAATATACCATGCTTTGCAATAGAAAATTCTCATTAAAAAAAATGGACAGAAATAGTATGAGACAACTTTCTGTCCATTGTTTTAATGAGAATCTCAAAATAACTATTCAGGATTGCTCCATGCATTTTTGATAACCAATATTGATTGGAAAATGTTGCATTTTATACCTAATCATCCTTTAAATTCCTGACATACATCCAAGAGAATTACTTTGTCTAAGTGATTCTGCCAGTTTTCATCCTTTTTTTTTTGTCAGGCATGGGACCTGAACTCTGGGCCTGGGCGCTGTCCCTCAGCTCTTTAGCTCAAGGCAAGCACTCTACCACTTGAGCTACAGCACCACTTCTGGTTTTCTAGTAGTTTATTGGAGATAAGAGTCTCACGGTCTTTCCTGCCCAGGCTAGCTTTGAACCGCGATCCTCAGATCTCAGCCTCCTGAGTAGCTAGGATTACAGGTGTGAGCCACCGGCGCCCAGCCAGTTTTCATCCTTTGCAAGATGCTTTACAGTAAAGCTCTCATACTTTATCCCACTCTGGTCCACAGTGGGGCTTGAACTCAGGGCCTAGACCCTGTCTCTGAGGTTAGCTCTACCACTTTGAATACAATGCCACTTCTGGTGTTCTGGTGGTTAACTGAAGATGAGTCTCATGGACTTTCCGCCTGGGCTGGCTAATCACTAAAATGTTGCTTAGGAGATATTGTGGTTAAACTTTCATTATATTGGTTGTTAATTTTTTTTGCTAGTCCTGGGTCTTGAATTCAGGGCATGAGCACTGTCCCTGAGCTGCTTTTGCTCAAGGTTTGCACTCTCCAACTTGCGAGCCACAATGCCACTTCTGGCCTTTTCTGTTTATGTGGTACTGAGGATCGAACCCGGGACTTCATGCATGCAAGGCAAACACTCTACCATTAATCCACATTCCCGGCCCTGGTTGTTAAAAGAGGTGAAAATACAGATTTTAAGAATTTCTAGCTACTACTACTGGAAAATATTTAAATGTGTAATTACTATTTAACATTTAGGTGTCATAAATAAATACTGAATTTGTTTTGTGTCAGTCTGCCCTGGAGCTTGAACTAGGGCTAGCTTTGAACCAAGATCCTTCCATCTTAGCCTCCCTAGTAGCATTACAGCCAGACCAGGCAGGAAAAGCCCATGAGATTATCTCCAATTAAACACTAAAATACCAAAAGTGGAACTGTGGCTCAAATGGTAGTGTGCTAGCTCTGAGTTAAAAAAAAAAAAAATCAGAGATAGCACCCAGGCCTTGAGTTCAAGCCTCAGAATATACACAAAACAAAAAAGATACCTTAATCAGGCTTTCTCTGGCTACCCTATATAAAAATTACAACTTCTACATAAGTCAGCGTTTACAATGTCTATTTTCTTTTTTTGGGGGAGGGGGTCTGGTCGTGGGGCCTGAACTCTGGGCCTGGGCGCTGGCCTTCAGCTCTTCAGCTCAAGGCTAGCGCTCTACCACTTGAGCCACAGCACCACTTCTGGCTCTTTTGCTTATGTGGTACTGAGGAATCGAACCCAGGGCCTCATGCATGCAAGGCAAGCGCTCTACCACTGAGCCACCTTCTCAGCCCACTACAATGTCTATTTCCATTGACTGTCTTATTACCTATTCCCACTCTAGAGCATAAGCTGGGGGAGTACATAAAACAGTGTCTCATAAGTAGTAAGCAGGTGCTGTTAATCTTTGTTGAATGCAGGCATGCATGCACGGCATGAATGAATCCTGACATGAATGTAAACCCGCATTTACTGTTTGACCTGAACTGGAAGCATCTGTACAACCCCTTATGTAATGCAGATGGGAAAGGGACATAGATTATTATAACTTGAGTTATCCTTTCAGGGGCTGGGAAGGTGGCTCAGTGGTAGAGTGCTTGCCTTGCATGCCTGAGGCCCTGGGTTCGATTCCTCAGCACCACATACATAGAAAAAGTCAGAAGTGATGCAGTGGCTTAAGTGGTAGAGCACTAGCCTTGTGCTGAAGAGTTCAGGGACAGTGTCCAGGCCCAGAATTCAAGCCTCATGACTGACCAAAAAAAAAAAAAGTTTAATTTCTTCATGTGGTATGTGTATTCATGTACAATACAGTGTATTTTTCTGCACTGTATGTCTTTGTGGATAAAAATAAAAACACTATAAACAGTTTCTCTTTTTATTAAATGAGTTCAAACCAAACTCAGTAATTCAGATCTACACACAATAAAGTAAGGCAAAGATAGAGCAGAACGAATCGAAGTTGCGTAGTTAACTCAATTCCAATAATATGAAATGTGAATTTAAAGGTAAAACTATGGAAGCTTTACTGCAATGACCCAGTCTGACTTTAGACAGTAGAAAACCATGTAACATCTGGAATCTCTCAAGTCTAAGAATCAATCAGCAGATACCCCTCATCTTCAAGGCACAACGATGTTTTCTACAGAGAAGTCTCTAAGAGCTAAGGTTATTGAGAGCACAGGAGAGGCAATCAGACTCGGGGTGTTTCTGAGGACCGTTCTCTGAAGCAGGTTACTGGTCTCGAGCGGAGGCCACCTCGGGTTCCACACGGGCTTCTCCCTGGAAGCCATGCTGAGCGCAGGGTTTGGAGGCAGCCCACAGGGCTTCCTTGTCTGGCCCGGGACATCCCCCGGGGCCGTGGCTCTCCCGGGCCATGTGGCTGTGGCTGTGGCTGTGGCTGTGGCTGTGGCAGTAGGGCCCCCCCTGCTCTGGTGCTGGGTGACTCACCCCGGGGCTCATTCCAGAACTGACCTCCACGTTTCCGCCCAGGGCCGCAGCTGTAACCTCGGGCCGAGTCTCAGAAGCCACAGCCATGGCCTCCCCTGGGGTGGCCCCCAAGGCCTCTGCCACCGGCCCCTTCGCTGCCTCTGGAGTCTCTTCTGCGCTTTTCACCTCAGCACCCGCGTCACACTCTTCAGTGGCTCCTGAATACTCTTCCTTAGCTTCTGGGGTGTCCTCTGGCACAAAAAGGAAAACCAGAAAGCCAAGAAGATTTAGCTCTCAAGGCAGAGTGCTACCTCAGAGAACCCGGGGGCAACAGGACACTGTGGTCACTGCGCAGAGCACAGCGCAGGCAACAGACAGCAGGATGGACTGCAAGGTGCAAGGCAAGCAAGAGAATGCTTCTACAGAGCTCTGTGAAGACTCTTCAGGATTCAGAGAAGTGGGGGTTCAGGCCTGCCTCTTGGAAGGAAAATGGAGAGCTTTCCCATAATTTTTTTTTTTTTTGGTCAGACTTGGGGCTTGAACTCAGGGCCTGAACACTGCCCCTGAGCACTGCCATTCAAGGATAGTGCTCCACCACTTTGAGCCATAGCCCCACTTCTGGTTTTCTTTCTTTTTTTTTTTTGCCAGTCCTGGGGCTTGTACTCTGGGCCTGGGCACTGTCCCTGAGCTTCTTTTGCTCAAGGCTA
This sequence comes from Dipodomys merriami, assembly GCF_024711535.1. Lineage (NCBI taxonomy): Eukaryota > Metazoa > Chordata > Mammalia > Rodentia > Heteromyidae > Dipodomys > Dipodomys merriami. Next base: position 4,547,002 of record NW_027202826.1, read on the forward strand.
GCATTCTACTACTTGAGCCACAGCACCACTTCCAACTTTTTCTGTTTATGTGGTACTGAGGAATTGAACCAAAGGCTTCATGCATGCTAGGGAAGCGCTCTACCACTAAGCCACATTCCCAGCCCACTTCTGGTTTTCTTGTGGTTAAGAGTCTCATGGACTTTCCTGCCTTGGCTAGCTTTAAACCATGATCCTCAATTCTCGGCCTCCTGAGCAGCTAGGATTACAGGCCATGAGCCACTAGGCACCCAGCTCCTATAAACGCTTTTTTTTTTTTTTTTTTGTCGGCCGTGGGGCTTGAACTCTGGGCCTGGCGCTGCCCCCACGCTCCTGAGCTCAAGGCAAGCACTCTACCACTTGAGCTACAGCACCACTTCCAGTTTTCTGGTGGTTTATTGGAGATAGGAGTCTCACGGTATCTCCTGCCCGGGCTGGCTTTGAACCACGATCCTCAGATCTCAGCCTCCTGAGTAGCTAGGATTACAGGCGTGAGCCACCAGCGCCCGGCTTTTTTTTTTTTTTTTAATGGGATTCATTCATCTTTTATTAGTTAACTTAGCACATGTTGAAGTTTTTTTTTCTTTTCTTTTTTATTGTGAAAACTATAAACGCTTTTGAACTTAAAAAATGTACATAGGCTGGGAATGTGGCCTAGCATGCAGGAAGCCCTGGTTTGATTCCTCAGTACCACATAAACAGAAAAAGCCAGAAGTGGTGCTGTGGCTCATGGTAGTGGTAGCCTTAAGCAGAAGAAGCTTAGGGACAGTGCCCAGGCCCTGAGTTCAAGCACTAGGACTGGCAAAAAAAAAAAAAAAGGGCATAGATTACTTCTTACTCTCATATTAAGATTGTGAAACTTGCTGGCCAGTTGGTGGCTCACCCCTGTAATCCTAGCTACTCAGGAGGCTGTGATCTGAGGATCATGATTCAAACCAGCCTGAGCAGGAAAGTCTGAGAGACTCTTCTCTCCAATTAACCCACCAGAAAACCGGAAGTAGCAATGTGGCTCAGGTGGTAGAGCCTTGAGCCGAAGAGCTCAGGGACAGCTCCCAGGCCCAGAGTTCAAGCCCCACGACCAACCAAAAAAAAAAAAAAAAAGATTGGGAAACTTTAACCTCCTATGATGTCACCTTTCTAGCTACTGACTAAGGAAATCACAAATCCTCTCAACCTGTTTTTATCATCTGTCAAATAGGAATACTGAGAATATCTACCTACCTCACAGGGCTACTGGGAAAATGGACTAGAATGCTAGGGGCCAGGGGCTTAGGTCTGTAATCCGAGCTACTCAGGAGGCTGAAATCTGAGGACTGTGTTTCAAAGCCAGCCTGGGGAGTTCAAACCCAAGAGAATTTTATCTCCAATTAAACTGCAAAAAGCCAGAAGTGGAGCTGTAGCACAAGTGATAGAGTGCCAACCTTGAATGAAATGGCTAAGTAACAGGGCACAGGCCCTGAGTTCAAGCCTCTAGAACTGGCAAAACAAACAGACAAAACCCCCACAGGTTATAATATCTAGTGTGCTTTGTACAAAGACCCTGGGGTGGTCTTAGTGAAAATATAGTAGCAAGATTTAAAACAGTAATGAGGAGTATGAAAGGTCAGGCTGCTGAAAGAGACAGATACTAAACCCAGCTTGCATGAATGGATGTCTGAATAGGGTAAAGATAACACTGCTTTGCAAAGAAGTCAAACCACTGGTCATCAGTATACATTAACACTTTCATTCATCAAGTGCACTCATCCGATAACCCTGAAAACATTCTTTGGGTTTGGTTGGGTTTTTCCTTCCTGAATGAACTTCTGCACAGAGCCATTCCAGCTTAAGTTTGCAAGCCACAACAAATGTTCGTTGCCAGGCTAAGATGATGGTAATTAGTGCCTCTCCAAAGAATAGTATAAGCTGGGCACCAGTGGCTCATGCTATAATCCTAGCGACTCAGGAGGCTGAGATCTGAGGATCATAGTTCGGAGCCTAGGCAGGAAAGTCTGAGACTTTTTTGAACTCTGAGCCAGGGCGTTGTCCCTGCATTCTTCAGCTCAAGGCGAGAGCTCTATAGCTTGAGCCACAGCACCACTTCCAGTTTTCTAGTGGTTTATTGGAAATAAGAGTCTCACGGACTTTCTTGCCCAGGCTGGCTTTGAACTGTAATCCTCAGATCTCAGCCTCCTGAGTAGCTAGTATAACATGCATGAGCCACCAGCACCCAGCTCCATGAGACTAAAAAACTAAAAAAGAATGGTATAATTAGAAATTCACTTTACCTTGAAGTGGATGTGACCCTGCTTTTGTTTTTCCTTTTAAACTGGTAATATGTGCTGTGTGTTTGGCTGGCTCTGATATGACAGTCTTATAAGTCTGAAAGAAAGAAAAATATGTGTTTAGTTTTACTTCTTGAGCTCTAAAAATCATTGGGTCAAATTCAAAATCATTTATAGTTCTTCTCCATGTGATCATCATTAGAAGTTACAACTACAGTCCCAGCGCGGCAAAGAAATCTCTGCATGCCATTTGCTCATTTACTCTCCCTTTACAAACCTTTTGCCATTAAGTACAATGTTCTAAAAGAGAACCGTGCTCTAAAAATGGTAATCAGAGTTAACTGAAAATACAGTGAAGACAAAGGAAGGCAAGCTGGTGCTGGTGGCTCACATTTATAATCCCAGCTACTGGGGAGGCTGAGATCTGAGGATCATGGTTCAAACCTAGCCAACTAACCAGCAAAAAGCCAGGATGGAGTGTGGCTCAAGTGGTAGAGCAACCAGGCTGAATGATAAAAAATAAAAATCAAGTGATTATGAAGCCGTGAATTCAACCCCTCCTCACACACAAGTTTTTAAAAAAGATTCCCAAGTGCCATAGCTAGAGCCTAACAAAGATACCTTCATTAAGATAAGCTGGGGTTCATCATAAAAACAACACTATTACCTGGATGCAGATTATCCAAGGAAAAAGTATGGTGCAGAAACTACCTTAAATAGACCAATGTATAGGTTACTTTGCATTTCACACTCAATCAGTCTCCCTGGCCTGCATTCACATCTGAAAACAAAAAGTTAAAGCTGGAACATGTGGGAAGCCAGAGTTTAATTCCTAATACCAAAAATAAATAAACAAAAATGAAAATCTCAGCCAGGCACTGGTGGCTCAGGTCTGTAATCTTAGCTAAGCTGAGGTCTGAGGATCCTGGTTCAAAGCCAGCGGGGCAGGAAAGTCCATGAGACTCTTATCTCCAATTAACCACCAGAAAACCAGAAGTGGCACTGTGGCTCAAATGGTAGAGTGCTTGCTTTGAGCTGAAGAGCTCAGGGACAGCTCCCAGGTCCAGAGTTCAAGTTTCATGACCAAATAAACAAACAAACAAAAAAAGAAAATCTCACTCCAGATATTGCTGAGTATATTGTCTTAGCTCTCTTTTTGCCAGAAGGTTTGGGCTTGGTTACTGTAAAGGTGATGTATAGTTACATAAATCAGGTACTGAGCACATTTCTTTTTGGACAATGTCACTCTCTCCCTGTTTTTCCCTCCTGCTCCCACCCACAAGTTGTATCGTTCATTTTCAACCAGTGTTTAGTGAGCACCACTGCTGCATTTTCTCCATTTCTATGCACCCTCCACCCCACCAATGACAGAAATAGAACAAGAGAAAAAGGAAAAACAGAAACAGCAACAAAGAAAAAAACCTGTTTCCATGTCCTGGTGTTCATTTCAATAAATATTATTTTATAGGATCAGATGCACAGTGGCATTGTACCTTTGTGTTTGTCTCTTTAAACCTGTAGGCACGGCTCTCCTGTTGGCCAGTCCCTCTGTACTGGTCTTAGGGAAGACCTGGCGTGCCAGGTCAACTTCCATATAAACAGTGCAGGGTAGGGTGTAGCTAAAATTTTGCACTCTGATACTTTCATCTCTGAGTGTCTTATAAATACTCTAATAAAGAACATGAGGGCTGGGAATGTGGCTCAGTGGTAGAGTGCTTGCCTTACATGCATAAGGCCCTGGATTCAGTTCCTCAATGTGCCCACATAAACAGAAAATGTTGGAAGTGGTGCTGTGGCTCAAGTGGCAGAGCATGAGCCTTGAGCTGAGGGACAGCGCCCAGGCCCAGAGTACAAGACCACAACCAACAAAAAGGAAAAAAAAAAAAAGATGTGAACCTTGAATCTTCCATGTAAGACTTTAAGCTGGGTGCCAGTGGCTCATGCCTGTAATCCTAGCTACTTAGGAGGCTGAGATCTGAGGATCACGGTTCAAAGCCAGCCCAGACAGGAAAAGTTCATGAGACTCTTATCTCTGACCACCAGAAAACTGGAAGTAGAGCTGTGGCCCAAAGTGGTAGAGGGCTAGTGTTGAGCAGAACAGCTCAGGGACAGTGCCCAGGCCCTGAGTTCAATCCCCACAACTGACAAAACAACAAAAATCTTCATAATCATCTAGACACTAAATTCTCATGAAAACATGACAAGATATTCTCTGAGTACATTAATCCAATGTCCTGATCTTAACACTGTTTTGAGTTTTACCAAACTTTGGATTATCAATCTTTGGATTCCTGAACACTACTTACATAATATCCACCGGCACTGACTGTGACACCAACAACCAGATAATAAAGCATATTGGATCTCGATGTTCCAGGGATTTTGTTGGATGACATCTGGCGAAGGGATGCTATGGAAAGCAAGTTTGAACAGAGTCACCATCATTTCAGCAGTCATTTCCAATACATCTTCAAAAAAAATCAGCACAGAAGCCGGGCGCCAGTGGCTCAAACTTGTAATCCTAGCTACTCAGGAGGCTGAAATCTGAGGATCACAGTTCAAAGCCGGCCAATAAACCACCAGAAAACCATAAGTGGCACTGTGGCTCAAGTGGTAGAGCACTAGCCTTGAGCTGAAGAGCTGAGGGACAGCGCTCAAGCCCAGAGTTCAAACCCCATGACCAACCAAAAAAAAAAAAAAAAAAAATTACAGCACATGAATCTAAACAAATGACTTAGAGTAAGAAAGGAAACAAAATAGATCTACTTAAATGTTTATTCTGCAGTGCTAGAATTTGTACATACTATAATGCCCTGGAATTAAAATTTTACAATAGACTCAAAGTTAGGAGCTTAAGTTTCATAGAGCTTACCATTTTTAATTTAAAGAAAAAGCAGAGACATTTACGCATTCAGTCAACAAATACAGGTGAGCACCCACATGTTTGTAATTGTTATAAACATAAAGGATACCACTGTGGACCAGACAAACACGGTCCCTAATCCCTTAGAAGCTCAAGTCTAGAAAAGAGAGAGAGAGAGAGAGAGAGAGAGAGAGTGTGTGTGTGTGTATGTGTGTGTGTGTGTGTGTGTGTGTGTGTAGAAAGGATTATAGATGGGGCTGGGAAGGTGGCTCAGTGGTAGAGTGCTTGCCTCACATGCATGAGGGCCCTGGATTCGATTCCTCAGCACCACATAAACAGAAAAAGCCAGAAGTGGTGCTGTGGCTCCAGTGGTAGGGTGCTACTCTTGAGCGGAAGAGCTGAGGGACAGCACCCAAGCCCAGAGTTCAGGCCCCACGACCGACAAAAAACAAGAAAAAAAGACTTATAGACAAATAATTGTGATACAGTTTGAAAAGAGTTGTAATAGTTGTTCAGTAGATTAAAATTGCTGAGAAAAAAATCAGCTAGCTGGCTCAAGATAACTGTTCAAAGAGACTCACCTCTTCATTTCAAAAGTAAGCAGGAATTTGTCAGATAAACCGAAGAAAAATGGCACAGGGCTGAAGGCTGTGCGTGCTTGCTAGCATGGGGTGGTGTGTCTGGAGAAGGTCAGAGTCACCCGAAGTGGCCCAACACCGAGCATGACAGATGACAACTGCACAAGGCAGATCTTAAGACATCTGCACAGTTTCAAGCCTTCATAGTAGCAAAATCACAGTTTGGATGTAAATGGCAGTCTCTTGGAAACCCCCTTCCCGCGCACCCCTCACTGGCACACACAAAAGGGGGCCCAGTAGCCTATGATGAAAGGTTATGGCTTTGACTTGCGCTTGAAAATAAGTGCACACAGAGTGCTAATGGCCTATGTCAGCTACTCAAGAGGCTGAAATCTGGAGGATCTGAGTTCAAAGCTAGCCCAGGCAGAACTGTCCAAGGAACTCCATCTACAAGTTAACCATCACTAAGCTGGACAGGTAACATGGTACAGTATCAGGCATGAGTAACAAGAAAGCTGAGTGAGAGCATTTGGCCTTGAATTCAAGCCCCAGTACTGGTGCACGCGCGCGCACACACACACACACACAAACACGAAACAATTTAATTTATCCAAGTAGGAAGTACCAATAAAACATTCATTAATGCTTTCAAATGAAGACAAATTTAAGTGTTATCAATGCTATGTCTTTAAGATACATAAATCAGTGCTACAAAAATATTAGACAAAATAAAAGAAGAATCAATATGGTTAGCATCAGTACTGGTAATGATGCATTCAGAAATGTTTTAGCTGCTTGCATTTTGCCTCAAGCTGGAGAAGGAATTCTCTAAACCTGCTCACCTAAGCAAACAAGGCGCATATGAGGGTATGTGAAGGCTCAGAGTAAAGGAGTTCATCTTTCTCTTCTCCTTCCCATCAAAACAGCCCAGTTATTATCAGTACAAAATAGTCTGGCACCAGCACCCATGGCTCACGCCTGTAATCCTAGCTTTAGCCAGGAGGCTGAGATCTGAGGATCACCAGGGCAGGAAAAGTCCATGAGATTCTTGTCTCCGATTAGCCACCAAAAAGCTCTAAGTGGAGCTGGGCTCAGGAGGTTAGAGCACTCACTGGCCTTGGGCAGAAAACCTCAGAGACAGCGGCCCAGGCCCTAAATTCAAGCTCCAGGGCAGGCACAAAACAAAACAAAAGATGTAATTAAATGAATGTTTTCCCTCTATTCTTGGGGGGGGGGGGGAGAGGACACCAACTCTCTTGCTGGGTATAGAGACTCAGGGAAGCGGGAGGAACCCTAACCTCACAGCCCACCAACACTTCCAAGAAAAATAAGAGGCAGACAGAGTTCCCTCTCCACCCCCTCCTCACCTGGGCCTCACCAAAACCCAAAGCAGAGCCCCTGGCAGGGGGGTGTCCTGGCCGGGGAGGGGTGTCCTGGCCGGGGAGGGGTGTCCTGGCCGGGGAGGGGTGTCCTGGAGGGGGGGGTGTCCTGGCAGGGGAGGGGTGTCCTGGAGGGGGGGTGTCCTGGCAGGGGAGGGGTGTCCTGGAGGGGGGGGTGTCCTGGCCGGGGAGGGGTGTCCTGGCAGGGGAGGGGTGTCCTGGCCGGGGAGGGGTGTCCTGGAGGGGGGGTGTCCTGGCAGGGGAGGGGTGTCCTGGCAGGGGAGGGGGTGTCCTAGCGGGGGGTGGGGGGGAAGATGTCCTGCAGGCCCTTTTCTGGCTCCTGGGAGGCTGAGCTTCCGGGGGACTGCCGTTAGAGGCCAGCCTGGGTAGAAGCCCTGGCAGACCCCCACTCCAAACATCAGCCAGTCTGGCCCAGGTGTGCGGCGCCGGAATCGCACACAACCTGCCAGGGGAGCCCTCGAGGTCCGTCCTCCACCCAGCGACGGGAAGGGGGGGCGGGGCGCTCGCCGGGTCCCCCGGCCCGGGCCGCGGCGCCGACGCCGGTGCCCGGCGTTCCAGGCCCCGGGCCGGTCCGCGCTCACGGCTCGGCCCGCCGACGGAGGAGGGTGCGGGCCGGACGGCGGCCAGGCCTCGGGGAGCGGCGGGCTGTCCGTCCGCCCCGTCGGGCCCTCCGCGCCCGGCCCGCAACGGCATTTAGCGACCGCCCGTCCGGCCGCCGGGCCCTCGGGCTCACCGGGAGCCCCGCCCCGCCGGGCCGCCCCACGCCGCGACGGCCGCGGGTCCGCGGCCCAGCCCGCGCGCCGGGGCCAACCGCAGCCCACGGACGCGGCCGCCGGGGTCCCCAGCGACGCGGGGTGGGCCGGGGCCGGGTGCGAGCGGGGTCGGGGCGCCTCTCCTCAGCCCGACGCCGGCACTCACCGTCCTTCCCGAGCGGCGCGGGGCTCGGGGGCGCCCTCCGGGGCAGCGCCAGGGTCCGGGAGACCGCCCGGCGGAGATACATCGCGTCCCCGCGCGCTCCGCCGCCGTCCCGCGCCGCGCCGCCCGACGCCCAGGCACGCGGCCCCGAGCGCCGCGCCCCGCCCCGCCCCGCCCCGCCCCGCCCCGCCCCGCCCTGTCCGACCCGACGCCCCGCCCGACCCGACCCGACGCCCAGGCACGAGGCCCCGAGCGCGCCGCCCCGCGCCGCCCCGCCCGCCCCGCCCGACCCGACCCGACGCCCCGCCCGACCCGACCCGACGCCCCGCCCCGACTCGACGCCCAGGCCCCTCGCGCCCTGCGCCCCTTCTGCCCGCCCCGCGCCGCCCCGCGCCCGGACGCGCGCGGATCGCCGGCCTCAGCTAGCCGGCACCTCGCACCTCGCACCTCCGCCCGGGCGCTCTCCCGCCGCTCCCGAGCCGGTGGACGCATCTCAGGGATACCGTCCGGCATCTTGAGGTGCACCCCCCGCCCCCAGGCTCCGGACTCAGTTTACCTCTCCCGCTCGGACCAGGCGAGGGGAGGGGCCGGAGGAAGAAGCCCCAGAAGCCGCAGGCACCACGGACGCGCCGGCTGTCCGGACATGACCAGCGGCTGCCGCGGTGCCCATGACGCCCGGGGCTGGGAAGGGGCCGAGTGGTAGAGTGCTCGTCCGCATGCTTGAAGCCCTGGGTTCGAGTCCGCAGTACCACATGCACAGGAAAAAGCGGCAGCCTTGAGCACAAGAAGTTCAGGGTCAGCGCCGGGCACTGAGGTCAAGCCCAGGACTGGGTAAAACGGCGTTTCCCATGTGGTCACAGGGAAGGGACCATTTCCTAACGTGAGATTCTTCCTGTGCGTCCGACACTGAAGCCTAAGATGTAGCCTGGCGGTAGAGCATGTGCTTACAATGCTTGAGGCCGGGGAAGAGAGGGAAATTATTCCTAGTGGTTAAAGTCATTACACTGTCCCCCCATCTCCCCCCTCCCCCCAAAAAAAGCATTACAAGAAGAGGTAGCTGAACATCATGGCTCACACCTCGAATCCTAGCTGCTCAGGAGGTTGAGACCTGGAAGGCTGGTGTTCATAGCCTGCTTGAGAAGAAAAATCCTCTAGACTCCATCTCAACCTGCAAAAAGCTGGATGGACTGGAGGCATGGTTCAAGTGGTAGAGCTCCAGCCCAAAGCGAGAAAACCAAGTGAGCTAGAGGCCCTGAGTTCAAGTCACAGTACTGGCAGGTCTATGTAAATCATTGAACAGCTAGGGAAGCCCCTTTCAGGGCTCCTCAGACCCTTCACCAAGAAGGTGGTATTCCTGAAAATAGGAAAACAGATTGGTACACTTACCACATTTGACCAGCACCTAACTGTTACTGAACCGCTAGGAGCTAGGCCAGACTGACAAGTCAGACCACATCTATTTACTTCTGCAGCTCATTCTTGCCTTGGTGTACTTGGGGACGAATCTTGACTGGCTTTTCATCGACAGGAAATAATCAAAGGCAAGTAAATGGACTTGAATGAATGCATATATGCCTTTTATTGCTATTTCTCCTGTTGTAAGCAGCAGACCCTAAAGCTGTTTTGCATTCTGAATTCCCAGCTGTTTCTGGAACCCCAGTGTAGTGTGACATTGGCCTTTACTAAAGAGGACTCTTTCAGGCTCCAGCTAGCTTCCTAGCAGCTGGCTGGTCCCCTTATTCATGAGGCTGCCCTTGAGCACATCCTTGGCATTTTTCTTGTCTGGAAAACAAGAATCTGGGGTCAGAGATAGCTTGCTTACCTCAGATGACCTTCATCTAACCTGCTTGCTGATGAAGATGGTATGAATTCTGAAAGGATGTTGTAAGATCCTCTCATGACAATCTTGGCGATTCTTTCACAGTTTAAAAGCTATGCAATTAAAAGCAATTTTGATAGAACTAGTGATTTCCTAGACTCCACATGAAGCTTGAAAGCAGCTGAGTTTCTCTTAGTACTCAGTTCGTAGGCTGCAATACGTTTTGTTTGTTTTGCTTTGGGACAAGATTTCATTGTATAACATGGGCTGGCCTCAAACTGGCAATGCTTCTACAGCCTCCTGAATACATATATCTAGATTTACACATATATCTATCTACCTATATGTCTATGTAGATATATGTATTCAGGAATGCCTATTTTTTTCTTCTTTTGAGAGATCAATATTGACAGAAAGCAAAACAATTTAGGAGTGCACAGGAAATTTAAAAAAAGGTAACCATAAAAAAGTCCTAAAAAGAACCCTGTCCTGGGCTGGTAAGGTGGCTCGGTGGTAGAGTGCTTGCCCTGAATGCATGAGGCCCTGGGTTTGATTCCACAGCACCCCATACACAGACAAAGCTGGAAGTGGTGCTGGGGCTCAAAAAAAAAAAAAAAACCAACCCTGCCCTAAATAATTTACATAAAATGGAGAGTTTTTTTTTGTTGTTGTTGTTGTTTTTATTTTTGTCCGTCATGAACACTGTCCCTATGCTCTTTAGCTCAAGGTGAGTGCTCTAACACTTGAGCCATAGCGCCACTTCCAGTTTTCTGGTGGTTTCTTGGAGAGAAGAGTCTCAGGGACTTTCCTGCCCAGACTGGCTTTGAACCTCGATCTCAGCCTCCTGAGGAGCTAGGATTACAGGCGTGAGCCCCCAACACCTGCAGAGAGAAGGTTTTTGTTGTTGTTGTTGGTTTTTTGTTTTCTGTTTGGTGGCAATCTTGGGGCTTGAACTTTGGCTCAGAGCTAGTGCTCTACTACTTGAACTGTCCAGCCCTACTTCCCCACTTTTCTGGTGACTACTAAATGAGGTAAGAGTCTCACTGACTTTCCTGCCTGAGCTGGCTTTGAACCACACTCTCAGATCTCAGCCTCCTGAGTAGCTAGGATTACATGCATGAGCCATTGGCACCTGGCTGAAAAGGTTATTTTCTGTTGTTTTTTAAGAAAGTATCTTACAGCCGGGTACCAGTGGCTCATGCCTGTAATCCTAGCTACTCAGGAGGCTGAGACCTGAGGAGTGTGGTCCAAAGCCAGCCCTGGAAGGAAAGTCCATGAGACTCTTATCTCCAATAAACCACTAGAAAACTGGAAGTGGCGCTGTGGCTCAAGCAGTAGAGCACTCGCCTTGAGCTGAAGAGCACAGGGGCAGCGCCCAGGCCCAGAGTTCAAGCCCCACGACTGACCAAAAAAAAAAAAGGAAAGAAAATGTCTTGCTATGCATCTGGCCTAGAATCAATAATCCTTCCCCATCCCCCCAAGAACTGGTATTTAAAAAATGGTGAATGAAGCTGGGTATTGGCAGGTCACACCTGTAATCCTGGTTAATCTTGTAGATGAAATCTGGAGGATCAAGCTTCCAAGCCAATTTGGGCAGAAAAGTCCAAGAGATTCCATCTCCAATTAACCAGCCAAAAGCAAGGCTAGAGGTATGGATCAAGTGGTAGAATATCAGTTAGGAGCAAAAAGGCTGAAGAAAAAAAAAAACAAAAAACAAAAAACAAAAAACAAAAAAAAAGCCGGGCGCTGGTGGCTCACGCCTGTAATCCTAGCTACTCAGGAGGCTGAGATCTGAGGATCACGGTTCAAAGCCAGCCCGGGCAGGAGAGACCGTGAGACTCCTATCTCCAATAAACCACCAGAAAACCGGAAGTGGCGCTGTAGCTCAAGTGGTAGAGTGCTCGCCTTGAGCTGAAGAGCTGAGGGACAGCGCCCAGGCCCAGAGTTCAAGTCCCACGACCAACAAAAAAAAAAAAAAAAAAAAAAAAAGGCTGAAGAGCACAAATCCTGGAATTCAAACCCCAATAACAGGAAAAACAGAAAAAGAAAAAAATGATAGTTGATAGTAATTTCTTATATTATTCTTAGATGTCACTCTGTAGTATCTCTATTCATTTTCTCTTCTGTAACAAAAGAAATACTTCTGTGCTCTTCCCTAAGGATATCATAACAAAGAACAAACTTGTTTTAAAAGAACAGAAGTACTGGCTCCTCTACTCAGCGCCCCCACCCCCACCCCGCCCCAGCCCCTTCCTTAGGGAGAAGTTTCCTTGCATCTTTTTTTTTTTTTGTCTTGTCGGTGTGGGGCCTGAACTCTGGGCCTGGGCTCTGTCCCTCAGCTCCTCAGCTCAAGGCGAGCACCCTACCACTTGAGCCACAGCCCCACTTTTTTGCTTATTCTGCTTTTTTTGCTTTTTCTGCTTATGTGGTGCTGAGCAATCGAACCCAGGGCCTCATGCACTCAAGGCAAGCACTCTACCACTGAGCCACCTTCCCAGCCCTCCTTACATCTTCTAGCTGTTTGGAAACACATCACTCCAATGTCTTCCTATATGGCTCTCTTCTCCCCGTGTCTGTGCCTCTCCTCCCTCTTCTGCCTCCTTCCTTCCCCCATCCAGGCTGGCCTCAAATTAATAGGTTCCAGTGACTTTACTGTCTCAGTCTCACGAATAGGCACATTTGCCATGCTTGGCTGTGTGTCTCTCACATTGGAATTAGTGTCCACCTTATTAGTGTCCACCTTTCTCCAGTATAAAGTAAGTTGTCATAATGAATCCACATCTGCAATGACCCAGTTCCCTTTTTGGGGGCTGCTAGGTATGCAACCCGGGGCCTCACCCATGGAAGGCAAGCCCTTTAATGAGCCACACCCCAGCCCTGCAATGACTCTGCTCCCAAATAAGGTCACTTACAAACATGCCTTCAAAGCTGGGCACAGTGGCCCACACCTGTAATCCTAGCTACTTAAGAGGCTGAGATTTGAGGATCATGGTTCAAGGCCAGCATGGACAGACTCCTTTTTTTTCTTTTGTAGTTCCTGAGGCTTGAATGCTGTGTCCAGGCATTATACCTAAGTTCCTTTGTTTAAGACCAACACTGTACCACTTGAACCACAGCACCACTTCCTGCTTTTTCTGTGACGTGATTGGAGATGAGTCTCACAGACTTTCCTACCCAGGCTGGCTTTGAAGTGCAATCCTCAGAGCTCAGCCTCTTGAGTAGCTAGAATTAGAGGAGTGAGTCACTGGGACCTGGCCTAGGAGACTCTATCTACAATTAACCACCAAAAGCAGGATGCGGAGATGTTGCTCAAGACACAGAGTATTTGCCTTGAGCAAAAATGTTCAGGTTCAACACTCAGGCCTGAGTACAAGCCCCAGGACAAGCACCAAGAAAGAGGCTTTCAACTTTTAGGGTTTTAACTCAAAAGAGCCTTTTGCTTGGCTTTTTCCACTCACAACTTAAGCCAAGCCTCCAGTTCTGGCTTTTTGCCATTATTGGAGAGAATAGCCTCACAGATATCTTTCCCCAAGTTGGCTTTGAAGCAAAACCCTCAGACTGTAGTCTCTTTTTTCTGTCGGTCGTGGGGCTTGAACTGTGGGCTTGGGCGCTATCCCTAAACTCTTCAGCTCAAGGCTAGTGCTCTACCGCTTGAGCCACAGTCCACTTCCGGTTTTCTGGTAGTTTATTGGAGAGAAGAGTCTCACGGAATCTCCTGCCCAGGTTGGCTTTGAACCGTGATCCTCAGATCTTAGCCTCCTGAGTAGCTAGGATTACAAGTGTGAGCCACCTGTAATCCTGTTTTTGAGGATCATATTCAACCTATAACTACTTTGTATACTAGAAACTTAGTTAAGTCTTGTGTATTTCCATAGTAACCTAAAAGAAATAATTCTATAATTGTCTCTAAGATGCTGATCTTGTCAGTATTTTCTGTACCTGATGTGATAACAACTTAGCCGTACTGGTACTGGATGTGACTGTTTGTATCCTTCTCTGTATGAAGGTTCTCCTATATTATTATCTCCAATTAACCACAAGAGAGCCAGAACTGGAGCTGTGGCTCAAGTGGTAGAGGGCTAGCCTTGAGCACAACGCAGGGACAGTGCTCAGAGTTCAAGGCTCAGTACCACACTAAAAATTTAGTTAAATCATATTCCAAATGCTCATTAAGTATGTAGGATTGGTGGCCACTATACTGGATACCAGGGAGCACTTGCTTCATCACAGAAAGTTCTTTAGACAGCCCTAGTCTTCAGGAATGGCTCCCTCTAGTGTTACGCAGGCATAATCGAAGAAAGGTCCATGTAAGAGTGGCTATATTCTCAAAACCCTATGCGGTACATTATATATACTACAAATTATAGTGCATTACAAATTATAATATACACTAATCTTATAATATTAGTATATCTTATAAATTATATATATAATATGTGTATATACACATACATATGTATATACACATATAATTATGGATGTTTATATATAATTTCTAAAGATGTTTTAAAAATTTCTGTTCTCGGAGATATGAATTTTTGTTTCATTGAGTGAGGAGTCCTTAATTGTCCCCAATTTGGAGTTATCTAGTTTCTTGGTCTCAGTTTCTGTACTATCAGCTTCCCATTATTACTCTAACAAACCCAGTAGCCTAAAATGATGCACATCTACTTATGTGCTTGTTTATTAATCACGACAGCATGGGGTTTGAAAGCAGGGCTGCTATATACCCAGGCAGGTGTCTTACTATTTGGGCCACACCTCTAGTCCTTTCTGCTTTCATATCTGGGTAGGAAATCACTTTTTGTCCAGGCTGGCCCGACTGTGCTCATGCTGCTGGTATAACTGAGATTACAAAAGTAAATCACTTGATACAGTCTCCCTAAATTTCTGTATGAACTGACCTTGAATTGCAATCCTTCCATCTCTGCCTCCCAAGTGGCTGGGGTGACAATCATGAGCCACATTTTTGGCTCTGCAAACTTATTAACTTGGTAGATCTATATGTGTCTCGCTGCGGTAAAATCATTGTCAGCAGATTTTACCCCACAAAGACAAACTCTTAAGACACAATTTATTTTCCTGGGATTCTTTAGCTCTTGGCCTTGACCTTCAAATCATCAATGGCATGTTGATTCTTTCCCGTATTCTATTACTCTGGTACTTGTGCCTGTGTTCCTTTCCACTTACAAAGACTCTTGCAATGACACTTGGCCCACCTGGATAACCCAAGGAAATCTCCCATCAATGCTGGCCTGTCAGAAACCTCCAAGCCTGCTGTAACCCTCACCCCTCATCAGATAACCTAACTAACTTGGTTCCTAGAGAGGACTAAGCACCTCTGCTGGTGACCATTCCACTACCACAGTGATGACTGGAGATCACTCTTCACCTCTGCTCTGGTTTTTGTGTGAAATGGGTCTATGTCACTGCTACGGTCCTTTCCAACAGCCAGGAATCCAAACTGAATCCAGGTAATAGTCACCATCAATATCTGCCCTTTCATTGAATTTACATTAACTAATTCTGAAATAATGTAACTGAACTTAGGTTATGCGTTGTTCAAAGATATGGGGCCATGATTTTCCCACAATGAGTGTTGGCCAATGCCCCAAACACATACAATAACAATTACAAGACAATGGACTCTTCTACTTAACATCAAGAGAAGACATGACTTACTCTCAACTATGTATTAACCCTCTTCCTTCCTTTTCTTTTCCCCTCACCCCATCAAGGCACTAGAGACTGAACCTACGGCCTTATGCACACTAGTCAAGTACCTTACCACTGAGCTACTTACCCAGCCCTTTATTTATTTTTTTGAGATAGGTCTCAAACTTTCAATCCTCCTTGCTTCATATATATAGTAAAGGATAAGTGTTTTGATTAGAAATTAAAGTTGTAAATAGTATATCGGGAGTGATTACTGAATCCATTTTTGTACAAGTTTTCTTACCAGTGTGTATTTAAATACTATTAACCTGAAATTAGATGTCTTCCAATATTAAATACTTCTAGTAATGTACCTTAGAATTGGAATGTTTACAAGTTGTCACCACGTGCATTATTTGAAGAATAAACAAGCATTTTTATTTCTTTCATTTAATGATGCAAACACAAATGCTGACTTGATACACATTCATATATAACTTCTCTCACACTCCCACCTCAGTAGATGGGAATTCAGAAGGACTTCCATACCTACAACGAAGAAAGAAAAAGTTAAACTACAGAATTAACCAGAAATAGCAAATTACACTACTTTCAAAGTCTACAAAATAAGCCTAAAAATAGTACCAATACTTCATTTTAAGGTTTTTGCTCAAGGCTAGTGTCCTACCATTCTGAGCCACAGCTCCACCTCTGGTTTTCAAGTGGTTAATTGGAGATGAGTCTCTTCGGGACTTTTCTTCCCAGCCTGACTTCAAACCATGATCCTCAGATCTCAGCCTCCTAAGTATCTAGGATTACAGGCTCATGACACTGGCACCTAGCACAGTTGAGATTTTTTTTTAAAGGCATTTTCACTTGATAGGATTAATAGCTGGATATCAGTGTTTCTGAGATCTGAGGATCAAGGTTCAAAGCCAGCAGAAAATCCTTACAACTCTTATCGCTAGTTAGCTAGCAAAAAGCTGGCAGCAGACACCTGGCTCAAGTGGTAGGTCATTAGTGGTAAACAAAAAACTAGAGTTTGAGGCCCTTAGTGAGGCCGAATATGGGTGTATATACATTAAGGGAAAAAAAAAAAAGACAATGGAAAACTTCAAACATTTTTTGCCAGGTGCTGGTGGCTCATACCTGTAATCCTAGCTACTCAAGAGGCTAAAATCTGAGGACTACAGTTCAAAGCCAGGCAGGAAAATCCATGGGAATCTCATCTCCAATTAAACACAAAAAGCTTAAGTGGTACAGAGCCAACTTTGAGCCAGAAAGCTCAGGGACAGTTCCCAAGTCCTGAGTTCAAACCTCAGTACTGGCTAAGCCCCAGGATTGGCATACACACACACAAAACTTGTTAATGTGTTAAAGATGTTTCAAATTAAAAAACAAAAATCAACTAACCAAAGTACTGCATTTAAAAGAGGTCAATTTAACTTGTACAATCTAATCACACTATAAAATTGAATACTTACCATATTAGCATTTCCAGTTTATTCTAATCCATTTCTCCTTTTATACTCTAACTCATCTTCTTGATGTTGTGTGATAAGCTGCAAATTAAAAGCTAAAATTAGGAATGCAATAGTCCTGGAAACTCAAAGAGAAAGACACTAAACAGTTCCAACCCACTCAGCGCCTGGGCACTGCCCCTGAGCATCTTTTGCTCAAGGCTAGCATTTTACCACTTGAGACACAGCGCCACTTCTGGCTTTTTCTGTCTGTGTAGTACATTCAGAGCAAAAACTCAATCTCGCTTCTTGAAGTGCTCAGCAGTAACCAAACTGCTTTTAAGGAAAAACTTTAACTAATGAATTTGTTGTTGTTGTTGTTGGTCGTGGGGCCTGAACTCTGGGCCTGGGCGCTGTCCCTCAGCTCTTCAGCTAGCACTCTACCACTTGAGCCACAGCGCCACTTCAGTTTTCAAGTGGTTAATTGTAAATAAGAGTCTCACGGACTTTCCTGCCTGGGCTGGCTTTGAACTGTGATGCTCAGATTTCAGCCTCCTGAGGAGCTAGGATTACAGGCATGAGCCACCAGCACCCAGCTTGAGAGAAGAGTTTTTAGAGCTGAAGATGGATGGCAATGGAGGAAGTCCCAAACACGTCATTACAAAACATCTTGGTTGTTATTAGTTGGGTTTTGAATCAGATCCTCTGCTTGCCTTCTACCACTTGATCCATGCTCCCGGCTCTTTTTGCTTTACTTATTTTTTCAGTTATGGCTGCACATTATGGCCTGGGGGCCACACTTGGACTGGGATCCCTCCTTCTGATTTGGGAAGAGCAGGACCACAGGCAAGTACCATCATACTCTGCTTATATAGGTATAAGCAATTTGAGGGATAAACCTCAAACCATGATTCTTTGGATCTCCACTTCCCAAAGTAGCTGGAATCACAAGGGTGACCCAGCACACAAGGTATCAAAATAAATATACTTTCAGTCAATTAAAAAAAAATTTTTTTTTGGGTCCAGTCATGGGTCCTGAACTCTGGGCCCGGGCACTGTCCCTCAGCTCTTCAGCTCAAGGCTATCGCTCTACCACTTGAGCCACAGCACCACTTCCGGCTTTTTTTCTTTTTGCTTATGTGGTGTTGAGGAATTGAACCCAGGGCCTCAGGCATGCAAGGCAAGCGCTCTACCACTGAGCCACCTTCCCAGCCCTAAAAAAATTTTTTTTAATTTTTAGAGAGGTGGTGTTTCATAGTGATCTACAGTACAATATGGCCTTTGAAATCAAGAGTAACTGGATTCAACAAGCTAGAGGTGTGGTTTAAGGGATTAGAGCTCCTGCTTAGCAAATGTGAGGCCCTGAGTTTAAACTCCAGTACTAACAAGCCAACAACAACAAAAAAATAAACCCCTCACATTTCCAAGTATTCATCTGTAAAGGGCCAGCAACAATAGCACATACCATATAATGGTGTTATGATAGAGTGCCGGCCAACCATGCCAACCCAGGCCTGAGCAGAAAGACAGCAAGAAGCTGTACAGTCTCCCACAATGCATTTACATGAGCACTGTTTTAAAACAAATGTTTGGAAAATCTATTGAGTTGTAGAGCTTGTTCACTGCTGGTTTGCGCCTATGGCATCTGAAAGTCATCCTATGGTTTTCGGGCACCATGAAGCTCTGAAGGTTGAGGTGGGCTCAAGTGGTATACAGCGCTGGCTTGTCAAATGCCAGTCTCTCAGCTTCGATCCGAAGAATCACAAAACACTCAAGAGTGTCAACGCTCACTAACTGCTGGTGCTTCACACCTGTAATCCTAGCTACTCAGGAAGCTGAGATCTGACAATCACACAATTGGAAGCCAGTGAGGGCAGGAAAGTCCCAGAGGGGCTTTTCTCCAATTAACCACCAGAAAGCTGTTTGTCCAAGTGGCTCAAGTAGAAGAACCACCAGCCTTGAGCGAGAAAGCTCAAGGGACAGCACCTAGGCCAGGAGTTCAAGCCCTACTACTGGCACCAAAAAGAAAGAAAGGAAATGGAGACTAGTGCATGGCACTGTCCAGCTCGTCTGGGTTTTCCCACGGGGCTGCGGTCTTTCTTCTTGGTCCTCCTCGGGCTCTCCTTCGGGGAGGCCTAGGCGGTCGGCCATCCCTTGCACACCGTTATCGTGGAGCAGCTGCCAGCACCCAAGCTCCGGCGCTACCCAGTCGCGAGCGGCCGGGGTACAGTACTCACTTTGAACCACAGGAAGCCCGTGGTGGCGAAGGTCAGCACGACCTTGGGCCAGTTCGGCTGGGCGTGCAGCGGCTCCCGCACGTAGAACTTGGACCGCGCGGCCGCTGCAAGGGGACAGAGACGCTGGAACCGCGGCCGGGGCGCAGGCGCGCGCAGGCGCAGACGCGGCCGCTCCCCGCCCACCCGCGGCGTGGGGGAGGACAGGCACTCGGGCCGGCCACGAGCAGGGTCAGACCCCCTCCCCCGCCCCGACGGCCAAGCCGGCTGACTCCGCGAGGCCCCCGCGGGCCGCGAAGGCCACCGGCCGGCACTCGCAGCCGAGCCGGGACTGGGCTCGGGCCTCGGCCGAGAAAGGTCAGGGCAGAACCGGGCTCGGGTCACCGTCGTTCCGTCCCCGAGAGCCCGAGGCGTCCTGACCCGCTTAGATTAGGGGTGTGACGGACCGGCACCGGTAAAGACACTCACAGCCGCTCGGAAGCCGGGCGGGAGCCAGCAGCCGCGACAAGGGCCGCAGCAGCGCGGAGGGCGCCATCTTGCCAGCCAGGCCCCGCCCCGTTCAGGTGTCAGGTGTCCGCGCGCAGGCGCAGACCGTGCGCCCCCTGGCGGCCGGGAGCCGCACGGCCCGGGCGTCCCGAGGGGCGGCTGGCGTCCAGCGCGCAGGCCCGCAGGCCTGGCTTCTAAGTAGGTCAGGAAGGCGGCGTTGGAAAGGGGACGCGTGTGAGCGCGTGTGGAGTTCAACCAACAGTGTTACACCTGTAACCTACGCCTGTAAGACCGATCCTTTACGTTTGTTGGGAAGCTTTGGAACTGCTTATGGAAGACGATATGCTTAAAAACAAAGATCTTACACTGACCAGCTGGGGGTTTTCTTGGGCAATTGAGGCAGATATTTGGGCATTCGAGTCCCTAAGCAATCTGGAGTCTGAAGAGCAGGTGTATATGTAGCATGATAGATTCTGACCCTTTAAGGCCATTTCTTTCTATGTAATGTGGGCTGGAGGTGTGACTCAGGTGGTAGAGTGCTTGTCAGGCAAGTAACAGGGCCCTGAATTCAAACTCTGACCCCCCAAAATTACAAACCTAACGCCATGTAGGTTCATTTTTTTTTTTTTATTTATTTATTTTTTTTTTTTGTCGGTCGTGGGGCTTGAACTCTGGGCCTGGGCGCTGTCCCTCAGCTCTTCAGCTCAAGGCGAGCGCTCTACCACTTGAGCTACAGCGCCACTTCCGGTTTTTTTCTGGTGGTTTATTGGAGATAGGAGTCTCACGGTCTTTCTTGCCCGGGCTGGCTTTGAACCGCAATCCTCAGATCTCAGCCTCCTGAGTAGCTAGGATTACAGGCGTGAGCCACCAGCGCCCGGCAGTAGGTTCATTTTAAAGCAGAGCAAGTGTTAGCAAATACACAACACTTTTTAAAGTTTAAAAAAAAGTTATTTACCAAAGTGAGAAAAAAAAAAAAAGACTGCTTTGCGGCTCATTTTAAAATGCAAATGATGGCTAAACAGGTTGCTAAAATGGCGAGTCACTTTAGAGTGACTTTGTGCCTCTTGGACTCATGCTCAAGTAAGCAAAGCACCTAACTAGCGCGCTGAGTCAGTTGTTGCCTGTCAACTTCTTGGCTTCTTGTCTACTCAGCAGCCGTCAGTCACATATCCTGTCAACACCACCACTTATAAGCTTGTCCTGACACTTTTGCCAGTCTCCAACAAGTTAAAACAACATCCACATTTAGTCAAGAGTATGTGGAACTAGTATGCAAATGACTAAGCTCAGTACCTACGATGGGAAAAAATTTTACTTTGTTCTTATTCAGGCTTTTTTGGTCGCTGTATCCTTTTACTAGTGTATATTTTGGGAAAGTGATGAAGTATAAGAACACTGCTCTCAGCACTGGAGCTGATGGAATCCTACACTTGGAGTAGGCAGCTGTATGTGAAACTCCATCTTTTTTTGTCAGTTGTGGGGCTACAAAGTCCCTGAGCCTGTCTGTGCTCAAGGCTAGTGCTGTACCACTTGAGCCACAATACCACTTCCAAAGCCCCATCTTGGAAGGAGTCCCAAAGAACCAGTTTCAGCCAGAAGCTAATACTATTACATTTTGGTAGGAGTTGCTTCATAATATTAATACAAACTATATATGTATATATATTATATATATTATATATATATATATTGTTGTTGTTGGTGGTGGTCTTGAACTCTGCCTGGGTGCTGTCCCTCAGCTCTTCAGCTCAAGACTAACACTCTACCACTTGAGCCACAGCACCACTTCCAGTTTTCTGGTGGTTAACTGAAGAGTCTTATGGACTTTCCTTGCCCACGTTGACTTTGAACCACGATCCTCAGATCTCAGCCTCCTGAGTAGCTAGGATTACAGGTGTGAGCCACTGGCACCCAGCTTTATAAGCAATATTTTAAAATTTGAGTGCTAAGACCATTATTCATGACCCAGGTAAATAGAGAGGGTATTTGAGTTAGCATCTAGAAAACCAGTTTTAGTCCTAGATTGTTCCAGTAGGAAATGTTTTACTTAACTCACATCTCTCAGGGAGAGCTAGAGAAAGGAACAGTTGGAAAAAAAAAGTTATATGAAATGCAAAACACTACATGTGGTTATTATGACAATAAAAGAATTGTACAAATCAAATTGAGGATCTGGAGAGGGATGGACTTCCTCTGTATCTGCAAGTAGCACAACAGAGTATGGGGCTAGGTGTGATGCTGTACACCTGTAACCTCAGCTGCTTGGAGAATGAGAGGTAGGTTCAGGCTGGAGGCACGTCTCTAGTCCCTGTCCAACAAGCATGAGGCCTTGATTTCAGATTATAGTAATGACAAAAACATGCCTTCAAAACAAAATGCAGAAGCAAAAAAAACCCCACAAAAAGCTCAGAATAAGGAAATGTTATTTATTTATTTTTTATTGTAAAGATACTATACAGAGGGTTACAGTTACATGAGTGAGGTAATGAGTACACTTCCTCTTGAACATTGTTACCCCCTCCATTGTTTTCCCCCTACCATCCCCTCCCTCCCTCCCGGTTCTTTTTTTTTTTTTTGATTGTGATTAAGTGATTACATAATTTCCAGAAATTCACAGTATTGTGGAATAATGATGCTCATTTAAAGTCACAAGTTCATTCTATCTTTCCTCGAGCAAATTGTCTATCACAGTCTGTAATATATATAATGGTGCTCACATGTTATATACCATATATGTGATCAACAGCATGGGGATATTTAGTAGTGGTTCAACCAGATGAGTGGGAGTTCTTTGTTTCTTAAGTCCTGTTAGTTTTGTCATATCACCTTGTTATTATTTATTAAATCTGGGTGACAAATACATAAATTTCTTTGGTTGTTTATAAAATGTATTAAGATGTAAAAATATCAATAGAAAACATCTTAGAAAACACATAAAGGGCTGGGAAGGTGGCTTAGTGGTAGAGCACATGCTTTGCATGCCAGAGGCCCTGGGTTCAATTCCTCAGCACCACATAAGCAAAAAGAAAAAAAAAGCCGGAAATGGTGCTATGGCTCAAGTGGTAGAGCGCTAGCCTTGAGCTGAAGAGCTGAGGGACAGTGCCCAGGCCCAGAGTTCAGGCCCCATAACCGGACCCCCCAAAAAAAAAAAAAAAAGAAAACACATAAAGATGGAGAGAAATTTCACTCCATCCCTTTAATGGAACGAAAGTTTGCAAGCTGAAATGATTTCATTTTTGGTTAATGTTTTTGGAGGTAGCTTCCCCTTCTCCTGCCCCAACCCCTCAGGGGTTGGATCAAACCTCTCTGGGTTCTTCAGACTAGATCTCAGTATCTAGCTCAGGCTAGTATAGAACTCTTGCTATGTACATTTGGCTGACCTCCACACTGTCAATATTCCTACCTCAGTCTCCCGAGTAGGAAGATTACAGTCATGTACCATCAACAGAGAGAAGCGTTTTGCCATAAGAGACCTGGAAGTAAACAGGATACAAGGATAATTAGTTCATTTATCTTACCAGGAAGTATGAAAACTTCCTGGAAACTTAGCTGTTATAACTCAAGTAAATCTAAGTCAAATAGTATTAATTAGAGAGAAGATATTTAATTATTGAGTCTGTGTGGTCAGACTGTTAGCTGTTGTAAATTTTACCTTGAAAAGGAATGTTGAAATTAAACTAATCATCACTGAACCTTAAAAATTGGTATTTAGGGTTGGGAACTATAGTTTACTGTGTAGAAACACTTGCCTAGTATACATGAGGCCCTGAGTTCAATATTCAGTAGAAAACAAGAAAAACATTGTTATCAGCCAAAAAGAATGAACAGTTGCCAAAGTGGTTTTGTCTCAAAGACAAGAAATTTACTTTTGCAAGGAAAAGCATATTATTATATACAAGAGAAATTTAGGAAACCATAGTATTACTGTAGATTTATCTATGAAACCAGAGATAGTAGTGACTGAGGTAAAATTATCACCGACTTAAACAATTATCTTAATTTTTCATATAGTTGAAAGGTCTCTAGGACACTGGATCTGCAGATTACATTTAGATATTTTATTTTTTTGGGGGGGGGAGAGGATGCTGTGCCTGAGCATTTTGCTCAAGGCTAGTGCTCTACTAGTTGAGACACGGCTCCACTTTTGGCTTACTGGTGGTTAATTGGAAACTGAGACTCACAGGCTTTCCTGCCTGGGCTGGCTTCTAATCAGGATCCTCAGATCTCAGCCTTCTGAGTAGCTACGATTACAGGCATGAACCATGGGTGCCAGGCAGGACTGGGGTTTGAACTCAGGTTCTCATGCTTAGCAAGCAGGTATCACTGAGCCAGGCCTCCAACCCTGTTTATCACTAGTTATTTTTAATCAAGTTTTGTTTTTGTTTTTGTTTTTTTGTCGGCCGTGGGGCTTGAACTCTGGGCCTGGGCGCTGTCCCTCAGCTCTTCAGCTCAAGGCGAGCGCTCTACCACTTGAGCTACAGCGCCACTTACTAGTTATTTTTAGTATAAAGTCTGCTTCATACTTAGGCCTGTTTGAACCCCAAGCCGCCTTTAGGCTTTGGTCAATTGCTGAGATGGTAGGCATGTGCCATTGTGTCCAGCTATAGATTGAGAAAGAGGTCTCAAGAGCTTTCTTGCCGGGGCTGGCTTTGAACTGAAGGCTTTCAACCTTGCAAGCAGCTCTAGGATTGTAGACATGATTGACAAATGCATGGCTACAGATTTTTTAAAAGATGAATTTTTTTTTTGGGTCCAGTTGTGGGGCCTGAACTCTGGGCCTGGGCGCTGTCCCTCAGCTCTTCAGCTCAAGGCTAGCGCTCTACCACTTGAGCCACAAACCCCACTTCTGGCTTTTTTCTTTTTGCTTATGTGGTGCTGAGGAATCGAACCCAGGGCCTTATGCATGCAAGGCAAGCGCTCTACCATTGAGCCCTCTTCCCAGCCCTAAAAGATGAATTTCTAAGTCTGTTTTTAATTTTATATTTACTCTAACCAAGCTAACAGTCAAAACCTCCCCTCCCCCCTTTCTGTGGTGGCACTGGGGGCTGAACCCACTTGCTAGGCAAGTTCTCTATCATTGTGCTACAACCCAGCCAAGCCCCTAAAACTGCCCATTTTTGATACTAAAAACAGGACTTCTTGTATGTACAAGTTTCCTAATTAAATTTTTTCTTGATGGCACCTGGACTTGAACTCAGGGCCTCGTGCTTTGTCCACTGGAGCAGTGCCTTCTAATTTTTCTTTTTTCTTTTTTTTTTTTTTTTTGGGTCCAGTTGTGGGGCCTGAACTCTGGGCCTGGGCGCTGTCCCTCAGCTCTTCAGCTCAAGGCTAGCGCTCTACCACTTGAGCTACAGCGCCACTTCTGGCTTTTTTCTTTTTGCATATGTGGTGCTGGGGAATCGAACCCAGGGCCTCAGGCATGCAAGGCAAGCGCTCTACCACTGAGCCACCTTCCCAGCCCCTAATTTTTCTAATTGAACTTTTAAAGAGAGATTACAGAATACAAGGGAATTTCAAGATTTGACTTTGGGAAGCCCCATTTTTTGTCCCAGGTGAAAGTAGAGGGTCATAGCAGAGAGAAAGCCCATGTTTTTAGACTCCAATTTTTCCAGTGGGAAACATCTTAATGGAAAAAAAAAGACTGGAAAATTTGTAACTGTGTAAATAAATTTAAAGAGCACATTTGTGATTTATGATGCAAAGAACAAAGATCGCTACAGGTCAAATTCAGGACCTGAAGAGGGATAATGACTCTTCTGTGTGGACCTAGAGGGAACTATTCAGTATCTGGTATGACCTTGCTTTCCTAGGGCAGTTCCTTTGTAGCATTCTTGCCAGATTCTCTTCTGCTAAAGGTCTGAAGAATTCTGGCCATGACCCTACAGTCGCAGTATCCAACACTAGTGGGAAGCCACGCTCCCGGGGAGTCGTGACTGTGAACCTGTTCACCAAACCAAGTTGACTCACAGAGCTGGTTCTTCAACCTTGCATTGCATGGCCTTCACAAAGGGAAAACTACACACTGTGACCTCCACCTCCAGAGACTCCTTTGGCAGGACCAGTATGCCACTCACTTCTGATCTAGCTAAGCACCTTTCCAGGCTCAACTTAGCTCATATGCACTGAGACGCCCAGTACCCCCGAATCAAGCTCCTTCACACAACGCCTCTTTTCCAGACCGGGTCACATCCTGTTCCATTCTGCCTCGGCCTCGGGGTCGACGAAGCGTTTCAGGAACACTTACACCTGCACTTCGACACCTCAGGCTCCAACCAGGGGCCAGTCTGGGAGAAGTCAGGCGTAGCAGGCAGGAGCACATAGGCTAGTTCTGACCCGGAGGGGGGTCCCCATCAGCACCTTGGGGGGGGCTACCCTCTCTCCTGGCTCCCAGGTGTCGGTCTCCGAGGGTCTCCGCGCCCCAAGCTGGGGGCAGACCCCCAGCCCCCGCAGGCGTCCCGCCCGCGCAGACCCCCCACCCCGGGTCAGGTCGGCCCGCGCAGACGCTCACTCCTCAGGCCACCCGAGCAGACCCCCACCCCAGCCCCGACCCTGCAGGCCGCCCGCGCGCGCAGACCCTCACCCTAGCCCGCCCCCAGGCTCCCGGCATGCTCCGGGACAGGGAGGGTGGGGAGAGAAGGTCACCGCGCCTGCGCAGTGGGAGGCGTGACCCGGGTGGGAAAGCCCTCCGCGGCCGCCATTTTGGCTGCCTCGGTCGGTCTGTTCAGTTACCACGTGAACCGCCGACGGAGACCCGTGGGGGAGGCGGCGGCAGCATTAAGTGAGAAAGGGGGGGGGAAGGCGACGAGGAGAAAGGGTGTCCGGGCGGGCGAGGCGGCGACCCCGAGGCCTCGTGGTGGCGGCGGGCCGGGCTCTCCGAGGCCGAGGCGGCTAGGGACCGGCGGCGGCCGGACAAACGGACTGACGGGGCCGGGCGGCGGCGGGAGCAGCGGGAGCAGCCGGAACGATGCCGGCCGTGAGCCTCCCGCCCAAGGAGAACGCGCTCTTCAAGCGGATCTTGGTAAGTGGGGGCTCCGCGGCGGCCCGCGCGCGGCCTGCCGGACCCCGCCTTCGGCGTTCGGGCGAGGCCCGCGGCGCCCGCGTCCGCCGCTCCGCCGGGACCCCGCCTCGGGCGTGCGGCCCGCGGCGCCGCGTGCGCCCCCGGCCGCGGTCCCCGCCGCCCTCCGCGCGCCCGGGGCCGCGGGCTCCCCGGCCGTTCCCCGCGCCGCCGGGAGGCCGGGGCGCCGCACTAGGCCCCGGGCGCCCGGCCCGCAGCTCTTTGCCCTCCGCGCGGGGCGAAGCGCGGCGGCCCGGCCGCCGCGGGGAAGCCGGCCCCTCGGGCGGCAGGCGCGGCCGGGCGGGTGCCGAGCCCTGCGGGCAGGCCGGGCGGCAGCCTGGGAAGGAACAGGTGGTGCGGACGCTGCGGGACTCATTCATTGCCCGCACGCGTCCCTCCGTCCCTCCTCCTCCCCTCCTGGGCTTCACCTGTCCCCGCCCGGCCCGGCCACGGAACGACCTCGGAGGAGGGAAGAAGGGAGGCGAGTCCCAGGGAGGGCAGGAAGCGTTCCCGGACCCCAGCGCCCCGGCGACGCGCGTGCTCGAGCCCCGGCCCATTCCGGAGTGAGGAAGAAGCGTGTATTTTCTGGTGTCCGCACCCCTCGGCCCTCCCGGGGAGGCGGGGTCCGCTGCGAGGGGCGGTCGGGTCGGAAGCGAGAAGTTCGCTGAGTTGAGACTTCTCCCCTAAGCCGAAGTGTCACACACCGCTGCCGATAGAGGAACGTGGGGTGTCTGCGCTCCTAGCTGCTCCGAGGGCTGAGGGCCGCAGGGCAAAGCCGGCCCCGCGCAGGGCCGTCCGCGGGGCTCCGGAGCAGGGCTGGAGATGGAGCCGTGGCTCGGATGGTAGAGCGCCACTCTTGGAGGCGGGCTGGGGCGGGGGGTAAGGGACAGCACCCCTCTGAGTTCAACCTTCTAGCACCGGCACAGAAAGAAAACTTTTGAGACGGATCTTGTCGATTGTAGTTCAGGCTCATTCCTTCCATTTCAAATACGTGCAGTCTGCATTTTTTAGAAACCATCACTTCATTGTAGTTAGTAGGGATTGTGTACATTGTAATAGGTCCTTGTAGCCTTTACGCTATAATTAATACATTGTATCACTTTTTTTGTTTTGTTTGGTATTTAGTGTGTGGGCCGCCCCTTTCTTGCATACCTTTGAGAAAGAATTAACTATATTTGCCAAACTTCAGAGTTAAATTTTGAGGATGTGTGTGAAAGTGGTAACCCTTTTCTCCACCGCACTTGCTTGTGAAGGACTCTGAATTTCAGAGATGCAGCTTTTCGGAAAACATTCGTGTAAAACTAACTTTGATTAGTTCATGTTGAAACACTCACATGTCTGATATTACATGAAATCCTTGTACTTTTGTCAGAAGATTAGTTGGAGTGTTAGTGGGATTGTAGCATCATTTTATAAGAATGATAATCTCACCCAGGGCCTTGTGTTGCAAGCTAAGCTCCACCACTGAGTTACACCCCAGCTCTTTGTAATCCATTTTCTTTCTTTCTTTTTTTTTTTTTGGTCCGGTCGTGGGGCCTGAACTTTGGGCCTGGGCGCTGTCCCTCAGCTCTTCAGCTCAAGGCTAGCGCTCTATCACTTGAGCCACAGCGCCACTTCCAGCTTTTTTTCTTATGTGGTGCTGAGGAATCGAACCCAGGGCATCATGCATGCAAGGCAAGCACTCTACCACTGAGCCACTTGCCCAGCCCCTGTAATCCATTTTCTAAAGACTGAGCTGAGTGCCAGTGACTCACATGTAATCCTTGTTGCTCAGGTGAGTGAGATGTTTAAATCAAGGTTACAGGCCAGACCTGGCCAAAAAGTCCATGAGACTCTGTCTACAAAATAACCAGCAATATGCTGGTCTGGAGGTTTGGCTCAAAGGGTAGAGTACCAGCTTAGCTGTCTTAACAAAGTTTTATCAAGCCAAAGCCCTGAGTTCAAATCCAAGTATTTCAGCAAAAGTAATTGATAAGTGGGTAGAGCTATAATATAATCATAATTTCTCTTCAACAACCTATTTTTTTCTTTTCATGTTTCATTTTCTTAAAATTTCATCATTAAGGTGTGAACAAAGGGGTTGCAGCTTCACAATTCATAATGTGTACATTTCAACTGGACAGTGCCACTGCTTTTTCTTTTTCTTTTTTTTTAATAGTGCCAGGAGTTGAATTCAGAATCAAGCATGAGCAACACTGATTTATGTCTCTAGCCCAGTTGTCCCAACTCTTTTCCCCCCGAGTTGGCTTGCTGGGCTGGGTAAGCTACCGCTTGAGCCCCGCCTTCAGAACTGGTTGGTTGTGTTTTGAGACAGGGAGGGTCTTGCTTTGTAATTTAGACTGGCTGGAACTCTCCATCCTCCTGAGTGCTGGGATTAGAGGCATGCACCTCTGGCTCCAAGTCTTTACATTGAAAAAATAAATCAGGCTAAAAAGTTGAGATGAGAGTACCAGAAGCACTCAGACATGTTTACTTGTATTTAACATTTGGCCATATTTGCTTTCTCTCTCCCTATATGTATGAAACATAAGTAAATTGTTAAGCCAGGCAGAGGTGGCTCATGCCTGTAATCCAAGCTGAGATCTGAGGATATCGGTTTGAAGCCAGCAGGGACAGAAAAGTCCCCTTGAGACTCTTAAATCTAGTTAACCACTCAAAAACTGGAAGTGGTACTGTGGCTCAAGTGGTAGAGCACTAGCCTTAAGTACAACAAGGCTCATGGACATTGTCCAGGCCCTCAGTTCACGCCCCAAAATTGACTCCTCCCCAAAAAAGTAAATTGTATATATCCCTAAATACTTCATCCCTAAACACTTCAATAAGTATGTCATGTGTAAGGACATTGTCTTGTATACCGTATAAAACCATACAGTCATTCTCTAGTATTGTCTAATATTTGGTTCATATTTAGATTTTTCTCAACTGTGTGTATTTTCTCATATGTGTATTTAGTTCTGTGCAGTGCTATTGCATACATAGATTCTACAATTCAGAGAATCCCTCTATTGCCACTTTATTTTATTTTATTTTTTATTTTTTTGGGTCTGGTCATGGGGCCGAACTCTGGGCCTGGGCACTGTCCCTCAGCTTTTCAGCTCAAGGCTAGCGCTCTATCACTTGAGCCACAGCGCCACTTCTGGCTTTTTTTCTTTTTGCGTATGTGGTGCTGAGGAATCAAACCCAGGGCCTCATGAATGCAAGGCAAGCACTCTACCACTGAGCCACCTTCCCAGCCCCTCTATTGCCATTTTAAAACAAACCAGTAGTTTGTCCCTTTTTACTGTTTGGTAGTATTCCATGAATTTACCACAGCTAGTTTTACCTTTCATAGAATTGCAGTTCTCAAGCATTTTTTTTTTTTTTTTTTTTGTCAATTGTGGGGCTTGAACTCTTGGCCTAGGCACTGTCCCCTAGCTCTTCAGCTCAAGGCTAGCGCTTTACCATTTGAACCACAGTGCCACTTCGGTTTTCTGAGTGGTTTATGGGAGATAAGAGTCTCTGGAGAAAACAGTCTCAGGGAAGCCGGGCGCCAGAGGCGGTGGGTCTCGCCTGTAATCTTAGCTATTCTGGAGGCTGAGATCTGAGGATCGAGGTTCAAAGTCAGCCGGGGTAAGAAAATCGTGAGACTGTTATCTCCAATAAACCACTAGAAAACTGGAAGTGGTGCTGTGGCTCAAGTGGTAGAGTGCTCGCCTTGAGCTGAAGAGTGCAGGGACAGTGCCTAAGCCCAGAGTTCAAACCCCACAACCGACCCGCTCCCCCCCCCCCCAAAAAAAAAAAAAAGAGTCTCAGGGACTTTCCTGCCTAGGCTGGCTTTGAACCGAGATGCTCAGATCTCAGTCTCCTGAGTAGCTAGGATTGCAGGTGTGAGCCACTAGCACCCTGCTCAATTAAGCATCCTAAGCAGTTTACTTTGTAGGTGGTGATAATGGAGCAAAACCTTTTAATTACATTTTGAAATCACAGTGCAAACGAAATTGTGAAGTTGAAGACTATGCAAAACTAACGTGAGAAATCACATTAAGAAAGAAGAAATATTACCAAACCAAAAGGATTATATTGCCTTTTTTACAATTGCTTCTGCTTCTTCAGCATTTCTAGCAAGTTAGCTCTTGATTTGATTTTTTTTTTTCCTGTTAGATACAGGAAAAGATGGAATACTCTAATGGTTTATAATCAATGTTGGTAGTTTCCACCATTCTCTTTTCTTTTTTGTCGGTCATGGGGCTTGAACTCTGGGCTTGGGCACTATCCCTCAGCTCTTCAGCTCAAGGTGAACCCTCTACCACTTGAGCCACTTCAGGTTTTTTGAGGGGTTTATTGGAGGTAAGAGTCTCATGGAGTTTCCTGCCCTGGTTGGCAGATCTCAGCCTCCTGAGTAGCTAGGATTAAAGGCATGAGCCACTGATGCCTGGCCATTCAATTTCCTTGAGCTACTTTTATTGTGATTGTAACTAGTTTAGGAAATAGTTTGTGTTTTCCAAAAGTTTGAGACCCTCAGTTTCAAAACCATGAATTAATTTTTTCAGAAGAAACCTGGTTTATATATTAGTTTGCAAAAATTTCAGGTTTTGTAGTTCAATTGCCTAGGATAACTTTTAACTTGTGTTGTGTTTTGACCTTTTCTTATAAATTCATTTGTTTTAATTTGGTTAAAATATCTGTTTATTGTCTATAATTTATCTAGAGAAAGGGAAAGATATGATCATGTAAGATTTTTGTTTAGAGTTGTTCGACAGAAACTCTTCTTCCCTTCTCTCCTTTCTTATAATTTCAGACTGTTTAACTTACATTTTTTTTTTCAAAATTTTTATTGTGATTAAGTGGTTACATAATTTCCCAAATTTCACAGTATTGTGGGATAGTGATACTCAGTTAAAGTCCCAAACACATTCTAACTTAGATTATTAAGTCACTAGAAAATTGTGAGCTTTGCTTAACCTTGGTGCTACTGGTAGTCCTGATAGTTGAGAGTTGCCTCAGACTATCATACCACCTTATGATTGAGGTTTATGATAAGTAACATGTGTTTGTCAGGTTAGCCTACTAGGAAAAGTTGGACCAGCCCTGATTCCTGCAGTCAGCTCTTGCTACGATACTTGGCTATCGCTACTTTAAAAAGAAATGGAATATTAATGTGAACTATAAAGAAAAATAATCCAGGTTGAGGATACTTAAAATATTGTGTACTACTAATAAATGTGGTCTTTGACTCTAGCTTGGGTGATGTATGTTGTTATTTCTCTCCTGGAAAGTGGTAAGAGAGCCAGGTACCAGTGGCTCATGCATGTAATCTTAGCTACTCAAAGAGGCTGAGATCTGAGGATCACAGTCCACATCCAGCCCAGGCAAACAAATCCACATGATTCTTATTTACAGTTATTAAAAAGAGCCAGGAGTGAAGGCATGGCTCAAGTAAGTGGTGTAAGAGTGCCAGCCTTGATTTTGGAGTTGAAGACCCAGGCTCGCATGTCTACACACATAAGTGAAACTGGTAAGAGGGATGAACATAGCATGGTGACAATACTCTTCAATTGATTGAAGCCCTACCATTTGCCAGTTCTGTCTTAGAGGCTGTAAAGGAACAAATCAGAGTGGGATTTTTTGCAATCTTGGAAATGCTCTTTATCAGCTGTGATATACATAGCCATTGGACAGGTGTAGCAGTGGTACACTTCAAATGTGACTAGTGCACTTGAGAAACTGAATTTTTAATTGATTTGAATTTTTAGTTGATTGGAATATATCAAATAGGGTGAATACCATTTTTTTATTTTTATTTTTTTTTGCTGGTCGTGGGGCCTGAACTCTGGGCCTGAGCGCTCTTCAGCTCAGCTCTTCAGCTCAAGGCTAGCTCTCTACCACTTGAGCCACAGCTCTGCTTCCGGCTTTTTCTGCTTACGTGGTGCTGAGGAATTGAACCCAGGGATTCATACATGCAAGGCAAGCACTCTATCACTGAGCCACCTTCCCAGCCCTGTGAATACCATTTTGTACATGCAACAACACTTTTGTTGGAGACAAGATCTCCTTATGTTGCACAGGCTGGCCTGCAACTCAAGATCCTCCCGTCTCCTCTGCCTGCTGAGTGCTGGGATTACAATGTACACTACCATGCCCAGCTCTAAAAAGAGCACTTTCTAGACTCCTTTTTTAAATCTTAAACTTTTCAGTGTGGGCTTAAAAAAAATTGGTGATAGTTTACTTTTTTTTTTTTTTTTGTCGGTCGTGGGGCCTGAACTCTGGGCCTGGGCGCTGTCCCTCAGCTCTTCAGCTCAAGGCGAGCGCTCTACCACTTGAGCAGCGCCACTTCCGGTTTTCTGGTGGTTTATTGGAGATAGGAGTCTCACGGTCTCTCCTGCCCGGGCTGGCTTTGAACCGCGACCCTCAGATCTCAGCCTCCTGAGTAGCTAGGATTACAGGCGTGAGCCACCGGCACCCGGCGGTGATAGTTTACTTTGAACAGAGAGCCTTGTACGTGTTAGGCAGGTGCTCAGCCTCTTGAGTAATTCCATCAGCCCTCTCTTGTTGGCTATTTCAGGATAGGGTCTCATTTTAGGCAAGGGCTAGCCTGAACTGTGATCTTCCCTATTTCTGTGTCTCAATAGCTTGGGATAACAGGAACCCAGTCATTGGTCAAAATGGTCTTACAAACTTCTTTTGGGGGGCTGGGAAGGTGGCTCAGTAGTAGAGTGCTTGCCTTGTATGCATGAGGCCTTGGGTTTGATTCCTCAGTACCATATAAGCAGAAAAAGCCAGAAGCGGTGCTGTGGCTCAAGTGGTAGAGCTCTAGCCTTGGAAGTGGTGCTGTGGCTCAAGTGGTAGAGCTCTAGCCTTGAGCTGAAGAGCTGAGGGACAGGGCCCAGGCCCAGAGTTCACGTCCCATGACCGGCAAAAAAAAAAAAAAAAAAAAAAAAAAAAAAAAAAAGAGTTAAGAATCAAAATTTTTTTTCAGGGCACTTACATTATACTTGTCTAGGGTTTATTTTAAGGGAGAGCTATAGGAGAGGGGAGAGGAAGTTCTCTGAATGGCCTGTGATTTATAATAACTGTTGGGTAGTTGCGCTTACCATAGGTAAATTATTTTACATATGGTTTATTGCTTTCAGGAAAAGTGCTGGTTTTATTGTAATGACATTATATTAGCTTTAGATACCAATGAAATTCATATCAGGAATTGTTACCAAGTAGGCACATGATAAAACGTCAGCTGATACTTTTTTTTCTTTGGTCATGCTGGAAATAAAATCCATGGCTGTACACATGCTAGGCTTAAATTAAACTTCTGTATGACAGATTTCTAGCTTTGTGATTTTGCTTGTACTGCATATGTGTAGAATATATAACAGAAAAATAAAGTGAAAATGAAAGTTTCATTTGCTGTGATATCTTGTGTAGCTAGGAGGGCATCAAAGTTGGAACTACAAGAAATTTCTTTCTTTCTTTCTTTCTTTTTTTTTTTTTTTGTGGGTGTTTTTTAGGATCAAACTCAGGCATCATGCATGCCAGGTAAGGACTCCACAGCTAAAGCTCTACTCCCTGCTCTAGAAGAATAAATGTCTGGGGGCTGGGAATGTGGCCTAGTGGTAGAAGTGCTTGCCTAGCGTACATGAAGCCCTGGGTTCGATTCCTCAGTACTACATATACAGGAAAAGCCGAAGTGGCGCTGTGGCTCAAGTGGTAGAGTGCTAGCCTTGAGCAAGTGAAGCTCAGGGTCAGTGCCCAGGCACTGAGTTCCAGTTCTAGAACTGGCAAAAAAGAAAGAAAGAAAGAAAGAGAAAGAAAGAAACAAAAAAGAAAAGAAAAAGACTAAATTTCTGGTACCAGAATGGGTATGTCTCTAGCTTGGTGGCACATGCCTGTGATTGCAGCACTCTAGAATCTGAGGGAGGATCACAGGTTCAAGGCCAGCCAGCCTAGGCTATCTAGTGAGATTTTCTTGTTTTTTTTTTTTTTGGGGTCCGGTCATGGGGCCTGAACTCTGGGCCTGGGCGCTGTCCCTCAGCTCTTCAGCTCAAGGCTAGCGCTCTACCACTTGAGCCACAGCGCCACTTCTGGCTTTTTTTCTTTTTGCTTATGTGGTGCTGAGGAATCGAACCCAGGGCCTCATGCATGCAAGGCAAGTGCTCTACCACTGAGCCACCTTCCCAGCCCCTCTAGTGAGATCTTAATAAAAGAAGCCATTATGATTAGCTGGTTGGTTGAGATGCAGGGAAGTCTGGCTACATCTTGATTCAGGATGATCTGGAGCTACATCTTTCTTTCTTATTTATTTATTTTTATTTTTTTATATATTTTTTTGTCGGTAGTGGGGTTTGAACTCTGGGCCTGGGTGCTGTCCCTCAGCTCTTCAGCTCAAGGCAGCACTCTACCACTTGAGCTACAGCACCACTTCCGGTTTTCTAGTGGTTTATTGGAGATAAGAGTCTCACGGTGTTTCCTGCTCTTTCCTGCCCGGGCTGGCTTTTCGATCCTCAGATCTCAGCCTCCTGAGTAGCTAGGATTACAGGCATGAGCCACCAACACCCGGCTTATGGAGCTACATCTTTCTAGTAGCAAGGATTACAAGCGTGAGGCACTATAAGAACCTAGGGCTTGAATTCAGGTACTCTCTCCTTGGACTAGAAGTCAGCCTCCTGAGTAGCTTGGCATAATCCATTATAGGCATAATCCATTGGTGCCCAGCTTAATAAGTATGTTTTAATTAGTCAATAAATTATTTTCATTTTTTTGCCAGTCCTGGGGCTTGAATTTGTGGCCTGGGCACTGTTCCTGAGCTTCTTTTGCTCACTTTAGCCATGGTGCCACTTCTGGCTTTTTCTGTTTATGTGGTACTGAGGAATTGAACCCAGGGTTTCATGCATGCTAGACAAGCAGTCTATCATAAGCTTCATTCCCAGCTCTGCATTTTTATTTTAAATTGACAAAAACATATATTCTAAAATGATATGTTAGAACTCTGGGATGTTTTTTGAAAATTACTCTTTCAGGTCTAGAGTAGGTTTAAAATATATATTTGGTAGATTATGGGGGTGAATAGGATATCCTAGTAAAATAAAGAATGACCACAATTTAGTTTTTCGTAGTAATAGACAGCAACACTACATTCTCAGAAAAGCAGACAAAAGCCTTGTAGGGAACTGAATTTAATGTTAGATTCTGAAGGTATTTCAAAGCTTTACAGTCGTTTTAGGTGATTGTTAAGGTTCACACATACTAGTTACTTGGTGATAATAGAATTGCAATCCAACTATTGCTTTGAAGCATTGACTAAAGGGATTGTTTGCAGAGGGGTACAGGCTCCCTGAGTGAATGGTAGACTGGAGAGCTAGTGACATCCAGCTTCACCTGAGTTGGTATCTTCCCTTAATGTGTGTCCTTATTTCCTTTAATACTTCTGCTTTTGACAATGCAGTTCTGTCAAGAGCATTGATTCAAATATATCTTCCTTTGTTCATAAAAGGGTCTTTGGACATAAAAAGCCAGGTCATATAAGAGATCATATGCAAAGGACTGTTTGTTCAGAATTTTCTCCTATATCAGTGCATGGCTATTTTATCCTACTTTGTACAGGACAGCACTTGTGTGTCCTTCTAATGTTTTAGAAGCTATCTCTCATCAGGAGTACTCCTCAGCCTTATTTTTTCTTTTCTCCTGCTTTATCTTCTCCAATATAACTTAACAGCATTTTATATTTTTCTATATATTTATCGTAAAAGCTTCAACAATTAAAATGTAGGTCCTTTTTTTGTTGTTGTTGGTTGTGGGGCTTGAACTCTGGGCCTGGGTGCTGTCCCTCACTCAGCCCTTCAGCTCAAGGCTAGCACTCTACCACTTAAGCCACATCGCCACTTCTGGCATTTTCTGCGTACATGGTGCTGAGGAATCGAACCCAGGGCCTCATGCATGCAAGGCAAGCACTCTACCACTGAGCCACCTTCCCAGCCCATCAAAAATGTAGATTCTTTAAGGATAGAAACTTTCATATTAAATTGCCATGCTCACATTTATTAATCTACCATTGTTGCTGTTTCGTAACTCACTCCTTCCTTGCTTCCTTCCGTTCGTTGTGGGCCTGGGCGCTGTCCCTCAGCTCTTCACCTCAAGGCTAGCACTCTCCCACTGGAGCCACAGTGCCCCTTCGGTTTTCCAGTAGTTAATTGGAGATAAAGAGTCTCACCAATGTTCCTGCCTGGGCTGGCTTTGCATGATCCTCAGATTTCAGCCTCCTGAGTAGCTAGGATTACAGACATGAGCCATTAGCGCTTGGCACAGTAACTTGCTTCTTACATGAAATGATTTAAGCAATGATTTCAGGGCAAGAGAGAGAGGAATTTGGATTGTTTGCTTGTGTGAATATTTTTGGAAAAGGGAGTTAACTTGGATTTGTTTGTTTATTGTCGGTCTTGGAGCTTGAACTCAGGGCCTGGGCATTGTGCCTCAGACTGTCTGTGCTCAAGGCTATCACTCTACCACTTGAGCCATAGTGCCACTTCTGGCTTTTTTTTTTTTTTTTTTACTTCTGGCTTTTTCTGTTTATGTGGTGCTGAGGAATCGAATCCAAGGCTTCATGCATGCAAGCACTCTGCCTCTAAGCCACATTCTTTTTTTTTTTTTTTGGGTCCGGTCGTGGGGCCTGAACTCTGGGCCTGGGCGCTGTCCCTCAGCTCTTCAGCTCAAGGCTAGCGCTCTCCCACTTGAGCCACACAGCGCCACTTCCGGCTTTTTTCTTATGTGGTGCTGAGGAATCGAACCCAGGGCCTTGAGCATGCAAGGCAAGTGCTCTACCACTGAGCCACCTTCCCAGCCCCGCCACATTCTTTTTGGACAGTGTCTCTCCTTCCCTTCTTCCCAGTTTTTCCTTCCAGTTCCCACCCACAAGTGTATAGTTATTTGCCACATAGTGTCTAGTGAGTACCACTGCTTCATTTATTCACCCTGAGTTGCATGATGAATGGAGACCTCATACTAGTTAAGTGGCCTTTCTCTTGTTAAAGAACATAGTAAGAAACTTTCTTAGTTGCTTTAGTGTTAGGGGAATTTAGTAAGTTTGGTTATCAGAGACGAACAAATTAGAATATTCAGATAGTCATTTGTCATGTGTGATTTCATGGAGTGCTATAATTGATTTTTTTTCCCCTTTTTTTTGTGTCAGTTCTGGGGTTTGGACTTCCTAAGCTTTTTTGCTCATGTCTAGTGCTATACCACTTGAGCCACAGCTCCACTTTAGCTTTGCTGCTTTTTTTTTTTTTGTAGTTTTTTGGAGTTAAGAGTCTTATGGACTCCTCACCCTGGCTGGCTTCAAATATGATCCTCAGATCTCAGCCTCCTGGGTAGCTAGGATCCTCAGATCTCAGCCTCCTGGGTAGGCATGAACCACCAGTGTCTGGCTGTTTCTAACTGATTTTTATACCAATTAGGGTTGAGGATCATAGTATTTATTATGAAATAGGAAAATAATACGTTGGGGGAAATTT
This sequence comes from Dipodomys merriami, assembly GCF_024711535.1. Lineage (NCBI taxonomy): Eukaryota > Metazoa > Chordata > Mammalia > Rodentia > Heteromyidae > Dipodomys > Dipodomys merriami. Next base: position 4,585,204 of record NW_027202826.1, read on the forward strand.
TGTAGGTTAGATTTGCTTTTTTGTTTTTCAGAAAATTTAAAATTCAGGTTGAGCTGAATTATTAGAATTTAGAAAAGTGTCCAGGAAGTCAGTGTAGGAAGCAACCAAGTCACTTAACCAGTGAGTTTAGCCAGCTATCAACATTGACAAATATCTAGATATAGCCCCACTGTTTACAGGCAGTATCTCTGTGGAAGAGAGAAAACTTTAGCTGCTGAATGAAAATGGGTTCTGAAAAGAAAGTTCTAGTGCTGCTATTAAAGCATACAAACGAAGTTTAAAGAGTGATAGTAGTATCAGTGTTAGAATGTGGAAGTGTATTTTTGATGATCAGGGAAGTTCCCCTCCAATGTTGGCAATAAACTTTAACTGCCAGCCTCTCCTTCTCCTGCAATACAAGATAGACAAACTTGTATTAAAGTTGTAACTTAAAAACTAAAAAACTAGTGTAACTAGTTTTTTTTCTCCTAGGTAAGAAGAATTAAGAATCCTAGGTATGAATTATGTTGATCCCTCCTCACTGTGATATGGAAAGATCCTTAAATTTTTAATGAAAGCTTTTTTTGCTCTCGAAGTAAAAGTGACTGTAGAAATAAATGGACTGTGATCTTTCTGATCTCTGCTTCCTAAGTAGCTGAGATCACAGGTCTGACCCAAGGTGTGCCTGACTGAAACTGTGTCTGTCTGTCTGTCTGTCTGTCTGTCTGTCTGTCTGTCTGTCTGTCTGTCTGTCTGTCTGTCTGTCTGTCTGTCTGTCTGTCTGTCTGTCTGTCTGTCTGTGTCTGTCTGTCTGTCTGTCTGCCTGCCTGCCTGCCTGCCTGCCTGCCTGCCTATCTATCTATCTGTCTGTCTGTCTGTCTGTCTGTCTGTCTGTCTGTCTGTCTGTCTGTCTGTCTGTCTGTCTGTCTATCTATCTATCTGTCTATCTATCTAGGTTGTGGGGCTTGAACTCAGGGCCTGGGAGCTGTCTCTGAGCTTTATTGTTCTAGGCTAGTGTTCTACCCCTAGAGCCACAGCTCCATTCTTGACATTTTCGTTGATTAATTGGAGATGAAAGTCTCACAGCCTTTCCTGCTTGGACTGGCTTTCAACCACACTCCTTGGCTCTCAGCCTCCTGAGTTGCTAGGATGTGAGACATTGGTGCATGGCTTCTTTTTATTTTTATTTTATTATCACTTTCTATTTTTATTTTTGTCAAGGCCTGGCTGATGCTCCCGAGCTCTTTTGCTTATGGCTAGTGCTGTACCACTTTGAGCCACAGCCCTACTTCTGGTTTTCTGGTGGTTAATTGGAGATAAGAGTCACCTGGACTTTCCTGCCCTGGCTGTTGTTAAACTATGATCCTTAGATCTCAGCCACTTGAGTAGCTAGGATTACATGTGTGAGCCACCAGTGGGTAGTTCTTTTTAACTTTTTAACTGTGAACAATTTTTTAACTATTTTTTTTTGTCTTTTCTTTTTTGGTACTGGGGATCGAACCCAGGACGTTGCACTTGCTAGGCAAGCGCTTTGCCACTGAGCTACATCCCAGCCCAACTGTGAACAATTTTAAACATCAAAATACAGAGATTAATTAATGACTCCACCTCCTAACATTGTTAGTAATCTACTCCTGTTTCATTCTTTTCTAGCTGTGCCTTCTGTGGATTTTGTTGAGAAATCTTGTTTATCATTTCAAGTTTGACTTTTATTACTTGCCTAGATTTGAGGCTTACCTCCTTTTAGGCAGTTTGTTTTTTATTAGCTGAAGGCAAATAATGGAAAGCTGAAGAAAACATATAATCTTAATGCAAAGTCTAAATTGTGTGTAGAATCATGTGTCATTTAATGATGAGAATGTGTTTTTAAAATGTCATAGATGATACAGTTATTTGAGCATCGTAGTTTTATAGAAACCAGCTGGTATAGGTCAACCATTCATGCTTCTTGGTACAATCAAGAGAAGTGATAAATACAAGGTATATGAAGCTCATGTTGATGTACTGAATTTTTTTTTTTTACAAGTGGGAGTGCACTCTAAAATAATGATTAAATATAATTGATGGTTGATGGTTCACACTTGTAATTCTAGCTACACAGCAGGCTGAGATTAATGGTCATGGTTTCAAGCCAAATTGGGCAGGAAAGTTGGTGAGAATATTATCTCCAATTAACCAGCAAAAATCCTCAAGTGGAGCTGTGGCTAAAGTAGTAGAGCACCAGGCTTAAGCAAAATCTCAGGCCTAACACACAGGTCCTGAGTTCAAGCTCCCAATACTAGCATGCATATATATGCCTGTGTATATGTGTATGTAGAAAACATAGTAGTTTAATTTCATTATCAAGTATTAGCTAATGTACAGACTGGCCACACACAGTAGGTTTCTTTACATCAGTATTGTTGCACATTAAATAATGCATTGCTCTTTGATGTTACCACAACTATGATGTCATTAGGACATAGGGATTTTCCCATTCTGTTAAGATCTTAGGGGCCATTGTCATTGATCAAAATGCTATGTAGCACCAAAATTTTTTTGTCCTTTGTTTATTTGGTGGTAAGGATTGGAACCACAGGCCTTGCATATTTTGGCAAAATGGAGATACATGGTCCCTCCTTAATAATTCTTGTTGGTGAACTTAGATTGTTTTCCCTGAAGCATCAGTGAAATGACTCTCATTCTTTTTCTTCACAAGCTAGTTTCAGATGCTTGTTCTCAAGGTACTAAGAGGGGGTAGGATGACTACGCCCTCTTTTGGGATTCCTGACACATCCATCTACCCTGTTTGGGTTTTTAAAAAAATCTCCCCTCTTTCTCTGGATTGGATAAACTTAGTTAATGTATCCAATACACTGAGTTTTCCCATTACTTTGATTTTGCAGTTGAACATAAGTTATGCCCTTCATCTTCCACCTTGGGAAGAAGTATTTTATTTGATAAGTGTTCGCTGTTGCTGCTTTGAGCATTTTCACAAGAGCTAATATGGAAGTCCTAAATAGGCCTTTCATTTCTGGTTGGCATCTATTGATTGTCTTTTTCCGGATGAGAGTTTCTTGCTTGAATATCAGTTTGCTAGACTCGGTCTTGTTGAAATGTTGTGAAGAAGATGGATACTTTTATTCACAGGTTTAATTTCAGTTAAAGCAGCAAAGTCCTCTTATTGGATATGATCCTTATGCCAGTTCTCAAAATCTTTTCAGTCCTGTTTGTATCTATCGTGGGTATGAACCACCCTCTCATCCAGTCTAGTTCCTGTTCAGTTCTCATAATCTTCTATGTTGGGAGTGAGATTAAGTCTATGCATGTGCAATTCAGGGGTGAGCGCAAAAGTTCACAGCAACTTTGTAGGGTTGCTCTCCACAGTTCCTCTTTTTCTGTGATTTTACTGAGTGATTTTTCAGGGTACTTTTTTCATCTTCTGGCTAGGAATTCTATGGGGCTTTAGTTTTTTTCTGGCTAGGAATTCTATGGGGCTTTAGTTTTTTTTTTTTTTTTTTTTTTTTTTTGTCGGTCATGGGGCTTGAACTCTGGGCCTGGGCGCTGTCCCTCAGCTCTTCAGCTCAAGGCGAGCACTCTACCACTTGAGCTACAGCGCCACTTCCGGTTTTCTGGTGGTTTATTGGAGATAGGAGTCTCACGGTCTCTCCTGCCCGGGCTGGCTTTGAACCGCAATCCTCAGATCTCAGCCTCCTGAGTAGCTAGGATTACAGGCGTGAGCCACCAGCGCCCGGCCTGGGGCTTTAGTTTTTTTCTGCTGGGTAATATTCTTTTATGACTAAGTACATGTGTGCTTAGAGGCTTACTAATTTATGCTTCTCAAATAGCAGCAGCTCTTGTTTTCACAGATTTTCTCCTTTAAAAAAATTTTCATTGACCTTCTTACCTTTCTTTATCTTTAAATCTTTGGGTTTAATATACTCTTTTTTTCCCCATGGGTCTTTCTTAAGGTTAAAGTAGAGGTAATTATTTGGAACCTTTTATAAGAGTTTTTTTTTTTTTTTTTGTCACCCTGATTTAGTAGTTTTTTTTTTTTTTTTTTTAACAAATTTGGGTTGTGTTGTAACCTTTTTTTTTTTTTTTTTTTTTTTTTTTCTTTTTGGTCAGTTGTGGGGCTTGAATTCTGGGCCTGGGTGCTGTCCCTCAGCTCTTCAGCTCAAGGCTACCACACTAGCACTTGAGCCACAGCGCCACTTCCAACTTTTTTCTTTTTGCTTATGTGGTGCTGGGAAATGAACCCAGGGCCTCATGCATGAAAGGCAAGCGCTCTACCACTAGCCACATTCCCAGCTACAATGTCCGGCTTTTTCTGCTTATGTGGTGCTGAGGAATTGAACCCAGGGCCTCATGCATGCAAGGCAAGCACTCTACCACTGAACCACCTTCCCAGCCCACTTTTTTTTTTTTTTTGTCGGTCGTGGGGCCTTGAACTCTGGGCCTGAGCGCTGTCCCTTAGCTCAGCTCAAGGCTAATGCTGTACCACTTGAGCTACAGTGCCACTCCAGTTTTCTGGTAGTTTATTGGAGATAAGAGTTTCAGGGATACAATTACAGGTTTGAGCCACCGGCTCCCTGCTTGTGTTGTAACTTTTTTATTTATACTCCTTAGAGTTTAAGACTCTAGTTGGTTCTTTGTGTTCATATTTTTAAATAAAGTTTGACCGTTTGTCAGTGCGCATGCTAGTCCTAGGGCTTGAACTCAGGGCCTGGGCACTGTCTCTAAGCTTGTGTGACTACTGCTCTACTACTTGAGCCACCACTTCTGGGATAAGAGTCTCACAGTATTTCTTGCCTGGGCTGGCTTTGAACCATGATCAACACCCTGAATAGTTAGGATTACAGATGTGAGTCACAGCCACCTGGCTTAGAATTTTCTTGCTTTATCTGCACATTTTCTACTTAATTTTGCTTACCTTTTAGCTCTTAACACATTTCATATTTTGAATACAAAGTTAATACCATTCTTATTTTAATGCTTTTTACGTGATTTTCTCCATGTTAATTTCTTAGAATTTTTTGTTGTTGATGTTGTCATTGGTATTGGTTGTGGGACTTTAACTCAGGGGGTTGTGGGACTTTAACTCAGGGTCTGAGAACTGTCCTTGAGTTTTTTCTCTCAAAAGCTGGTGCTCTGCCACTTTGAGCCACAAGTGCACTTACAGTTTTCTAGTGGTTAATTGGAGATAAAGTGTCTCACAGACTTCTCTGCCCAGGCTGGTTTTGAAACCAGATCCTCAGATCTCAGCCTCCTGAGTTAGGATTACTGGTGTGAGCCACCAATGCCTGGCTGCAGAAAGTTGTATTTTGTTTTGTTTTTGTTTTGCCAATCCTGGGGCTGGGCCTGGGCACTGTCCCTGAACTTCTTTGGCTTAAGGCTAGCACTCTACCACGTGAGCCACAGTGCCACTTCCATCTCTTTCTGTGTATGTAGTATTGAGGAATTGAACCCAGGGCTTCATCCATGCTAGGCAAGAACTCCACTACATTCCCAGCCCCAGAATTTGATTTTTTAAGTGTACTTATCTCCTTTTTTGTTGCTCTTACTTCAACAATCATCAGATTTTTGGGAGTGGATTTATGTTTTTTTCTTAATCTATACTCCCATTAATTTTACTTTTTGTATATTGAGCCCCTTCCCCATCCCCCCAATCTTGGGCCTTGTACTCAGAGCACTGTCCCTGAGCTTCAGTGCTCTACCATTAATGCCACAGCTCCACCTTAGGCTTTTTTCTTTTGTGTTGGGGAGAGTGCTAATTGGAGATAAGAATCTCCAGGGGGCTGGGAAGGTGACTCAGTGGTAGAGTGCTTGCCTTGCATGCATGGGGCCGTGGGTTCAATTCCCCAGTACCACATAAGCAAAAAGAAAAAAGCCGGAAGTGGCTCTGTGGCTCAAGTGGTATAGTGCTAGCCTTGAGCTGAAGAGCTGAGGGACAGCGCCCAGGCCCCAGAGTTCAGGCCCCACGACCAGACCCCCCCCCAAAAAAAAAAAAAAAAAAAAGTCTCCAGGATTTTTCCTGCCCAAGCTGGCTTTAAACTGAGATCCTCAGATCCCATTCTGAGTAGGATTATAGGGGTGAGCCACTGATGATCAGCTATATATTGAATTTTTGGTAATCTTGAGCAGACTTTTAGTGGGACTTAGGAAAAATAGGGAAATAACATTTTATAGAATAAACACTTGACATTGAGTTTAAAGGTTTTGCTTTTGTTAATCTCACCTTTTTTGTTGTTTTTACAGAGATGTTATGAACATAAACAATACAGAAATGGGTTGAAGTTCTGTAAACAAATCCTCTCTAATCCCAAATTTGCTGAGCATGGAGGTAAGAACAAATAGTGTTTTCTTTAAGTGTAAATAGATGAAGATTTACTGCATATCTATCTAGTTTCTCTATTGGGCTCTTATTTTCCAGAGAATTTTTAATCTAGTGTCAAGAAAAGAATAACATATTCTGCTGAAGTGCTGGTTTATTCCTGTTTTGAACTTAAATGGAAAAGGCAAGGCCTAATAGGGCAACAAGCTTGTTCAAGTATGAAATGAACTGGAATTACTTTTCTTTTTTAAAAAAATAACGTTATACAGAAAGTGACTGATAAGTTCTTGCTTATGAACCATTTATTTAAATTGTAGTTTTTCAAAATTGAGTCATTTTATTTATATTATAATGGACAGTTACTAGCTTTTGCCTATATGAAAACAAATGGTTTGGATGTTTGTAAGGAAAGGGTGAGTGGGGCATACAGACTTGGAAACAGACGTAAGAAATAATGTCTCCCAACTACTTAACATTAAGTGCTGAAAAGGAAGGGGAATAACCGTTCTCTACTAGCTTACTTCTTTGTTAAAATTCTTTTTACTTTTGTCTACATTTAGTATTCTTCTCCTAGCATTTCAGTTTTAACTTATTACAGCAATTTGGAGACAGAAAACAACAAGAACAAAAGTATTTAATATTACTCCCTTTTCCTTATTATTTCCTTTTCATATTGTTGTGCTGGAAATGTGGCTCGAGTAGTAGAGAACCTGCCAAGCAAGTGCAGGCCCTAAATTCAAACTACATTTCTGAATGAATAAAAATATCTTGTCATTTGGATATTAGTCTGTTTTATAGCTGTTTTTGAAATGTATGTATCCTGGTTAATTTGAAATTTTAATAATATTTATGAAATGTTATCAAATTACTGTATTGTATTGTTTCTAAAGTACAGTTTTCCGCATTTTATTTCATTAGTTCTAAAATGTAACCCCTCCCATATTTTAGCATATCAGAAAACAAGTTGGATATGAAGTGAAACTGTTTGAAGTATGTTGAACTTGAATTTTTCTTTTTATATTAGCTTACATTAGTTATACAAAAATTTTAAGTTCCCACATACTAACAAAAATTAAAAGTAGTACATGCTGTATCTCCCTTATGATTATATTTTTATTTATCTTTTCTTCCAAATAGCTTTTTTTTCCTATAAGTTTAAAATTATGGCCTTCAATATTAGGCAAGTCATGAGAATTTTCATTTCTTCATGCATCATAGGATACACATTATATTTACACATTGAATTTTTTTTTCTTTTCTGAAAACTTTCTCAACTCTTTTATCTGTTGATGTTCTAGCAACTTGTGCATTTAATAATCCACAGAATTATTTTAAAACAATGATAGAAATATAGATAATTGTGTATATTGACGATTGGAAGGTTAATTTAAGCTTTGTATAACAGGTTTATAGAAAGTTTTTTTTTTTGTTCATTTGTTTGTTTTTTTGGGTCTGGTCGTGGGGCCTGAACTCTGGGCCTGGGCACTGTCCCTTAGCTCTTCAGCTCAAGGCTAGCGCTCTACCACTTGAGCCACAGCGCCACTTCAGGCTTTTTTCTTTTTGCTTATGTGGTGCTGAACTTCTGGTTTTTTTCTTTTTGCTTATGTGGTGCTGAGGAATCAAACCCAGGGCCTCATGCATGCAAGGCAAGCGCTCTACGCTACCTTCCCAGCTCTAGAAAATTTTTTTCAAGATAGAAATTTAATTTTTTTTTTTTTTTTGCCAGTCCTGGGGCTTGACTTCAGGGCCTGGGCACTGTCCCTGAGCTTCTTTGGCTCAAGGCTAGTGCTCTACCACTTGAGCCATAGTCTCACTTCTGGCCTTTTCTGTGTATGTGGTATTCGGGAATTGAACCCAGAGCTTCATGATGCTAGGCAAACATTGTACCACTAAGCCACATTCCCAGCCTCAAGATAGAAATGTTTGCTGTTTTTAGTTTGGTTTGTTTCTGTTGTATGTGAGTATGTGTAGGGGGAGTGGGGGGTGGGCGGAATTGGAGTTTGAACTTCACACTTTGTGCCTGCCAGGCAAGCACTCGACCTGAGCCATGCCCCCATCTCTTTTATTAGCTATATTTCAGGTTGGGTCTTGTACTTTTTTTTGCCTATATTAGCCTCAGGCCATGATAGACCTTCAAGTACCATCATACCTGGCTGGTTTGCTAAGGAGAAGCATCTCTAAACTTCTTGTTTGAGCTGTTTGCTCTCTCTCTCTCTCTCTCTCTCTCTCTCTCTCTCTCTCTCTCTCTCTCTCTCTCTCTCTCTCCCCCTCTCTCTCTCCCTCTCTCTCTCTCTCCCTCCCTCCCTCCCTCCCTCCCTCCCTCCCTCCCTCCCTCCCTCCCTCTTGCTCTCGCTCTTTCTCTTCCTTTTCCTCTTCCTCTTTGTATAGGTACTTAGTTTGAACTCAAGGTCTATACCTTAGCTTTTTTTGTATTCAAGGCTGGTACTTAACCACTTGAGCTACAGCTGCACTCCACAGCTTTTGCTGCACTTTTTGACAGTTAATGGGAAATAAGAGTCTCATGCACTTGCCTGTCTAAGGCTGGCTTTGAACAACAGTCCTCAAATCTCAGTCTTTTGAGTAGCTAGGATTACAGGCATCACCACCTGGCTTCTTTTCATATTTTCATGGAATTTCTCTTAAGAATAGTAATAGCCAGACTCGGTTGGCTCATTCCTGTAATCTTAGCTACTCAGGAAGCTGAGATCTGAGGATCACAGTTCAGAGACAGCCCAGGCAGGAAAGTCCGTGAGACTCTACCTCCATTTGACCACCAGAAAACCAGAAGTGGCACTGTAGCTCAAGTAGTAGAGCACTTGCCTTGAGCTGAAGAGCTGAGGGACAGTGCCCAGGCCCAAAGTTCAAGCCCCATGACTGGCGCCCCCCCCAAAAAAAGAATAGTAATAGTTACTGTATGTTAGTAGATGAATCATTAACTTATCTTTCTAGACATGTATGTTAGTAGATGAATCATTAACTTATCTTTCTAGACATAGGAGCTTTTTGTGTTTTTATCTAAAAAAAATGTAGGTGAGCCTCTAAGAAAAAATCTAGAAATTTCTGTTTTTGTTGGGTTTGAAAAACATATTAGTTCCATATAAACCTTTAAAATATCAATAATATTGAAAATATTAGTTCTAAACATAGTATAGTCTTTGGTTTTGAAAGTATTACTGTCTGTTGCTAACTTTTTATTTTTAATGTTTAATTTCTTTTATCTTTCTCTTTCCCATTTGTTATTAAAAATAGAAACTCTGGCTATGAAAGGATTAACTTTGAACTGTTTGGGGAAAAAGGAAGAAGCTTATGAACTGGTTCGTAGAGGTTTGAGAAATGACTTGAAGAGTCATGTGTGTATCCTTTTTGAAATAAATTTAAGAATTGCGTTGGGGTGCTTGAATTAAGGCCATAATTTCAGAACCGTAAGTTTATATGCCTCTTACTGTGCAATTCCAGAGGAAATTACTTATTTTTAAATGAGTACTACAAGCTGCCTTCATGTTTTAATGATGTTTCTATCTCTCAGAAAAATGGGACTTGCCTTTTAAATTATCCATGATAGCTTTTCCCAGCCTTAATGAGAGGGGCTTTGCTTTGGCCTAAGTGTTCCTGCACACTTAACTTCATGTGCTAAATCCTAATCACCCCGGATGGTGTTGATACTTGATGTTATTAAGGAGGGAGAGAGGAAAGAGGCCTTCATAAATGGAATTAATGAAATTTGCCCCTTTGGTCATTTGAGGAGGTAGCTAGTGTGTCAGCTTTAAAGCAGAGACAAGCCTTGGCCATTATGGAAATTTTTTTTTTTTTTTTTTTTTTTTTTTTAGTTGGTCTTGGGGCTTGAACTCTGGGCGTGGGTGCTGTCCTTGGGCTCTTCAGTTCAAGGCAAGTGCTCTACTGCTTGAGCCACAGCGCCACTTCTGGTTTTCTAGTGGTTTATTGGAGGTAAGAGTCTCACGGACTTCCCTGCCTGGTCTGGTCTGGCTTTGAACAGCGAGCTCCAGATCTCAGCCTCCTGAGTAGCTAGGATTACAGGCGTGAGCCACTGGCACCCAGCTCCATTACTGAATTTTATTGTGCTTTAAATTTTGGTTCTCTACCACTTGAGCCACTTTGACTTATTTTTTATTTTTTGGTAGTTATTTGGAGTCTCACAGACTTCCCTGCCCTGGCTGGATTCAGACCACTCAGATCTCATCTTCCTGAATAGCTAGGATTATAGGTGTGAGCCCCCAGCACCCAGCTTTGAATGTTTTGACATTGTGTATAATAATAATGTGTAATTGGTTTTTTGAAACTTTTATTGTACTAAGTGCTGTCCTAAAGATGGTATTGTATTTTTCTTTTTCCTTTCAGTAATAAAGATAACTCCTTAGACTTACTTCACATTTATTTTATATCAGCCAGTGTACATTTCATGTATTGTATCCTATTTAGTCATTACTACTTTGCTTTCATGTATGGGTCTTCTAACATAAATGATGAATCAATGAGACTAACTTAAGAGGTCTTGCAGAGTTAATAAAGCAGACTTCTGCATCCTTTTCTCTGGCTCTAAAAGCTATGCTCTTTTCTGTTTTGTTCCCTTTTATCTTTGTATCTCCGACCTCTTTTAAGTTCATAATTTTGGAAATTGCTATAGTTTTCCAAGGTTCCGGGAAAATGATGTAGAATAATACTTGTCTTGTAGGTTGTACCCTTAACTGAATTTCTTCAGGTTGGCATGTTTATGGCCTTCTTCAGAGGTCAGACAAGAAGTATGACGAAGCCATTAAGTGTTACAGAAATGCACTAAAGTGGGATAAGGACAACCTTCAGATCTTAAGGGACCTCTCCCTGCTGCAGATTCAGATGAGGGACCTTGAGGGGTACAGAGTGAGTGATTCGAGGAAACTTATTTTAAGCTGAAGAATTTGTTTAGAGCTTCGATTATTTCTTCATTCATTTTCCATATCATTTTTCAGTTTTTGGGTTTTTTTTTTTTTTTTTTTGTTAGTCATGGGGCTTGAACTTTGGGTGCTGTCCCTCAGCTCTTCAGATCAAGGCAAGCGCTCTACCATTTAAGCCACAGCACCACTTCCGGTTTTCTGGTGGTTAATTGGAGATAAGAGTCTCATGGACTTTCTTGCCCAGCCTGACTGTGAACCATGATCCTCAGATCTCAGCCTCCTGAGTAGTTGGGATTACAGGCGTAAGCCACTGGCACCTGGTCTTCCATATCATTTTTAAAACTTTTTTTTTTTTTTTTTTTTTTTGGTCCAGTCGTGGGGCCTGAACTCTGGGCCTGAGCGCTGTCCCTCAGCTCTTCAGCTCAAAGCTAGAGCTCTACCACTAGAGCCACAGCGCCACTTCCGGCTTTTTTCTTTTTGCTTATGTGGTGCTGAGGAATCGAACCCAGGGCCTCAGGCATGCAAGGCAAGTGCTCTACCACTGAGCCACCTTCCCAGCCCCATTTTTAAAACTTTTCATAGTAGTGAATAATCTATTTCCACTATATTCAGCCTTTTGGAGTTCTTCATTAGCCCATTCTACTTTTAAAAAATAATTTTATTGGAAAGCCCCCACACCTACTACCTTAGTTATTAAAGTATATATTATATATATTTTGGTGAGGCAAATTTGAATGACTATAAGGTTATTTCACTATGTTAAAAAGTAGACTGTGATGCCTTTAGCAGGGTCTGTTTTCATTATTGATGTTGTATTTTATGTTGGAACTGCTGAGGTTTTTTTTTAGAGTCCTGGGACTTGAACTTAGGGCCCGGGCACTGTCCCTGAGCCCCTTTACGATCATGCTAGTGCTCTACCACTTGAACCACAGCTCTTATTTCCAGCTTTTTCTGAGTAGCTTATTGGAGATGAGTCTCATAGACTCATCTTGCTTCAAACCACTATCCTCAGATCTCAGCCTCCTGAGTAGCTAGGATTACAGTCATGAGCCATGGCGCCCAGCTTCAACTGATGAATTTTATTTTATTTTTTTATTTTTTGGGGTCCGGTCATGAGGCCTGAACTCTGGGCCTGGGCGCTGTCCCTCAGCTCTTCAGTTCATGGCTAGCACTCTACCACTTGAGCCATAGCGCCACTTTCGGCTTTTTTCTTTTTGCTTAATGTGGTGCTGAGGAATCGAACCCAGGGCCTCAGGCATGCAAGGCAAGCGCTCTGCCACTGAGCCACCTTCCCAGCCCCCAACTGATGAATTTTAAAGCTTCAATATTAATTCTCAAATCAGTCTTGGATTTATTTAGTCCCTCTTTACTATTATTCCTTCCCCACCACTACCCCACCTTCCATGGGTAACCTGTTGGAATTGTTTTTCCTGTATATCTTATTAATTAGGTGTTATATTTTCTAAAGAACTTTGGAATATTTTTTCCTTTGTACTGTCTTCATCATCCAGTCTCTTTTTGGAGTAGAAAGATGAAGAAATGAAGGATACTACCTGGTATTGAGTTAAAATTTCAACATTAGTTTATAAGGCTTCATTGTAATTCTTGAATAAAAGTATTCTTTTGCCTCTGTCCAGCTACTACATGGTATGGGTTAAACCTTTCTGTCATTGTTTTCAGCATTGGGTTGCAAAATACATAGTACTGTGGAATGAGTGGATCTGATGTTCCAAAGGAGGATTGCTTTGACTGAAATCTAAGAGAATATGTTTTTTCTCTTGAAAGGAAACGAGATATCAGTTACTACAGCTTCGACCTGCACAGAGAGCATCATGGATTGGTTATGCTATTGCCTATCATTTATTAGAAGATTATGAAATGGCAGCAAAGATTTTAGAAGAATTTAGGAAAACACAACAGGTAATATCAAGAAGAGCGTTTACTAAATAAGATTCTGTATGTGATTCAGAAAAGTATACATTGTCTGACTAACCTTTTATTTAGGAACAACTTAAAACCTGCAAAATGTGTGAGAGTAGTACAAAGGAACTCAATGTAGGAATTCACTTTGATATATTTGCTTTAAAATCCCTGACCTATATTTCTATTTAAATTTTCTTCATTAGAAGAGTGAATTTAACTCATTGGCAAAGTGCTTGCCTTGAATACATGACATTCTGTATTTGGTCCTCAGCACATGCAAATGTATTAATAATAAATAATAGTGGTTAATAACTATAGAGGTATTACTGTACAGACTGTTAAAGTTAGTTTTAATATATAGAAGCTATGAAATCCATATTGAAACTATACTAATTGTGCTACTTAAATATCTTCTAATAGCTTTTACCCATTACAGTTTCCAGTTGGGAATCTGATTGCATATAGTTAGCTCTATTTTTCTCTTTCCTTGTCCCTGTTTCTTTGCCTTTGCCTTTTTCTTTCTTTTTCTTTTCTTGGTTGCTGTTCCTGAGCTCTTTTGCCCAAGGCTAGTGCTCTACCACTTTTGAGCCACAGCTCCTTTTCTGGTTTTATGGTAGTTAGTTGGAGATGAAGAGCCTCACAGATTTGTGTGCTGGTGCTCAGACCTGTACTCCTGGCTACTCAGGAGGCTGAGATCTGATGGTTGTGGTTCAAAGCTTATCCAGGCAGCAAAGTCCCTGAGACTATTATCTCCAATTAACCATCAGAAAAACGGAAGTAGTGTTTTGTTCAAAGTGGTAGAGCACTAGGCTTCAGCATAAAACCTCAGGGACAGTGCCTAGGCCCTGAGTTCAAGCCCCATAGCTGACAGAGTAAGTCTCATTGTCAAGGCTGTCTTCTAACCGTGAACCTCAGATTCCAGCCTCCTGAGTAGCAAGGATTATAGGTGTGAGCCACCAGTGCCCAGTGCATTATTTCTTCTTCTTTTGTGTGTGTGTGTGTGTGTGTGTGTGTGTGTAAATCACATTTTTTTTTCCCATTCATCATTGGATGTGTACCTAGACTGCATCCATCTATGAACCAATAATTTTAGTATTCGTTGGTTCCCCCCCCCCCCCAATTGTTTCTGTAGTGGCTGCAATATGGGAGTTCTCTGACTGTTTTCCTTACAAATTTTTTTCCTTTGTAAGTTGTAGGGCTTGAACTTAGGGCCTGGATGCAGTCCCTGAGCTCTTTTTGCTCCAGGCTAATGTTGTACTACTTTGAGCCACAGTGCCACTTCTAGTTTTTGGGTGGTTAATTGGGGATAAAGAGTCTCATAGACTTTCCTGCCAAGGCTAGCTTTGAACTGTGGTCCTCAGATCTCAGCCTGAGTAGGGTTTCTGGTCTTAGCCACCAGTGAATGTGCTTACTTTTTCTTCTTCCAGCTTTTTGGTGGTTGATTGGAGATAAAAATCACAGACTTTTCTGCTTGGGCTGGCCTTGAACCATGATCCTCAGATTTCAGCCTCCTAAGGAGCTAAGATTACAGGGGTGAGCCACTGCGTGCCAGCCCTCCTAGATTCCTTAGTTTGCATCAGCTGTGAAGAGCTTTTACTTGTTTCCATTTACTGATTTTTCTTTAAGGATTTATGGGTTTTTACTCAACTAATATTAGAAGATAATAATTAAGAGTTACATAGACAGGTATTTAAGAATTTCTAAAAGTTTTTTTCAATTTGATATCCTTGTACTTTATATTTTAGTGTATAAATTAATTTCTAATAGGAAAGCAAATTCTTATTGTTAGTATTCCTTATATCCTTACACAGACATCCCCCGATAAAGTGGATTATGAATATAGTGAACTCCTTTTATATCAGAATCAAGTTCTTCGAGAAGCAGGTCTCTATAGAGAAGCCTTGGAACATCTTTGTACCTATGAAAAACAAATTTGTGATAAACTTGCTGTAGAAGAAACCAAAGGTATTTTAAAGAATATCACTTATTCTAATATTTAATTATAGCAAAGACAAGACTGAAAGATAATTTAATTGCTACTGAATATCTTTAGCCTTTTTTTTTCTTTTGGTTGCTCATGGGGTTTTAATCTGAGCCTGGGCGCTGTCCCTCAGCTCTTTAGCTCCAGGTGAGTGCTCTACCACTTGAGCCCCAGTGCCACTTCCGGTTTTCTGGAGGTAAGAGTCTCAAGGACTTTCCTGCCCAGACTGGCATAATCCATGATCCTCAGACCTCAGCCACCTGAGTAGCTAGGAATACAGGTGTGAGCCACCAATGCCTGACTATCTTTAGCCTTTTATGGTAGAAAATTGTTGATTCACTTAAAAATTTTTTTTTGGGGGGGGGGCTAGTTTATTGGAGTGGAAGAGTTTTTTTGCCTGGGGTGTCTATGAACTATAATGTTCAGAGTTCAGGCTCCTGTAACTAGGGTTACAGGCATGACCACTAGTGCCTGTCCTTACACTGTGTAATTTGTGAAGTGAGAAATGCTTACTTTCACAATGGGTATAAGAGATGAGAACTGCAAACACAATTCCATAGAGTGATTTAGTAAAGCATCTTTTTTTAATTGTTGAGTTGAACTTGTGAAGAATTGAACTTGTGAAGATGAAGTTTCTTAGCTAGCCTCTTTTTTTCTTGAAGCGTACTGGTCCTTGGGCTTGAAACTCAGGACCTGGGGCTGTCCCTGAGTTTTTTTGCTCAAAGCTAACTCTACCATTTGAGCCACAGCTCCCCTTGTGGACATGGTATTTCTAAACAACAAGACAATAAAATCAATATGATAAACAATCGTTTTCAGTGGAGTTGGGAATTCAGCAGGATATCAGCCCTATCTCCTTCCCTACATTGATTCAAAATGAGGTTTTAAGAGAAACATTTAGGAAAAGTTAAAAAGTTAAAACTTGTAAGGTTTTTCCATGGTCATTTTGGTTGATGTTTCTGTTTGTTAATCAGGGGAGCTTCTCTTGCAATTATGCCGTTTGGAAGATGCTGCTGATGTTTATAGAGGATTGCAAGAGAGAAATCCTGAAAACTGGGCCTATTACAAAGGCTTAGAAAAAGCACTCAAGCCAGGTAGAGTTGGTTAAAGTTAAGCTTTGGTAAACTCTTTTGTTAATGCTTGTTAACTCAGTAAAGCACAGCAATAAAAACAGTAAGTAACCATTGGTTCAGACCCTGAATATAAAAGTATATTGCTTGTGTTTCATGTTGCAGATTGAGCATGTTTTGAAATCTCTTTTTTTACAAGTTGATAGAAATGATATAGAACAGAATTGCAGAAATAACTCCAGGAAAAAAAATTAAAAATTCATAGTAGCATTCAAAATATGTGTTGGGAATTCAGTGTGTTATTTCCAATAATGAATGAGATGTATCTTACTGACAGAAAAAGAGTGGACTCCTGTAGTCATGAGTATAGCCAGCCTGGAAGAGTAAATTTTGAAAAGAGTAAATTTTTACCACTGAAACTCAAAGGCTGTCTGTGTGCCCTTTGCTCATTACTGTCTCCTACGAGTAGGTATACACTGTGGAGACAGATCCAGAAACAAATAGGAAGTATTCTTTCTTGCTCACTGATGTGGTATGGCACACTTGTTTTCTTCAAGGGTGGTAGTAAGCCTTTTAAATTCCATTGGTACATACAAGAGAAGCCTTGCTGGAGATTACTTTGAAAAAAAAAAAAGATTGATGTTTTCATAGGATTTAGTGTCTATCTGTGCTAGTAATGTGGTGGTGGAGGTGATAGAGGAATAAGATAAATGGGGAATTATAACCATGAAACAAATAGCTAGGAGAGAGTTCTAAGGAGGAATCTGGGCAATGTAAGGCCTACTTACTGAAATAAAATCTTACTAGACTGAAAGTGAGAGAGATCACAATAGAGGACAGGGAAAATGAGTGAAGGGAAGATTAAACTGGAGACAGATTTTAGCACTTGCACTTGAGAGTAAAAGAAACAATATATGAAGAAATGGAAGGTAGATCCAGAAGTTCCAGGTCTATTCTGCTATTCCAAGTAATGCATAGTAACTGAGACTCAGAAGTTTGCAGTTTGAAAGCTTGCCTAAATCAGAATAGGATAAAATAAATTATTTATTTTATATGATTATTGAATTGTGATTTTAAAAAATTATTTTGAGAAACGTGATTTGCTAGTAAAATACAACTATTTTTCTTTGTCTGCAGCTAATATGTTAGAACGGCTAAAAATATATGAGGAGGCATGGACTAAATATCCTAGGGGATTGGTGCCAAGAAGGCTGCCATTAAACTTTTTATCTGGTAAGTGAGAACACTTTGAAAGAAGGAAAGTGCTGTTACAATTTAAAGTTACTTGGAGCTTGAACTCAGGCCCTGGGCACTATGCCTGAGCTCTTTTGCCCAAGGCTAACACTCTACCCTTTTATTTTTTTGTTGGTTATGCTGCTTTAACTCTGGGCCTGGAATTGAACCCAGGGTCTTGTGCATGCAAGGCAAGCACTACCACTAAGCCACCTTCCCAGCCCCTACTCTACTGTTTTTGAGCCACAGCGCCACTTCAGGTTTTCTGGTAGCTAATTGAAGAGCAGAGTCTCATGGACTTTCCTGTCTGGGCTGGCTTTGAACCTTGATACTCAGATCTCAGCCTCATGACATGAGCCACCAGTGCCTGGCTCAAGTTAATTTTATTTTGGTTGGTGGTACCAGAGTTTGAACTAGGGACTCATGCTTGGTAAGTAAGTACCACTTGGGCCATATCTCCAGCCCCCTTTTTAATAGTTTTGTTTTTGTTTTGGTCAGTCGTGGGGCCTGAACTCGTGGTCTTGGCACTGTCCCTCAGCTCTTCAGCTCAAGGCTAGTGCTCTACCACTTGAGCCACAGCCCCACTTTCTGCTTTTTCTGCTTATGTGTTGCTGAGGAATGGAACCCAGGGCCTCATGCATTCAAGGCAAGCACTCTACCACTGAGCTACCTTCCCAGCCCTTTTTTTTTTGGTCAGTCGTGGGGCTTGAACTTTGGGTCTGGGTGCTGTCCCTGTACTCTTTAGCCCAAGGCAAGTTCTCTAGCACTTTAGCGACAGCATCACTTCCAGTTTTCTGGTGGTTATTTGGAGATAAGAGTCTCATGGACTTTCCTGTCCAGGCTGGTTTTGAACTGCCCTCCTCAGATCTCAGCTTCCTAAGTAGCTAGGATTACAGGAGTGAGTCATTGGTGCCGGCTTTTTTTTTTTTTTTTTTTTTTTTTAATATACTGGTCCTGGGGCTTGAATTTCTGGCCTGGGCCCTGTCCTTGAAGTTCTTTTGCTCCAGCATAGCATTCTACCACGTAAGCAATAGCCACTTCCAGTTTTCTGTGGTTAATTGGAGACAAGAGTCTCGTGGACTTCCCTGCACAGGCTGGCTTTGAACCTGGATCCTCAGCTCTCAGCCTCTGATAAGCTAGAATTACAGGCGTGAGTCACCAGCACCTGGTTTCACATTGATACTTTGTAAAAAGTGGTCTTCTTTTTGCCTAGACCAACCAGAACTTTGTTCCTCTAGTGTATACTTCTTGATGTCATTGGGGATCACAGGTGTGTGCCTTTGTACCCAGCCATTGTTGTTCTTTCATAGATAGAATGATAAGCATGGGCCACCACACCTAACTGTTGGTTTGAGTCTAGCCTTGAACTGCCAGTCTCTACCTCCCAAGTGCTAGACTTGAACCACTACCCTCCCTAGGCTAAGGTTTCCTTTCTTGTGGGGCTGTGGAAGGCTGATCTTGGGACTTGAACTCAGGGACTGGGCACTGTATTTTTTGTGCTTCAGGCTAGCCCCTCAACTTCAGTTTTTTTGATAGCTCATTGGATTTAAGAGTTTTACAGGCTTTCCTGCTTGGGCTGACTTCAAACCTCAATCCTTAGATCTCAGCCTCCTGAATAAGTTAGGATTACAGGTGTGAGCCATCAGTGTCCACTTTTCCTTGATTTTTAAAAATGTGCATTGCATATTGAAGTCTCATGATATACATCATTGTATGGATAAATGTAAACCAACAGATTTTTTTCTCTCCAAGGTGAGAAGTTTAAGGAATGTTTGGATAAGTTTCTGAGGATGAATTTTAGCAAGGGTTGTCCACCAGTCTTCAATACCTTGAGATCACTATACAAAGACAAAGAAAAGGTAAAAATCAAAACAATGTTTTCTTTCCTTTTCTATTATTCCATTGCTCAGTATGTTTAGTTTTTGATTATCTGTGTCCAGTAGTATATGTTTTGTAAATCTGATACTGTTTTCCTAGAAAGCAGTTTAATGCCTCTATGTATACCTCTTTCTTCCTTTTCACCATTTCTTTTCTTTCTGTCCTCAATAATTATTGTTACTATTCTTTCCTTGGTTTTAGCTCTATGCTGTAATGAATCAGTGTAGTTAATGAAGTTTTCCGCTGATTCTGTCCCATGTCCAGTTCCCTAACAGGACTGTTTTTTTTGTTGTTGTTGTTGTTTTTGTTTTTGCTTTTTTCCAGTTGTGGGGCCTGAACTCTGGGCCTGGACGTTGTCCCTCAGCTTTTCGGCTCAAGGCTAGTGCTCTACCACTTGAGCCACAGCACCACTTCTGGGTTTTTCTGCTTATGTGTTGCTGAGGAATCGAACCCAGGGCCTCATGCATGCAAGGCAAGCACTCTACCACTGAGCCACCTTCCCAACCACTGTAAATTACTTTTTATTGCTTTTTTTTTTTAAAAAAAGTGGACCAGACATATATTCTCCCACACTTCAGATACCCTACTCTTTAATGATTAAGTTTTATTAATTCTCTTGATTTTGAAATTGAGAATTGACTTACCATGTACTTACAGAAAATGCCCTTTTCGCAAAGCATTTTTTTAGATTCTTGATTCTTAAAGAGCAGATGATTAATTATGGTTGTTATTTATATAGTTTGTGGTGGAAATGAATGAAGATATAAATCATCTACAACACTGATTCTGTCTTACCCCTTACTAATTTTTGGTTCTGCTGATGCATTCTTTTGTTTAAAAAATTAAAATAATTATTATAAAGGTGATGTGCAAAACGGTTACAATTACATAAGTCAGGCAAAATACATTTCCCTTGTCCTCTCCCAGGTTTTCACACCCATCCCCACCCACAAGTTGTATAGTTCATTTTCAACATAGTGTCTAGTGAGCACCACTGCTGGTTTGTTTACCCTTTGTCCCTTCATTTCTGTGCTCCACACCCTTACCATCTTAACGACAGATAAACAAAATAAAAAGAAAGGAAAAACAGCAATGAAGAATAAACTTTGTTTCCATTTTCTGGAGTTCATTTCCATGAATATTGGTTTATGTGATCACATGTACATAAGCACTGCACCTTTTTTTCCCTTTCCTAAGAATATCCTCCTTTGGTCTCAGTGTGTGTTAATCACTAAAATCTTATATAATGTATCATGACCCAGTGTAATTTAGATCTAACGTGCACATGAGACAAAATGTGCCATTTGTGTCTCTGAGGTTGACTTGACTTATTTCACTTAAAACCATTTGTTCTACGTCCATCTATTTGTCTGCGCATGCGTTATTTTCTGACAGGGAAAAGGAGTTCACTTACAAGTTTTTAGAAAGTCATATCCTACTGTATATCTTCAAAATGATTATTTAAAACTTCTTACTCAGACTAAATTTTTTTTTTTTTTGGTCGGTTGTGGGGCCTGAACTCTGGGCCTGGGCCCTGTCCCACAACTCTTCAGCTCAAGGCTATTGCTCTACCACTTGAGCCACAGCGCCATTTCCGACTTTTTCTGATTATGTGGTGCTGAGGAATCGAACCCAGGGCCTCATGCATGCAAAGCAAACACTCTACCACTGAGCCACCTTCCCAGCCCAGAGATTAAAATTTTATAGGAGAGCTCTCGTGACTCACACCTGTAATCCTGGCTACTCAGGAAGCTCAGATCTGAGGATCATGCTTCAAAGCCACCTGCGCCAGAAAATTTGCAAAAGAAACTTAGCTCTAATTAGCCACCAAAGAGCCAGAAATGGAACTGTGGCTTAAATAGTAGAGACCAGCCTTGAGGGAAAAAAAAAAAAAAGCTCAGTGACAGTGCCTCCAGGCCATGAGTTCAAGCTTCAGGACTGGCACCTCAAAAAAATTATATAAGGGGGCATTTGTGTAAATAGCACATTTTGCACAAAAATAGTAACCATCTATTTTTTCTCTATTAAAGTGTGCTTCTGTCTTTGTACCGTAGGTGGCGATCATAGAAGAATTAGTTGTAGGTTATGAAACTTCTCTGAAAAGCTGTCGTTTATTTAACCCTAATGGTAAGTGTTCATAGTTTATACCTTAAAAATATGCTGAAATTTTTTAGTACATTATGAAAGGGTTAATGGGTCATTGCTAATTGTTCGATTAGCGTTGTATATGTACTTTTTTTCTCCCAATATGATGGAAACTCACTAATTTGCATATTGTGTAATAGTTGACTGAGAGTGCAACTAGTTGGGATAAAGTATCTCAATTTTGAATGAAACTAAAAGTGAAAATACAAGCTTGACAAGCTTTGATTATACCTAGACATAGTTCATCCAAAGGCACTAAGCTTCTAATCTTACATTCTGATGAAAATCCCAAAATAGACATAATTTCATTTATAAATATTTAAATGTGTCTGAAAGACTTAAAACATAATCATTATACAATTGTCATACTTACATGGCTGTAAGTTCCTCTTTTTTCCTTCCTATAATTAATTTTTTTTTTTTTTTTTTTTTTTGTCATTCATGGAGCTTGAACTCTGGGCTTGGGGCATTGTTCCCCTGCTTTTCAGCTCAAGGCTAGGATCACTTGAGCCATAGCACCACTTCCAGTTTACTGGTGGTTAATTTGAGATAAGAGTCTCACAGACTTTCCTTCCCTGGCTGGCTTTGAACTGCGATCCTCAGATCTCAGTCTCTTGAGTAGCTAGTATTACAGGCGTGAGCCACTAGTGCCCCACTGGTGCCCGGCTAGAAATTTTTTTTTTTGTAGAAATTTTTAATGGATAGGTCCAATTCCAAGTTTGATGAAATTTGATGTGATTTTTTTTTGGTTTGTTCATTTGATTGGTTTGATTTTTGTGTTCTAAACATAACAAGGAATAATCAAGATTACTTGCTTCTATCACTTGGCAGTTAGTATTTCTATCTGACAAGAGAATTTCATGTTATATATGTTTTTGACTCAGGATTTATATAGGAAGAACATGATAAGTACACTTTTTTTCCTCCTAACGCCTAAAATTTAAAACATTCTTTAAAAACTGCACGACGCTGGTGGCTCACACCTGTAATCCTAGCTACTTAGGAAGCTAAGGTCTGAGGATCCAGGTTCAAAGCCAGCCCAGGCAGCAAAGCCTATGAGAATCTTACCTCCAATAAACTGTCAAAATAAACTGGAAGTGGTGCCATGGCTCAAGTGGCAGAGCACTTGCCTTGATTTAAAGAGCTGAGAGACAGTGCACACAGGCCCAGAGTTCAAGACCCATGAACAGTGCCCCCCCAAAAAAAATTCTTTTTTTTTTTTTTTTTTTTTTGGGTCCGGTCATGGAGCCTGAACTCTGGGCCTGGGCGCTGTCCCTCAGCTCTTCAGCTCAAGGCTAACACTCTACCACTTGAGCCACAGCACCACTTCCGGCTTTTTTCTTTTTGCTTATGTGGTGCTGAGGAATCGAACCCAGGGCCTCATGCATGCAAGGCAAGCGCTCTACCACTGAGTCTTCCCAGCCTCCCCCCCAAAAAATTCTATAAAAGCACAAACTGTAGACGTATTCTTTAAAGATTACAAATTATATATATAATTTATAGTCAGTTGTGGCGCTTGAACTCGGGGGCCTGGGTGCTGTCCCTGAGCTTTTTCATTCAAGACTAGAGCTCTCTCACTTTGAACCACAGCACCACTTCTGGCTTTCTGGTGGTTAATTAGAGATACAGGATGGCATTGAACCACTATCCTAAGATCTCAGCCTCCTGAGTGGCTAGGATTACAGGTGTGAGTCACCAGTACCCGGGTCTAATTTTTATTTAAGCTCCAGGACTGGCACAAAAAAAGCAAAAAATTAGGAACTCAGAGTTAATTGTACTCAGTAATTTATTTATTTATTTATTTTGGGCCCGGTCGTGGGGCCTGAACTCTGGGCATGGACACTGTCCCTCAGCTCTTAATCTCAAGGCTAGCACTCTACCACTTGAGCCACAGTTCCACTTCCGGCTTTTTTCTTTTTTGCTTATGTGGTGCTGAGGAATCGAACCCAGGGCCTCATGCATGCAAGGCAAGCGCTCTTCCACTGAGCCACCTTCCCAGCCCCTGTACTCAGTAATTTAAATACCAAATGGTTCCATCTTTCTACCATGGTACAAGCTGATAGCATTTCTCTTGTACATTGTAGTACACTGCCTCAGAAGATCTAGAATTGGTTGTTTTTCCTGAGGATCTCTTGTTCCTTCAGTGGGGAAGCTACTTTTGGGACCTGAAGCTTTCATTACTATTAAGTTGCTCCTTGTTTCTAGGTCTCAGACTAAATTTAATTGTACTTTTTGAAAGGGGTTAGCCATGTTTTGTAGATTAATCATCATTGTGTTCCTTTGATGATGAGCATTTTCCAATTACTTTTCCTTATAAATATAAGGACTATATTCATTGGGTTTTGAAAAATTTACACAATACGTAATCTTGATTTCTTTTCTCTCCCTCCCTGTGCCATGTATTTTAAAGATGATGGAAAGGAGGAACCACCAACTACATTACTTTGGGTCCAGTACTACTTGGCACAACATTATGACAAAATTGGTCAGCCATCTATTGCTCTGGAATACATAAATACTGCTATTGAAAGTACACCTACATTGATAGAACTCTTTCTTGTTAAAGCTAAAATCTACAAGGTAAAAGTCTTTCAATTATATTACGGTCTCCTTCTCTCTCCCCTACCCCTCCCTCCTTCCCTCCCTCTCTACCTCTCCTGCATCTCATTTGTATTTTATAGATTTTAAATGTAAGTAAAATGACATGACTAAAAGAATCAAAAATATGGAATAAAATTCATGTTAGTGTGATGATTTTAGAATGGTCATGGTTAACCATATGTGTATGTGTAAGACACACATGACACTAATCATATATATATATATATACATATGTGTGTGTATATATATATATATATGTATATTCCCATGTAGTCAGACATATCTACTGATTCCTCCCTTGAGTAAATAAGGATATAGCTAATCTAAAAGTAATTTTATTTATTTATTTATTTATTTATTTATTGTTGGTTGTGGGGCTTGAACTCTGAGCCTGGGTGCTGTCATTCAGCTCATCACCTCAAGGCGAGTGCTCTACCACTTGAGCCACAGCACACTTCTGGCTTCTGGTTTATCTGGTGTTTATTGGAAATAAGAGTCTTACGGACTTTCCTGACTTGGGCTGGTTTTGAGCTGTGATCCTCAGATCTCAGCCTCCTGAGTAGCTAGGATTATAGGTGTGAGCCACTGGTCCCTAGCCAAAGGAATTTTATTTACTGCAAGTGTATCTGATACTTTTGATAAAGCAAAAACAGTGATGATTTTCATCTGAATACTAAGTATTATGATCTTTTTGGACTCCTTAATTCCCAGGCATGTAGCCTGCCCTCCTAGCTTAGCTTTACTCTGTGTTCTTTGGAGGTATTGAGGTTTGAGCTTAGGTTCCCATTCTTGGTAGGCTGATAATCTACCACTTGAAGCCATAGTCCTGGTCCTTTTTGTTTTTTAGATTACTTTTTTTTTTTCTTTTCTTTTTTTTTTTATTGTAAAGATACTATACAGAGGGTTACAGTTACATGAGTAAGGTAATGAGTATACTTCCTATTGAACATTGTTACCCCCTCCATTGTTTTCCCCCTACCATCCCTTCCCTCCCTACCTTCCCCGAGGTTTTTTTTTTTAATTGTGATTAAGTGATTACATAATTTCCCGAATTTCACAGTATTGTGGAATAATGATGCTCATTTAAAGTCACAAGTTCATTCTAACTTGCCTGGAGCAAATTGTCTATCACAGTCTATAACATATAACGGTGTACACATGTTATACACCATACATGTGATCAGCAGCATGGGGATATTTAGTAGTGGTTCGACCAGATGAGTGGGAGTTCTTTTAGATTACTTTTTAAGAGAGGTATTGATTTTACTTGAAATTTACCTTAGAAGTCAATTTTCCCAAGTAGCTAGACTTATAGGAATGTACTATCATTCATGTGTCCTATCATTTCTTTTAATTTGACCATTCTCTTCTTGCAAGTAATTAATCAAATCTTTGAGGGAGTGGTTAGAAATTAATAATTTAACCAGGCAATAATGTCATTAACATTTTGAAAGCACCTGTCTGTTTGATTATGTTAAGATTGAACCTCAGGTTTTATTGGCAAGTAAGTGTTCTACAAGTGTTGCTTTTGTTTTGCTTTGAGACAGCTTTTCTCTGTATTTGGCTAGCATGGAACTCACATTCCTCCTGCCTCAACCTCTGGAATTGTTAGACTTTAACACAAGCACCACTTTTTATTTATTTTACATTTTTGTTTGTTGTATTTTTAAATCTTAAAAAAATTATTAGCTTAAATTCTTATACAAAGGGCTACATATTGTGATATATATGCATATAATATGCTTCTATAACTCTTAACTTGCCCCAGCTCTTGTGTGTGTATATATGCATGCACATGCCTGTGCCAGTCTTTGGGCTTGAACTCAGGGTTTGGGGGCTAGCTAGTGTTCTACCACTTGAACCATAGCTCTACTTCCTGATTTTTCTGAGTACTTCATGGACATGAATCTCCTGGACTTTTCTGTCTGGGTTGCATCACACCATGATCCTCAGACCTCAGCCTCTTGAGTAGTTTGAATTAACAGGTTTGAGCCACATGTGCTCACCCCTCAGCACTGTATTTTTGGTTTGGTTGTGGGGCTTGAACTCAAGGCTTGGGTGCTGTTGCTGAGCCTCTTTGTGCTCAAGGCTAGTATTCTACCATTTTGAGCCATAGCACCACTTCTGGTTTTGGGGTGGTTAATTGGAGACAAAAGAGTGTCACCGGCACTTTTCTGCATAGGCTGACTTCAAACTGCAATCCTGAGATCTCAGCCTCTTGAGTAGCTAGGATTACAGGTGTGAACCACTGATGCATGGTCCCCCAGGTCTCCCCCACCCCTTTTTTTTTTTTCAGTTGTGGGGCTTGAACTCTGGGTCTGGGTACTGTCAAGGCAGTGCTCTACCACTTGAGCCACAGTGCCACTTACGGTTTTAAGAGTCTCAGTGACTTTCCTGCCTGGGCTGGCTTTGAACTGCGATCCTCACATCTCAGCCTCCTGAGTAGCTAGGATTATAGGCATAAGCCACTGGTATCCAGCTCTGCCCCCCAGCACTTTTTTTTTTCTTTTTCTTTTTTTTTGTCGGTCGTGGGGCTTGAACTCTGGGCCTGGGCGCTGTCCCTCAGCTCTTCAGCTCAAGGCGAGCGCTCTACCACTTGAGCTACAGCGCCACTTCCGGTTTTCTGGTGGTTTATTGGAGATAGGAGTCTCACAGTCTCTCCTGCCCGGGCTGGCTTTGAACTGTGATCCTCAGATCTCAGCCTCCTGAGTAGCTAGGATTACAGGCGTGAGCCACCAGCGCCCGGCTTCCCCCCAGCACTTTTTAAAGCCAATTTTTACCCTTTAGTTTTGGGGCATGGCCAGGGCAAACAGTTAGATGAATTAAAATGGGGATCACTGGGAATGTCCAGTAGTAATGTTTCCTTGATTACCTTAGAGTATCAGTTTCCCTTTTGTGACCTTCATATTGAAGGTTTTTTTTTTTTTGTCGGTCGTGGGGCTTGAACTCTGGGCCTGGGCGTTGTCCCTCAGCTCTTCAGCTCAAGGCGAGCGCTCTACCACTTGAGCTACAGCGCCACTTCCAGTTTTCTGGTGGTTTATTGGAGATAGGAGTCTCACGGTCTTTCTTGCCCGGGCTGGCTTTGAACCGCGATCCTCAGATCTCAGCCTCCTGAGTAGCTAGGATTACAGGCGTGAGCCACCAGCGCCCGGCATATTGAAGGTTTTTTATTTGGTGTTTTGTGAGTGCCAGACCTGGGGCTTGAACTCAGGGCCTGGGTACTGTCCCTTAACTTTTTTTTACCTCAAGGCTAGTGCTCTAGTAAATGACTTATAACTCCTCCACTCTGGCTCTTTTGGGTTGGGGTAGGGAAGATAATGGGAAGATAAGAGTCTAATGGACTTTCCTGCATGGGCCAATCACCTATTTGGTTTTGCTGGTAGTGGCTTGAACTAAGGGCCTCATGCTTGCTTGGCTTTTTTGTCTGGGTTGGTTTCAAACTATGATACCCTGGAATTTAGCCTCTCGAGTAGGATTATAAGCATGAACCACTGGCACTCATTCTTGACTTAATAAGGTTACTAGGTTATTAATTAGGTTATTAGGTTATTCTTGACTTAAAGATTCTTTTTTCCTTTGGTCTTTTTTTTCTGGTATTTCCTTTGTGCCAGGTAGTATTATTTATGATAGGAATATAACAGTAGATATTTCTCCTAATACAAATCTTTATTGTTAGCCTACCTTCTAGATTGCCAGAAGGTATAAAACTTTACAGAGGAATGACTTTTTGCTTTTCTATATTAATTTGCATGTTACAAGTCAAAGGTATCTTTTATTTGGTTATTTTAATAATTTATCAACCGGAAACAAATTGCTGACACAGTAAAATTAGTGTACTTACTGGTTTATTTTGTATTTGTACCTTGTAAGCATGCTGGGAATATTAAGGAAGCTGCAAGGTGGATGGATGAAGCCCAGGCCCTGGATACAGCAGACCGATTTATTAACTCCAAGTGTGCAAAATATATGCTAAAAGCCAATCTGATTAAAGAAGCTGAAGAAATGTGCTCAAAGTTTACAAGGGTTTGTACTGCCATTGTTCTTATGAATAATCAGGATGTGAACCAATTTGTACTTTAGTTTATTCTGTTTTCAAAGCTTTTAATATTTTAATGTTAGAAAATATATTTAATATTAGAAAAACATTAAATTCATTTTTAGTATAAAATTTTTTTTTTACCTAGTTGTGCAGTTTTTTTTCCTTTGGTACTGTGGTTTGCACTGAGGGCTCCATACTTGCTATGCAAGTGCTCTACCACTTGAGCCATACCCAGTACTTTTTGCATTAGCTGTTTTTTAGGTAAGGTTTCTACATGTTTGTCTAACTAGCATCAGCTCTCCTTTATCTTAGCTATTGTTCAGGTAAGGTTTTTTGTAACTAGCGTCAGATCTCCTTTCTTACCTGTGGCTTCTTATGTAGCTAGGATGACGGGTAACTACCACCAACCCCAGAGTTTAGAGTAAGATGGCAGTATTGTTAATTTTTGCTGGAGATATCCTCAAACCACAATCTTCTTGATCTTTGTTTTCCAAGGAGTGGCATTACATTCATGAGCCACTATGCTCTTGTATTATAGGAGTTATGGGAACTAGTAGTAAATAGAATGTGGTGGTTTCTGTTTGTTTTTTGTCAGTTGTGGGGGCAGAGCTCTGGGCCTGGGTGCTGTCTCTCAGTTCTTCAGGTCACAGCTAGCATTCTACCACTTGAGTCACAATGCCACTTCCGGCTTTTTTTTCTGCTTATGTGGTGCTGAGGAATCAAACACAGGGCCTCATGCATGTGAGGCAAGCACTCTTATCACTGAGCCAACTTCCCAGCCCCTAGAATGTGTTTCTGTGTGCTAGTTTTTTTTTTTTTTTTGGAGGGGGGGGGTCTGGTCTTGGGACCTGAACTCTGGGCCTGGGCACTGTCCCTCAGCTCTTCAGCTCAAGGCTAGTGCTCTACCACTTGAGCCACAGTACCACTTCTGGCTTTTTCTGCTTATGTGGTAGTGAGGAATTGAACCCAGGGCCTCATGCATGCAAGGCAAGCGCTCTACCACTGAGCCACCTTCCCAGCCCCTAGATTTTTTTTTTTTTTTTTTTGGATCCAGTCGTGGGGCCTGGGCGCTGTCTGTCCCTCAGTTCTTCACTCCAGGCTAGCGCTCTACCACTTAAGCCACAATGCCACTTCCGGCTTTTTTCTTTTTTCTTATGTGGTGCTGAGGAATTGAACCCAGGGCATCATGCGTGCAAGGCAAGTGCTCTACCACTGAGCCATCTTCCCAGCCCTAGGTTTTTTTTTTTTTTTTTTTAAATGTTAGTCCTGATTGCCTAATTACTCCTCTTTTTTTCTCTTCTCCCATCCCCAGTTATGGTCCTTGATTAAACTCTGGGCCTAAGAGCTTCCTCTGAGCTCTTTTTTTGCTCAAGGCTAGTGCTCTAGGACACTTTGAGCCACAATCAACCCTTCAGTTTTCTGGTGGTTAATTGGAGATAAGTCTCATGGAGGTGGCTTATGCCTGTAATCATACCTACTAAGGATGCTGAGATCTGAGGATTGTGGTTCAAAGTCAGCCTGGGCAGGAAAGTTCATGAGACTCTTACCTCCAATTAACCACCAGAAAACCGGAAGTGGTGCTGTGGTTCAAGTGGTAGAGTGTTCGCCTTGAGCTGAAGAGCTCAGAGACAGCTCCCAGGCTCAGAGTTCAAGCCCCACGACTGAACCCAACCCCCCCGCCCCTCCCCCCGAAAAAAAAAAAAAAAGGAAAGAAAACAACCATGGACTTTTCCTGCTTGGGCTGGCTTTGAACCAGGATTCTCAGATCTCAACCTCCTTGAGTAGCTAGGATTATAGGCGTGAGCCACCAGTGCCTGGCTTAAATGTCTATTTGGAAGTATTATTTTTCAGTGGTGTATAGAGAATTTCAGTTTCATACATAAAATCAATTCCTCCTTTCCATATAGTTAGTTTTAAACATTTTTTGAAAAAATTTAGTTGACCATCTATCTTTTCCTTCTTTGCTCCTGTGGTGGAATGATGTATTTTGTGAGAACTGGTCTTGAATATGATTTTCACGTAGGAAGGAGCATCGGCAGTAGAGAATTTGAATGAGATGCAGTGCATGTGGTTCCAGACAGAATGTGCCCAAGCATATAAAGCAATGAATAAATTTGGTGAAGCACTTAAAAAATGTCATGAAATTGAGAGAGTAAGTACCTTATACATATGAATTTCTTGTTTTATTCTATTAGAAATTCAGTGGGGAAAATAATTTTCCCCCCTTTTTATTTTCACACTAGGTGGTTGTGTCTCTGTCTGTCTGTCTGTCTGTCTTGTCTGTCTTGGTAGTGGTAGAGGTTTATTGTTTTTTTGTGCTGGTCCTGGGACTTGAGCTCAGTTCAGTGTCTGGGCATGGTCCCTCAGCTTTTTTGCTTGAGGCTGGTGCTTTACCATTTGAGCCACATCCCCACTTCTGGCTCTGGCCTGGTTAATTGGATTTACTGACTGGCTGGCTTTGAATTGTAATCCTCAGACCTTAGCCTCTTAAGAAGCTAGGAAGCTGGATGCTGGTGGCTCACGCCTATAATTCTAGCAACTCAGGAGGCTGAGATCTGAGGATCATGGTTCAAAGCCAGCCCGGGCAGGAAAGTCTGTGAGACTCCTATCTCCAATAAACCACTAGAAAACGGAAGTGGTGCTGTGGCTCCAGTGGTAGAGCGCTCGCCTTGAGCTGAAGACCACAGGAACAGCGCTCAAGTCCAGAGTTCAAGCCCCACGACCAACCAAAAAAAAAAAGAAGCTAGGATTACAGGCATAAGCCACAGTCACCTAGATTAGGTGATTTTTAAACTCATTATTATACTTCTCAATTTTTTCAGTGGATATGCTATATTTTCAGACACTTCCAATGTTAATTCTTTCTTTTAGGAGTTTTTTAGCCTTTATTAAAATCCTGTGGCTATGTTTTTAGTGATTTTTAATCTTTTTTGGAATTGCAGCTGCCTGTTCTATACTATGTAAGATTTCATTAAATGATCCTAGAATACTGTTTACTGTGGGGTTGTGTGGTCTAACCCTAAAGAGCCTAACTTTAAAACCTTTTTATAAGGTCTTTGTATCCTGTTCATTTTCTGATAAAATTTTCTTGATTTCCTTTATAGATTCAAAAAGTCAAAAATCTACATATTTTAATCCTTTATAAATTTTTCTAAATAACAAAATCTCACAATCCTGTGTACTATATTGCTCTATTTTAGATTTTGATCAATTATGGTTGGCTTGTCAGAATAACTTTCTTAAGTATGATTTAAGGGTAGGGTAGGATGAATATATACTTATAGACAAATGTGTTTTAAGTATTTTTCTGTATTTTCAGCAATTCAGTATCTGTCATATAATGTGCTATATAATCGCCAACTGTTTTGCTTATTTGATATGCAAAGTGTATGAAATAATTGTAATTTTAATTTTAAAGTGTGTGTTTTGTGTTTTTACAAATTTATCATGCCAATGGTACAATTATTTTCAAGCTTTTCAGTTTTATAGTTTTCTTATACGTTGCTATAGTTCACTGTAATAATAAGGTAATTTTGTTAGCATTTTATAGAAATCACTGATGACCAGTTTGACTTTCATACATACTGTATGAGGAAGATTACCCTTAGATCATATGTGGACTTATTAAAACTAGAAGATGTACTTCGACAGCATCCATTTTACTTCAAGGCAGCAAGAATTGCTATAGAGATCTATTTGAAGCTTCACGACAACCCTCTTACAGATGAGAATAAAGAACATGAGGCTGACACAGGTATAAGATTCAGATTTCTTGTTGACTCTGGTGTGTATATGTAGATACTGTTTTGAGGGTCCCCCCCCCTCTGAGTTTCTTGTTTTTCATCTTTATGGGAAGATATTATATAGAGGTAGGAAATGATGAATGTTGTTTGAATTTTTCTGACCAACAGAAGAAAAATATTTTATACTTTCAGATTCAATTAAGGATTTAGTTTTTTGTTTGTTTTCTGTGGTGCTAGGGATTAAACTCATATCCTTCAGAATGTCAGTCAAGTGCTCTGCCAGTGTGCTACATCCCCACCCCATAGATTTCATTTGGAACTAGTTATTCCTCTTAAGTAAAAGTAGGTATTTCATAAATTTTTGCATTAAACACAAAATTTACACAGCTAATTATAGTACTTTGTATTGTAATTACGCAATTAGTCTATTGACTGTTAGTGAAACTAGTTACTCTTTTTTAAAATAGTAACTTATGATTAATTTAGTAAAATAGGTTAATTTTGTTTGAACATGAAAAATCATCTTGGGATTAAATTAGAAAAATGCTGTTGTATAGCAGGATCAGCATTTTAGGGAAGCCTTCCCTAGACATATCTCAGAAAGTGGTTTCTCATAAAGGAGAATATAAAGTAATTGTGTGTATAAGTATTTTGTGACTTGTGGCAACTACTGATTGAACTGACAAGTATCATTTTAAGATAGTGGAAGTTGCCAAGTGAGGTAGCTAAGCCTGTGATTGTAGCAGCTTGGGCAGAAACCTGGGTATGCCTGCCCCACCAAAAAACAAAAAAGGTTTGCAACTGATTCCGTCTCAGCCAGTGGCTAGGCCTGGGCCTAGGCTGCATACCCTACCTGGAAAATAACCAGTGCTAGAAGGGTTGAAGAATGGTTCAGTACAGCTCCAACCTAGCAAGCACAAAGCTTGAGTTCAATCATCAGTACTAAAAGAAAAACAAAACAAAAATAGTGTCAGGTAACAGAATACAGTCACTGCCAGATGTTATGGTGCATGTACCTGGGAGGTAGAACCAGGAAAGAGAATTTGAGGCTAGCTTGATCACAGAGTAAATTCAAGCTAATTGAAGAACATAATATAAGATACTACCTCAAATCCAAAAATGGAAGATTAAAGATGTAGCTCAGTGGTTCTTTCTTAGTATATTCAAGGCCCTGAGTTTGATTCCCAGGAAACTGTGGCCCCTCCCTTTTAAAGGAAAGGAGAAGAGGTAAGGAAAGAAGGTCCACACATGGAACACTGTCCATTGAGTCAAATCCAAACAGCAGTCTTGATTTGGCAAATGAAATTTTATTGGAATAAAACAAAACCCATGTTTATATTATTTATGCTGTCTTTGTGCTAAGGCTGTTCAATTGCAGCAGAGACCCATCTCTGGCTTAAAAAGCTAAATGCACTCTTGCAGAAGTTTGCTGACCCTTTGTGTACTGTAGCATAATCAAAAAGCTAAAGACTTTGGAGTCACAGTAGATTTAAAATTTTACTATGTCTTTTACTGTCTTGAACTGTTAAAGACAGTACAAATTTAACCCTCTTCAATCCTGTGGTACTTGTTTTTTTTTCTACTAGTTGTCTCTTAGTGTCCTCAGGATGGGTTCCAGGAACCTCTTCTAGCTGACTTAAATCTACTACAGCGATATAAATGCTATATAGACAGTTGTTGTATTGTTTAGGAAATACTCAGAAAAAACAAAGTCTACAAGTTTAGAATTGAGATGAGATTAGTTTTATTCTGGCATAGAGATGTAGATTCTGGAACTGTGTTCTTAATTCATATCCTGTTGGAAAACATTAGGTGTGTATGCACTGTATGTAACATGGCAGGGTTGCAATTTACAAATCCTTCAGGAGTTAGCATTGCCAGCCTTGAAAGTGCATACTTGTAATCCCAGCTGCTTGGGGTCACGAATTTGAGCCTAGTCCAGGGAACAGTGAGGCCTACCTCCTAAATCCATCCCCCATAAAATTTTGTTGTGTTTTGTTTTAAGTCAACATTTATGTGGTCATACATTAATAAGGTCTTGCTTTTAAAATGCAATTTTTTTGTCTTTAATTTTGTGTTTTTAGGGATTCTTTACCATAAAAAAACCCATACATTTTTTCTTGGTGATATATGAATATTATATATTGCTGGATAATAAATCATCCCCAAATCTGGCATCTTAAAACAACTGTTTTGGTGGGTCAGGGATTAAGAAGCATCTAAGTGGTTCTAGCTTAAATTCTTCCATGGAGTGTTTTATATTACTGGTTTTATTTTGCTGGAGATCCAACCCAGAGCCTTTGGCATGGTAGGCAAGCACTCTGCCACTGACATCCATCCTCAGTTGTGTGTTTTTTTTTTGAAACAGGCTGTGCTACATAGCTTAGGCTGGCTTTGAACTCTGGATTCTCCTGAAGCTTCTGCTTCCCCTGTGCTGGTACTACAGGTCTGTGCCACCACACCAGTCTCTTATGAAGTTGTAGTGTTGATTTGAACTGAGCCTGCAGTCTCCTGATGGCTTACTGGGACTGAAGGGTCCATGTCCTAAGTGGCTCACTCACATGGCTGATGGTAGTAAGCTTTAGCTACTAGTCTTTACAGAGGGTTTCTAGAATTTCTTGCCTCATTATGACTAGCCATCAAAAGAACATGAACAAAGCCATAATACTTTTTAATTAAAGTTTTGTACTTTTACCATATCCTCTTACTTTTTTTACATCTTAATTGGTTGGAAAGAAGTCCCCAAGTACAAGGAAGGAAAACTGAAGAATTTTTTATGGACATTTTAACTACATGCTACAAATTATTTGCATTGTTCTGTATTTACAAAATACAGTCACTCTTCCCACACTTACCAGAAGTTTAATCCCATATAGCATTATTAACCTGACCAGAATGTTATCAGAATGTTACGATATAAATCAAATATAGGTGCTGGTGGGACACCTTGAGTATAGCCCTATTTCCTTTAGAGTACAGCTTCTCAAGTATAACCATTGATGTGAACTCCTATGAACTATACACCCAGAATAAAATGTTTATACAAGCAACAAAAGTTCACAGAGGTTGCTGGTTCATATCACAGTTCAGTAGAGCACAAATTAAAAGTTACTTGAGTACACTGAAGATGTTAGAGTTACTTTCTATAGCTCTTGGCTCTGCTGTCTGAGTTCTTTATTCTACCTTCTGAACCAACTCTTCATTTTCCTTGGAAGTACATTTGTCTGCATACTTTCGCTGTGTTCTGCCAGTAAAATTGTGCCCTTTGTACTATCTCTAAAAGAACATCATATCTTTTTGTGAATTTTGTTGGAATCAGAATGCACATTGAGGTTTTGCTAAGGGAGCAACATCTTTAAATTTCTTAAAAAATTTTATTGTTACAGCCAGGCGACAGAGACTCATACCTATAATCCTAGCTTTCCAGGAGGCTGAGATCTGAGGATCACAGTTGAAAGCCATCCTAGGCAGGAAAATCTGTGAGACTCTTATCTCCAATAAACTACCAGAAAACTGGAAGTAGCACTGTGGCTCAAGTGGTAGAGCACTTGCCTTGAGCTGAAGTGCTGAGGGACAGCGCCCAGGTCCAGAGTTGAAGCCTCTTGACAGACCAAAAGTAAAAATAAAAAGTTTTATTTTTTGATTGAGACCATCTTTGAATCACACAATTAAAATTTTAGAAATCCTTCCTTCAAAGCAGACTGGTCCTCAGATGTGCCATCTTTCTGAGTTCTCTCTCTGTGTGTGTCTATTTGATAGTACTAGGGTTTTAACTACTCTGAGCTTCATGCTTGTTAAACCAGCATTCTACCATTGAGCCATGTCCCCAGTCCTTAAGTTCTGAGTCTTAAAAGATTTTAAAGGCAAACTTCTTGTTTTCCTTCTTGAGATGTTTTCCTGACAGTGCCTTGGGTTCCCCCCCCCCCCGTCATCAGCCATTTTTCGACAAACAAATTACTTCAAAATTTAGCACATTTACACAGCAAAGATTCTCAACTGTTTCTGTGGGCCAGAAATTCTAAATCCTTTGGCTATATGACTCAGGAACTTGAGGGCAGTTGCCAACAAAGGTGTTCAAAGAATTGACTTGGGCTGCTTCTGTGATGGTGTACTCTTATTGTTATAGCCCACAGTTCTTGGTCCTTTGGGTCTTTCCTAAAGTTTGGTTGGATCTCCTGTTAGCATAGCAGCTAGTTTCTCCTCTGAGTAATCCAAAAAAAAAAAAAAACTAAAAACAAAACCATAGATAAATCTATAGTCCTACTCTGGTCAAATACTAGGTTTTATGAACTCAGGGCCTCTGGAGTGCTCTACCACCTGAGCCACAGCGCCACTTTGGCTTTTTCTGAGTAGTTTATTGGAGATAAGGGTCTCATGGACTTTTCTGCCTGGGCTGGCTTTGAACCACAAGCCTCAGATCTCAGCCTTCTGAGTAGCTAGGATGATAGGTACAAGCCACCAGTGTTAGGCTTGTACTTTCATTTTTAAATACTTTCTAATTTTATAGCAAGTGAGTTACTTAAGAATGTAGTCCACATTGAGGAGGGGAATAGTCTTTACCTTCAAGATAAGAATTTCTAAACATCTTTTGGAAGCACTACAGTTGGTGAGGTATTTTGGAATGACATTTTTCAATACTGACAAATGAGCAAGTCGTTTTCCAATTTGTTACTTGTAATTTAAACAGTTTACAACTTTCCTTTTATTATAACATTTGTTATCGATGTCCAGTTTTTCTTTTGAGATACTCCCAACTTTATATCGCTAAGGATAGTTTTTATATAAAAATTTAATTTATTGTAGTTATTTATTTGTTCTGTCAACAAATGTGTGCTTATGTTCTGTATGCTTTGCTTGCTGTGCTAGCCTTGAAAATATGGAGATGATGAGTAATACAGATTTTTTTTGGGGGGGGGTCCGGTCGTGGGGCCTGAACTCTGGGCCTGGGCGCTGTCCCTCAGCTCTTCAGCTCAAGGCTAGCACTCTACCACTTGAGCCACAGTGCCACTTCCGGCTTTTTTTCTTATGTGGTGCTGAGGAATCAAACCCAGGGCCTCGAGCATGCAAGGCAAGCGCTCTACCACTGAGCCACCTTCCCAGCCCAGTAATACAGATTTTGTCCACCAAGGAGTATACAATCTAAAAGAGATGAGGGAGTAATGACTTGGCTCAGTGGTAGAGCACGTGTCTGGTATACCTCTGAGGCCCTCAGTTCAGTCCTCAGCATTATACTAAAAATTAATAAAAAAAGAAGCAGGCATATCAGTAAAGACTGTGATAAGAGAGAAAGGAATGAAAGTGGACACATTTAAAAAGTACAAATTAAGAGAGTGTGCAGTCCAGAACCACAGAAGTACTACATGGAGCACCTTGCTTTTCTCTAAAATTGCAGGTAGTTTAATACTACTGGTGGAACTTAGATGCTGTGCTCTTTGCACACATGTAATTCATAAAGGCTTAGTTTGTTTGCTACCTAATACGAACCATTAGAATTCTAGGTGGTGACAGGCACGTTTATTTGCATGCTGTGGAATGTCATCTTGTTGTTTAGAATATTAAGAAATAGTAGTTGATAATTATTAATCTTACTAACTTTCTTATAATTTCATGAACACTTTTTGCCTATAGCAAATATGTCTGACAAGGAGCTAAAGAAACTACGTAATAAACAAAGACGAGCTCAAAAGAAAGCCCAAATAGAAGAAGAGAAAAAAAATGCAGAAAAAGAAAAGCAGCAGAGAAATCAGAAAAAGAAGAAAGATGATGATGATGAAGAAATTGGAGGTCCAAAGGAAGAACTTATTCCAGAGAAACTGGCCAAGGTATCTCACAGCAATATTTAGTCTGATTGAGTGACATTTCATATCCCACAATTGTCTTTTTTTTTTGGTGGGGGGTGGTGATTCATGGGGCTTGACCACTAGGGCTGGGCACTGTCCCTGTGCTCTTCAGCTCAAGGCTATTGCTGTTAGCCCTTGAGCCACAATGCCACTTCTGGTTTTCTGGTGGTTAATTGGAGATAAGAGTCTCACAGACTTTGTTGCCCAGGCTGGCTTTGGACTGCAATTCTCAGATCTCAGCTTTCTGAGTAGCTCAGATTATAGGTGTGAGCCACCAGCATCCAGCTGTGTTACTTCCATTTTAAATATTCTTTCATTATATTGCTTCCAATCATACAACCTGAAATGGTGGTGATCCTGGTATAGTATAATGGAAACAGTTTTGGCTTTTGAATTACTTTGGTCTAGATTTGGAAATCAGTTGTAAAGCTTCCACTGTGTTTGCTTGGACACTTTGGTCTAACCTCTTTTTGATAGTTTTCTCATTTATAAAACAGAATTAAGGTAAATCTTTACAAGACTAGAGAAGATACATATCAAAAGCATTTATCTTACATTTGGTATCATGCAAGTCTTTATATCTGATTTGAATTGAGCTTATTGTAAACCAACAACAACATGTGTCTCTTAATCACCCATGTGAGTTTACAGTATTTCTTACTGGTCTTCTCAATTTGAACCTAGTATCTTAAAGTCTTTAGATACATGTATGTACTTTTGATATCCTACACTGTATGAAAATAATCGTATAATTCATTATGCCAAAGCAGTATAGTTAAGCATATTAGACTTTAATTTTAGTTTTATGAATAACTAAAAATTAAAACTCACTTTCTTGACAACACTTATTTAAGGAAGAATTATAATAGCAAGCAAACAAAAGTTAGAAATTTTTTTAGTATTTTACTAGAGCAACTTGGAATGGTGGTACATGACTATAATTCCATCTACTCTGGAGATAGGAGCATTGAAAACATTGTTACTGCTTTCATGATGAGAAAATTGAATGCAGAATCACTTTGATAAGTACGGTGTGCAGTGTGCAGGAATAGTCTTGTCTCAATATTCAGCCTACGAGTATAACACTAGCACCATCGTATAGTAAACATTATACTAGTCAGGATTATAGGTGCATAACTAATAAGGAAGTTTTGTAATTATTAAAGGATGGGAAGGAAAGAGTTCTACAAATATAGGTCATTTAAGTGCCATTTCTTTTTTTTTTTTTTTTTGGTCGGTTGTGGGGCCTGAACACTGGGCCTGGGCACTGTTCCTCAGCTCTTCAGCTCAATGCTAGCACTCTACCACTTGAGTCATAGCACCACTTCTGACTTTTTCTGCGTATGTGGTACTGAGGAATCGAACTCAGGGCCTCATGCATGCAAGGCAAGCACTCTACCACTGAGCCACCTTCCCAGCCCCTTAAGTGCCATTTCTGAGCATAGTATTTGAATAAAAGTCTTGTAACCAAGATGAAATGTAGAATTTGTAGTAGAACAAAGTACTATAGAATGGATAGGATACTATTTTTAATAGCTTGATTTCAGTTCATAGTGTTCGATTATAAAGAACATTCATTTGGTAATGTTCTCTACAGTTTTTCCTTTATACCCCCTTTTGTCGTATTTTACATCTATCTTTTTTCCTTTTCACGATCTGACCTGTTTGTATGATTATTTTTCACCGGTTCTCTGTTTTTCATGTCTTGTTGGGTAGTTCCTCTCCAAAATCATGTAATATCTGTGGTTAAGAATCATTTAAGAACTATACTGTTCAGAATCTCCTTTGTTTAGATCATGGGAAGGTAAAATATGGCAATGCATTTCTGGGTGACTGGTAAGTGATTTTTTTTCTCTAACAAAAGTGTTATCTTTAGTAGAATAAAATCAATTCCTCAAGAACAATTTTATTTAGATAGTACTTTTTAATTTTTGTTAGGTTGAAACTCCATTAGAAGAAGCTATTAAGTTTTTAACACCTTTGAAGAACTTGGTGAAGAACAAGATAGAAACTCATCTTTTTGCCTTTGAGATTTACTTTAGGAAAGGTAAGTGTTTAAGAAATAACAGGTCCATATAATGCTGATAATTATTTTTCTTAGGTATAAGTCATCCAGCCTCATCACTGTAGTTTTTTTTTTTGAAATGCTTAATACAACTTCCTTACAGAAACAGCTGTTAGATATAGAATTGTGGTAAAGTACAACAATGTAATTACCTCTTCTGGGACCTAAAAGCCAACCTTAGATATACTTACATAACCAGGGTTATAATCAAATTTGGATATTAACTTGTATATGCTTTAATGAAAAATAATATTGTTGTGGATAAAACTTCAATGACTTTTTTCTTTTTTTTCCCCCTCGGTTGTGGGGCTTGAAGTCTGGGTCTGGATGCTGTCCTGGAGCTCTTTTGCTCAAGGCTAGTGCTCTACTACTTTGAGCCACATCTTTACTTCTGGTATTCTGGTGGTTAATTGGAGATGAGAATCTCATGGAGTTTCTCTCCTGGGCTGGCTTTGAACAGTGATCCTTAGATCTCAGTCACCTGAGTAGCTAAGATTACAGACCTGCACAACCAGTGTCCAGCTCTTCAGTAACCTTTTTTTGTTGTTGTTGTTCGGTTGTGGGGCTTGAACTCTGAGCCTGGGCACTGTCCCTGAGCTCTTCAGCTCAAGGTGAGTGCTCTGCTACTTGAGCCACACAGCTCCACTTCCCATTTCCTGGTAGTTAATTGGAGATATGCCTTTCACGGCTTTTCCTGCCTGGGCTGGCTTTATTTAATACTGATCCTCAGATCTTAGCCTCCTGAGTAGCTATGATAACAGGTGTGAGCCACCAGTGTCCAGCCTTCAGTAACTTTTAGCTGTTATAGGGATAAGTCGGGCACTGATGTCTCACACCTGTTATCCTAGCTACTGAGGAGGTTCACATCTGGGGATTGCTATTTGAAGACTACCTGGGTAATAAAAGTTTGTGAGACACTCTTAGCCCAATTAAACAGCAAAAAAGCTAGAAGTGAAGGTGAGGGTCAGTAGTAGAGTCTTGAAGGGAAAAGTTAAGGGACTTTACCCAGGCTCTGAGTTAAAGCTCCTGTACTGGCATGACAAACAGACTGAAAGCTTTATCTTTGTGCTCATTCTAGAAGAAGGGTCATGTTCCTTTTTCTAATGGAATAGATAAATGAAAAGGAAGAGTGTCCATTAAGGCAATTCAAGATTTTGTAATTGATATTGGTACATGTATTGCTAAAGCCGAGTAAAAGCTAAATCAAGAGTCTTGTTTTTCAGGTTTAGATGCTGGTTATATATAAATAGTTCTGAATTGGTGCATTCCAAGTGGTTCATTTAACAAAATAGTGAAAGGAAGAAGAACTGATTGTTAAAAAAGATTGAACAGAAGGTTGCAGTTTCCAGAATTAATTTTTGGGAAATTAATAGAAATTCATGCCTCAGATTCAAGCTACTTAGAATACTGAGGCAGTAGGATTGCTTCAAGCTAAGGAGCTTAAGGCCAGCCTGGACCAATGTAGTGAGGCTATCTAGGAAAAAAAATAAGAAAAAACACAAATGTGAGAAAGTTACTATATTGTTCCATTTCAAAGTAAGACACTAGCTACCAAATCTTTATTACAATAAGTGTATTTCCATATGTATATAAGACAGAAATAACTGGGAGAAAGGTACTATCTCTTGATAGAATTTTGAGTGGTTACATATATATTGTATTGTATATTTTCCACAAGTATAACTTAGAAAATAAGTTTAATCGGTAACTTTCAAACTTCTTATAAGCCCATTTTTTTGGAAGTGTTAAGGTTGGAATTCAGGGTTTCATGCTTGCTAGAGGAGCTCTAATATTTGAGATGTACCAAAAGCCCCTTTGAGGGCTTTTTTGGACAGGTCGTGTGTTTATGCCAGGGGCCAGCCTAGATGGACTTTGATACACTTCTGCTCATGTTTAGCCTTCTGATGTGCAGCCACCCCACACACTCACTCAGCTGTGGATGGTCCATATCCAGTGTGTGGTAGGGGCTTGATAACGCGTGCCCACGCTGGCCTTGACCTTGATGCTCCCAGTCTTGGCCTTTTGAATAGCTGGGATTATAGGTGTAAGCCACTGCTAGTCTTAGAGAACCTCACTTTCCAAAAATATTTTAGAATTGTGTGTAGTGTTAGGCATTTGTAATTCTACTTAGGATGTGGAAGAAAGGAAGATCAGTGAGCTGAGGCCAGCCTGGGCTACGTCTCAAAGATAAATAAGTAAATGAAGAATTGAAATATTTCTTAAATTGAACCCTGAAATAAGATTTTTAAAAAAGTTGCTTTGTTTGAAGTGGGAAGAGCCTGAGGCTGGTGGCTCATGTCTGTAATCCTACCTACTCAGGACACGGAGATTTTAGGATTGTGGTTCTAAGCCAGCCCAGGCAGGAAAGTCCATGAGACTCTCGGGGCTTGAACTATGGGCCTGGGCACTGTCCCTGACCTCTTCCGCTCACTTGAACCACAGTGCCACTTCAGTTTCCTGGTGGTTAGAGAGAAGAGTCTCATGGAGTTTCTTCCCTGGGCTAGCTTTGGACTGCGATCAGATCTCAGCCCGCTGAGTACAGATAACAGGTGTGAGCCACCAGTACCTGGCTGGGTAATTCTGATGTTTTTCTTGTTTGTTAGGTTTTTTTTTGTCGGTCGTGGGGCTTGAACTCTAGGTCTAGGCCTGGGTCCTGGTCTAGGTCTAGGTCCCTCAACTCGTCAGCTCAAGTCTAATGCTCTACTGCTTGAGCCACAGTGCCATCTCTGGTTTTCTAGTGGTTAATTGGAGGTAAGAGTCTCACCAAATTTCCTGCTTGGGCTGGCTTTGAACTGCGATCCTCAGATTTCAGCCTCCTGAGTGTCTAGGATTATAGGCATGAGCCATTGGTGCCCGTCCATGAGACTCCAGTTACCCACCAAAACGGGAAGTGACTCAAAGGGTGCTAGCTTTGAGGAAAATGCTCAGCAATGGCTTGGGTCCTGAGTTCAAGCCCCACCACTGACAAAAAAAGGTAGGGAAGGACAGTCTAAGCCTGTTGTTAGGTTTCTGTCTTGGCTGTGTTTGACCTCAATTTGGTTTCTGCACTCTTTGTCTCTTCTATAGTAGTGTGAAATGGTTAATGACAAATAGCACAGTGGTCTTTTTAGTTTCCTGAGTGTTGGGGACAAGGATTAACAGAACTGTTTTAAGAACTTGGAGTTTTATATTTCAGTCATTGGAGAATATTGAGTACCAAGTTAGGGACGTCTTAACAAAAGTGATTATAAAGAAGACTTAGAGTGCAAGTATCTACTTAAGTGCAAGTACTACAGAGGCTTTAAAAGATCGAGAATGGTAATGGGGAAAGCATAGAGAGACATTGGAAGCAACTCAACCTAGGTGAGTCAGAGATGGACAGGAGAGGAGGAATAGTGTGATAGAAGGGGGACCGTTTGAAACAAGGCTTTTAATTAAAGGCAGAAAGGAAATGAACTGGCTTTAAATTTTCTTTGTTTATATGGAAATCCTTTGAATATTACTGATTGCTGTATAAGGCTTTGACATTTTGTAAAACCTTTTTTCTTGAGAGATGTTATGAAAAATACTAGATAAAATAATGTGGAGGGTTGGCTAGGTGGCTCAGTGGTAGAGCGCTTGCCTTGCAGGCATGAGGCCCTGGGTTGGATTCCTCAGCACCACATAAACAGGAAAAAAAACCATGAAGTGGTGCTGTGGCTCAAGTGGTAAGAGTGCTAGCCTTGAGCTGAAGAGCGAGGGACAGCGCTCAAGTCCAGAGTTCAGGCCCACGACCGAACCCAAAAACAAAAACAAACAAAAATAGAATGTGGTGGTATGGTACACACCTGTAACTAACTAGCTGCTCTGTTGAAAGTGGTAGGATGAAACACAGTTTGGGAATAGCCTAAGCAAAATATTAGGCTTAATTTCAAGCAGCAAGCTTGATATAATTCCACCTGTGTGGAAGGCCTAGGTAGGCTCACCAGGCCAATCCCAGGCAACAACACCTATCTGAAAAGTAACTAAAACAAATGAGTAGGGATATAGCTGGAGTTGTAACATGCCTGCCCAGGGAGCACACATCTTGAAGTCAAACCCAGTACTTCAAGAAATTAAGAAAGAAAAGAAGTAGCTAATGTTTTTAATTGGATGAAGATTGCATGTTTCAATTAGGTGTTGTTTACTTCAATTATGTGATTGTATCTAAATTTACTTTTTCTATTTATATGGTCTCAGTAATCCAAAGGAGGGAAACTTATGTCATCTTTTGATTTTTATAGAAAAGTTTCTCTTGATGTTACAATCAGTGAAGAGGGCCTTTGCCATTGATTCTAGTCATCCATGGCTTCATGAGTGCATGATTCGACTCTTCAGTACTGGTAAGTTTGTTTACCATTACTCAGGTGTTCACTTAAGTAGTTGATGATGACTGTAGAAGTAATCTGTACAGATTTATCATAAGTTTTGTCAGTCATTTTGAAGCAAAGCTGTTGTGTACTTAAAATAGCAGAGGGCAAAATAGGGCTGTTTTCTTTAAGGTAAAGGTCTTTGAAGCTGCATAAATGTTACCTGATTTTGCAATAAAATGTTTCAGTGAAGATATTTGAAAGTTCTACCTTTGGTTCCTTCTGTTTCTAAAAAGTTACATGTAAATTGAAGTTTAGAATTACTGTTTTATATAAGCCTTTAAACTGTTTTAAAATTAAATTGAAATTGGCTACCTTTC
This sequence comes from Dipodomys merriami, assembly GCF_024711535.1. Lineage (NCBI taxonomy): Eukaryota > Metazoa > Chordata > Mammalia > Rodentia > Heteromyidae > Dipodomys > Dipodomys merriami. The sequence goes on from NW_027202826.1 coordinate 4,629,590, forward strand.
TCCATTGTCTTACAGATCTCAATTTGCATGTTAAGTTTGCTTTGTACAGAATTTTAAGGGTTGTAAAATTGTTACCTTGTTTATTTTTTCATTTCTTCTTTTTTTGGCCTGTTATGGGCTTGAACTTTAGGCCTGGGCTCTGTCCTTGAGCTTCTTTTGCTCAAGAGTAGTAGTGTTCTACGACTAGAGCCACAGTTCCACTTTTGGCTTTTTCTCGTGTGTGTGTGTGTGTGTGTGTGTGTGTGTGTGTGTGTGTGTGTGTGTGTGTGTGTGTGTGTGTGTGTGTGTGTGTGTGTGTGTGTGTGTGTGTGTGTGTGTGTGTGTGGTCACTTTTGGCTTTTTCTGAGTAACTTACTAAAGATAAAAGTCTAACATACTTCCTTGCTCTGACTGACTTTGAAGTATGATCCTCAGGTCTTGGCCTGCTAAGTAGCTGGGATTACAGGTATGAGCCAATAGTGCCTGGCTCTACATTTCTTATTTATTTGTTTGTTTGTTTGTTTATTGCCAGTCCTGGAACTTAAACTCAGGGCCTGGTCACTGTCCCTGAGCCTTTCTGCTCAAGGCTAGCATTCTATTAGTTGAGCCACAGTGCCACTTCCTGCTTTTTCTGTTTATGTGGTACTGAGAAATCGAACCCAGGGCTTCATGCATGCTAGGCAAGCACTCTACCACTAAGCCACATACCCAGTTCCTCTACAGTCCTTCCTTCGTTCCTTCCTTCGTTCCTTCCTTCGTTCCTTCCCTCCCTCCCTCCCTCCCTCCCTCCCTCCCTCCCTTCCTTCCCTCCCTCCCTCCCTCCCTTCCTTCCTTCCTGTCTGTCTGTCTGTCTTCGGTTATGGGGCTTGAACTCTGGGCCTGGGGTGCTGTCCCTCAGTTCTTCAGCTCAAGGCAAATGTTCCACCACTTGAGCCACAGTACCACTTACAGTTTTCTGGTGATTAATTGGAGATAAGAGTCTCAAGTCTTTCACACTACTTATTTGTTGTGACATTATTTATCAGGCAGGCAAGGGACAACCTTAGGGCCTTAAAAGGCTGTGGAACTAATTTTTACATATATTTTTTAGTTCCTGGAATGAATTTATCTGTAATGAAATTTTTTTTGGGGGGAGGGGGATAAGGGAGAAGGGAGGGCAGCGGACCGTCGTGGGGCTTGAACTCTGGGCCTGGGCACCATTCCTGAGTTCCTCAGCTCAAGGCAAGAGTTCTACCACTTGAGCCCCACAGTGCCACTTCCAGTTTTCTGGTGGTTAATTGGAGATGAGAGTCTCAAGGACTTACCTGCCTGGGCTGGCTTTGAACCAGGATCTTCAGATCTTAACCTCCTGAGTGAGTAGCTAGGATTACAGGTGTGAGTCATGAGCACCTGGCTACTCTTTCATTGCTTTTAAAACAACCATTACATTGTTCTGCTGAGATATACATACACACACATGCACACACTTTAAATTTGTATGGGTAGGTTGTTTGTTTTGTTTTTTGTTTTTTTTTGGTTGGTCGTGGGGCCTGAACTTTGGGCCTGGGCTAGCACTCTACCACTTGAGCCACAGCACCACTTCAGGCTTTTTCTGCTTATGTGGTGCTGAGGAATCGAACCCAGGGCTTCATGCATGCAAGGCTACCACTCTACCACTGAGTCACCTTCCCAGCCCTATAGGTAGATTTTTAAATGCCGAGTTATTTAGTCTTTGCATATAATTGCTGTATTTTATTAGCCTATTTAAGTAGGTAATTTAATTACTATAAACCTTTATCAGAGTACCTAACTTATAAGAGATTTTGGTTTTATTTATTCAGCAGTGTGTGAAAGTAAAGATTTACCTGAAACCGTTAGAACAGTATTAAAACAAGAAATGAATCGCCTTTTTGGAGCAACAAATCCAAAGAATTTTAATGAAACTTTTCTGAAAAGAAATTCTGATTCATTGCCACACAGATTATCAGGTAATTAATTGGCCCTTCTGTTGACCATCAAAATCAGTTCCAGTATTAAATCAGTGAGTAGGTAAGATGTACATTCTCAGCTCAGAAAATGTATGCATATATGGTACATTTTAATCCTGTGGAAGTTTTTGTTACCCATATATTTTGAAGCAGTGGGCTTTAAATGAATATTATATACGATGGAAGTTGAACTTAACTTTCTGCTCATTCTTCCATCATTGTGCTTATTCCATGTGACTATCACCTTCCATTTTTCATGCTTGTCTTGAGTATCATATCTGGTAGTACTAAATAACTAAAACCACCTGTAGTTCAAAGGAGTGTAACGCATAATAAGTCTGTGGCCATGATAAAAAAGGCTAGACATGAGATCACATGGGTAGGGCTGAAGTAGTTTGTGCTTAATACCTGATTAAGAGACCCATTACTTTTGCATATCTTTGTAGAAAGCTAAATTCAGTTTGTTGTCTTAATACTATCAAGGTGTACTAGGTATTCCTCATTATTCCTTTTACAGCCTCCAGTTTTCCCCTTATCACCAAATTACTAGACAGTCTTGCTAGAATATTTCTATTCATCTTTTTGTGCACTTAATGATAAATTTTACTTGGTATCCATAATGTACCTTAATCTCTTCTACTTCAGTTTTTTTTTTAAGTAAATGGCTTTTCCCCTTTTTTCTAATAAAAACACTGCACATAATACCTTGTATTTTATATGAATAGGTAGAGGCTAATATTTTAGCTTTATCTAAAATAAATTTACTCTTTTCTTCTCATTTAGCTGCCAAAATGGTATATTATTTAGAGTCTTCTAGTCAGAAACGAGCTATAGAGTTGGTAACAACACTCGATGAATCCCTCACTAACAGAAACCTCCAGGTAAAGATTTTTTTTAATCCCTCTGTAAGAATGTAAATACATTTTCACTTTTTCCTGAGAGAAATAATTATGTATACGGCACTCCAAACTATTATGAATCTGCCTGGAACCTACCTTATTTTAAATTTATTTAGGACTGTTTGCATGTACAAATGCATGTGTATATATACATACATGTATGTATACCACTGTTTGGCTCTACACAACTAGTTTCACATTTGCAATTTGGGAGTGACTTTAAGAAATGTCTCAGTAAAATTATATGAAGACTACTTGACTTACGAAATGGTAACCCCTCTATACAGCAGTTTAATAATAACACAATTATCAAAAAGTGGTTTGAAGACTCCATAGTTGGCTTGAGATTGATTTGGGGGGGGGGGGGTCGGTCGTGGGGCCTTAACTCCGGGCCTGCGTGGTGTCCCTCAGCTCTTCAGCTGAAGGCTAGCACTCTACCACTTGAGCATCAGCCCCACTTCCGGCCTTTTCTGTTTATGTGGTGCTGAGGAATCGAACCCAAGGGCCTCATGCATGCAAGGCAAGCACTCTACCACTGAGCCACCTTCCCAGCCCCAAGAGATTGATTTTTATATATGCATTTCTCAGTAAGTAATAGCTGTAAGAGAGCTTCTTACATTTTTAAGATGTATTCACTGCTGGGAACTAGTGGCTGATGCCTGTAATCAATCCTAGTTACACAGGAGGCTCAAATCTAAGGATCCCTGTTCAAAGCCAGCCTGGGCAAAAAAAAAGTCTCTGAGACTCTTTTATCTTCAGTTAGCCACTTAAAAACCAGAAGTGGCACTGTGGCTCAAAGTGGTAGCTTTGAGCAAAAGAGCTCAGGGACATTGCCCAGACCCTGAGTTTAAGCCCCACAACTGACCAAAAAAAAAAGACAGAAGACTTATTTATCATAAGCTAAGTTCCGAACTTGAGAATAAGGCTAATATAAGTGGCTCGTTTCTGTAATTCCAGCTTCTTCTCAAAAATTAAAGCAGCCAAAGTGTTGGAGTCATGTGTCAAGTGGTAGAGTGTCAGCCAATGAACAAAAGCTGTCTTGGACAATTAGAAAAGAAAGTAAGAGAGAGAAACAGCTCAAAGGTGGGCTGAAAGCATGACTTAAGTGGTAGGGTTTCAGCCAAGCAAGAAAGATGAGTAAGCACTCTTGAGTTTTAAGTCCACACACCACTGCTAGAAACATCAAAATCTTATTAATGTAATGGAAAGTAGGTAGTGCTTTCTTACTGAAAAAGTTAAGAAAATGGGGAATGTAAGTCCACATGAATCATTTAAAAATATAAGAAATAGACTTGGTTAAAGGCTTGGGGTGTTGAAATATTGATTTTCCTGAACTTGTGTTTTGTTGCAATATAATCCTTGTGTTTGAGATCATCTTCTACTTAAGTTATAGGGTATTACTTAAGATTTCTTCTTAATTTGAATATAGAAAATTGAAAATGTTTGTAAACCTGCAAAAAAGATTTTAAGGCGTTGGTGCATATAGCAAAATTGTTACCTAGGGATGTGTACTTGTATGGCACATCTGCAGAGATGCAGCTCCAGTGACTCACTTTAGTCTTGTCTGTATTTAGCAATTTCCTCCTGCCCCCTTTTTAGACCTTTAAGAATAGACTAATGAAATAATCTGGGATAGGGGTAAATGCTGCCATCTTTCTTAGTGAATATGTCCCTTTTTCCTCTGTTGTTTTCAAAATACATTAATGTTGAAATGTGTCATGAACTCACGATGAGACAAGTCCTGATGGGGCCTTTCTCTTTGTTTAGACTTGCATGGAGGTGTTGGCAGCCTTGCGTGACGGTAGTCTTGGAGACTGTACAGAAGCTGCTGAAGCTTACAGAGCGAGTTGTCATAAGCTTTTCCCTTACGCTCTGGCTTTCCTGCCTCCTGGGTGTGAAGAGGACCTGAAGATCACGGTTAATGGAGATAGTTCTGCAGAGACTGAAGAGCTGGCCAATGAAATTTGAACATCATTAAACAAGCAAATGGGATGACTTTGGACCATATCTAGTGTATAATATTTTTGTCACGCACCTGCTGCATTGCTCTAACTTTCACAGAATGAGAGGAGTAAATGTTCTTGCCTTCAAATAGTGTTTTACGTTTTTTATCCTGCTGAAAATATATATAAAATATCTCACATTACAGGATATAGGTTCAGTTTCTTAAAAAAATTAAAAGCTGCTAAAATTGAAGGGTTAAAAAAATGATGCCTATCCTATTCCTACCTTCCCATCCATGTTTTTAAACTAATTTATATACAATTTGGAGGCTGTTACAGCTAACAAAGCAGGTGTGTGGCAGAAATATTACTTTAAGTTTGTCTTGTGAGATTTTACTATATCTCAGACAGCATAAATGCTGTTTTAGCACTGGATTCTTTCACTGAGCACAAAGAGTTGTTGGGGCTTTAGCATCTGACTGATTTTGTTACGGGGTTGGTTCTGACCATAGGAAGTACGCAATGTGAATCACTATTGACAGAATCTACAACAGTGCTTGATGTTGTAGAAACGGGGACATATAGATACCAAGCAGGATTAAAAGAAACCTAGAAGGTGTTGAATACGCTTGTTGTGTTTCCAAAATTCACTGTACATGATCAGTTTGGTGTTCTTGTACCACAGTTTTTAACCTGAAGGAACCAGTTGGAACAATCTCAATTTTAACTAAAACTTGAAGAACTAAAATAACAATGCAAACCTTTCAGCATTGTTTTGGCCAAACTTGTTAAAACTGTAATGCAAGAACCAAATGCACTGTGATGTGGCACCAACTAATAGTAAGCAGGAACTTTTCACCCAAGAGTGAAAAAAGAAAATCTACCATGGCTTGAAGTTAAAGAGCAGAACTCCTGACTACCATTCTATGACTGATCAAGAGACTAATAGTTAAAAACCTCAGCAGGCCTTGTTCACGATATGCAGAAAAAGTGCTGCAGTTTAGATACCTCTGGAATTTTTCCACAGTGTCACAGGTTTGTAATACTTGAAGCCCTACATTTCTAAGAATATATTTCTTGCTCAGTTGTTTCAGGCAAGCCCAAGACTTTGTAATTTTTAAAGGGCCCAAGATTTTTTTTTTTCCAGTAACAGACCAGCTTCTTTTTCCTGCAATTACAGATGTAATTTTTTTTTGTTGTCAAACATAAGGTACCAAATATGATGCAATAAATTGTTTTGAAAAACAGTTGTGTGAATATTTCCACTAATCCGTGTTGGGCTTCTGTGAGAACACACAGGTGGAAACAGAGGTTACAGTGTAAAGGCACTACTCCGCTATATCCTGGCTGGGAGCTTTTACAGCAGGTTAAGCGCTGGTGTCAGGGAAGTTCCAAGTGAGGTAGAAGGCTTCTCTGCGGGAAGATTGATGAGGACTAGGATGGTGGCAGGTGCTATGAATGGAATGCATAATCTGAAAAGCAAGCTAAAACTGTTCTTTTAATTAAGAAAATGAGCCTTAAACATGTCATACCTGTTCACTGAGAACTAGCCTCGGGCTCAATAATCATTGCATTTGCAAGTTCTGAGCAAGTAAAATTAAATAAAATGTATCAAATGTATATATTATCAGACCTTTTGTAGTGCTTTTAGTTTTTCGAGTATATGCTCGAAAGGGAATTTTCAAAACACCCGATCCTTTTCTTTCATAGTACATGACCTGCATTCCACATCCCAGTCTGACAGGTTAGTTAGTGATAGGAGGAGAGGTACAGACTGAATTCCAGTGCTTTCTTTTGTTTAACTGACCCTGTCTCAGGAACATCTTAACCAATGGCAAAAAACAAAGCCTTTTTTTTCCCCTTGTGAGTGGCAACTGAACTTACTGTTGGGAAAGAATACGTGCTACCTCTGCCACTGATGAGGTGTTCAGAGGAGGCACCAGCCATATAGGAGGTGTATGTGAATTTTGTTTGAACTCTACTGTGTATTAAAACAAAGCTCATCTATATGTCTTGACAATGTTCAAATGATGTAGATTGTCTCTGAATGACTATTCAGAGATCTAAGGCAGATGCCACCCATGAGGAACATGTATATTGTATTACAACCCAATTTACTGGAATTATTGAATAAATCTTATATTTTCTTTCAGGTTTACTTGATAAGTTGGATACCTTGTCTGGTGTCAGAGGACCTTGATTGGGTTCATTTTGTGTCCAGACATCACCCCTAAAACATTGTACTGTATGCTTTCTTGCTTTAAGTAGTACCACCTGGATCTGGTCACAGTTTCCTCAATCATTCTTTCATTTCCTAATAATACCATGTGGTGGGCGTGGGGGGATAGGATTAGAAACAAGTGGAAAAAAAATGCAGTGATGATGTAATCCAAACCAAGTGCCTTATGTTTATTGCTAAGAACTGGTGTTATCAACCCTTTTGATAAGAAAGGGTCCCTTGACCTGTATTAACATAGGAAAGTAAAGTTCTTTTTGTTTTCTTTATATTCAGTTACTCTTGTCATTTCTCATTGAAAATCTAGACTGACTAGGTTAGTTTTCTCCACTTTAACATAGTTGAGTCATATATTTTCACCATTTTTTGTATTTGTGCACAGCAATAAAAGTATAATTACAATAGCATGACTAATGTAGTGCCAGTGTTAGTAGAGGACTTTATCTGGGTTTAGGTTTTCACAATGTTTGTACACCATGGCATGTTGCTATTAGAGCTGTAGAGTGAAAAATGTGACTGTATGAAGGAGTTAGAACAGCTTGTTCCAGATTCAGACAGGGGTAAGTTCCAGGAAAGCTGTACAACTTCTAGGAATACTTCACTTGACATGTGTTACAGTATCCCTTTGGGAAAAGTTAAAATGTGAATGGGCAAAATGGGGATATATTTTTGTTGTTGTGCTAGTCCTGGGGCTTGAACTCCAGGCCTGGGTGCTGTCCCTGAGCTTTTCCTGCCCAATGATAGCTCGCTACCACTTGATCCACAGTTCTACTTATAGCTTTGTAGTGATTAGTTGGAGATAAGAATCTCACAGACTTTTCTGCTTGTGCTGGCTTTGAATCATGATCCTCAGCTATCAGCCTCCTGAGTAGCTAGGATTACAGGTGTGAGTCACCAGTACCTGGCTAGTAATATGTTTGTCTTAGATCATTGATAGCCTTGAGTTTTCAAATTAATCTTGAGAACTCAAAAGACGCCTTTTCAAGTAGAAAAACAGTCTTTTTATTCTAGCTTCTGCTCTCAGTAAAGGTTTCTTTGGGGAGTGTTTGACCAGTGTAGCCAAGCAGTCTCAAACTGGTAATCCTACTGAATGCTGGGATTATAAAAATGCATTATTCCCAGCAAAATGTGTGTGTGTGTGTGTGTGTGTGTGTGTGTGTGTGTGTGTGTGTGTGTGTGTGTGTGTGTGTGTGTGTGTGTGTGTGTGAGACTGGGGATCAAGCTCAGGGCTTTGCACAGGCTAAGCAAGCATATGAACTATATTCTCAGCAATCTAAAGATTTCTTGGTGTACAGCACCATTTTTCTGTCATTTAAGCTTTCCTAAATTTGGCTGAGTCTAAATTAAAAGTCAAATCCCATGAAATGGCAATGCTGTTACACTGTAGGAAACAACCAGTTTTGTTCCAGTTTTCATGGTTGGAACTCTCACCACCTATAGCAGTTAAACATCTTTGGAATATATATGTGCTCTTTTTTTTTTTTTTTTTTGTCGGTTGTGGGCCTTGAACTCTGGGCTTGAATGCTATCCCTCAGCTCTTCAGCTCAAGGTGAGCGCTCTACCATTTGAGCTACAGTGCCACTTCTGGTTTTCTAGAGGTTTATTGGAGATAAGAGTATCACAGACTTTCCTGCCTGGGGTTGGCTTTGAACCTCGATCCTCAGATCTCAGCCTTCTGAGTAGCTAGGATTACAGGTGTGAGCCACTGGTGCCCGGCATCTTTGGAAAATATTGTCTCTAATTGTACCTGTGTATTTCAGTATGCAACCCTGTAAGATGGGTATAGAAATCAAATTTTGATAGTGTCTAGGAGGTTCTGGAGAAAATGCTCTGTTTTTATTTTTATTTTTTATGGCTTTTTTTATTGTAAAGATTCTATACAGAGGGTTACAGTTACATGAGTAAGGTAATGAGTACACTTCCTATTGGAAAATGCTCTGTTTTAATGAAGCAGAATATCTTTCTATTCTCTCTAGGTTGTGAAACTATAAACTTTCACTTCCACTTCTACATACCCAATTACAACATTGAAAATGAGCAGAGAATGGCAGACTTGGTAGCTAATGGCTAGTAACCCCTGTACTGCAGAGGCAGAGGTCATGGGATCACTCATGAAGCCAGGCTGAGCAGCAAAGGCTGTCTCAAGGTAAAAATAAGCAGTATATTTTAGGGAAGTAAGAGTTTCTCACTACTGTCTAAAAGTTTATCCACTTGCCTCTGAACACATTTGGAGGATTATAGCCTGAAGAAAGAAAATACATTCTGAATAAATTAGAGCTTTTACTGACAATTATATGCAAGCTTAGATACTTTTATCATAAATTGCTCTTTATAGAACTATGTGTGCCAAAAGTAATAAGATTTTGTTTCTAGTCTGCTTGTACCAAAAGTAAATTTGATTCTTTGCAATGTATCAAAACGATATAGACAGTCTGCATTATTTCATACAAGTAGAATGATTCTAACAAAATTTGTGTGTGTGTGTGCACGCGCGCATGTGCGCATGTGTGTGTGTTAGTGATAGGGTTTGAACTCAGAGCCTGGGCGCAATCCCTAAGCTCTTTTAGCTCAAGGCTAGTGCTCTACCACTTTGAGCCACAGCACCACTTCTGGTTTTCTGGTGGTTAATTGGACATAAGTCTCACCAGGAGTTTTCTGCCTGGGCTGGCTTTGAACTGCAATCCTCATATCTCAACCTCCTGAGCAGCTAGTATGACAGGCATGAGTCACCGGCTATGATGGGGAATCTGTTGGAATTTTTTCTGTGATATAAAGATTCTATTGCTAAATCTTCCATTTGGCCCCAAGAAGTACAAATTGCCAGTTTTTTTGTTTTTGTTTTTGTTTTTTTTTTTAAACCAGGGCTGAGAACCGAACCCAGGGCCTTGGGCGCGCCAGGCGGGCGCCCTTCGGCTGGGCTAAACCCCCAGCCCCCAAATTGCCAGTTTATTTACAAATAGCAGCTGAGGAACTTCTTGGAGAATGCCTTGGATTCCATGGCCTGTTTTCAGCTAGTAACTAACTCTTCTATATTCAGTTACCAACACACTAACCTTGTTTTCTCTTAGGACTTATCTAAAATTTTACTCTGGGGGCTGGGAAGGTGGCTCAGTGGTAGAGTGCTTGCCTTGCATGCTCGAGGCCCTAGGTTCGATTCCTCAGCACCACATAAGCAAAAAGAAAAAAGCCGGAAGTGGCGCTGTGGCTCAAGTGGTAGAGTGCTAGCCTTGAGCTGAAGAGCTGAGGGACAGCGCCCAGGCCCAGAGTTCAGGCCCCACAACCGGACTCCCCCCAAAAAATTTTTTTTTACTCTGGTGAGTGTGCAAGCTTGTCAGGTGCACTATCCAGTGCCACCTGCCTCACTACAAATGGGCAAAGTATTCTTCCAGAACTCTCTTGTTAATAGCTACTGTCTCTCATCTTTCCACATGAACTACTTATTTGCCTTATTACTGATTTGAAAATGAAAAGGTGGCCATTTGAAGTAGGTAATAACACACCTAGATCTTAATTTTGCGATTCTGAAATACTAAATGCTAATTGCTTCTCTTGTTAAGGTAGTTTTTTTTTTTTTTTTTTTTTTTTTTTGTTGGTTGTGGGGCTTGAACTCTGAGCCTGGGTCATATTTAATAGTGTAGAAATATTCTGAAGCAATTGCCAAGTGCTGGTGGCTCATGCCTGAAATTCTATCTATTCAAGAGGCTGAGTTTTGAGGGTTGCGGTTCAAAGCCATCCTAGGCAACAAAGTCCAGGAGATTTTTACCCAGTTAAAGTCAGAAATGGAGCTGTAGCTCAAGTGGTTAGCATGAACATGCAGAGACACACACACACACACACACACACACACACACACACACACACAGTTAAAGTCAGAAATGGAGCTGTAGCTCAAGTGGTTAGCATGAACATGCACACACACACACACACACACACACACACACACACACACACACACACACACACACACACACACACCCCTATTCAGTTAATATTAAGTTTATTAAAAATCAGTGGAGCTGTAGCTCAAGTGGTTAGCACGAACATGCAGACACACACACACACACACACACACACACACACCTATTCAGTTAATATTAAGTTTATTAAAAATCAGCCATGGGTGGTTCACACCTGTAGTAGCTACTCAGGAGGCTGAGATCTAGAGGATTATGGTTTGAAGCGGGAAAGTCAAAACTCCCATCTCCAATTAACCATCAAAAAAGCCTGACTGGAGGGAGATGTGGCTCAGGTGTTACAGCACCAATGGTAAGGGAGCCAAATGAGTGTGAAGCCTTGAATTCAAGTTCTAGTATTGTTGGGATTAAGAAATACACTTTATTAATAAAAGACCTAAAAATAAGCTCACTGCTTCACTTTTAATTTTTTAATGCCCAAAATGTTCTGGAGTGGTGTTTTTTTGTTTTTGCTTTTTTGTCTCAAACATTCCATTTGGCATATCATTTTTTATTTACCTCCTAAGGTGCTTTTTATTTGAGAGAACTGTCTAGTTACAACATGAAGTTAAATTATTGAGTGGGTTCAGATTCCTGTAAATCCACTTTTGGTGTACTGTATGAAATCATACGAATTTGCGGTGGTTATTACATTTTGATGTGAAGATAGAGTGACTAGGACAGTGCACAGTAGTAACTCCCATCCTTGTTAGTCTGCTGTGAATATGGTTTCCCTACAGATTGTAAAAAATAGCAATAAAGTACTGTTAACTTTCAGGTTATCTGTAAAGTCTCAAAATTTTTTTTTTAACCTCTTCTATGTAGTTGATTTAGGATACTGCTGTCTGTCATCTAATCCCTCTGTTGATTTTAAGGAGTTCTTCAAAATACTTTAGATCTTTTATATTTGTGCTATGAGGCTATTTCTCACATGTAGACCTTTCTTTGTTTGTTTTTATAGTTGGACAGAGGAGTGGTTGTACTGGCCTCATAGGAAGCAGATGCCTGGAAGACCGTCCTCTAATTTTCTCAGTTGTGGCTCCAGCTGGCAGTGAAATCTCACCATCCCCATGTCTTTAGCAACCAGCCTCCAGGTAATGTCATACCATTGGAATTGAGTTGCTCAACGATCGGCAGTTAGTCGTTGAGCTTTCAAAAAATACCAGAGCCCTGGTAATACATTACCTACTTTGAACACACTTTTCGAAAACTTGGCTAGTGTCTGTTCCTTTTTGTTCCAGTCCTGGGGCTTGAACTTAAGGCCTGGGCCCTGTCTCTTGAGCTTTTTCACTCAAGGCTGGCTCTCTACTACTTGAGCCACAGCCCCACTTCTGGCTTTTTTTTTTCTTTTCTTTTCTTTTCTTTTCTTTTTTTTTTTTTTTGGGTCCGGTCGTGGGGCCTGAACTCTGGGCCTGGGCGCTGTCCCTCAGCTCTTCAGCTCAAGGCTAGCGCTCTACCATTTGAGCCACAGCGCCACTTCTGGCTTTTTTCTTTTTGCTTATGTGGTGCTGAGGAATCGAACCCAGGGCCTCAGGCATGCAAGGCAAGTGCTTTACCACTGAGCTACCTTCCCAGCCCCTGGCTTTTTTTTTCTCTTGTCGTCGTGGGGCTTGAACTCTGGGCTTGGGCGCTGTCCCTGAGCAATAGCTCCACTTCTGGTTTTCTAGTAGTTTATTGGCGATAAAAGTCTTACGGACCTTCCTGTCCAGGCTGGCTTTGAATTGTGATCCTCAGATCTCAGCCTCCTGAGTAGGATTATAGGCGTGAGCCACCAGTGCCTGGCCACTTCTGGCTTTTTTGATGCTTGTTTGAAGATAAGAGTCTCATGGACCTACCTGCTTGGGCTGGCTTTGAACGTCAGTCTTCAGATCTCAGCCTCTTAAGTAGTCAGGTTTACAGGTGTGAGCCATCAGTGCCTGGCTATAGTGCTGTAATTATTACAAGAAGCAGTAGTAGGGGTCTGTTGTCTTCTCTCTGGACACCTCAGAGTCAGTGCCATCAAAACCAATAGCTTCCTAACACACTGGACATCCTCTACTTGGAGTAGGTAGTTGAATCCTTTATGTCATGCACTAGATTTAAATGACCTGGGGTCCATTCTAGTTATAAGCATGCCTTCTCATTCTTCCCTTCCCACTCGTACCTTCCACAGTGATCCTAAGGGCATATCCAAAATTAAGAACCATTTTCTGATGAGGTTGAAAATATATTACTTTTTTTTCCCTAAAGAGGTCAGAGAGCAAAGTAAGTGTAACATTTAACTTTTACTTGTTTTACATAAAGTAAAAGAACTCAGACTTGGAACTTTCAAGAGCTTACAGATTGGTTTCAAAGTCCTTGCTTTTTTTCCCTCCTAGATCATTCTTTTTTTTTTTTTTTGGTCAGCCGTGGGGCTTGAACTCTGGGCCTGGGCGCTGTCCCTCAGCTCTTCAGCTCAAGGCAAGCACTCTACCACTTGAGCTACAGCGCCACTTCCGGTTTTCTGGTGGTTAATTGGAGATAGGAGTCTCACGGTCTCTACTGCCCGGGCTGGCTTTGAACCGCGATCCTCAGATTTCAGCCTCCTGAGTAGCTACGATTACAGGCGTGAGCCACCAGCGCCCGGCTAGATCATTCTTTATACATTAAAAAAATTTTTGTCACTCATGGGGCTTGAACTCTGGGCTTGGGTGCTATCCCTGAGCTCTTCAGCTCAAGGCAAGCACTCTACCACTTGAGCCACAGTGCACTTTCCTAGATCCTAGTGGCTCAAATGATAGCTATTTGTTTTGTATTTTACTTTATATTTGCTATCACTAATTTACACAGTAGAGCATGTAGTCGTTTAGTATCTCCATCCACCATGATAATTTTGATATATGTTGAAAACATGAAAGGTGTTAGTAAACCTAGCTGATTTCACCTTGCTGCTTGTTTAGAATTATTATAAGGCGTGAAGTGGGAACAGTCTCAGATTTCTCTCCTCTATCCATCTAATAATTACTGAATACCTGCCACCTCCAGGCACCAAGTTTCATACTGGGAATATATGACATAGTCTTTACTCTCATATTTAAATAGGATCCTAAAGGAGACTGATAGATGAAGATAGGATTGGCAGCAGCAATATATAACTCCCTAGGAATTAGTACCCCTTTGATAGTTTGTGCCTGATGGCACATATACATGGAGCAAGATTGTGTATTCAGAGACTTAAGGTAGCCTAGGGTGAACACTATGTGAGCAATGAGGTTGGGGCTTAGAGAATTAGATGGCTTAATTTTAAGAAATAATAGGTACAATTAGGTTTTTATAAGCAAAGGACAGTTGCTGAATTACAGAAGGACAACACATTTGAGACAGTTCTACTTCCAGTGTGATGGTGGGCTGGGGAGCTGGACTGGAGGCACGAGGCACATCTAGATTCTTAGTGTTGGGTTAATGAGTAGTAACAGTGCTGTGTGCCAAGGAACAGTGTACATTTGTTAGCTCATCTGAGTCCTTGAAAGGAGTGTCCTCGTGAGGTAGAGGACAGGTTTATGTGACACGGTGGGGTGGTGATTGCTGGACACTTGCAGGGGCTGAACCCATGCTGGGTTTTCAAGTCAAGCATGGAAGTCAGCTTTGGCTTTTTCCTCATCTAGTTCCTTGTCAAGTCACATTTACTGTTTCTACAAGACGTCTTTCAAATCCACCCACTTTTCTCCATTTCCATGTTTATAATCTTAGTTTGCCATCATTCTCTCTTGACCAAATTACCCTGACAACTGTGTTTCTCTCTCTGCTTCTGATCTTACTTCCTTTTAATCTATTCTCTGTACTGCAGCCAGAATGTTATTTCTGAAGTACAAATCTAATTATTTCATAGCTGGCAACTTCCTGTTGCTCCTGGAATAAAAGCTTGAAAGGAGCCTGCAGAATCTCTTCTGTCATTCCCTGACTGCCCCATATTTCCACATTGCTCTCCTTTCCCTCCATTCTTCCATTTTGGGTTCACTTCTTCCCTTTACTCCTATATTACGAATGTTGTCTGGTTTCACTCTTTAGCATCCACTATACTATGCTAAAATGCTTAGCTGTATGCTTGCCCAGCTAGGCTGCTCTCAGGGCAGGAGTTCTAGTCTTGTTTTTGTTTAGCTTGCATGTGTAAAGTATAGGAAAGCCGTGAGGGTAAGGGAGGCTTAGTACTGTGCATGAGCAGCTGACTGTAGTATAGCAGTCATACCTATAGCCTTAGAAAAGACACGCCAGCTGGGCACCGGGGGTCACACCTGTCCTCCTAGCTACTCAGGAGGCTGAGATCTGAGGATCGGGTTTCAAAGTTAGCCCGGGCAGGAAAGTCCATGAGACTCTTTTTTTTTTTTTTTTTTTTTTTTTTTTTTTTTTGTCGGTCGTGGGGCTTGAACTCTGGGCCTGGGCGTTGTCCCTCAGCTCTTCAGCTCAAGGCGAGCGCTCTACCACTTGAGCTACAGCGCCACTTCCGGTTTTCTGGTGGTTTATTGGAGATAGGAGTCTCATGGTCTTTCTTGCCCGGGCTGGCTTTGAACCTCGATCCTCAGATCTCAGCCTCCTGAGTAGCTAGGATTACAGGCGTGAGCCACCAGCGCCCGGCTCCATGAGACTCTTATCTCCAATAAACCACCAGAAAACCGGAAGTGGTGCTGTGGCTCAAGTGGAAGAGCACTTGCCTTGAGCTGAGGGACAGCGCCCAGGCCCAGAATTCAAGCCCCCCGACCGACAAAAAAAAAAAAAAAGAAAAAAGAAATGCAAGTGCCTGGGGCCTGCTTGTGTACTTCTTCATTGGGTACGTGCCATTCCTTCCTGTCCTAGCAGAGTACTCCTGCGAGGGTGAGCCTTTCTTCTCTTATGAGTTCAGGGTTCCCATCCTTACTAAGCACTTCAGAATATCAGGTTTAGTGGCTTAGTGGTAGAGTGCTTGCCTGACATGCATGAAGTCTTGGGTTCAGTACCACATAAACAAAAAGATGGAGGTGGCACTGTGGGCCAAGTGGTAGAGCGCTAGCCTTGAGCATAGAGAGGCTCAGGATCAGTGCCCAGGCCCCGAGTTCAAGCCCCAGGACTGGCAAAAAAACAGAAACAAAAACCCCAACCTTCCCTCCTCCCCTTCCAAATATGAGGTTTGGGATAGCTCATATTTCTGTTCTTGATGACAGAACATTTTACTTACAGAAATTTGTGCTCCAAATGAGACTTCACTGCTCTTATCGTAGAACCTTAGATGACAGAGATGCTCCCTGAGTATTAATGGATTCTTTTCTTCCTTAGAAATGCACTGGGAAGACATATATGCCCTTAATTTGATTAGTTAAAATTGCACAATTTCCATCATCAAAGTCAACTTATAAAGACATAGAACAAGATTAATTAATTGTATTTCCCTATACCTCTGGTAGGAGTTTACCTGTAGGCTGCTTTTCCTAATAGAATGTTATCTGATGAGGGTTGGATACTGCTTTGCAGGTTAGGTTCATGAATTCTATTTTAAAAATTTATTTACTGGTGATAAAGTTCTGGGAAGTCAGTTCATATAAGCTGTTCACTAAATTAGACTACCAGTTTACATGTATTAATTTCCTACAAGAAGTATCATCTTTCAAGGTGTCTAGTCTGCTTTAGACTAGTCATACAGACAAGCCATAGGCCCCATGATTGTGCAGGGGACTCAGGATCTGAAAAGTCTTCAGAAGATCATTGTCCACCCCAACTTGAATTTTAGACTTTAGGAACCATGCTGCTAAAGCTTATGAGATGGAAAACCTAGAAGTTCATGTAAGGTTAGAAAGTAGATAAATTATATAAATTATTAAAGAGCCAGATACATGCCTGTAATCCCAGTATTCAGGAGGACTGTGAGTTTGAGGCCAGCCTGAAAGCACTCATCCCAGAAGAACACATGGACACAGTCACGTACAGGAAAAGCAGTTTATTGCCAGCTGAGGCTGACAAGACCATCTTCTCCATGGAAGAGAGAAATGGTGCTCGTTTTCTGTTCAGGGTCAAAGTTATAGTCAGGGCCTAGGGGTAAAACACAGCTCTGGGAAGTGGAGTGAGAGGAGCCGCCAGGAGCGGCCGAGGACCTGAGATGGAGGTTACATTCTGAGTTTCAGGCCAGCTTGGGCTACACAGCAAAATCTTGTCTCGAAAAAAAAAGTCAAATGCCAAAATGTTAACTTTGTTCAAAAGTTAAACATATCATGAGCCATTAGGAAATAAATCAGTAAGGGGCTAGGAAGATGGCTCTGTGGTAGAGCGCTTGCCTTGCATGCCTGAGGCCCTGGGTTCGATTCCTCAGCACCACATAAGCAAAAATGAAAAAAGCCAGGAAGTGGCGCTGTGGTTCAAGTGGTAGAGCGTTAGCCTTGAGCTGAAGAGCTCAGGGACAGCGCCCAGGCCCAGAGTTCAGGCCCCACGACCAGACCTCCAAAAAAAAAAAGAAATCAGTAAGAGCCAATCTCTACCCAAGTGCCTGTTCACTTTGGACTGTGGGCTCTACACGTGGAGAACAATCCATTTGCTAAGGAGCCGTGCCATCAAAGTATACCTGGCCCTTCTGGAGTCCCCATGGTGTACAGTAGGACCTAAGCTTACTCTGGTTGTGTCATTTAGAATGTGGTCACTAATAGAGAAGGCATTGGTCAGATCTAATGAAAGTTCAAGCTGTTCATGGTTACAGGATCTCTCTAAAATAAACACTTCCGTTTTCAAACTCAGACACCCATAGCTCTCTATGCAATAATCACTACTTGGAAAGGATCAGATATGATAGAGTTCAAACTCAAGGGCTAGGTAATTTTATGAAGTTCTGAAAGAATAGTACTATATGATTATGAAGCCACTCAAAACTCTATTATTAAGGAACTGAGAACAAAGAATCAACAAAAACCTTAAGGACAAGCATTTTAAGACAGTTTTGAGGGTCCCTCTGAAGCATCTCCAGAAGTTGGGGTAGCGGGTAGCCCAGTACTCTTTGTGTAGAAAAACTGCTCCTTCCCCGACTCTGCTACGTTTCTAATAGAAGCTACCAGTGAAAAGAATCTTGTCCATTCTAGATCACTTACTTGTGAGGGAACATTAAGCTAATTAACATTAACATCATGTCTTCAGGTTTCTGACCTGTAAGAAATAAAAGGTCAAGCTGGGAGCCAGTGGCTCATGTCTGCAATCCTAGCTACCCATAAGGCTGAGGTCTGAGAACTGAGGTTCAAAGCCAGCCAGGGCAGAAAAGTCCCCATGAGACTCCAATAAACTACTCAAAAAAGCCAGAAGTGGCCCTGTAGCTCAAGAGGTAGAGTGTTAGCCTTGACCATAAAGAGGCTTAGGGACAGTGCCCAAGCTCTGAGTTCAAGCCCCAGGACCAGCACCAAAAAAACAAACAAAAAACCCAGGGGCTGGGAAGGTGGCTCAGTGGTAGAGCACTTGCCTTGCATGCTCGAGGCCCTGGGTTCGATTCCTCAGCACCACATAAGAAAAAAAGCCGGGGGGAGGGGGGAGGCTGGGAAGTGATGTGAAGGGTAAACAAAGGAGGAGGCTGCAGTGCTTGGTAAGAAATGTACGCATTATCCTGCCCATGCAATTGTAACCCCTCTGTACAGTATGTTCACAAATAAGATAAAATAAAAAAATAAAATTTAAAATAAAAAAGAAAAAGAAAAAAAAGCCGGAAGTGGCGCTGTGGCTCAAGTGGTAGAGTGCTAGCCTTGAGCTGAAGAGCTGAGGGACAGCGCCCAGGCCCAGAGTTCAGGCCCCACGACCGGACCCAAAAACAAACAAAAAAACCAACAGATTGAAAGAGAGGAAGAGGGGTGATTTCCCGAGGATGGAAATTGTGGGATGTGATACCTGAGGATATTTTCTATAATATGGGGAAAAAAATTAGTGCGAGGCCCTGGTGTGGGTTGTTGCTGAGGCCCAGTTTCACCGTGGCCTGTCCGTGTATAAATCACATGGGCCCACCCCAGTGTCCTTCCATTAAACTTTGTTCTATTGCACTTGATTTCTTTAACAGACAACCAAACATCTTTTTTTTTGCCCAGACATTTGGAGGCCTGAGGACAGAGTTGTGTTGTTCTCAGGCTGGGTAAGCATGAGTGTGTTCACAGAAAGTTGAGTTATGAAATCTAGGCCATGTCGAGAAAGGGACTAGCAGAGGCTCTACAAAGTGTAGTAAGACAGATGAGACATGGTGATGGAAGAGATTGAAGTTTAGTCTTTCACAGGTAGAGCAAAAAGCTGATGTAGAGCTGGAGCCTTCCCTGAGAATTGGGGGTGTCCTAGAAGAGAGGGGAGGAAGTAGATGAACAAGGGCTTCCAGTGGTATTAAGGAAGTCTAGTATCTGGGCAGGGTCTTAGAAGAAGCTGGGGTGAAGTTACTTTGGTTTCTTACACTTCTCAGGAAATTCTTATACTGCTTTTTCAACAATGAAGAACATAACACAAGTACATGCTAAATTATCAGCAGAACATTTTGAGGTGAAGCCGTGGGATAGGGTAGAAAGCCTAGGCTACTCAGAGACTAAGGGTGCACCACAAGAGATGAGGTCCAGGAGAGGAGGTGACAGGCTTCCTAGTGCTGCTTTGTCCCAAGTATATTGTTAAATCCCACCACATGCTCCTAAATCTGCTGCCACCAGGAGCAAGGCAGTAAAGGAGACCAGACCACCACAGAACTGAAGTTTGGGGCACCAGGGGATCTGTAGCCTTCTGCCAGCCACAGATGCCAAGATTCCATTCACCAAGCAGGAAGTAAGGTACACACTTCGCATGTGACAATATTTTGTATAAAAGTGGTAGCTGACCTTATTCTGAGAAAGCAGAGCTAAACAGTAACCAGCTTATAATTTGCATAAACCTAAGTCTGCACCAGGCTCCCAGGGTGGAGTTAGTTCACACCCAGGATAGAAATCTGAATTCCTGTTAAGGTTGGACTGATTGCCCTTTCCAGGAAATTCTCTGCATTCTGAGAGTATGTTGGGAGAAGGTATTCCAAATTCTCAGTCCTTTCGCGTTTAACAGCTTGAATTTTCGGGCTCTAGCAGTATATGACTTTGGATAAATATGTCTATTACGTCCTCTGAGCCTCAGGACAAATGAGAAATACAGGACCTGCCCCATGGTTCCTTGAGGATTGAATGAGAAAACCATATGAAGGATTGAGAAACAGGCTCTGTGTTTGCTACTGTCGGGTCCTACTAACAGCGTTCACTGTAGCAAGTGCCTAAGGTTTTTGTCCTAACACCTGTAGAATGTAGGTGATGTTGAAGGCTTTTTGATGGTTTTATTTACTTATGTGGATGCTGGAGATAGAACGCAGGCTTCATGCATGCTGAGCCACGTGCTCTGCCATCGAGCTACACACACAAACCCAAAGTAACTTTTTTTGTTGTTGTTCGATCATGAACTCAGGGCCTAGGTGCCATTCCTGAGCTCTTTTTGCTTTGAGTCACAGCTCCACTACTGGTGTTTGAGTGGTTAATTGGAAGTAAAAGACTGTCACACAGCCTTTCTTGCCTGGGCAGCTTTCAGTCATGATCCTCAGATCTCTGCCTCCTGAGTAGCTAGGATTATAGGCGTGAGCCACTGGAACCTGGCCCAAAGTAACTTATTTTTGTTGTTGTTGTTGGTTGTGGGGCTTGAACTCTGGGCCTGGGCACTGTCCCTGAGCTCTTCAGCTCAAGTTGAGCCACATTGCCACTTCTGGTTTTCTGGTGGTTAATTGGAGATGAGTCTCATGGACTTTCCTTCCCGGGCTGGCTTTGACTCGCAATCCTCAGATCTCAGCCTCCTGAGTAGCTAGGATTACAGGCTTGGTGAGCCATGGGCACCCAGCATCAAAGTAAGTTTTTATCACCTCTACTAGAGGTGATAGGTTTTTTAAAAAAAAAAAAAGAAAGAAAAAGAAATTGACCTGTGGTAACCACTAGATGGCAGGTGTGCAGAGATTAATTGCTATCTGGTTTTGGGAAAACTTCTGATTGCACAAGTCTACTGTAGGAAAGTGAAACTCACTGAAGGCTGAGATCTGAGGATTGCAGTTCAGAGAAGCAGAGCTCGAGGCCCTGAGTTCAAGCCCTAATTCTAGTGCATGCACATATACAGTGCCTTCTTTTATCTGCAAGTTATAAACTTTAATATGTTAATTCTCAGATTTTTTAAAAAAGTCTTCATTACTGCTGAGCTTCCAAACAGAGACAACTGTGTATTGTAATATTTTGAAAGCAGAGAGAGGGAGAGGCCACCATGACTGCATTTTTCACCTACATGAGATGTTTCCAGGCTCCAAGTTGGGGGGTCGTTTACTATAGGAATGTTCCTGCCCCAGGCACGCCACAAGACCTGCTGGCCTAACTCTCGGTGTGCGCGCAAGGGCGCAGAGCATCCTTTCGTTTTAGTTCTCTACAGTGAGCTCCTTCAGCTCTCCTCTCCATCCCTTCTAGGCTAAACCGGAGCATTCACCAATGGTCTCGTATGGACTGTAAACGCCTCACGAACGAACATCGTTGTCATTTTCGTGGTGGTGCTGGGCCTTGAGCTCGATTTGTTGGGCCGGGCGCCCAGCCCTAATCACACGTGGCCACTCTCCTCCGTCCTCGGAGCAGGCAGCCCACGGTGCCCCGCCTCAGCTCGCAGGCACGCAGCCCCGCGACACCCAGGGCCCATGTGCGCCCTGCCCTGGGACTGTGCGGGAAGGAGGGCGCCAGGCCTGCAGCCGGGCCAGCGCGGGGCCTCCGCGGGCCGTCCGGCCGGGACCTAGCTTTCTCTTTGCGCCCGCCCACCCGCGCGCCCCGCCTCTCTCGCGAGAGAGCGCGCGCGCACCGTCCTGGCGTCATCGCGTGCTTCCGCGGGTGGGGGGTCGGGAGGAGCGGGAACCGGACGGGGCGGGGCGGGGCGGGGCGGGGCGGGGCGGGGCGGGGCGGGGTGGGGGGCGCCCGGCCTGCATGCAGTGCACCCCGGTCCGCCTCACTCCACTGGTAGATGACGCCAGCGCCGGGGCGGGGCTTCTCGGAGGCGTGGCCTCTGGTGGGCGGGACGCCACACCTGAGCAGGCTGCGCTTGCGCGGCAGAGCCGCGGGGCGGTGGCTGCGGGCCTGGCGCGGCGGGGCACCCTGCGGGCCCTGCGTGCCGACCGCCGTGGCGTAGTCCCCGCCTCTCCCCGCTCCCCGCGCCTGTGTGGGCCGGGCCGGGAGGATGGCCGCGGAGATGGAGTCGTCGCTGGAGACCAGCTTCTCGTCCAGCTGCGTGGTGTCTGGGGCCTCCGGGCTCCTGCCGCCCGCGCGCTCACGCATCTTCAAGATCATCGTGATCGGAGACTCCAACGTGGGCAAGACGTGCCTGACCTACCGCTTCTGCGCCGGCCGCTTCCCAGACCGCACCGAGGCCACGATCGGCGTGGACTTCCGAGAACGGGCGGTGGAGATCGACGGGGAGCGCATCAAGGTGAGCCACGGGGGCTGGGCTTGGCCGGATGTCCAGGGAATGTCCGATGGTGGGGGGGGGGGCCTGTCCTGACGGAGGGGACAGTCGGCTGGAGGAAGAACCCCCTCCCACCCCCGGCATGACACCGCCGCGGGCTCCCTTCTGGCCCTGAGCGGGGCATGGGCCTGGGCAACTTGTTAGTGTTCCCCCAACTTTCATGGACGTGAACTGTCCCTGGGACGCTGCAGATGGTGCAGATAAGCGGGGAGCGGAGCACGGCCAGGGGCCCCCCGGCAGAACGCCTCCAGTGAGTGTCCCCAGCGATCTTCCCTTCGGCTCAGCGAAAGCCTGGTGCTTCCCGGGGAGCACCTTGCACCTTGCGTGGCTGTGCATTTCATTGGCGTGCTCGGAAAAAATGTTTCCCACCAAAGCATTTCCTGCATGATGAGTTCTACCCGGGTTGTCAAAAGCCTCTTCCTTTCCTTTTCCTTTTCTTTTTTGTGCCGGTCCTGGGACTTGAACTCAGTACCTGAGCACGTCCTCTAGCTTTTTGGCTACCACTAGAGCCACACCTCCACTTCCAGTTTTTTGGTGGTAAGAGTCTCACTGTGGGGGCTGACTTTGAACCGGGACTCTCAGCTCTCAGCCTTCTGAGTAAGTGAGCCACCAGCACAGATCCTCTACTAGTTTTTTTATCCCTTAGTCTTGGGTTCTCAGCGTGAACACTGACAGAAATAGCTGGGACAGTAGGTGACCAGAGCAGGGGTGCTGAGCACTTGGAGGTTGGAAGGGGGGGGCCTTGCAGAAGGGAAATCTTTTTTTTTTAAATTTAATTTTATTTTATTTGAGAACATACTGTACAGAGGGGTTACAATTACATGGGCAGGATAATGCATACATTTCTTACCAAGCATTGCAGCCTCCTCCTTTGCAGAAGGGAAATCTTAAGCTTCAAATCTTAGAAGCTTCAGCTGCCTCCAGGTACCACTTCTTAAACTTGAGCCTGGCCTGCTGTTGATCTTTACCACCACCTGCTAGAGGGCAGGGATGGGTGAGAAAGGCCCTACCCTTAAGTCCTTCTGTCCCACTGCCCGAGTACGTAGTAAAGTGCTTGCCTAACATTCATGAAGCCCTGGGTTCATTTACTTGGTACCACATATACAGAAAAGGCGGGAAGTGATGCTGTGGCTCATGTTGTAAAATACTAGCCTTGAGCACAAAGTGGCTCAAGGACTGTGCCCAGGCCCTGAGTTCAAGCCCCAAGACTGGCAAAAAAAAAAAAAAAAAAAAAATCTGTCCCATCTAGAGCCTTTCTTTGCTTGTCAATTTTATGCTTTAATTTTTCCATGGATCAAGCTTCCTGTCCTTGTTCCCTGGGAGCACTGTATTAGGAAGTTAAGAGAGATTTGTAGAGTTAGATGTGTAGCTCAGGGGTAGAGGGTATACCTTAGCATGCACGAGGCCCTGGGCTTGATCTCCAGCACCAAAAAATGGGGGGTTAGGGAGTTACATAGATATGGATTTGTATACATTGCAGGGGTAAAGGTAGAATAAGAGCAGGCTGAACATTTATTTATTTATTTATTTATTTATTTTGTCAGTCTCTTGAACTCAAGGCCTAGGCGCTGTCCCTGAGCTCTTTTAGTTCAAGGCCAGCGCTCTACCACTTTGAGCCAAAGTACCTCTTTCTGTTTTCTGGTGGTTAGTTTGGAATAAGAGTTTTACAGACTTTCCTGCCTGGGCTGGCTTTCAACTGGGATTCTCAGGTCTCAGCCTCTTGAGTAACTAGGATTACAAGCGTCTACCACCAGCACCTAGCAGGCTAAACGTTTTATAAACATAAAAATTAGGTTATGCCTAGAGGCTTGGGAGGGAGAAAGATAAAGGGGCCTCTGAGGTTTGAAAGTTTAGCCTGGGATGAGCAGGAGTTCTGGGGGAAATGAACAGACTTTGGAGCGCCGCTGACCCAGGTTCACATGTGAACTTGTGAAAGTATAAGGGCAGTGCTGTGGTTTGTGCCTGTTCCCCATGTCATGGGTTGGAACTTCATCCCTCACTTCATATGTTAATGGGTGTGGGGGTAGGGTCTTGGGAGTGATTGGATCTTGAGGTTTTATCCTCACAGAAGGGTTAATTCACTTGTAGATTGATTTAACTCATCCTTGGATTAGTGGATCACCATAACGTGGCCTTTCCTCGTGATGCCCTCTGCCCATGGTAGGCTGCAGCAAGTGTCCACGCCTCCAGAACTGTTAGCCAAACAAACCTCCATTGCTTCTAAGTCACTGTGTCTTAGGAGGTGTTCGGCAGTAGTAGCAGAACACACTGAGAACCTCAGTTTTGTCTGACACTATCCAGGTTTCAAGCCAGAGACCCTGGGGTGGTTGGGCACCCTGACTTTCTCACACACGCAGAGGCTATTTGGTGTTCTGAAATTTTGGGAGTGTAGTCCCTTACCTGTCAGGTTAGTAGAATTAGATAGGAATGTATGTGTGTACTTGGTACCCTTAAAAAGTCTGTTTGCTTTTCCTGATGGCTGTAACATTGTTTTTGTCCTGATCACTGTTGGTCTTGAGCTGTGTGCCCCAAGAACAAAACAGACATAGAGGAGGGCTTGAGTAGAAAATGAAGTGGAGGAAACTCCCAGTACAGCGGGAGTGGGAAGTGGACCACAGGTGAATCACGTGCAGTCTTAAGAGATTGTCATGTTGAAGGACAGCATACCACTGTCCAGTGTGCAAAGCCAGATGCGTGACTCTGGTGAGGGCTGGAGGGGTCAGTGACCACAGCCACAGGGTGGGGATCTGAGGACTCTGGGTGGATTCTGCTGGTTCAGAAAAAGAGAAAGCCAGCCCACGCCTGTAATCCTAGCTACTCAGGAGGCTGAGATCTGAGGATCATGGTTGGAAGACTAGCCCAGGCAAAAAAGTCCCTGCGAGACTCTTATCTCCAATTAACCACTCAAAAACTGGAAGGGGCACTATGGCTCAATTGGTGGAACTCTAGCCTTGAGCACAAAGAGCCCAGGGATAGTGCCCAGGCCCTGAGTTCAAGCCTTACAACTGACAAAAAAAAAACACACAACAACAACAACAACAACAATCACAACCCCAAACCAGAAAGCCTTTGTTCTGGGCTCCTTCCTCCTGTATTGGAGTCTCCATTGTCCTGAGACCCTGTCCTCCGCACGTTCTCCCCTGTCTTGTGCCTCTGGCTTGAGATTTTTGTGGTTGAAACTATAGAAATATTCTCAAACTTCTGGATTAGAAAACATAACTGTGGGGGCTGGGAAGGTGGCTCAGTGGTAGAGCGCTTGCCTTGCATGCCTGAGGCCCTGGGTTCAATTCCTCAGCACTACATAAGCAAAAAGAAAAAAGCCGGAAGTGGTGCTGTGGCTCAAGTGGTAGAGCGCTAGCCTTGAGCTGAAGAGCAGAGGGACAGCGCCCAGGCCCAGAGTTCAGGCCCCACAACCAGACCCAAAAAACAAAACAAAAAAAAAAAAAGGAAAGAAAATACAACTGTGTTAGAAATGTAAAAGAAGAGGGCTGGGAAGGTGGCTCAGTCAGTGCTTTCCTTGCATGCATGAAGCTCTGCGTTCGATTCACCAGCACCACATAAGCAGAAAAACATAAGCAGAAAAAGTCAGAAGTGGTGCTGTGGCTCAAGAGGTAGAGCGCTAGCCTTGAGCTGAAGGCTGAGGGTCAGCACCCAGACTCAGAGTTCAGGCCCCAAGACTGACAAAAAAAAAAAAGGAAATTTAAAAGAAGAAATTCTAAGCCGGGCAGTGGTGGCTCATGCCTGTAATCCTAGCTACTCAGGCTGAGATCTGAGGATCTTGGTTCAAAGCCAGCCCGGGCAGGGAAGTCTGGGAGACTCTTATCTCCAATAAACCACTCGAAAACGGAAGTGGTGTTGTGGCTCAAGCGGTAGAGCACTTGCCTTGAACTGAAGAGCACAGGGACAGCACCCAAGCCCAGAGTTCAAGCCCCACGATCGACAAAAAGAAGAAATTCTAAACTTTGTCTTCCTTTTTTTGGCAATACTTGGGTTTAATTCAGAGCCTTGTGCTTTTTACTCAAGTGCTTTGCCACTTGAGCCATGCCCCCAGCCAGAAACCTTTAGTGTCTTTTTTTTTTTTCTTGTCAGTCAGCCTCCTGAGTAGCTGGGATGACAGGCCTGAGCCACGGGGACCCGGCTTGTCTTTTCTTTTTGTGACTAGAAATGATATGAAAGAGCTTGTTTCCACTGCCGCTAACTTGCCATACAGCTTGTGTACTGTTGAACTGTTCCTGTCCTTTGGCATTATTCCTGTGGAAAGCTCAGAGCCTCATCTGAAAATGACATTTCTGACAGTTTTTTGTCTTAAAGCTAGAAAACTGTGCATTACTAATAAAGTAATGTTCTAAGTCAGGCCTTGTAATACCAGCACTTAAGAGGTGGTGACAGGCCGAGCATGAAGCCTGGCCAGCTTAGACTGCATGGAAAGACCCTGTCTCAAAACAAACCCCTTCCCTGAAAACATGCTAGACATGCTAGACATTATTGTGTCCGTACTTGTGAAACTAGACATTTCTGAAACCCTGATTACAGCACTGTCTGTAGGACTGGTTAAAATTTCAGGACATGCTTCCTGAAATGTGAGAAGTCAGTGCTTGCTAATCTATTTTTAAGTGCTATGTATGTATCACTGCAAGGAAAATCTGGTGTGCAGGAATTTGGAAATGGAATAGAATTATAAATTTGACTTTGAAATTGAATCTCTTGGCTTTGGTCCCTATGCTTTTTCCTTGCACGTCCAGTGTGTTGCACACCCACCGGCATGCTCAATGGCTACCAGTCAGCTTCAGCTCAAACATCTCCAAATCTTACTTGCTTATATAGTGAGAAGTGAAGTTTTGCCCTATTAAATCTAAGGTGTTAATTAAGGGAAAGTAATAGCTCTCCCCCTTCTTGTATGGCCTCCCTGAAGCTCCTTCTCTCCAGATCTTCAGAGCAGACACATTTGACTAACTGAAACATAGAAAATCTAGGTGAAACTGCTTCTGGTCCTGTGTTACTGTGATTATGAGGTCATGATTACTCTCCTGAGGTGCAGATTCGTGGATAGAGCTGCAGAGGCAGTGTGGAAGAGCAGCCCCAGTGTCCTGCTGGGGAGAAGTACTGCAGACCATGCAGGGGTGCGTAAATCGCTCTGTGTGTGATGGAATGACATTCTCAGTTTTCTGTTCACTTTCAGATCCAGCTATGGGACACGGCCGGACAGGAGCGCTTCCGGAAGAGCATGGTGCAGCATTACTACCGGAATGTGCATGCTGTGGTCTTCGTGTATGACATGACCAACATGGCCAGCTTCCACAGCCTGCCCCTGTGGATCGAGGAGTGCAAACAACACCTGTTAGCCAGCGACATACCCCGGATCCTCGTCGGAAATAAATGTGACTTGGGAAGTGCCATTCAGGTGCCTACGGACTTGGCACAAAAGTTTGCTGATACCCACAGTATGCCTTTGTTTGAAACGTCTGCCAAAAACCCCAATGACAACGACCACGTGGAAGCGATATTTATGACGTTGGCACATAAGCTGAAGAGCCACAAGCCCCTCATGCTTAGCCAGCCCCCGGAGAATGGAGTTGTCTTGAAGCCCGAAGCAAAGCCGTCTGTGACGTGTTGGTGCTAGGTGAAGGTCTGACATGGTCTTGTCTGGTCTAAAAGACATTGGAAGGTGGGCACTGATAAGTCATAAGATTTCATCTTAAACAGGAGGACCTGGCACTTTGCTGTCTATCATCTGCTTACTTTTGTATTTTGTAGTAAGTCTGTCTCCACAAGTGGAAAGTGAAGAGAGGCTGACTTGTGAGAGTGCGGAGGAAGTGGAGGCTGGAGTGAGCGAGGGGGAACCGCCAGTCACTAACTTCTGTCCGGGGGATGGACTGACCAGAGACACTGCTTAACACACACTTAGCTACCTGTCAGCCAGATTGAGAGGAAGGGGCTTTGCATTTCACTGTGGCATCTAAAAATAGATGCAAAGAATCTATGGTTGGGCTTGGCAGTGTGGGTTTCTGGCAATCCTTTCTCTCCCCATCCACTCTGTTCACTACGGATGCAGTGCTGGACTACGTCCAGCAAGGGCCCACCAACTCTGCTTGTGACCCCCTATGCACTTGTGTATTGTCCACTTTTTTTTTGGTGGTGGTAGTACTGGGACTTGAACTCAGGACCTCATGCTTGCTTAGCAGGTGCTCTAACACTTCAGCTATGCCCTTGCTCCTTTTTGCTTTACATTTTCAGAGTCTCAAATTTTTTGCCTGGGCTGGCCTCAGACCAAAGTTCTTTTACCTATGCTTCTCACTAGCTGAGTGCCACCATACCTGGATTATGTTGTTAAGATGAGGGTCTCACTATCTTTGAGAAGACCTGGGTTGCCTTGTACTTCAACCATCAACCTGCTCCCCAAGTAGGTGTATTATAGGTCTGAGCCTCTGTGCTCAGCTTCAGTTTTTATGATGTATATGCATTTTATAATCAAACAAACTATTCCTGTATAAATTAGGTACTGAAAAACTACCTTGTATGTCCCTCAGTGATTCAAAGACTGTTTTAATTCTAACTCCTTAGAAGGCTGTGACCTGAGGGTCACAGTTCAAAGACACCCTGGGCAGGGAAAGCCCATTAAACTCTTATCTACAGTTAACCAGCAAAAAGCGAGCAGTGGAGTTGCAGCTCAAGTGGTAAAGCGCCAGCCTTGAGTGAGAAGCTGAAGAACACCCAGGCCCTGAGTTCAAGTCTCAATGCTGGCACACAAAAAAATTAGGCCCTAGACTTTGCACAAAAATTGTGCACATGGGATGTCAAGCCACACACTTTAACTGAAGTTGACATGTTTTCTGGTGCTGGATATTTTTAGAGAAAACGAGGCTAAAAGATGCGTGTTTTCAATATTTTCAGGTTGTAGAAAAATGAACTGAACACGTAATCTAATCTAGTTTTCGTTTAATCAATAAGGTGGTCCTACCTGGATAATTTAGTTCTAAAACCAAGGTAATTCTATTAAATGAGCTAACTAAAAGTAATAGTTGCAAAAAAGAATGCAGTTTGAACCATTAGAGCTCAAATTTGCTTTGTTTGCGCTTAAAAGAGATTAATTTTTCTTAAGTATGCTAGAATATAAAGATTAGAAATTGTTTTACTTTAAATTAATATGAATTTGTAACTATTTTTATAATACAGTGAGACAGCTTAGTAATTGATGGTGCCCTCGGTTAAAGAAGGGAGTCTATTCATTGCTTTTTAAAGCATTTTCTAAAATAAGGGAAAGTTTATAGACTCCAAGATCATCTATGAATTTTAGTACAGCTATGATTTTCTAAAAGCAGCAATTTAATTATTTCTTTGGCTTTGAACTTACTTATCCTTTACAGGTCTGTGAGAGGACTTATTTTTTCACTTTAGTATTTATTTAAAAATATTTGTATCTCATTTGCAATAATTTTCCACTTTACTATTTAGTATGTACGTTTTTAATTTTTAAAAGATACTTACCAGATGAGGGGGAATAAAGCTTTTAGATAGATTCTGGATGTTTATAAACCTTTAATCTACTGTTGAAATCACTTTCAAATTGGTAGTTATCTAATAGCTAATTAATTCGTTTTTAAGTGTAAGTCACACATTTTGTAAGTCTGTGAATTTAACTATGAGCTTTAATCAGATATGTTTCAGAAAAAAAAAATCTAAATTTGCAACCCCAGAAGGAAAGTGTGTGGGCTAGCAGCAGCCAGTGCGTCCCAGACGCGTCCCCTCGGTCACGTGTCCTCAGGCAGCCCAAGCTAAACTGGAACCGTGCTCCTGTCCCGCTCCTATGAAGTAATAAATCATCTGTGCTACCAAGAAACACTGTTGGGTTTTCTTTGTTAATGGGTTGAATAGAAAAAAAATTAATCCCTCCTTCCTGGTTCCCAGGTAACATATAGGAGTTGAAAGTCCTTAAAACCCCAAATCTGAAACTAAAATTTCTGGATTTGGGATTAGGGATGCACAACCAGTAAAGTCTATGCAGATAGTGGGGCGGGGGACGGGGGAACAAAAAAGCAAGGTGCTGGTGGCTCACACCTAGCTATTCAGGCGTCTGAGACCTGAGAATCATGGTTCAAAGCCAGCCTGGGCAGGAAAGTCTGTGAGATTCTTACCTCCACCTAACCACCATAAAGCCAGAAGTGGAGCTGTCTCAAGTGGTGGAGTGCTAGCCTTGCACAAAAAGGCTCAGGGACCGTGCCTAGACCCTGAGGGCAAAAGAGCAGGCCTGGTGCACGCACACACATGCATACACACACCAATCCCCAAGTCCAGTGCAGACTGTGAGTGTGGGTGGAGGGCGTCTAGGCAAGGGGAGGGCAGTCTCCTCTTGGTGAGTGGAAGGCATCTGAGCACCTTTGAGGCCAGGGACTTGAGTTGGGGTGGCTCTTCAACTAAAGTAGAGGGGCCAGACACTGAAAGGAAGCTAGCAAGGTAGGTTGTGTCTCAGCTTAGGTTTCACCTCAGCATAAGCCCGGTCTGTCTCCTTAGACTCCAAGAGCTGGAGTAGAGCAGTGCGTTTCCCCAACCTGGGACCAGCTTAGCTTCTCTGCATACCTTGTCTGTCTTACCATTGTTCTGCTTCACTTTTTAGAAAACCAGCCACTGCCGTCTGCTTCTGAACTTTCAGATCTGCAGCCCTCCAGACAGGCTAGCATTGTATGGCTTGAGCCATAGCTCTACTTCCCATTTTTAAGTGGTTTATTGGAGATAAGAGTTTCATGGGGACTTTTCTGCCCGGGCTGGCTTCACACCATGATCCTCAGATCTCAGTCCCAAGATGCAGCATCTAGGATGAACTTACCTGGCTTGGCAGCTGTCAGTTGCCCGCCCAGACTCAACAGCCAGAAAGGTTAACCAGGTAGTCTCCAAATTTGGGGGAGAAGTAGTTTTGGAGAAAGGGAGCAGAAAACAAGATAGCTGCTCTAGCCCTCGCTATTAGATGAGTATTAGCAAGCCTGATTCTGCCAGAAGTACCAGCCGTGGGCCGTGGGAGGCTGTGGGAATGGTCTTGGAGACAGCTAGCTGTAATAGCCCGGAAGAGAAAGCTTGAGCTGTGACACTGATGATACAGATTTGGGATTTTGCAGAGTTAAAATCCCGACTGAGGGCATCGCTTAGCGTGAGCACCTGCTTAGCATGCATAGGCACACTGGATTTGATGTCTATCACGTGTGTACACACACACACACACACACACACACACACACACACACACACAGAGCCTCAGGAGTTGAAGATAGATTGAATATAAAGGGATGGGTAAATGGAATAATCCCATGATCTAGTTGTCTGTCTGTCTCTCTCTCTGCTATATTGGGGCTTGAACTCGGGGCGTGGGTCTGTCCCTAAGCATGTGTCTTCTGAAAACGTTGTCACATAAAAGTAAAAGAAAAGACACTGCTTTTAACTTCTTTGCTAAGCTTATCAAAGCAGCACAGCATTTCTTCATTAATGAAGACAACAAAGGTTGTTGGGGTAACACCTGCCTGTAATCCCAGAGTTTGAGAAGCTGTAAAGCAAGAGGATTGAAAGTTAAGAGGCCAGCCAGAACCTCCTAGTATCTCAAAGTAAATTTTAAAAATAATAAAAAGATAATGAACTTAAAAGGTAGATTTGCTTAATTTTACACTGGTACCAAGGCTAGAAATCTGAGTTTTAGTCTTGCATGGCTTGCTTGTTCAAGGCTGGCACTCTTATTACCTGAGCCATACTAATGAACAGAATGAACACCCTAGCTTGTGTGTGTGTGTGTGTATGTTGGTCATGAGGCTTGAACTCAGGGCCTGGGTGCTGTCCCTGAGTTGCTTTGTGCTCAAGACTAGTGTTCTACCACTTGAGTCATACGTAGTGCCACTTCCCATTTTGGGGGACTTTTCTGCTTGGGCTGGCTTTGAACTGTGATCCTCAGATCTTAGCCTCCTGAGTAGCTAGGATGAGCCACTGGCACCTGGCCTTTTTTGTTGTTGTTGAGGGAATCGAACCCAGGGCCTCATGCATGCTATGCAAACACTCTGCCACTAAGCCACATTCCCAGCTCCCAGCCTAGCTTTTTTGCTGGTTATTTTGTAGGTTGTTAAGCTGCAGTTGCTTTTTGTCTCTGAGAACTTGCCAAGGCTTCTCAAGATATGTGATATGTGTGCACACTGGGTGTCCTAGTTCCTCCAGTCCAGCCTCTCAAGCAGATGTCACTTCTTTCCTGTTCCCGCCGCCACTGATAAGGTTTGCAGTTTGTGTGCTTTTCCTAAAGCTGGATTTGTTGATATCTTGGGATTGTCTGATTTTCCCTGGTGTGAATCAGTCAGAAACCCAGTGTTGTCACAAGAAGTGGAGAACATGATGGCACCAAGACTAAGGGGCTGTCCAGACCTGACCTGTCTTTCTCCCTGCCAGGCAGGGACTTGCTTCCTGAATAGAGACTTAGAACAGGGTTTTCATCCATCTAAATGTAATGGCATCTCCATTTCACAGTGGGGATGAGATGCAAGCAGGCCCAAGACTTTCTAGGAAGGCACTTTCTTAAACAGAATTATGGCACGAATGCTTGCTTTTGTGACTCTCCTTTCATAAGTTTATAGCTAATCATCTGTGGAGTTTTAAACTTTTTTTCTTTTCTTTTTGTTGGTCATAAGAGCTTGAACACTCCCTGAGCGCTTTTGCTCAAGGCTAGCATTCTACCACTTTAAGCCACAGCACCTATCAGGTTTTCTGTTGGGTAATTGGAGATAGGAGTCTCATGGACTTTCCTGCCCAGGCTGGCTTCAAACCCTGATCCTCAGATCTCAGCTTCCAGAGTAGCTAGGATTATAGGCACAAGCCACCAGTGTCAGGCTATTTTTCTAAATTCTTTATTGCAGAAGCTTGAAAACAGGAAAACCGTGTAAGATAATGAACACTTGGTTCCCCATCATCCAGCTTCTACTGTATAACAACCACTTCCCCCACTTCCTGCATTATTTTGAAGACAATTCTACACATCCTGATGGCAGGTAAAGATATTTTATCTTATCTAGTCCTACTGTTTGTTGTTATTCTTGTTCTCTGTTGACTTTAGGTATGTCAGCTCCCAGATTAAAATGGCTCCTGAGCAGTTTTAACTTCTTGGGGAATTTCCGTCACATTTGACAGCAATCAGCATTATCACCAGGCAGAGCCCTTCCTACTTATTTTACCTTTTTTTTTTTTTCTTTTGCCGATGGGGATTGAACTTGGACTGGAAGCTGTCCTTCAGCTCTTCAGCTCGAGGCTAGCACTCTTCCACTTGAGCCACAGCACCACTTCAGGTTTTGTTTATTGGCAATAACAGTCTCACAGACTTTCCTTCCCCTGGCTAGCTCTGAACCAAGATCCTCAAGTCTCAGCCTCCTGAGTAGCTAGGATTATAGGCATGAGCCAGCATGCCTGGCTACCTTTTTTTTTTTTTGGGTCCGGTTGTGGGGCCTGAACTCAGGGCCTGGGTGCTGTCCCTCAGCTCTTCAGCTCAAAGCTAGCACTCTACCACTTGAGCCACAGTGCCACTTCCAGCTTTTTGCTTATGTGGTGCTGAGGAATCGAACCCAGGGCCTCATGCATGCAAGGCAAGCACTTTACCACTGAGCTACCTTCCCAGCCCTGGCTACCTTTTTTTTAATTACCTGGGGACATCATTGCAAAGCAAACCCGTCCAGCCAGGAGCTCAGTGCAGACATCATGGTCTCTGGGGGAGTTGTCAAGAATCGACAGACCAAGCAGACTCCCCAGTGCAGGGTGAGGGGAAAAGGACCCACAGACATTGCTTACTAGAATGTAAATGCCTGGAGTTGCCATGGAAAAGCCTAATGGAGGTCCTTAAAAAACCAAAGATCAGGGTGTGAAAGGGTGTGTGTGTAAACATGTGCAGACTGAACGGTGGCATCCCACCCTGCACAACTGAGACAAGCATAAAACAAAATCAACTTCAGTTTCTAAAGGGTGAACCGACCCTGGTTTCATCTACTGTGGGATCCCAACGTGCTGCATGTTAGCCCTTCTGAAATTCTGCCTTCTTTAAAAATTGAAAAAAACCTGGGAAATGGTGTCTTCATTCAGCCATGTGAATCTCAGCTGGATAGTAGAAAAGAGCAGGCGTCAAGGACTTCATTTTGGCTTTTGCTTGGAGGGGGACTGAACCCCAGGGCTCCCACGCTAAGCATGCGACCCACAGCCCTTCAAGGGTTCCATGATCCTTGGTTTTGCATCTTCTTATCATAATAGATTCCCGCCACAAGATGGAACTGAGCTGTGAAAACATTCACAGCTTGTTTTGGAGAGTGCCTGTGACTGGCTGGAGAGGAACTCCAGTGTTCACAGGAAGGGAGTCTTTTTTTCCTTTTTCTAAGTGATCGTATATGCGATATACTCAATATAGTATAGAGTAATTGTACAAGATAATGGGTTTCATGTAACAGCTTCATATTCATCTTTCATTATCCTCTCATTTCTTCCCCTTTCTCCCTGCTGAGGTCTCCTTCTACTTTCATGTCTTTTTTTTTTTTAATGAAGAGTCTATGGAAGCGAGAAGATAAATGCATTTGTCTCGCTGAACATGACAATGATTTCCAGTTCTACCCATCTTCCTGCGAGTGACATGGTTTTGCCTTTTTTTTTTTAAAAAAAAACAAAAACCCCTCTTGTTTACATTTCAATTCTGCTCTTTTCTAACGACTGAATAAAACTCCGTTTTGTACACATGCAACATTTATCCAGTGACGGGCATCCAAACTGATTCCATGACTTGTTAAAGTTGAATGTTTGGGGGTCCCTACTGTGTGTGGGCTCCTCTCCTTTCAGATATCTGCCCACGAGTGGTATTCGATGGGTCATAAGGGAGATCTAATGTTTTTTTTGTACTAGTCCTAGGGCTTACACTGAACAATATCCCTGAGCTTTTGTGTTCAAGGCTGGTACTCCACTATTTGAGCCACAGCTCTGCTTCTGGCCTTTTGATGGTTATTGGAGGTAAGAGTCTCATTCACTTTCCTGTCTGCCGTGGCTCCACACCATGATCCTCAGCTCAGCTTCCTGAGTAGCTAGGATTAGAGGCGTGAGCCTGGGTACTGGGTTTCTAGCTAGGCTTCTTCACCAAGCCAGGCTAGCCCTCTACCACTTGAGCCATTCTAGTTCCCTTGACCCTTTGCTTTTGATTGAGTTTTAGATTCTTAAAATTACTTCAACTCAGTTCGTACAATTTTTTTTAAAGCCCATACTGCTCTTCTTGTGAGGAAGAATATTAGTAGTTTGGCCTAATCTGGTCATATACAGATCTATGT
Organism: Dipodomys merriami; assembly: GCF_024711535.1. Lineage (NCBI taxonomy): Eukaryota > Metazoa > Chordata > Mammalia > Rodentia > Heteromyidae > Dipodomys > Dipodomys merriami. The sequence continues at coordinate 4,665,340 of NW_027202826.1, forward strand.
TGGGCAGCAGGGGAACTGCCTCTTGCTTCAGTTCCTTTCCTTCCATGGAAGGAAGACTGATAAGATGGAGGACTGGGTAACAGGAGGTGAAACGAACAGGAGGTCTGGAGGCCACTGAGGCTCCCGTCATCGGCTGGCTCTTCTGACAAAGACCCCAAAGCCGGTCAAGCCAGAGCTGGACTGCTGCCTGACACAGGCCTGGAGCACGCCACGCTTTCACCTGTCCTCGCTGCTTTGCGTTCTGCAGAGTCTACAGAGGAAGGCTAGGGGTGGATGAGGACTGATTTGGGCAGGAATAAGACTTGGCTCAGATGTTCCCTAAGATCACCAACATTTTACCCCACTGTTTTACCAAGTCTCTGTTTTCTTTGACTCTTGCATTTAAGTTCTTATCTTTCAGAATTTCCTTAACATGATGATATTCACCGTTCGATGTGGCAAATGACCCTAGATTCATGTCACATCTCCCTGGCTCTTAAAACAATGCCTTGAACATGGTGAATAGCTAGGAATATTTTTAAACAGCTTACAATGTCAAGTGCGTTTAGTAATTTAAATATACACATAATCGTGTTGTAAGAAAATCATGACTTCTTTTCTTCCCTCATTGGCTAAAGAAGACAACCACAAATGATTGTATATTTTGTTTAATACTTGCATTGTTTCTAAAGCGCGATTATAGCAATCTTTAAATTGACTTTTCTTTACAAATATTTGTCAAGTTTTGTTTCAGAAACATTTTTCCTACTCTCTTGCACATGCGCCCAGACATACTACAAAAAAATTCATTCGTAACACAGGAAGGGCAAACATGACTCATGTAAACATCTTCCATAGTTTCCCATAATTTAAAAAAAGCATAGAATTCTTAGATATTGAATAAGGCTCATAGATTTAGTTCAGATTTCACAAAAGACCCGAAGTGCTTGGTAACTTGAAGGGGTTAACTTCTGGTTGAGATCAATGCTGACTGTGTACCCCTGCGTCCCACTCCACGGACACACCTCACAACCCAATAAATGCATTTCAGGATCAGAGGAGAACAGAGAAAACCCAAGAGGAGAAACATTTGAGATAGGGAGCCAGGATCATGGCCGTAACTTTCTCATAGGATCAGCAAGCATACTGTAGTCCCTGTAGTTTTCCCATCCAGGAATCAGGATGAATTAGAGTAACCCAAAATGTAACCAACATAGGTAGGGTTGGGTACAGTGGCAGATGTGTTCATATTGCTAGCATACACAGTGAAAATTTGTCATTTGATGTTTTATTATGTCCAGGACTAAAGAGGGAAAATCCCCACTCAGTCAAATTCATGATAGAGGAGGTTATTATTAATTTGTTCCTCTCTCTTTTTTTTTTCCCCCTGTAGCTCAAGGTTAGGCATTGGGAGGTATGTCTTAGGAGGTGGTGACGGGTCTTGATGTTAAAATGACCTCTAAGGGCTGCATGCAAGATCACAGATAGGAACCCGGGGTTCTGCAATCCAGGACATGTCTCTCTCTCTGGCTAGAAGTTGGGTCTGAGGTTCGTAGTCTTCCAGAGCTGAGACAGGAAATGGACTGTGCTGAGAATGGGGTCTCTGCCCGGGGGGAGGGGGAGCTGCCCCCCTCTCCAGGAGACAGAGATGGCTGGAGAATCTGACACCCCGCCCGGTCTGTGCCCTGCAGCAGCGCCCTGAACTTGGGCCCTGACAGTGAGGGAGTGCGGGGATGGTGGCTGGGGAACGGAGGTCACGGCCAAGTCTGGCTTCGGATTCTGTTGCCCTGCAAAGAAATTGTGCTCCGGATAACTGCACCGTGTCTCTAATGCCTCGGATTCGCTCTCGGGCCCCGGGCCCTCGGGAATCCCTAAAAGGTAAACACACTTCCGTTAGCACCGAACTTACCACCCGCAAGCAAGCGGCTGAGGCACTGGGAGCCTACGGGGCCCCTTGACACACACAGCGCCCAGAGGAATCTGTAGGCTTTGAGTTTAAAAATCAAAATTGATCTGCATTATATCTCAGTAGACTCAGAATTCTCACCAAAAAAAAATTTTTTTGTCATGTGTTTAAATAGCACTGGAATAAGTCAACTTCATTTAAATATAGTCATTCAACCATGAAAATATTTCATACAAACATCTATTTACATACAAACACATTAAAATTTGTGAAAAGGGTTTCTACCCCCTGTGGTTGTATGGCTTGAAATAGTTTCATTGCTTTGAATATAGACGCACACATTTGGCAAAAGAAAACTTGTAAAATTTAGTATTTTAAAAACAAGAACAAAAACAAAACAAAACCCCTGGTATGGAGGTTCCAAATTCCTGAAGGGAAAAAGTCAAGGAAAAAAAAAACCCAAATCCCCCAAACCCCCAAACAAAATCAGCCCCCAAACACAATCTATCAAGATACCTCAAGTACATGTAAATTTAATATTTTGTCAACCTCTGATCTGTGGCAAAGAAACATGACAACTACCTATTTGGCGAGGTAGTTTTGCTTGTTTTTCTAAAAGACAAGATGTCTGGGTTCTATATCACTATGAAGACAGAATTGGAGGCAGCTCCTTGAAAACAGAAAACAGAAAACCTATCTACCTTCTCAGAAGAATGCGTTTTTCGGTGAGTGATTGAAGTTTTTTATGCCTAGTGAATGAAAGGTACTAAAAGTGCCACACGTTGACTGTCCACAAAACCCTTGAACCTGCTGTTTGGGCATGTTTGTGTTTTGACTTGCTGGGGTGAAAGCCAGGCCAGGTACCACACTGGCACCAGCCTGACGCACGTTTACTATATCACTTAAATATTGCAGATGACATTTGGCTGTGCTGGCTTTTTTGGGGAGAAGGGGGAGGACTGTTGGTGAGAAGGAAATAGTTTTTCAAGTGTAATGAACCCCAGAGTGCAAAGAGGGTGAACTCTAGTCCCACATGGGTACAAAAAGGTCTTGAAAAACAACTTTCCTTCTCGGATGCTCAGAGAGATCCAGGGGGAGGCAGGATCACCTAAAAACGGGGTCTGCAAACCTCTCCAGTCCTTCTTGTGTGCGGTCTGTGGATGTCCTCATTGCTGGCTGGAAGCACCATCTTTCCAGTGACTTCTGGGAGTCTGAACCAGTGCCTGCTGGGACCTGCTCCTAACTAATACAGGATAGTATCTTGTCACAGGAAAGATGCGACGGGAAGGTCTGCTCACACGGGAAGGGACGCAGGCGGCTCTGAGGGAGCCCCACGAAAGACATGCACAAGCAGGCGCCCGCTGCTCTGGGGAGTGCGAGGTGCCTCTATTCCCTGGATGCCTGGGCTCGGCCATGTTTTTTGTTGTGATGACAATGCCATTGCAGTGACCAGATGCAGCTGCTTCCTGCCCATTTCCTTCCACAGCCTCTGTGTGTGTGTGTGTGTGTGTGTGTGTGTGTGTGTATATAGATAGATAGATAGATAGAGAGAGAGAGAGAGAGAGAGAGAGAGAGAGAGAGAGAGAGAGAGAGAGAGAGAGAGAGGTGGAATAATTCATCAAGGGCTTTTCTGCTTTAGGTCAAAACACTCTTCCACAGCAGGAAATTCCTACCCTATTTCTCTATCTAGAACTGAACTTCCAGCCTCTCTCTCTCTTGTGATGAAGCTGTGGGGAGGGGGGTTGGGGGGGAACAGCAGTTAGTGATGTATGTGAATATGTGTATGTCTATATGTGAGAGAGAAACAGAGCAGGAAGGAAGTAGGAAAGACAGTGGACAGATGTGTGTGGGAAAGCAGGAGGGCAGAGGCAGACAGACAGACAAGAGCATAGGAGTCAGTGCCGAGGGACAGGGGCCCAGGGGAGGGTCTGAAAGACATGCAGAGAGCCGGAGAGAGGCCGGCACGGCAGGAGAGGAGCTCAGAGCCCAGACAATGGAGTGCTGGGCTGGGCTGGTTCCCCGCAGACCCCCAGGCCCCGGCTCTCCTCTGAGTGCAGAAGAGGAAAGGGATTGCTGGAAGACGCAGGGAGTGTGCAGAGTGTCCCGGGGAAGCCAGGGGGAGCTTGGCTGGGTGGGTGGTTCCCAAGGGATCTGAGGGTCGCTGGGTTCAAACCAGCATGCCGTCCTATGGCGTCACGGGAGTGCTAGCATTCATGGTCACCAGCGTGCCATCACTCAGTGTCTACTCACTGGCCAAATCTCCACTTGCAATTCATCCACCCCTTTTATGGAAACATTCAACTTGGCTCCAATGGGAGAGCGCAGTAGCTCTTTAGGACAGAAACCGGGCCCTGCTGGAGTCATGGGCAGCCAGTGTGGTCCAGGAAAGCCGGCCAGCCGCAGCCTGTGGTTGGAGGGACTGGCAGCTGCTCCCGCCTTCCTGCCTCACTCCCTGCCCGGCTGATGAGGTCCGACGAGAGCCAGCTTTCTCCTGGAGACAGCCACCCACTTCTGCCACGTTTCCACGAACCCTCATGTGTCAAACACCCATGAGAACACACTGCAACACATTTCAGTGGACTATCATATGTGAACACACACAAGGCTCCGGCTCATCCGACAGAGGGTCTCTTTCCAAAGAACAGAAGTAACCCTGTCTTCCTAACTCTTGATGTGAAACCTCTACTCAGTTCCTTTCGTGGGACATCTTTCTGGAAATCCTGACCAGCTGCTCTCCCAGGAAGAGCTTAAGCTTCCAAACAGATCCAAGTGCTTCTCTTAGAAACCACCACAGCTGCAGTGCCAAGGGGCCTGGGAGAGACGGGAGGTCGGCGGTACTGGGCTTGTCCTGAGGGCTGCGTCCTCCATCCGAGGACTGCCTGACTGGTCACTGTGAGCAGCTGGCCAGGGAGGGGGCAAGGAGGACGGAGCACTTTCATGAGTGCCTCGCTACAAACCCAGCGTGACCCAGCCGACAGCCAACTTCCTGCTGTCCAAGGCCTTACATTTCCTCTACACCTGCAGCATCCCTCAGCTGGCTTGCTAACACCTCGAAACTTGCAAAGACTCAGCTCTCAAGACTGAACTACTCAGGTGAAGCAGAGCAGTGGCTCACAGGGCCACACCCTCCCGCCCCCCTTCAGCCCCCCTCCTGCCCCTCCTCCAAGCAGCAGGAGCAGACAGTGCATGGGCATGTGCTGAGCGTACTTAGGAAAGCCCCAACTCTCAGAATTCATTCGGAGCCTTTCCAGTAAGTCACAGATCTAATGTGCTAGCCTAAAACACAAGGGCTTTCCTCCTGCTTTCTGAAGTTGGGATCTCACCGAGCTTGCGAAATGGCCAAAATGCTACGGATGCTGTTGCTTTGAAACTGCACAGGTGTGAACTCAGCTAAGGATGCTTCGAAGCAATAAGAGCTTTGAAATGACCATGATGAACAGTTTTTAGCATTAAGGTTTGCTTTGTAACTGACAGTCAGTATGTCTACCTTCATTGTACTGATTTCAAAGAAATTCTTGAATTCTAATGCAGAATTCAAGGTTTGCTATTTGACTTTTTAATTCAATGACATGTCACAAGCCAGACTGCGCTAGGTTTATGTACATGTAATGTGTACCCAAGGAGAAAGAAACTTACTAGCATTATCAAAGATACTGGAAAAGTGCCACAATTGCTGCCTAGAAATACTAATTGTCCTTTCTTCCTTCTTAAAATATACATATATATATATATGTATATGTGTGTGTGTGTGTATATATATATATATATATGTATATATATAAAACTCTTCCATAACTTAATGCAAACAAAGTAAATTCATTTCTTCTCACATCTGAAAGCAAAGATATCTTTGTTTACATGCGAGAATAATAATTCTATAATAATACCCTGGCCCTAAGAGCCAGTACTTGATATTAGGACATAAGACTGAAATGATGGTATAGAAACAAAATCAGAGATGCAAGCCCACTCAGGAGTTTTCTCATTTCAGGTTATCTAGGCTAGGGAGTGGGTCCCAGCAGAAAGTGGCTTCTTTCTGCCTACTAGAGGGGGAAAAAAATCCCCCAAACCAAAGCCATTCTAGTATAAAATACAGATCAAAGGTTAAAAGCAAACTACCATGTTTAGAGAGTGAAGATCTAATAGTTTTCTCTACCCTCCACAGGGCACATGTGCAAATGTGTCACACATTTTACACTGGCCATAGGGGAAAAAAAAAAAAAAAGCATGGAAAAACCAACAACAACAGTACCGAACACATACCCCTTTCTTCCTTTAGTCTGATTATTTGGCATCTCCAAAGGTGGTCCAGATTTAGACCTGAACCGCTCAAGAGCATCATGCTGTCTTACGTCAAGTGCTCCCAATACCTCTCAGCGGGACACCATGGTGAAGCTACCTAATGTTAAGTCGGGTATGAGTAATACAGTCAAACCTAGTTAGTATGCGCGTGAGGAAGTGGTGCTAACTCAGGAGGAGGGGCTGAAGTCACAGCGAGAGCCATCCCCGGTCGTCCTGTTGCGGATGAAAGGAGTGCATAGATCCAAGTCTCTTCCAGGCGTCTGGCCCCAAGGCCCGGCCGCTCACTTCTGCTGGGTGGCCTGGAAGGCCTTCAGCCCCACCTGGTACCACTCAGGGGCTTCGGGCCCGCTCTTCCCCGGGGGGCTGTGCTCGTAGCCGTAGGCCACGGTGAGCTCCTCCTCCGCCTCTACCGCTCGCAGGGTGCGGATACATTTGATGGGCCCAAACCGCGGGTGGACAAACCTGGGTGTCAAGACGCACGAGGTCACGGGCCAGCAGCCCTGGCCTCAGCCGGGAGCACCCTGCACACAGCACCTCAGCCCCGCCCAGCTGCGTGTTAGAATTTAGATTTAACAACACCCGGCCAGGCACTGGCATGCTCACGGTCTAGATGCACCGCTCTGCCTTCCTTTCCCAGCATATCTGACATTCTGTCTCTCTCCTTTTCCTCCCTCCCTCCCTTTCTTTCTGGGCTGGTACTGGGGCCTGCGTGCCAAGGCTAGTGCTCTACTGCTTGAGCCACAGCTCCACTTCCAGCTTTTTGGTGCTTAATTGGAGACAAGAGTTCTCACAGACTTGCTTGGCTGGGCTGGCTTCAAACCTCAATCCTCCCATCTCAGCCTCCTGAGTAGCTAGGATGACAGGCGTCAGCCACCAGTGCCTGGCCATTCTACTCTTTCTGGATTGGAGCTTTCAGCCCACGGTGGAGGCCTATGGCCCGGCTTCTTGGCACATCCTGGGGGAGCAGCCATCTCTGAGACCTAGGAACACCTTTCCAGGCCCTTCCTAACCCCGAGCCCCGAGGCATCAACCGGCTCTGCTGCTGCCGAGCGTCACTTACGTGTCGTAGATGCAGTTTGGAGTGAAGGAGTGGTTTGCCTTGTGGCCCAGGGAGGCACAGTACCTGGTCACGTGGTTGTAGGGCTCAGGCACGTCGATGACCGTCTCCTCGTCCAGAGAGAGGGTGTTGCCGTTGAGAGCCCAGTCCCTGCTGTCCACCTGTGGACACAAGGCACGTGTGGGGGGCCGCCCGCTCCCAGAGGGGCAGAGGTCCACCGAGGCAACTCATTCATCCGTCGCTTCACGGCACCAGCCCGCCAGCCCTCCGCACACGGATGGAGTAACACACCGCACAGCTACTACCCAGAAAAGGGAGGCTCCTATTCCTTATAAGGACACACAAAAATGCAAGCAAAGAGCTCCGTCTAAAAGGAGACGCAGAAGAGGTGAAAGGAGAGAACAGAAATGGAGGCAGGAATGCGCAGGGGGCCGTGTATGCCAGGAAAAGGTCTGTTCCGGCCCCAGGGCTTCCACCGTGAGCAGCCGCCAGCCACCAAGACTGTGGACATTCCCACCCATGACCAGACCCATCATCCACAACCCTCCAACACACCTGCTGAGGCCTCTCAGCTGGGCACCAGTGTTTTACACCTGTTACCCGAGCTAAAGAGTCTGAGATCTGAAGATCAAGGTTCAAAACCATCCCAGGCAGAAAAGTCCATAAGACTTATCTCTAATTAACCAGCAAAAAGCTGGAATTGTCAGCTCAAGTGATAAGAGTGTCAAGCCTGAGAGGAAACTTGTTCAAAATACTCACCTCTTGGTGTGTAATTCGGACTCCATTATAAAAAGACATAACAGTGTTAGGACCCACGGGTATCTTGGAAAACAATCCTTCTCCTGCACTGGAAATGAGGGACTCAGCCACATACACCCTGAGAAGAAGAAGAAGGGGGAAAAAAAACAAATCATGATCGCTTTGAATCCAAAACTAGGACCAGTTCCTCATTATCCAATAAAGGAAGGAAGGAAAGAAGAAATCAATAAACCACAATACAGAAGCACTGAGAGCAGAAGAAATGGAATATGAAATTAATTCATAAAGCTACTCAGTAGAGGAGATATATTTTTGTTTCTCTTGCAGGTTGTTTCAACTCAGAGTTAATTAACCAAGTTCGTCAACGCCAGGCAGTAGGAAAGACCTGTTTTAAATACCAAGATGAATATGTTATATGAATGAGTGACAGCTAAGAGGATAGAGCCAATAAAAGGACTCCAAGCAGAGGGTGGCTAACTAGTAAGACCTGGGGTCAAAACTGGCTTCTGCTCATTTTTGTAAATAAAGTTTTATTGGCACATGGCTATGACCATTTGGTTCACACTGGGTCTTCCTGCTGCAGCACTAACTACAAAGGCAGAGAGCGGAGTAGCTGCATTAGAGACCACAGGGCCTGCAGAGCCTGAAGTATTACCCGGTAGCTCGTCACACACAGGCTTGCCAAGCACTGGTTTGCAAGAAGAGAAAACCCGTCGTGGCTGTGGAGTCGCATTTAGTAACAGCACCCACATTCCACCCCCCGCTCTCAGCTCTGAGACGGCCAGGCTGGAATGACCGTGTTTAGTGGAATGTATGTTTCCTTCCTGGACCGCAAACCTCAACGACTGGTTCCAGTTCTGTTCCTGCTCTGCAATAGGATTGCACATCCCGACCCCGTGGTGAGCCCTGAGCTGCCGCAGCCCAGCGTCTGCCCCGGCATGCTTGGCTTATGCTCTGCCTTGTCAGAACAGCGACCGGAGGCTGCCTGCATGCTGATCTCAGGTGTTCGGGAACATGACAAGTTCCCATCCACCGCCTGCGGCTTCCACCCACTCCGGGAGACTCTGAGGCTTGGAATAAACACACAGGAGACAGAGCTGAACCCAACTTGAGGCCTGGGGTCCAGCCCCGTCCAGCTGGGCCTCACGGATCCCTGGCAAAGGTCTGGCTGAACCTACTGAGCTCCAGAAACAGCTGACAGGAGGCAGGACCGTCACCATAAAAACAGACAAGAGTGGCACCTACGCTTTCAGCGCTGTTATGTTTTGGGGTGAATGCAGAGCCCCAACCCTCCCCACTTTGTAGTAGGGCCACAGCCTCCGGCTGTCTGTTTTCCTGCCCGTGACACTGTGCGCAGCCCTGCGTGAGCAGGCAAAGAGAAAAGCAACCTGAGGTGGGGTCTTTACTTAGAAGCAGACGGGTCTGAGGGAGAGGATCTGGGGGTCTTAGGGAAAGCCCCTTCATGCATGCAGGGCTAGAGAACAAGCGTCTAGAAAGCGTCTCCTACATAAGGCAAGAAGCGGAAATAGAACTCGACCTTCTGAGTGCGCTTCTAGAGCCAGGCCTCGTCTGTGTGAAGTGGAATGCTTTCTTACTTCTCATTGTTTGTATCTAAAGTCCTGTTTCCTCAGAATGGATAGAGTCCAAGCCCTGTGAATTGGGCTTAGGAGAAAAGGAGGTGTTCCTGGGGTGCAGGGCACACTTCAGGAGGGTGTGGTGCCCCCCAGAGGGCCGCGCGGCTGTCAGCACCAACAGAGGCATCAGAACCCTAGGGAATAGCCCCGGGGGGGGTCACAGCTGCCTGACCCGGTGCCTCTCACCTCAAGCATTTTATTTATTTATTTACTTTGGTGCAGGTACCAGGGCTTGAACCAAGAGCCTGGGTGCTGTCCCTAAGCTTTTTGTGTCAAGGCTAGTGCTCTACCATTTGAGCCACAACTCCACTTCTGGCTTTTGTGGTTAATTAGAGATGAGTCTCTCAGACCTTTCTTCCTTCCTCGGCTGGTTTCGGGCCTCGATCCTCAAGATCTCAGCCTCCTGAATACACTAGGATTGCAGGTGTGAGCTACCAGCACCTGGCTTTCCCTAGTCTAGAGCTCTCACCGCATGACGAACTCATGAGAGGATCTGGGCTTTACAAGGGGCCACCACCCCTGCCCTCCCCTGCCACGAGCACCCCATCCAAACGGGAGGGAGCAAAGCGCCCAGCCTCACCATACCCAAGTAGTTATCTGGAGGATTTGCAAGGGAAAAGGACGCTTCCCAGGAAGGGCCGGCGCTGAGCGGGAAGCCACGGGCGCTGAGCTCCCACCATGGGGCTTCTAACCTCAGGACACCCGCAAGCAAGGCGGGAAGGAAAGCCTTACCTCTCCGATTCGTAAGGGTCTGGAAGAAGAGCATTGGTGGAGATGCAGGATGAAGTCGACTTATCAAAGTGGTACACAGAACCTAAAAACAAACTGAATGTCAGTGAGCGGGACCCTTCTCTGCCCCCAGGACAGGAAGAGCTAATCAACTACCGATGTTGTTCCCCTCATCCCAGGGAGGACAGCGAGTTGGGGAAGAGGTGCTCATCATCAGTGTCCCCCTCCACTGTCATTTTCAAAACAACCCACAACCACCAGATACATCTCTTAAAATCCCTATCTGCTTTTTTCTTTTTGGAATGGAAACTGACCTTTATTGAGTGCTCACAGGTGCACACGGCTGGCCTTGTACAAGGAGCTTCCACCACAGTATCCACCCACTCCTCACACCAGCCCTGTGAGGTAGGTATTAACCCCATGTTTGTCAGATGAGGAGAGGAGCCTCAAAAGAATTAGGCAGTTTGTCCAAGGGCAGAGGACTAGGAAAACACCAAGCCAGGACGGAGCAGCTAAGTCTCAGACTCACTCCTGCCTGCTCCTAAACCTCCTACCCCTGCACATCCCACCTTAGGGGGAGGTGATCAGTTCCTGTTTGCTTTGAAATCTTCATGCAAGCAACTTAAACACTGCTTGAAATGGTCTGTGTTTTTGGTTGGTCATGGGGCTTGAACTCTGGTCCTGGCGCTGTTCCTCAGCTCTTCAGATCAAGGCAAGTGCTCTACCACTTGAGCCACAGCGCCACTTCTGGTTTTCTGAGTAGTTTATTGGAGATAAGAGTCTCACAGACTTTCCTGCTCAGGCTGGCTTTGAACCTCGATCCTCAGATCTCAGCCTCCTGAGTAGCTATGATGACAGGTGTGAGCCACCGGTGCCCAGCCTGAAATGTTTTTTAAATCATGAAAATGGTTTGCTATGGCATGTTCAAATTTCTTTGGTCAGACCAAATTGGAAAATAGTTCTGTTTCTTTGTGATTTTCTTCATACCAGATCATCTGCAAAATCTAACACCAGAGCCCTGGCAGCTGGCTTCAACCTCGCCAGAATCAAGGAGGACAGCACTCTAATAAAGCCTAGCAAAGTCATTTCACTTCTGAGACGGTAGTTCAGAACCTAACCAGAAATGTATTCCAGAAACTAAGGCCTGCGGCTCTCCTGGGATTGCCTTTAGCCCCCCCAAACCCTCCTCTAGTATAATGAAGACACGGGGTGTCCCGAGAGCCCATCAGGAGAGAAACAGGATCGGGAACTGAAGAGCTTACTCCTGCAAAGTCAATTATTATCACTAATAATCCCATTATGCAATTCTTTAGTGGTTACCCATAGTTACCAGACCTGCCTGCCTTCCTTCCTTCCTTCCTTTCTTCCTTCCTTCCATCCTTTTTTTGGTACAACCCAAACCAAAAATAATACTTCAAACTATAAATTAGAAAACAATCCAAACCAATCCATGTCTAGAAACCTGACCTTTTAGTACATATATATTTTTTTTCATGCTGGTCATGGGTCTTGAACTCAGGACCTAGGTGCTGTCCCTGAGCTTTTTTGCTCAAGGCTGATGTTTTTCCACTTGAGCCACAGCTCCACATCCAGCTTTTTGGTGGTTAATTCAAGATAAGAGTCCCACAGACTTTCCTGCCTGGGATGGCTTTGAACCTTGGTCCTCAGATCTCAGGCTCCTGAGTAGCTAGGATTGTAGGTGTGGGCCACTGATACCCAGCCCATTTAAATATTTTGAAGAGGGGATTTAAGTCAGGGAATTGCTCATACAGGAGACAGAAGAGTAAGGAACCATGAGGAACCCAGAAATGGGCAGAAGTTGAGGCTGTGTGGGGTAGCAGGCGCTGTCTGGGATTCTGCTGGGAGTCAGGCAGGAGGTGGCAGCCAGGCCGCTGGCAAGATGTGCTGACCCGAGGCCCCCCCCCCCACGCAGGGACGTTCACCTGCTTTGGCCAAAGTCAGACAGACGTCTGGGGAGAGGCAGAGGCTCCCACAGCAGGAGCAGGCGGAGGAAGGGTTTAGAGCAGATCCGGGAGCACAGCAGCAACGGGCCAGGAGACGACCAACAACAGGGAATTAGTTCAAAAGAGAAAACGACACTCACTTGTTTCTTAAACCCAACTCTCCCGTTCTCACGGTGCCAACCCTCATACCTCGTGTCTCCTGGGCCAGCACTCGACCGCTGAGCTACATCCCTGGTCCTGACCCCCAGGGCTGTGTGGAATTCTCCGAACACCTATCTCCTCCCTTACACTGAAAGTTTCATCATCAGTGTCCTATGAGTGCCAACTCCAGGTGACAACGCCGCACCAGACGGCCGGCAGAGACCCAGGGGAGACACCGCTCCTCACGCAACGTCTTTCGCTACGCGGTGCTTCTGCCAAGACGAGGAAACCAGCACGGCCATGTCACTGAGCGAAACCGTAGCCAGCTTCTCCGTGGCCTGCCTCAGGACCCGATCTAGAATCCCACCCTGCATTTGGCCCTCTTCAATTTTTAACTTACTATATATAAAAAAAAAAAAAAGACATTTAAGGCTATCCAAGTTGGAGCTACACGTAAATGAATGATTTCGCATTTTTGGAGAACTTTGCTTTGAAAAATCTTCTCCCTATTCGAGTTAGACGAGTGTAATTTAGGTTTGCTAAGGCCTAGATTTATTAACTTCTCTTCATAACCCACCCTGGGCCAGAAATCCACGCATCCAGGCTTTGCCAGAAATTGGACTAATCTGGAGAGCTTTCTTAGGCGGTGGCACTCCACGCACGCAATCCTGGTTTTTCTACTGTGCATTTTCCTGGCTTTCTTCAGCCAGGTGACTTTTACACCCAGAAGACAACGTCTCCAGGCGGCATGTTGTGCGTGGCCGCTGTGTTCACTGACCGCTCCCGTCACAGAGCATGCGCAACCCCTGCTGCGGTCGGTGCACCTCTGGAGAGTTCCCTTGCTTTGTGTTCTGGTGTCAGCGTTCTGGAGAGGCAGCCATTTAAAATGCATCGAGTTACCAACACCAACCGCGTCCTGGCTCCTCCCTGCGTGGTAATTTCCCATCTACGTCCTTGTGACGGGACTCTGCAGACTCTCCCTCGGACACACCATGGCTCTGTCTCACGTGGAGCTCAGCCACATGATCTGCTCTAAAGAGCGAATGGTAATTCTACTGTGAGGCTTTATGAGGCACCACAGGAGCTGGGAGCCGGTGGCTCACGCCTGTCATCCTAGCTACTCAGGAGGCTGAGATCTGAGGATCACGGTTCAAAGCCAGCCCAGGCAGGAAAGTCCGTGAGACTCTTATCTCCAATAAACCACCAGAAAACCAGAAGTGGCGCTGTGGCTCAAGCAGTAGAGCACTCGCTTTGAGCTGAAGAGCTGAGGGACGGTGCTCAGGCCCAGAGTTCAAACCCCATGACAGAAAGGAAGGAAGGAAGGAAGGGAGGGAGGGAAGGAGGGAAAGACATCACAGGAATCTGCTTATGCAGACACATCAGATGCACCCTGAAAAATTCTTGCCCCAAATCACCCCTGGGCCTTCAGCCTAGGCCCTGTCACTAAGGTTAACACTCACAGCAGATGGAAACTGACCGAAGCCTCAGGCCGGGCCCTGGGGGCCAGCTGGTCAGCTGTGTGGCCAGGCGCAACACACTAAGCAGGTGTACACCATGGGAGCCTCTCCCTGGCCGGGCGGCGGCGGCAGCGGCGGCGGCGGCGGCTCCAGCTTACCTCCAGGCGTCAGTTCGAAGTGCGGCCTCCCCTCTTCCGTGGACAGGAGGGTGGCCAGCTGTCCTTCGATCATCTCTCCGTCGATGAACTTGCCGTAGAGCGCCGTCCTCTCGTCGGGGTACACGTAGGCTATCTTCTCCCCCGTCATCTCCCCGTCCTCGTTGACCTCTCCCACGAGGCTGCCTCCGTCCTGCCGGGAGAACCCCAAATATTCTGCACCCGGAAAATATTCTACACGTTCATCTCTAGTGCAAGAGCCTCTCCCTCCTACCTGCGCGCTACAGTGTGACAATAACAGCGCTCTGTGAAGTTAACATAGGCTGTCTTCCAGGGCCTTACTTCCAAAACGAATTATGATTTTTTTTTTTTTTTATTATAAACTTCGCCTCCTCGCAGTCTGAGGAGAGCCACGGGAGGGGATCACTGCATTTACCTTTCCTGATTCCCAGGCCATAAAGCCTTCTGCTCTCTCGCTCCCCCTGGTGGAGAGTGGAGCATTCGGGACTTAGACGAGAGACAGGCTGCTACCCGCTGACGCCTTTACTCAGGCTGGTGAGCGTTCACAAGATCAGGGTTGCTCCAGTTACTCTGCCTTATTTTTTGCTCACCCTCTCCTGAGTCCTGAGGACCAGCAGCACCCACAGACTGCTGCCCCAGCTCCCCTCTCTGCAGGGAGCTGGTCCCTGTGGCTTCCTACCGGGCCCTGCAGTAACACAACAAGCCCCTCCATTGGGACCCCCCCCCCATGTCTCCTCCTTATGGCTCTTGGCTGCCCACGGAGACCATACTCAATGCAAGGATGAGAATCAATTTAGATGGCAAGATCAACAAACAGTGGTGCAGTACAGTTTGGGAGCGGCTGGATACAATCTTTCCTATGAGAACTAAATAATAAAATTATTAATAACCGTTGCCACGTCTCCATCTCATTTTCTAGGCTGAAGGAATTAAAGGCCATGTCTTCCTGCTGCTGTTTTTTTTTCTTTCCTTTCACAGTACATCTGACTTGTCTCAATCATGATAAAATCATATTGTTTTCTTTTTTTCAAAATGAGTGTAAATAATAGCAGCCATGAGACCGACAGTGTAAATCAGTAGTAAATGATGAGGGGGGCGCGCCCTGCACATCCTGCTTCAGCGACGGGCTCTCAGGCTGCACAGTTTCCCAGGCTGTAGCACAGAGAACACATTTTGCTATCATTATTATTAATTAATTATCTATATCTATAGCTATATCTTTATGTTGGCCATGGGGCTTGAACTCAGGGCCTGGGCACCGTCCTTCAGCTCTTCAGCTCAAGGGGAGCACTCTACCACCTGATCCACAGCACCACTTCTGGTTTTCTGAGTGGTTAATTGGAGAGAAGAGCCTCACGGACTTTCCTGCCCGGCCTGGCTGTGAACCGTGACCCTCAGAGCTCAGCCTCCTGAGCAGCAAGGATGCCGGCTCAGGCACTGCTCCTCTGCACAGCGCGCTTACCGGGAAGAAGATCCAGCACACGCCGTGGCGCACGTTATCCTTGTACTGCCCTTTGAAGATGAGCCTGCCGTCGGGGTCACACTCCTGCGCCGGGCCGTTCAGCTCCCCGTCCACGTAGGAGCCCTGCAGCACACCCCCGTCCTCGTAGGTATAGATGCCCTGGCCCTGCAGGGCGTCGTCCACGTAGAAGCCCTCCAGGGTGCTGTGAGAGGCAGAGGGAGAGGGAGCGCGTCAGAAGAGACTCAACACAGCCACGTCTGGGCTAAACCCATCACACACAGCACGCAGCGATCCTAAGGCTTCCGCTGCTTATTCGAAATTCCATCTGAACTGGTGTCTTGGATTTTTATTTGTGGATCCCGGCAAGCCTACCTTCTTTTTCTTTTTCTTTTATTTTAAAAATACGGGCTGGGAAGGCGGCTTTGTGGTAGAGCGCTTGCCTAGCATGCATGAAGCTCTGGGTTCGATTCCTCAGTACCATATACACAGAAAAAGCCAGAAGTGGAGCTGTGGCTCAAGTGGTACAGTGCTCACCTTGAGCAAAACCTCAGGGACAGTGCCCAGGTCCTGAGGTCAAACCCCAGGACTGGCCAAACAAAATTTGAAAGTAGTATTGGATGCTAAACTTGGGAGACAAGTGCTCTGCCAGTGGAGCTATGCCCCCAGGTGAGGTTTAAATGGGAGCTCATGCTTTCTCCTCCTCATCACCACCACCATCATCACCATGACCACCATCACCATTACCACCATCATCACTATTACTACCATCACCATTACCACCATCATCACCATTACCACCATCACCATTACCACCATCATCACCATGACCACCATCACCATTACCACCACCATCACCATGACCACCACCATCACCACCATCACCATCACCACCACCACCATTACCACCACCATCACCATTACCACCACCATCACCACCATTACCACCACCATCACCATTACCACCACCATCACCACCATTACCACCACCATCACCATCACCACCATCACCATTACCATCACCACCATCACCACCACTACCATCACCACCACCATCACTATCACCATCATCACCATCACCACCACCATCACTATCACCATCATCACCATCACCACCACCATCACTACCACCATCACCACCACCATCACCACCATCACCACCATCACCACCATTACCACCATCACCACACCCACCACCATCAACATCACCACCATTACCACCATCACCATCACCACCACCATCACCATCACCATTACCACCATCACCATCACCACCACCATCACCATTACCACCACCATCACCACCACCATTACCACCATCACCACCACCATCACCATTACCATCACCATCACCACCATCACCACCACCACCATCACTACCACCATCACTATCACCATCATCACCATCACTACCATCACCATCATCACCACCATCACCATTACCATTACCACCATCACCATCACCACCATTACCACCATCACCATCACCACCATTACCACCATCACCATCACCACCACCATCACTATCACCATTATCACCATCACCATCATCACCACCACCATCACCACCATCACCATCATCATCATCAGCACCATCACCATCACCACCACCATCACTACCACCATCATCACCATCACCACCACCATCACCATTACTACCACCATCACCACCATCACCACCACCATCACCACCATCATCACCACCATCACCACCATCATCACCACCACCCACCATCACCACCACCACCATCATCCACCACCATCACCATAATCACCATCACTATCGTGATCACACCATTGTGATCACCATCATCAAATCCATTGTTTTCCTAAAGTCCTTTTCAATATTCTTTAGCAGCTTAAGAAATTACAAAAATGGTCTTTCAGTGGTTGATTTTTCTGGCCTCAGCATCTAAATCAAACAACTGGAAAATGTAGAGGAAATTTAAACTTTTTTTTTTTTTTTTGGTCAGTTGGGCTTGAACTCTGGGCCTGGGCGCTGTCCCAGCTCTTCAGCTTAAGGCAAGCGCTCTGCCATTTGAGCCACAGTGCCACTTCTGGTTTTCTGGTGGCTTACTGTCTTTGAACCGCAATCCTCAGATCTCAGACTCCTGAGTAGCTAGGATGACAGGCGTGAGCCACTGGCGCCCGGCTAAACATCAATTTTAATTAACTATTTTCCTCTGTACTACATGCACTGGCCAATTTAACCTGCTTTACTAGAACTTTTTTTTTTTTTTTTTTGCATGGGGCTTGAACTCTGGCCCTGGGTGCTGTCCCTCAGCTCTTCAGATCAAAGCTAGCGCTCTACCACTTGAGCCACAGCGCCACTTCCGGCTTTTTCTGCTTCTGTGGTGCTGAGGAATCGAACCCAGGGCCTCATGCATGTGAGGCAAGCGCTCTACCACTGAGCCACCTTCCCAGCCCCTTAATAGAGCTTTTATAGAGTTAAGTTTCCAGTAATAAATTAAACTAAGAAATCTAACTTACAAAGAAATGGAGAAATTTTACAATTGCTAAACATATCGTAAATACACTAAATATTTTACGAATGCACTGCAATTTACTCATATACTACTGCATTTTCAGTCAAAAAGTCATGTCAGTATCCACCTACACAAGAGTTACTCGGTGCTGCTTTTCTCATGGCTGAGGAATGCTTTTGTCTAGGGTATAATTGCATTTCCTTCCTTCCGAGAGGAAAGCTTGAAAAGGAATCACAATTCAACTTTAAATCCCCATCTCTAGCCTGATTCTCAGTGTTCAAACTGTTTTTGAAAATATTTTTATGACAATATATATTTTCTCTTAAAATATTACAAACTCAAGCAGCACACAGCTCAACCCATCTGTTAGAGATGCGAGCGTCAGCATATATTTCCTCTTAACTATGTAGACCCCAAGTCACAGAAAGATGCTTGCTCAAAGGAGAATAAGTGAAATTCAGTTTTGCTCTAGGATTAAACCAAACTGAAAAAACTCGAAAAAGTGAAACACCTAAGAGACATTCACACCCCACACACCGCCATCCACACACCATTCACACACCACACCCACCATCCACACACCATTCACACACCACACACCACACACCATTCACACACCACACACCGCCATCCACACACCATTCACACACCACACACCGCCATCCACACACCATTCACACACCACACCATTCACACACCATACACCACACACACCACATACCCGCCATCCACACACCACACACCACACCCACCACACACACCATCCACACACCATTCACACACCATCCACACACCAACCACACACCACACACCTGCCATCCACACACCATTCACACACCACACACCATTCACACACCACACACCACACACCGCCATCCACACACCATTCACACACCACACCCACCATCCACACACCACACCCACCATCCACACACCATTCACACACCACACACCTGCCATCCACACACCATCCACACACCATTCACACACCACACACCATTCACACACCATTCACACACCATTCACACACCATTCACATACCACACACCGCCATCCACACACCACACACCATTCACACATCATCCACACACCATCCACACACCATTCACACACCACACACCGCCATCCACACACCATTCACACACCACACACCGCCATCCACACACCATTCACACACCACACACCACACACCATTCACACACCACACACCCGCCATCCACACACCATTCACACACCACACACCCGCCATCCACACACCATTCACACACCACACCCACCATCCACACACCACACACCATTCACACACCACACACCACACACCATTCACACACACCACACACCATCCACACACCATTCACACACCACACACCCACCATCCACACACCATTCACACACCACACACCACTTACCACACACCCGCCATCCACACACCACACACCATTCACACACCACACACCACACACCATTCACACACACCACACACCATCCACACACCATTCACACACCACACACCCACCATCCACACACCATTCACACACCACACACCACTTACCACACACCCGCCATCCACACACCATTCACACACCACACCCACCATCCACACACCATTCACACACCACACACCGCCATCCACACACCACACACCCGCCATCCGCACACCACACACCCGCCATCCACACACCATTCACACACCACACACCCGCCATCCACACACCATTCACACACCATACACCACCATCCACACACCATTCACACACCACACACCATTCACACACCATTCACACACCACACACTGCCATCCACACACCATTCACACACCAAACCCATCATCCACACACCATTCACACACCACACACCATTCACACACCATTCACACACCACACACCGCCATCCACACACCATTCACACACCACACACCATTCACACACCACACACCGCCATCCACACACCACACACACCACACCCACCATCCACACACCATTCACACACCACACACCGCCATCCACATACCATTCACACACCACACCCACCATCCACACACCATTCACACACCACACACCACCATCCACACACCACACACCCGCCATCCACACACCACACACCCGCCATCCACACACCACACACCCGCCATCCACACACCATTCACACACCACACACCCGCCATCCACACACCATTCACACACCACACACCACTTACCACACACCTGCCAACTACCCACCATTCACACACCACACACCGCCATCCACACACACCGCCATCCACACACCACACGCGGCCATCCACAGACCTCCAGCACTGTGCTCCTGGACTTCCCTGACTCC
Source organism: Dipodomys merriami (assembly GCF_024711535.1). Lineage (NCBI taxonomy): Eukaryota > Metazoa > Chordata > Mammalia > Rodentia > Heteromyidae > Dipodomys > Dipodomys merriami. Next base: position 4,685,711 of record NW_027202826.1, read on the forward strand.
CACACTCCCAAAATAAGCACTGAAAACACACTGATGGGTCCGTTACAGCAGCTACACTGACTGAGACACCGTGGTGGCGTGCTGGACATGTGAATACATGTGTGTGTGCGCATGTGGTGTGCTGGACATGTGAATACATGTGTGTGCGCGCATGTGGTGTGCTGGACATGTGAATACATGTGTGTGCGCATGTGGTGTGCTGGACATGTGAATACATGTGTGTGCGTGCGCATGTGGCGTGCTGGACATGCGTGTGCGCGCATGCACGCGTGTGTTGGTTTGGTCTACAGTTGCTGACTCGTCCTGTCCCCTGCGGCGCCATCTTGGAGCTGGCCGTGCCCAGTGAACTGTCTGCCCGCCTCTTGTGTGGCGTGGGTCAGCGCACCGCCTCTCTCTGGAGGGGTCCTGCCTGCACCCCGCCCTGCCTGCATCTGGAGACGGAGGCCTCTTGAGGTCTCTCAGCCCCGCCGGCTGGAAGTCCTGCCTGCTCGGAAGTCTGCGGCACACACCAAAGCAGGGTGTGACGGCTCAGGGTCAGTGGTGCCGGCCAGCTCCTGTGGGACATGGCCCGCCGAGCCTCTTCTAGAACTCTCCAGAGGCATCGCATCAGTGCTGTGGCTGCTCAGGCAAGGAAGCAAACCCGAGGAGGGGTTCCCAGGACCCCGGGGACTGCTGGCTGGCAGGGGCACAGGCGGGACCCTGGGGGCCGGGCCTGGTGCCCCCAGTGTGAGGAATGGCAGGCGTGGGGACTGACCTCATCCCCTTGCTCACAGCTCACCAGACCCAGTGTGAGCATGGAAGGGACGGACACAGAGCTGTGCTCCTCCAGACGCGTCACCCTGGAGAGGCGGGCAGGGCGGGGGGGGGGGGGGGGGAAGGTTGGAATTAATCACTGAAACAAGCCAGGCTCTGGTTGCTCACGCCTGTAATTCTAGCCACTCGGGAGGCTGAGATCTGAGGATCTCAGTTCAAAGCCAGCCAAGGCAGAAAAGGTTGTGGGACCAATTTGCAGTAATTCACCAAGACGTGGAGCTGTGACTCAAGTGGTAGCGTGCTAGCCTTGAGCAAAAACAGCTCAGGGACAGTGCCCAGACCTGGAGTTCAAGCCTCAGGATCAGTGTGTGCACACACACACCCCAACAACTTTTTCCAGGCTGGAGTTGGAACTCTGGTAGTCTTTGCCTCGTACACACAAGGCCCTGGGGTTTGATCTGCAGCACTGCAAAGTAAATTAGTAAATAAAAACAAAGCTCAATGACAGTCTGGTGCTGAGTGTTAGTTGTTTGCTTTTGTGTTTTGGAGGGACAGAGTCTCACTATGTGGCTCAGGCTAGCCTCCACTGGAGATCCTCCTGCCCAGGCTGCCCCACCTGCTGGCATTACGAGTGTGACTTTTGTGTGCGTCATCCCTTTCCGCGAGCTAGCAGGACACGCCCAAATGAGGCAGAAGCGGTGGGAGCGGAGCACTACCTGCCGTCGAAGAAGAAGAACTTGCCGCGTCCGTTCTTCTCCCCGTGGACGAAGTGGCCTTCGAACCTGTCCGTGGAGGAGTAGGTGACTGTGCAGGGCCCGTGCGGCAATCCGTCCTCGTCCAGTTGTCCTGGGAAGAGGGGACAAAGGCAGCGCTGAGCCCGGGCCTCGCCCCCCAGGCCCCCGGCCGTGCTGCCCGCTGGCACGGCCTTCACTTTCCCCGCACTGTGGGATTGTCACGGGTGGAGCGTGGACTCAACGTCCGGCAGTGTGTCGGGATTGGACACCGCATGCATTTACCTGGGGTCGAGTCGTTTTCAGGAATTACCGACAGTGTCGCCTGGTGACCAGATACTTCCCCACACGGTGACGCGTGAGAGGAAGCGCGCCCCGAGCTGGGTGCAGTGGGACAGCTCGAGGGGACCCACAGCGTCCTGCGGATCTGCAGCCCCCCCCAAATCACAGCCCCTGCCTCATCCGCCGCCAGGACCCCCGCCCCAGCCGACACGTGGAGGGATGACGCGGCACAGCTGTTTCCAGAAGTTACTGACACTCCACCGTCCCATCTGTCTAGACCCCACGTAACCCAGGACATCGTGGGACTCCCAGCACAGTGCTCCCTGGAGCCCACCTCCTGGAAAGAACGCTTGTGCTGGGCGTCAGTCAACCTGTGCCTGGATTCCTCAGAGTCTTCCTTCTTTCTTCAATAGCCAGAGCTCTCTAGCTGTCACACTCGGTGGCTCTCACCCCACGGCAGAGTTAGTAAAGCCAAGCAGTCCACGCAAGACCCTCCCGGAGCGGGGAGCTCATTTCCACAGATTCTAGTATCTGCCCGATGGTGTATTGACACGGTGGTCTGTCTGCTCCATTCTCCTCTCTCATTCTGGCCTTACAAAATGAGCACAACCGACACGCATGCATCTTCTCTCCTGGGTCTAGAATGACCAAATAGTGACACGCCAGTTTCCCTTTCCGATCCTAAACGGTCACTGTCCAGTTACCATGTAAAGAGCTTGGCTCTTGGCGTATGTCCTCTTCCTTCCGCTTTCTTCTTGCGTGTACTAAAATTGTTCCACCCAAGATCTTTTGGAAGTGTGATTATTTTAGCCAGCCCTGTCCGGTAACCGACATCCCGTTAGTTACACTCATGTAAGGACCAAAGCTGGAGAACCATGTAAAGGCCTCCTCCAAGCACCAAGCTGGGCACTGGCGGCTCACGCCTGTCATCCTAGCTACTCAGGAAGCTGAGATCTGAGGATTGTGGTTTGAAGCCAACAAGGGCAGGAAACTGCAGACGGTTGTCTCCAATTAACAACCAAAATGCTGAGAGCAGAGCTGTGGTAGAGCACCGGCCTTGAGCGAAAAAGCTCAGGATAAATGTGCAGGCCCTGAGTTCAGGAGCGCATGCACGTGTGTGTGTGTGTGTGTGTGTGTGTGTGTGTGTGTGTGTGTGTGTGTGTGTTCGCATACAAATGAAGCAGTAAGCAGGAATTGGTGTAAAAAGTGGTTTTGCTACGCCATCTGAGAAAGGCAACCTGGAGGGCTGACGTTCTCATTAGCCACCCTCACCTGCCCGGCCCCATTTCCTGCTCTCTGCTCAACCGGGGCCAGCAGCCATCACTAAATGTTCTAGATTGTTCTATTCCAACAGACTTGCCAAAAGGATGTGCTGTGGCCTCCCAGCCTCTAACTCGATTTGGTGCTTTGTGGTGCTTTCCCCAGCGGATGAGCTCAGGGCCTTTCATCTGTGTTGTCTGGCTTTTTAATAAAGTTTAATGTTAGTCTTAAAAAGGAAAAAAAAAAGAAAGAAAAATGACTTTGCACATAAATAGGTTAAAAAATTATTTTCTTCATTTATTTGCTCACTGCCTCCAGTCCATAAATAAGATTTTGTACTAAAAGCAAAGAACTGTTCCAAAATAGAGAAAGGTAAAGCAGGGTAAAGCCAGAGGGCTCACAGCACGTCGCAGAAGCCCCGTATTTCAGGGTTTATGCTGAGATACAACTCGTGGACTCCAGTCAGCTATGGAGAGGTATGAGAGGGCGTTCTGGGATAAAAGGGTAAGTTTGCTGGGTTTAATCCTGATAAAATAAGATTTGTCGCAAAGGAAGAAAGCCAGAAAGGGTTCAGCAGTGCCTCCAACCTGGCTTTTGTATTTGTATTTTTTATTGTTACTATAAAGGTAATGTACAGAGAAGTTACACGTGCGTCAGTCAGACAATGGGTACATTTCTTTATGGACAGTGTCACCCCATTCTTCGCTCTCTCCCGGCTTTTCTTTCCGCTCCCCACCCACACACTGTACAGTTCACTTTCCACACGGTGTCTAGAGAGCCCCACGGCTGTATCTGTTCACCTCGGTCCCTCCGTTTCTGTGTCCAGCCTGGCTTTTTAATGAGTGTTTAGGAGATGGAGCTCAGGGACTTTTCTGTCCTGGGTCTCAGCTTCCTGAGTAGCTAGGATTACAGGCGTGAGCCACCAGCGCCTGGTTTTCTTGGGTATTTTTCTGCAGTGGGGTGGACAGCTGGTGTCCTGTCTGCAGTCCTGCCCTTACATATTAAACGCAGATGCTGAGGGTCAGAGGGACTCCGACACTCATTCACCTGCGGACTGGAAGTCCTTCTGAGCTTCAGTGTCATCTTTGCCTCACTGCTCTACCTCACAAGTCGCGTTTAGAAAGTGGGTGGCAGAGGGCTTCTCTTTTAGATGGTGATTCCAGCCTCAGCTGAGGTGGGCCCACCGATCGCAAGGCGCCCCTTCCCATGGCTACCTCTGCCTTCCAGAAGCCCCAGGAGCCACGGCACCAGTGTCTCCCCAATCCTCCAGGGGAGTTGGAGTGGTAGCTGTAGCCAGAAATAAAGGCAGGAGTTAGTTGGTCTACTGGCTTTTGTCTGGGCTAACAACGTGGGTTGTGACTGAAGAGGAAAATGAAAACATTAACTAGTATGCAATACAGGGACACTAAACACCAAAACATGTTTTCAGGTTAACTAGTATGCAATGCAGGGACACTAAACACCAAAACGTGTTTTCAGGTGGTGCAGAGACATGAGAGAAAGCACAGATCACGCAGCCCAGGAACACTTTAATGCCTTAAAATGATTTCTCTTAACAGGACGAAAGAATAATACTGGGTGGAGGTATGGCGCCATAGTAGAGCATCTGCCAAGCAAGCTCAGAGCCCTGACTTCAATTGCCAGAATTGGGGTGGGGGTGGCAGTTCATATCTGTAATCCTAGATACTAAGGAGGTTAGACCAGGAAGACTATGTTTCAAAGTCAGCCTAGGTGAAAAGCCTGCAAGACTCCAGCTCCAATTAGCCAGCAAAATCTCAGACTGGAGGTAGGGCTCAAGTGGTAAAGCACCATCCATAAGCAAGTAAACTGAGTAAGAGACCCTGAGTTTAAGCCCTGGTAGACACACGTGTACATGCATGCACATACACACGCACACAAACATAAATGATATTTGGCTGGGAATGGTAGTGTGCTTGCTTTGCATCAGGATCTGGGTTCCACAAAATAAAAGAAATTCCAAGAATATTACCCCTTAGAAGAGATGGTAAGTAGTCTCATAAAGAATTAAGATACTCAGAAGTGGCGCTGTAGCTCAAGTGGTAGAGCGCTCACCTTGAGCTGAAGAGCTGAGGGACAGCGCCCAGGCCCAGAGTTTAAGCCCAACAACCAACCAAAAAAAAAAAGGAATTAAGATACTTTTTAAAATCTTTCTTATTGATTACAGAAACATAAAGTAGAAGTAAGGAAATATAATGCGTAATTATTATCTCTGACCCTGTATACAGTGGATTATTTAGAATACATGACTTCTTAAATAGACCACAATAGGTACAGTAATTCATTGCAAAATGAGCCTTTTCTACAAGGGCCAAGAAATTAATAGAAGGTAGGAACTAGGCTTTGGTTTTCTTTTCCTACCAAAACCAATGGCACATGATATAGTTTGATGACACAGTCATAGGAAATAATTTGGAGAATTATTGTCTGAATATCTAGTGATGATAATTCTGTTACTGAAGTAGATTCAATTTCCTTTCTTTTCAGGAAAACCATTATATCTCTGTATAGCTAAAAGCTTTTGTTTATGAAGTGTTGTTAGGAACAAATTAAATTTATCTATTTGCATTCCTATGAATTTAGTGTCCTACCTTTGACTTAGGTATAAATATCAGAATAATCAAGTTAGTCTCAGATGAGAATTTACTAATATCTTGAAATGCTTTCATCATGGTAAAAAGTTCATTTATTTCAGACTTAAAAGTTTGGGCCTGGGGATGTGGTTTAGTGGTGGAGTGCTTGCCTAGCGTGCATGAAGCTCTGGGTTCGATTCCTAAGTACCACACAAATAGAAAAAGCTGGAAGTGGCGCTGTGGCTCAAGTGGTAGAGTGCTAGCCTTGAGCAAAGAGAAGTTCAGGGATAGTGCCCAGGCCCTGCGTTCAAGCCCCAGGACTGGCAAAACAACAACACAAAACCCCAGTTAAGTTTGTTATTCTACTTTTGATTGGAGAAATATGGTAACTGTGAACACAAACTTTCATGTCAATCCATCCCACCTGCCCTCTGCCCTGCCCTATTTAGGAATAAACTCTGAAGGGACACTCAGCATGGCCACTCAGAGACAGTGACAACAAAGGCGCCGCGTCTCACAGCAAAGGCACTGACCCTAACAAAAGTCTTGAGCTGGAAGTGTGACCTAAGTGGTAGAGTGCCAGCTGTAATGGACAAATCCAAGCAAGAGCGTGAGGTCCCTGGGTTCAAACACTGGCACTTACACACACTGAGATGCGCGCGCACGCACACACACACACACACACACACACACACACACACACACACACACACACAGTTTCAACTCTGCCCAATGGGGGATTGAGGTCCTACTGCCTTTTCCAGTAGGGCAACAGAGGGAGTTCTGACACTTGGCTTCTCTTCTTAAAGAGAGAAAGGCAGAGACCCACTTCAAGATGAAGTCATTTCTCACAAGACATGGGGCCTTTGACCCTCCCCTGACACTGGGGAGGTTCGAGGGCTGCTTGTGAGAACTAGGAAGTCGGTTAGACTACAGAAAAACTCCTCTGGGCTTGTTTTGTTTCCTTTGCATCCGCAGGATGTGTTCCCTGAAAAGCACTAGAATTTGAGATTAGGATTGATCAAGACTTCCATCCCGAATATGCAATAGCACCGAGTAGTGTTCCAAGCAGTAACAAACTGCTTACGATCTAAACAATGATGCAAACCCTCCACCTCCAACTAAATTATAACCACGAGACTTTCTAAGTCAAGTAAAAGCAGGAAAGAGAAGAAAAGTGATTGGACTACTATTCCCAGGGCAATTCCCCTGCCTGCCTGCCTGCCTGCCTCCCTCCCTCCCGCTTCTATGTGATGTACCAGGGCCTTGAACTCAGGGTCTTGCTAAGCTTGCTCTACCACTCCAGCCACATCCCTAGCCCTCCCTCTTCTCTAGGATTCTTGTTACAATGCTGTTTGGACAATAAGAAGATCGTGTGATTTTTTTTTTCCCATGATGGTAATAGTCAATTTAATGGCGAGGGAAATTGACCTGCAGATGAAGAACAGTTTGGGCAGTGATTTGGGTCTGGCCTGGGAGAAGCGGTTCCGGCTATCTACGTTCAACTTCCTGGCCATCGCAGGAGGACCCGACCCCAGCTCCCACCAGCCACTTCTCAACAGAAAAGCCCCCCCCCCCTCCAGCAGACGCCACCGAACACTGGCACTGCCAGGCCCCTGGGGATGAGGCAAAGGACTTGTGGCCAAGATAACTTTCACGGTACTGCTTTCAAAACGAAGTTCCCAGCACATCCTGCCTCTCCCCAGTTACAACTGGGGAGAGAAACCTTAGTCCTTGCTCGGATTGAGGTCAGGCTGTCCAAGCCTGGTCAGCCCGCGGCCTGGTCGGCCGGCCGGTCCCCAGGCCAGTCCCCGCCTCTCAAACAGCAGAGCCCCGAGGGCTGGCAGGCCTGCTGCCCACAGCTCCACCCGGCTGAGCAGCCAGAGGAAGGAAACGCCAAAGGAACGACTCCCAGCTCTGCTCTTCCATTCCTCTAAAGATGATTTTCTACCCAGCGGAGGGAAAGCTTGTTTTTCTAAAACTCCCCGGAATTACTTTGGAACGAGTGTCCCCCCTTTTATAATCAGGGCCAGGCTGCTGAGGGCCTCCCAGGGACTGGATCACTGCTAGGACAAAACAAAGCAGAATAACACTAAGACGAGGCGGGCTTATCAATGCCCAGGCTTGTCTGCCGTGTGGATCATTCACGACAAGTGGAATTGGATCTTTTCAGGGCAATTCTTTGCAAGAGCTCAATGATTAGTTAGGAGGGCCATAGTCTTCATGCCCCTGGAACCCAGGAACGCGTCTGCCCTGGGGAAGCAGCAGGGCTGAGTATTAGAGACAGGCAGGCCAGGATGGGGGGGGTTGCTAATGAAAAGATCCTCACTCTTTTGGGGGGCAGGCAGGGGGATACTTAGTGGCTTGTTTTTGGCTGGTCTCTTGCTCTGAGGTGCTGATACATTTTCTCTGTGTCTCCTGCGGCTTGCAGGCCATTCTGGATTTTGTTGTTGTTTTCCTGGTCTGCCCTGATATCTGTGCATTGCACAGCTGCACAGAGCTCTGGGGTTTGGCCCCTGGCCCACCCCGCTCACCTCCATGCTCATCCTCAGGACGGCAACCCATCCTCCTGCTCCTTTTCCCCAGCCACACTTCTTCAGTTGAGTCCTGAAAGAATTTTCTGGATGTACTTTGGGTCTTCACTCACAAAGGTCCTTTCTCAACCTACCTCTGAGCCACCCCCGCTGGGAACCGGCGTCCAGCGGCCTCCCGAGGCCGTCAGGACTTGTTACTTCCTTCTGGCCCTTCACTCCTTTAGAGGCGGGAGGCGTACTTGAAATGACGTCAGACAGGCCCCCCTTTCCCCCCCCCCCCCACTCTCTCTCTGTCTATGGGAGGAGACGGGTGCAGCATTACATAGTCTTGTTTCCAGGGACTCTTAAGGAGCAATATTGGGAAGCTAAACATAAACAACCCTGCTCTAAGCTGATGAGCGTTTGTTTTTGTTTTGCTGTGGTTGTTAGCCACCACAGAGGCTGGGGGCAGTAGCTCCCACTTGTAATCCCGGCTTACTCAAGAGGATCGAGAGTTCCGACATTGGCTCAACAGTGAGAGGATGGCAGAAGCAACCTCAGGGCCTGCACCCAGCGCTCAGCTGGAGTTTCCAGGCCCTGCTGCTCCCCAGCGCCTGCTGCTCCCCAGCAGGGGGCGGGCAGGGGGGCACACAGGCAGCAGGAGCTTCCTCCTGCTTGTCCCTGCTCCTGCCCCCCCCCCCCCCCCCCCCCCCGTCTGCTTTCACCGGGGTGCAGTTCCACCCGGACAGAGAAATCCAAGGTGCAGGTGATGTAGCAGACGCTTCCGCTCCAGCCCAGATGACACCAACTCCTTCTCCAGCGTGTACTGGCAATGCACATGGAGAGAGGCTGGAATCAATCCTCTTTTCCCAGACCGTTTTTCTGACACACACTGGGCCCCAGGGGGCTGAGGTGGTTTGCCGGCCGTCTCCATGTGGTGACTCTTCAATTCCCACACTTTCCTGACTCATCAAAAAAACAAATGTAGGCAGAAAGTTTGGTTGTGGGGCCGGGGCGGGGGCTCTGGAAAGGCTGTTACCCGTTACCCTCCTCAGGAAGCGTCCTAGGATCCGAGCTTAATTTCTCTGCAGAATCAGGACGATCATAATGTTCATCTCCCAAAGCGGAATGGGTAACATCTCAGAAGCACTCAGCGCAGAAGAGCCACACCACTGCTGGTGCCTATGGCTCACACCTGTCATCCTAGCTACTCAGGAGGCTGAGATCTGAGGACCAGGGTTCAAGGCCTGGCTAGGTAGGAAGGTCTGGTTAACCACCAGCAAACTGGAAGTGGTGCTATGGTTCAACGGGAGAGAGCACTCCCCTTGAGCAGAAAAGCTCAGGGGCAATGTCCCAGGCCATGAGCTCAAGCCCCACAATGGACCAAAAACCAAACAAACAAAAGAGCTACACAAGGGCAAAGCAGAACACTGGAACCCTGAAAGCAAGGCTGAAGTTTCTAGAGAGAGGTTGGGAGATGGCATTTAAAACACTGAGTTACTCAGACTAGTTTCTCTGGGAAGAGGTGGCACGTGCTCACACCGGTCCACCTTGTGGGGGGGAGGCCCAGGGCCCAGGGCGGCTGGAGAAGGGCCTGTGGGTGTTGTCTTCAGGCATTGTTCAAGTCTGATAGGCCTCCAGGGCTCAAGCAATCCTCTTATATCAGCCACTCAGGAAACTGGAATTACAGGTATATACGACCCTACTGGCTTTTCTAAGAACTGTTTTTTTTTTTTAGGTCAGAGACCAGAATTTCAACTCAGTAACTGCCGCTTTTGCCCACTGGTGCTCCACCAACTGAGCCACGCCGCCAACCCAAGAATTTTGAAAGCTTAAAGGCTGCTTTAGGGCTGGGGGTCTAGGAGTAGAACACCTGCCTAGCAAGGGTGAAGCTCTAAGTTTGGTTCTCAGCAGTGCAAGAGAAACACACACAAAAACTAAAATGAATAAAAATTACTCCAATTGTTTCCTGAGGGGTACGGCTGAGTGACCCTGTGTCTCGGACATTCCAGACTTCAGCAACTTGTCCCAGCACAGTTATTAATGATGTCCCTTTTGCTCCAATGATTTAGGGCACTGATGTGCAAACTGATCCTATAAAACGGCATCCCCAAGAGACTTCCTGTGCCAATCCCAATGGATAGTCTCAGAACCAACATGGATTCATTTCTTTTTTCTTTCTTCTGTGTGTGTGTGTGTATGTGCGTGCGCGCACACACACACACACACACACACTAACACTGGGTCTTCAACTCAGGGCCTGGATGCTGTCCCTGAGCTTTTTCACTCAGGGCTGGCACTCTACCACTTGAGCTACTTCCAGATTTTTGGTGGTTTACTGGAGGTAAGAGTGTCATGGAGTTTCCTTCTGGGGCTGGCTTTGAACCTGGATCTTCAGATCTCAGCCTCTCGGGGAGCTAGGATTAGCAGGAAGAGCCTGGCCCCAATTGGACACATCTGTAAAGCACCTGCTCACACTCTGCCAAGCCCTGGGGAAAGACCATGGACGGGGGCCGGAGCCACGGCCTAACCCGAGGACCACATACATCCAGGCCCTGACTTCTAAGTCACAGAGCGGGTGGTTTCATCTGCAGTCCACAGCCTGTCATGAAGGAGCCGTGTTAAGTTTTTTACAAGAAAAAGCAAACGTCTGAGGGCCAAGGCTAACCAGCTGAGAAAAGCATTTTTTTTTCCTTCCTGATGGGGAGGTTCAAGAAGTCAGAAGCTTTTCAACGTAAAGGATTCCTGTGAACAAGCTCAAGAAGGGCCTTTGGGGCTCTGGCTCTGAGTTCACCATGGGGGGGGGGGGGTTCTAAAGTTAACATCAACAACCACCACCAAAAAGCGACCCCCCTTTAAGTTGGTTTTGAAGTGAATGAAGAACTGCAGTTTCTGAGTGACCCGTGCCTTCCAGCGTTCCCACATCTCCCGGCCGTGTGCTCGTGAAACACGTGTGCTCGTGAAAACACGAGCGGCACCCTGGGCCCCCGTGCGCCCCGGCCCCGCACCCCCGTGCGTCCCGGCCCCGCACCCCCGGGCGCCCCGGCCGCGGCCACTCCACTGGCCTCTGGCGTTGCGGGACCTTGTCTGTAGAAATCACCAGGACGGTCCACCGGGACGCTGACTAGCGGACCACGCGGCCACCGAGCGCTACCGGGCGGGCCGACGGGACTTCCCGCGCGCTACCGCTACCGAACCCCCGCGCCCGGGGCAGCGCACAGCCGGTGGCAGCGCGGCGCCGCCGCCTCGGGCTGCGCAACGAGCAAAACACAGGAAGAAAAGAAAAACAAGAGGCGGAGAAACTCCCGGGAGCGGGGCGGGCGGCGGGGGCGGCCCTCCCCGCGCCCCGAAGTTGGAGGCGCCCCGCGGCTCGGCCGTGGCACCGCGAGGGAGGGGGCGGCGCGGGCCGGGCCCGCCGGGGGCCACGCGTGTTCGAGCCCCTCGATGCCCCGAGATGACTTCATCTTCCCGGAGGAGCGGCCGCGTCAGCCACGTGCCCGGCCCGACCCCGTGCGCGCCGCGGGGGTCTCCAGCCCCCAGACCCCGGCCCTCCGACCCCGGCCCTGATCCCCCGACCCCAGTCTCCCCCTCCCCCGACCCCGTGCACGCCTCGGGGATCTCATGCCTTCCGACCCCAGCCCTGATCCCCCGACCCCAGCCACCCCCCCGACCCCGTGCGCGCCGTGGGGACCCCGGGCCTCTCCCCGATCCTGGCGCGGCCGCCCCAAGAGTCTCACCGCGGAGCTGGGGGCGGCTCCTCGGAGACCACCGGCGCCGGGGGACGGTGCGTCCCCCTCCGTCCCCGCCGCGGGGAGGCCAGGGCGCGGGGCGGGCTCGCAGGGCTGGCCAAGCGGGATGGCGCCGCCGAGCGGCCCAGGGACCCCCAGCCCCGCGGAGCCCCACTCCGGGCGGTACCCCGCCGCGATCGGACCGCGCCGCCCGACCCTCGCCCGCCACCCGCGCCGGGGACCCGGGCGGCCGCAGGCCCGACCCCGCCGATCGCCCGCCGGGCCCGGGCCGCGGGCCCCGCCCGTACCTTCCACCGCCTCCTCCACCATCTCCTCGTCGCTGTCCATGGCGGCGGGGGCCCGGGCCGGCTCCGGGCCGCGCGGCTGCCTCCCGTCGCTCGGGTCTGCGGGCCGCGAGCGATCGCTGGGGCTGAGCCCGGCGAGTTTGGAGGAGGCTCGGAGGGGGGAGGAGGGGGAGGGGAGGAGGGCGGAGGAAGGAGCGGGAGGGGGGAGGAGCCGGGGCTGGCGGGCGCGGCGCCCCGCAGCCTTCCAATCCCGCGGCCGCGGCCGCCGTGGCCGTCGCCCCCCGCGCTGCGCCCACCGCCCCGGCCTCCTGAGCTCGGGGGCGCCGCCGCCTCGCCAGGGCGCAGCTGATCGCTTTCCTCGCGCGCGCCCGCGCCCCGCCCTGCTGATTGACAGGGCCCGGTGCCTTCCAGGGCCGACCCTCGGGGAGCCGGGGCGCCGGAGCCCCCAGCCTGCAGGCGCCCCGACTTTCTCCCGCCCGCACCCCTTCCCCCGGCGGCCCTCCCGGGCCCGGCGCGCCCGGATCCCGCCCGGCCGCGGCCCCACCCGCCTTCGCCTCGCCTGGCCAGGCCCCGAAGCCAGCGGCCGCGGGGACCCGGCGCGCGGCGCAGGTCCGGCCGCTTCCCCGGGCCGCGGGGGCCGCGGAGGGGCGCCGGAGCCGCGCGCGGTGCTTCCGGCCGCCCCCCGCCGCCTCCGCTCCGGTGCCAGCCGCGCCTCCGAGGGGGACGCTGGGCCCCGGCCCGCCGCCCGGTCACCGGGGCGCTGCCGCGCGCAGGGGCCGGCGAAGGGCGTCGTGAATAACGGGTTAGGAGGTGCGGGGCTGCGCGGGGCGCCCCGCGGGGTCGGGGTGGGGGAGGAAGGGAACGACAGCCGCGGAGGTTTCCGGAACGCGGGGCCGGGGCTGACGACGGCCGAGGACCTCCCAGCCCTCCCCGGCCGCACGCACGCACGGCCCCCGCAGCGCTGGAGCGCCAGGTTTAGCCAGACCGACGATTGAGGGGGGGTCTCCGGTACCAGGCGTCTGCGGGGGGTGTGGGGGAGGCCCACGCCGCCGGGCTCCGCTCCTCCCCGGCTGTGGGACGCCAGGCCTCGCCGGCAGAGCCTTTGGCACCGGCCGGACCCCCTGAGGCCTGGCGCCTTGGGTGCGGACACCCGGCGGGAGAAAAGGCCCCTTGGGCCACGCCACGCTTGCACTTGAGCCTCGGAAGCAGGATTGCATCCCCCCCATTCCTAAAAGCCTCGCCTCGCGTTTGTGTGCTGGGTTTTTTTGTATTTTTTTCTAATTTCCCCTTTTACATGTCCCCCCTGCCCCCCCGTATTATACTGATGGCAGAAGCACACCAGACTCTCGGCTTCCCCAATTTCCAGTTTACTTTCGGGGATAAGAAGAAGCTGAAGGCTAAAGGGGTGTGAGGGGAGAAATCTGCCTTCAGAACACAGCGTGGAAAAGCCGCCAGAGGGGAATCTTCATACCAATGGAAACGAACAAGGAGACCTGTTGGAAGTGTTTTAGGAAGGGGAAGGGAGTGAGCCAGCAGGGTTGAAATCAGTGGACTGTGTTGAAAATGTGTGTGGAAATGTAGCCGTGCAACCCCTCCCTGTATAACTAATGTAAACTTAAAAAACAAACCACACCGAGAAGCTGGCTCATGGGAGAGTGGGGAGGACTGGGGGGGGGGGGGATGTGGGGTTAGGGACAGGTCCCTAGGGTCCTGCTCTGGTCTTTAGGTGGAGAGGAGGACATCCAGCAGTCCCCTGGGTGGGGAGAGGTCTTCCTAGTCCTTCCTGCCGGTGGTCATTTGCCCTTGAGAGCACCTGGGACCTGTTCCACAGCCTCCACCTGGAGGCCGGCCGCCAGAGAGGGGCTAGAAGGGAAGCAGAAGCAGCCTGGGCTTTCCTGCTGCAGAGCAAGCTGCAGTGTCAGGCTTGCACGCTGCCAGGCTGGGCCAGGGCCTGCAGCTCTGCGGAGTTAGGCAGCAGCAGGGACGATCCTCTCTCAGTCCTCCTGGCTTTGGGCCCACGGTTTGGTAATGCCTTTCGGCCTTGTGTTCATGACACATGTTGGTAAGTCATTTTGTGTGTAGTCCGTGCCCCCTCTGAACGGAGAGATTCTTATTGATAACCCCAAACCTCACACAGTGTGGGGGGCACAATGCGGGCTGGGCATTGTCAGCGATGGATTTGCAGATGGGAATCACAGTGTGGAGTGTGTCACAAGCTAGATCCGCTTCCGGTGTTTGGGCTAAGTGCTTTGTTTCAGCTCTGGTCTGAAGCGCATGCTTGTGGTGTTTGTTCTAATTTCCCACATCGACTGGCCCTGCCTGCAGTCAGGACTTTAATCCCAGCTCCTCAGGAGGCTGAGCTCTGAGGATCACTGTTTAAAGCCAGCCCAGGCAGGAAGTCCATGAGACACTTCTCTTCATTTAAAACCGACCAAAGAGCCAGAAGTAGGGCTGTGGTGCAAGTGACAGAGCGTTAGCCTCAAGCACAAAAGGTCCATTTGTTTTTACAAGCTGTACTTGCTGCATTTCGGAGAATCAAGTCTGTGAACTCACTGGCGTTCACACCAGGAAACGGTGAGTGAGAGCTGGCCTGGTTGGCTGTTAGTGATTCCTGGTCTTGCTTTGTGGGTCAAGGCCCATTAGGACCCCAAGCAATCCTCCAGTGTGCGCGCTGATACTCATGGTCAGGGAGTCTCCCAGGCCTGTCCTCCAGCCTGGCTCCGGCCTGCACTGTTTGTTTGTACAGCCTGTGAGGAGAAAGGAGAGCGGAGTGAAAGAACTCTAAAATACTCATGTCCCACTAGCCCTGCCCACTCCTTAACAGGATGGTTTTCTCACCAGTTTGATGGAATTTTCACCGGAACTGGTTTGTTGCTGCTGGTGATGGTTTTTTATTTTTGCTTTGGCTGTTTGGAGTTTGGTTTAGGCACTGGGTTTGAACTCGGTGCTTGTGCGGGCAGGCATTCTAACCACTTGAGCCACAGCTCTAGCCTCCCGGCTTTGAGATAGGGTCATGCGGCTTTGTAGGGGAGGGGCCTGGCCTGCGGGTCTGCCTTCTGTGGCCTCCCGGGTAGCTGAGATCACTGGTGATCACAGCTCGCCTCACACCTGGCCTGGGGGGTGTGAAATGGAGTCATTAGCTGCTCTTTCCCCTCGGCCTGGCCAGGAGAGCCCCTCCCCCTCCCTCACGCACAGAGTGTCTGTGATTCTGTGCCCAGCACCTTGTAAACGTTTTTGTTTCAGCCAAGCACTGGCCAAGCCGCTGGGTGATCAAGCACCCCAGGCCTTAGTCTCCCCCCATGCACAGAAAGACTGGACCATGCCAGGTCTCGCTCAGGGCCTCTTGGGGGGCAGCTGTCCTGGGAGAGAGATGAACAAAGTGTGAGGGCTGAGGCACAGAAAAGGAGAGAGGGGGAGAAGCCTGGACAACTTTGTGGCAATCTGTTCAAATCCTGGGTTATCTCCCCCTGAGACCTCAGATGGGAGCTGGGGAGGCTGTGGATCACTGAGTCACTAATCATTGGCTGGGGGCGGGGGCGAGCAGAGGGAGAAGGGCGAAGGGCGGGAGGAGGCTGATCAGGGAAGGCTCAGTGAAAAGGAGGCACTTCAAGGGAACCACATGAAGGGCTGGAGCAAAGGGGGATGGAGCGGGGAGCATTCATCCTGCTGGAAATAGACACAGCCGGAGAGGGGAGAGGACTCACAGATCCAGGCTGACCTGATTTGGTGACAGCGACAGGAAGTGCAGGAGAGACCGTGGAGAAGAACCTGACCGCAGGAAGTGAATTAAATCATGGAGCCGACGGAGCAGTTGCTATGGCATTGCCATGCCTCTGCCACGCAAAGCTTCCTCTGCTCTCCTGCTCCCTTCTCATTCTCACCGCACGTTCACGGTGAATTTAGATCCTCGGAGACCCCGGGGACGCAGATGCAGTGGTTCAGACCGGTCTGTTTCTGGTCATGCCGAGCGAGTGTTCTTCTCCACGGTGTGTTAGGGTCTTTTGCTCTTTGCCTTATGAGACATAAAACTCCCCTGCCAGCCTTGGGTCAGATGAGGCTGCCAGGCGTTGTTAACTTGAAAACAAAAAGACAAACTGCAGTTTACACGGGCAAACGGCCTTTGAAATTGCTCCAGAAAAATCAATGGATTATGGATTGCAGGAATTTGAAAAAGAAATATAAGCATCATCGACGCCAAACGTGATTTGAAATGCCATTTCGCTTTACTGCTCTTTAAGAATAATTTTCTTGGGTTATAATGAAGATGATGGGTCCTGTGATCAGTGAGTGGGTCCTAGGCTAGTGTACACACGGCAGGAGGCTGGCCTCATACCAGCATACGTAGAATAACATTTCCCTTTGACTTATTTATCACAAACGGTGTAACAGTCCTCATTGTACTCACACTAACCGGACCTCGGAGTGATCGTACATGCCTAGATTATGACTGACAGGTCAGAATGCTCATGCTGTCATGGGGAAACTGTGTCTTCCATAGATGAATGCATTGGACAGGATGAATTACGTCCAGGAGTTTGCTTGGCTGAGTGGGCTTAGAAGAAAGGAGATTCTTTGAGTAGTCCACCAGAGAAACTGTCCTGATACAGTGTCACCTCCCCCCCACCCCTGTGCACAGCCCTGTCAACTTCTGAGACGGGGGCTTCTTCCTTCTGTGTTCTTCCTTCAGTGTGACTTCTCCATCATTCCACGGAGCCAACTTGACCAACCCTTCCTTCCTTCTGTTCTTCCCTCCTTCTTTCCCTCCCTTTCTTTCTCACCCTCCCCCCCCTCCTTTCTTTTGGTCCTAGGGCAAATCTAGGGCCTCTAACACTCCTCCAAATACTTTCTCTACTACTGAATGCTATTGTCATTTTAAAAGCCTTGGTCCACAGCCTGTTTCTGTTTTCCTGCTATTAGAGTCTTGATACTTTCATGGGAATTTCAGATACCCTCAGCCAGCCAATTGCTGTCTGCTACTGAATTCTACCCAGGTCTGTTTGGTGTGTGTGCAGATTTACCTGACTGGCTCCCAGGTTTCAGGGAAGTGCCTCATGTTTCTTCCTTGGCCACCACAGGTGGTCTGTTCTTCCTCAGACCGCGTGGAGTTTAGCTAGACTGGGCGTGAAGACCCACGTGGCCTGGCCCGGCCACGGACCGAGCTTTCCTGGGTGTGCGCCTCAAAGCTGGTTGCCATCTTCCCGGTGGGAGAGGGCAGGTTGCCCTTGGCAGTGACGACTGGGCAGTGATGTTTCACCTTGAGGATACAGAAGCATCTACTGTGTGCCAAATGTCCTCCTCCTCGTACCAGTGGGAGGTTTCAAACTCAGTATCCAGAAATGAGAACTCCCAGAGAGTCCTGTAAAGGAGACCCCATCAGGGACAGGTTAGTGGGGTGTTTCCACGGCCCCGGGCACCACGGAAGTGACAATGACACCGTACTCAGATGCCCTCACGCTAGGCCATGCCTTTCTGGGGGTTTGCCTTGGCGTCTTTGAATCTCCTGTCTGTCAGCTTATGTGACATCTGTGAATCCTTTTTGCTGAATCCAGGAGAAAAGGAGGTGGCGAGCGTTTGGAATGTCCCATTTAAAGAGCCAGTGCAGGCATTTCTGTGCTCAAGATGAGCACCAGTGTGGCCAGATTTAGAGTTTTACATTGCAAGTTGAGATTAAAAAAGAAAAGAAAAGTAGTAGGCTTTGAACCTGGGACCTTGTGCTTACTGAACAGGCACTGGGCCCTGGAGCCATGCCTTGGGCTTGGTTGTCTCTCAGCCTGCCTGGGATGACCAGCTTTTCTCATGGAGAGACGGAGTCTTGAGGACTTTTCTGCCTGGGCTGTTTGGGAGCTCCAGTCCTCACAGTTTTAGCCTCTCACGTAGCCTGGGGTGACGGGGCAGTGCGGCAGTGCGGGGCTCAGGTGGGGGTTGAGAAGCGGGGGATGGGCTCCTGAATTCTGATTTGAACTCAAGGCCTCGTGCTTGTAAGACAGGCACTTGATATACAGCTCTGGCCCATGTGCCCGGATGTGAGGAAAACCTCGTAGGGGTTAACTCAGACACCAGGGGCTGGAGAGGCCGCCTTCTCTGTACAAAGAGGTCATGCTCCCAACCATCCTTTGTGTACGTTATTTGTTTCCAACACAGAGTGCATTTTTTAAAATCTGAAAACAATGTTCCCAGACTTAGCCCACAAAAGCCCATTTACTGCACAATGCTAACGAGAGAAAAAGACATTGAAAAGCTAGGGAACCGCCACGGGAGAATGAATCAGAAACAACAATCAGAGTGTTTATCTTGAGTAAACACTTTTCCTACTTCAGGAGCGACTTCAGCTCCCAGCAAAGGAGATGGAGAAAGCAGCCACTGTGGGCCCTGTGGTCATTCAGAGGGTAGAGTGGCCACGTGGCGTTTCACGGGGGAACCCAGTCCTGAAGCCCCTGGGTCCCAGGCCCCGGCCCCAGCCCTGTCAGCGGCATGTCTGCTTGTCTGAGCCTGCTGGAGCAGACATTGCTGCAGATCCGCACGCACCAGCGCCAGCAGGGCCTGACGCCAACGCTGCCATCTATTGCATTCTTCAGGGTGGAATGAACATAACGCAGGAGAATTCATCCAGAAAGCTGAGATCTGAGGCTGGGTGCCTCCTGAACTTTCTCAGGGAATGCTTGCCAGGGTAATTGAAGTAAACACTGGACAATACATCTTCTAAAACGATAGCTTCTGTTTTGTTTTCGTCATTCTTTTAACCCCAAGGAAACTTCAGACTTCCCCACTGGGTCTGTTTTTGTGCTGTTCCTTTGAGGTAAATAACTTTCATCTCCAAAACATATGGGAGGCCGCACAAAATGTGTTGTGTAACTCTTTCTGCTTTATTTTACCATTATTATGAAGTGGTTGTACACAGAGGTTACCGTTGATCAGTCAGGTTATGAGTCTAGTACTTCCTGGTCAATGTCACCCCGTTCTTTGTTCTCCCCCTCTTCCCCTCCATCCCTACCCTCAGCGTATCATGTGATTTCAAATAAGAAAGTGTTCTTGCCCAGCCCTGATGGCTCACATCTGTAATCCTAGCTACTCAGGAAGCTGAGATCTGAGGACTGTGGTTCAAAACCAGCCCAGGCAGGAAAGTCTGTGAGACATCTCCAATAAACTACTCAGAAAAAGCTGGAAGTGGCCTGAGCAGACTTTGGGCTAATTAACAGGTGATTAGCCTTGCAGTTAAGAAAAATCTCCACCTGCTCATGCAACATGATAGTCCCAGTTTGAGCTTAAAGGGACAAAACTCCCCTGCCCAGATCCTGACCTAAGGCAGATGCTATGATGTTAGCAACTTTAAGGTAGAAGAAGAGCATATGTCCTGAACTTTTCTAGATCCTGGTGATGTGAGTGGACTGATATTCCACATGGTCCCTAAATGAAGTGGAAACTGAGTTGTACTGGTTCCCTCAAAATGTACACGGAGAAAGCCTTGCTATGCCGGAGGTTCAGCCGCTCTGGCTGGATGCACTTCCGGTTCCCGCAGTTCTGCAGGGTCAGGGCAGTCTTACCCACGTGCAGAGACGATCCCAGTGACTAGTGAAAACACTTGGGAAATCTAAACCCAGAAATACCTTCTGACTTAATTTTCATAAGCCAGAACAAACGGAAGGACTGCGTTACTGAGACTAAATCAGATTTGCTTTCTATGAAAATCTAATGTTTGGATTTTATTTTCCTTTTCTCATGGCCTAAGGTGTGGGTATGGCTGAGGAATGATCTGAATGCAACTTCACAAGTGCAGGTGGAAAATATAAACCAGGGAGTCAGCTTGTGGGAGGGTGTCCCTTCTAGCTGCACTCGGCTACTCTGAGCTCTCTTATTGCACACTCCACTACAAAAGTAAAATCATGTTCCAAACTAAAAAGAAAAAAACTCCCCTGTCCAATATGTGAGAGGAGTTGATGATGCTCAGTTCACACCCCAATAAAAACCCCAATTCTGAAGATCTTTGAGGCTTACTTTCAAGCCTGCTTGTTCTCTGAGTCTTCAGAGTATATTTTCCTTGGTTCTAAGACACCTCACCTGTTCTCACTAAACCACCTATGTATCTGTTCGTGAATTCCTTCTCCAGAGAGGTTAAGAACCTCTAGAACTTCCCTAATCCTCCTGGAACACTAGATCCAATCTCCAACACCAGAGAAAACCCAAACCAGCCAGGCACTGGTGGCTCATGCCTGTAATCCTAGCTACTCAGGAGGTTGAGATCTGTGGATTGCAGTTCAAAGCCAGCCCAGGCAGGAAACTCTGTGAAACTTTTCTCTCCAATACACCACTCAGAAAACTGGAAGTGGTGCTGTGGCGAAATTGGTAGAGAGCTAGCCTTGAGCTCAAGAGCTGAGGGACAGTGCCCAGGCCCAGGGTTCAAGCCCCATGACAGACAAAACAAAACAAAACACCTAAAAACAAATAAAAAAACTCCAAACCACAAAGAAAGCAATTCAGATGTAGAGGCTGAGACTGTGGCTCGGGGACTATCTGTTTAGCATATATGAGGACTTGGGATCAGTTCCCAGTACTGGGGGAAAAACAGAAAAAATATTCAGCTATATATGTAGAAAAACACAAACTCTGAAGCTGATTCTGATTCTGCATGAACTTGAAAGCGAAGACAATGCTTCATTTAGAGAGGGAGGCTTTTGCTTCTGGGAGAACATATCACATGGGGGTCTGTTGTCAGGGCTCAGACTTCTGTCTGACTCCCATTCAGATGTATGCCAGACTAGCTCTGCCCCTCTCCAGTGTAGCCCCTCTGTGGATCTAGACTGGAAATGGCCATCAAATCCACCTTCGTGATGTCTGCTCTACAGTGGAGAACAGCGCCTCTTGATTCACCTGTAAAGTCATGCAGACCTAGACGATCTGACTCACTCTGTCATCAATAGGCCAGTGACTGGGGTCTCCAAGACCCCATTTGCTCATCTGTAACAAGAAAGTAATGCTGGATTACGGGTTGGGGATAAGGTCTGGAGCACCTGATACCTAGTAGACAGCATGCAAATGAAGTGCTTAGCAGTCACATTTTGGAGGAGGCCTGTTTTCTGTATGAAATCTTCTGCATTATCCTCCCAAGCACAGGACAACAGATCCGTGTCTCATGAGGGTACGGGAAGAGCTATGATTTGAATGTGGTGCTAGTGCTTGAAGAGTCAGAAGTCTGGCAATGTCTCTTTCAAAGGAAAGGGGTTTCAACCATTTCTTCTCCTCTCTGATCTGAATCAGTGTTCGGCGTAGGAGAAGCCGAGGTCCTTTGCCGGGGAAGGTGAAGTGGAGGGCCCAGAGTGCGAAAAGCAGAGATGGGTCTGTGGCGCCAGGGCCACGGATGGCCGTGGGACAGACACGAGGGGACAGACACAGAGTCTGCAGAAGAAGCCGAACAGAAAGAGGAAGGAAGAGGAGCCTCCTGCTTCTTAGAATGTTGCCCAAGCCAGCCTGCTGTGTGGACTTAATTTTATGTTTGAGTCTCTTATTTTTACGGCTAGATGAAAACACATGTATTTATGGGCTACCATGTGATGTAATGTTTCTCTCCATGTTGAACTTTGAATTCATTCCCTAATGAATGACAGGCCCATTTGGGAAGGATGTTCTCCAGGATGGGTAGAAAACCATGTCCTTGCCAGAAAATTGGTCAAGCGTGTTTGCAATAGGTCAAGAGCAAGTGGAACTGTGGCTCAAGTGGTAGAGTGCTAGCCTTATGCAAAAAAGCTCGGGGACAGCACCCAGGCCCTAAGTTCAAGCTCCAGGACTGGCACACACAAATGCTAAAAATGACAGTTACTCCCCTCAAGATTTTCATATTCCTTTCAGCTGCAAGGAATTTACACTTCTAGAGTCCATGTCTTAGCTGCTCTTGTGTCTTGCTTCAGACTCTTTATATGTTTCTCTAGGGGGAGGCTTTAAACTTCTTCCTGTAAGGCAAGAAGTCTGACCTATTTGTTTTTATGTGGGTTTTTTTTTTTTTTTTTGGTACTGGTACTGGGTACGGGGACTTTAACTCAGGACCTGGGTGCTGTCTCTTAGCTTTTTTACTCAAGGCTGTCATTGTACCACCTAACCCAAACTTCTACTTCTGTCTTTTGCTGGTTAGTTGGAGGTAAGAGTCTGTTGGATTTGTCTCCTTGGGTTGACATCCAACGGGATCCTGAGGTCTACTGATCCTCAGTCTCCTGAGTAGCTAGGATTTGAGGCATGAGCCACCAGCACCCAGACATCTGTCTGGAAAAAAAAAAGATCAGGCTCAACTCTAAAGCCTTGACTGGGTTCAGAGAGACCCTTGGGAGGGACAGACTGGGTCCTGGAGAGGGCTCGGGCGGGCTGCAGGTGGCCACTTGTCTTAGTAGTTGCAGAAGGGTAAATGCTGAGTCGGTGTGAGCGAGCTCTTCTCTGAAGACAAGGCCTCCCGGTCCTGGATTTATCCCCAGCCCATTATGTGATCCTCAAGGCTTCTAGGTTCTTTGATACAGCGATTGTCACTCAATAACTTACAACATTAGCAAGGAATTTTCTAGACCAAGTATAGATCCGGGTCATGTCCTCTCTCTGAGCGTTTGTTGACGATGTGAAGGAAGGTTGTAGGAGCAATCTTGGCTCCTGATCCTGATAAAATTCTACATCCCCAGAAGCTACGGCCCCGGGCAGCATGTGCCCGGGATTAATACTCAACCTTCACTCAGCTGTAAGGAGCCAAGCAAGCCGCTTACATATGCATCAAGCCCACCTCTCAGGGGAAGAATGAATGCGTTTGCTCTTTTATCTTGCATCTTTGATTCAGAAAACCTTGTTGCACGCCCAGGAATAGTGAAGAAACAACCTGCTTCCCAAGAGCTGCCAGTGCAGGTGGGGTGTGTGGGATCTGGAGGTTTCTTGCAGGGGCCAGTGCTGGCAGGGAGATTGTCCAGGAGGTGACGCGATCAAATCCTAGGCCAGCTGAGTTCAAAAGGGTGCCTCGTATCGTTACCCACAGCAGGGACGGGTTGTAGATGATCCCTGATTCTTGGGTGCAAAGGTCCTAACCTTAGCAAAAGGACCAGGAAGGGTAGAAATGCAGGGAGGAGTGACTTATTAGCCAAGCAAAAAATATACTTTGGAGTGAGAGGTGGGTGTGGGCCGTTTGGGGCTCTAGAATGGAGCCTCGTAGCCAAGGCTTGTAGCGCTTCCTGTTCTTGCCTTTCTTTCTAGAATAATAGTTTATCATACTTACCCTTCATTTGTTCGGCCATGTATCCGGCTGGGGTACTGTTTTGTTGTTGCTGCTCTCTTTTTCTTTCCTGTGGTACCAGGGTTTTGAAGGCAGGGCTTCAGACTTGCTAGTCAGACACTCTGGGCTTGAGCTCTTTTTGCCTTAGCTATTTTTGAGACAGGCTATCATTTTTTGTCCCGAGCGGCCTAGGCTGTAATC
This sequence comes from Dipodomys merriami, assembly GCF_024711535.1. Lineage (NCBI taxonomy): Eukaryota > Metazoa > Chordata > Mammalia > Rodentia > Heteromyidae > Dipodomys > Dipodomys merriami. The sequence goes on from NW_027202826.1 coordinate 4,709,305, forward strand.
CTTCCCTTCACACTTCCTGCGATAGCTCGGAGAACAGCTGTGTGTCCTCGTGCCTAACTTTTTCCTAGTGAGATGAATCTTGTCAACTTTTCTAGACTGGCCTGGGTTCCAGTCCTCCAGCTCTCAGCCTCCCAGGTCCCCGAGAAAGTTCATGTAGCTGCATGCAGCTATTGGTTCAGATGGGCCCCTAAGAACCTTTTCTTTTTCTTTTCTTTTCTTTCTTCTTCTTCTTTTTTTTTTTTAACCAGGGCTGGTCCAGAACTCTCAGCCTCCCAAGTAGCGAGGGTTCAAAAACTTTGATCAGAGGCAGGTGCCGGTGGCTCATGCCTGTCTATCATCCTAGCTACTCAGGAGGCTGAGATCTGAGGATTGCAGTTTGAAGCCAGCTGGGGAGGGAAAGTCTGTGAGACAAGATTCTCACAGAAAAATTAAGGACAGAAGAAGTGGTGCTGTGGCTCAAGTGGTAGAGTGCTAGCCTTGAGCAGAAGATGCTCAGGGACAGCACCTAGGCCCAGAGTTCAAGCCCCAGGACCGGCAAAAAAGAAAACAACAACCTCCACAAACAAAACAGAAAAAATCAAACTTGGATCAGGATAGCCATGTGGGGACTAGGCAATCATGAAAAAGCTGCTGTACCTCCCCATCTTGTCACTCAAGTTGGCAAACTAAGGGTCTGGTGGCTTGATGATGCTGTGGGTGGGCTATGTTATTATATGTAGGAGCATTATTATTACTTTTATTATTACTACTTTGAATGAGCTCTTCTCTAATCTTTCAGAGTTGGGGAGTTGAGGGCCAAACCCGGTCAAGCACTAGAGTCTGCTGGCTATGTCTGAGGCGCTTTCCTTCCTGTCTGCTAGGTCCTGTGGCAGTTTCAGTCGGATAGCCAGTCTGCATGGGGAAGGAGGGTGATTAGGTTGTCTGTGCCCACACAGGATAATTACGCTATTAAAGGCTTCAGTATGCTGAGTTGGTAACAAGATAGGCGAAGGCTTTTGGTTTCTGGTTCTTCAGGTTTTGTTGCCTCAGCTCTACAGCCTCTTGAAACTCCAAATGGAGTTAGGATCAGCTACTACGGATCTACTGCTGGGTGGCTCCGCCTGACTTTGCTCATTAAAGGAACAGAACGGCACAGCCCAGCTTTCTTCCTCTAATGCCAAACGACCCCGAGGCATCCTGGAGCAAGGCCTAAAAGATGGCCGCTTTCCCCGGAGCACAGGAATGTGCTTCTTGTTCCTTCAGAGGTCGGTTTTCTGCCGTGGGTGGTGCGGGGGAGCCTGGATGGGCCGAGACTCCAGCTGCCGGTCAGCAACTGTGGGCTATTTATGGCAGGAGGGGCGGCCAGGAAAGATGTCCTTCTCTGGGAGTGGTGTTGATGAGCCAGCAGGAAGTGGCTCTGGCCGACTGAGGGAGGGGGGGAGGGACTCTTGCCCCCCCCCCCCATATAGGAATCAAGTCCAAAGTGATCAGTGTCAGAATCTCCTGGATGTAGCTCAGTGGTAGAGCACTTGTCTAGCATATGTAAGGCCCCTGGATGTTAACTGCTCCCCCCCGCCACACACACATACACACAGTGTGCCCACACTCACAGATTGCTAGGCCCCATTCCAGAGTTTTTGATCCAGGCTGTGTCTCAGTCAGTTCGGGTGCTGTAACACAATGCTACAGAGTGGGTGAATTAACTGACGTATTTCACGGTTCTGGAGACTGAAGATTTCACCTTTGGAGCTCTGGTGATGGGTGTATGGTGTGGTTGTTCCTGGCTTGGCGACGGTGTCTTCTTGCTGTGTCCTCAGTGTGGTGGCCAGCGAAGGCAGCTAACTTGAATCTCCTCGAGGAGGGTGTAATCCCAAGGGAAGGCTCTCCCTGGGGGACTGCCTCCTCTCATGTCCCAGCTTCTGCCCCCAACAGAGGAATCTGGGGGACACAGACATTCAGCCCATAATAGGAGGTCTGGGGTGTGGTCTAAAATTTTTATTTCTACTCAATTTCTTGGATAGGTTTATTCTTCTTAAATAAGTGATTTTAAGACTCTAGCTTTTCCACTGAACAAATCTTGAACTATACTCAAAGGTAAAATATATACTGTTTTTCTTATCGTTACTTATTAAATTATCTAGCCTTTCTTATTTATGGTAGACAGGGTTTTAAACACAATTGGTCATCTCAGTCATTTTTTGATTTCTATTCTCTTGGTTTGCCCTTGTTTTTTTCCTTCCTTCCTTCCTTCCTTCCTTCCTTCCTTCCTTTCTCTCTCTTTCTTTCTTTTTTTTGTCCATTGTGGGGCTTGAACTCAGGGCCTGGGCACTGTCCCTGAGCTACTTTGCTCAAGGTTAGTTGAGCCACAGTGCTGCTTCTACGATGCTTAATTGGAGATTAGAGTCTTACAACTTTCCTTCCTGGGCTGGCTTTGAACCATGATCCTCAGTTCTCAGCCTCCTGAGTAGCTAGGATTACAGGCATGAGCCACTAGGGCCCTGCAACCCTTGGTTTTTCTCATCATACCTTGAAGGTTAAAGCTGCAAAGGTGTGTTAACAGAACTTCCTTCACCTGTGTGCTAAACAGGGTTCAATTGCACTTCATTGCAATTCAGGTGGAAATGAAATTGGAAGATGGATCTTCAAGTCCTGAGTGCCACTTTTTATCGATAACCCAATGGATAACCCACTTTGAATCTCACTTTGGTTGACGGATGTAGGGCTGCATTCCATGATCCCGCTATACCTTATGTAATGCGTTACATGATCTCTAAGGCCCTTTGCAATTCAGGACACTAAGGAATTTGGAGTTCATTTTAATTAGACTGGTTAGAGGATTTCTAGGCTGACTCTAGCTTGGTGTGGGAACTGGAGAAGCTCAGCGCAGCCTTTGCCTTGAGGTTTGACACAGGACAGGTAGCGTACAGGCGGCCCTGGGGACTTACTGCTTCACCTTTTGTGAGCAAGGCACCCGAGTTAGGTTGAAGGAATGACAACATGGTGCCGGTTCCCTGGCAGAGAGCTCCATCCTGACAAAGGCAGCTCCAGGCTTCACCCTTCTTTCTCCAAGAACACTCAGGGGTGAGCCTCTCTCCTGGGATCTTTCCCTGGGTGGCTGCCTCTCTCTAGGGGATAATGAGACCCTCGAGCTTAAAGACCGCTGCTTCTGTGCTTGAAGGTTTCTTCAACAAATCTTGCTTTAAATTCACACTGTGAACATTGCTGATGTGCACACGTGTGTCTTTCTTGCACATATATATATATATACTAGGCAACAGGTGTTACACACAGCTCTCCTGTCATTCTCAGAGCATGCTTGATGGTTGTGCAAATGTTTTCCATTCCATAGATGGGGCAACAGGAGTTAAGGAAACTTCAGCAGTTTTACCCAAAGGTCACATTGCTGGGAGACACAGTTAGAGGTTGAGTCTGAATTGCTCCATTTCTCCACCTGTGATTTCTTAACCCTCCGGGGGCAGGCCCATCCTTCACCTGCGCTGGACATCACAGGCCATTTTCCTGAAGATGCGTTAAGGGGTCTCATTCACACAGAATCAGTGCAGTATGCACAACGGGTTTCTAAGTAGAAGGTAAAGTGTGGGAAGGAGGCCTTTTCTAATTTGTCTACAAGGATCATTCAAGTCCTGATGTGATATGACCACATCAATGCAGATAATTAGCACACGCTGCTAGAATGTGCGGGACTCAGGGAGTACTCACGGGTGGGCTCTGTGCGGGTTGGGGGGGTGAGGGGTGCAGGGCCTGGTGGGAAAGTTCTGGAAGGAGATGGGATGCCTTGGCTGTGGTCCCAGGCAGAGCTGTTGGGTAATGCCGGCTGCCCTCTCCTGCCTTGCTGTTCTTTTGATCCTGGTCGCGCAGGTCTCTTGGGGGGCAGGTTTGGGAGCGTCTGTACCGGAGTTTCGCAGCCTCCTGCTTGCAGACATCATTTGGGGTTGGAAGGCTGTGATTAGGAACATCTGTCTTGCCAAGGCGGCTGGGTGGCGGGAGGGAAGTCGTTATTTTTAAACCATTTATTTCATTAGGTTTCCTGAGCTAAAAATGACCCTCCGGAGCCCCAGTGCTTCAGACCCAGATCCACGGGCCTCAGAGCTGCGCGTGGAGAGCCGTTCACCTGCCTCGCCGTGCTTTGTGACCAAATAGTCTTTAATTCTTTTCCATATGGTTCAAATGCCCTACTTCCACAAGCTATTTTCAGTTTGTGTGAGCAATGGCCTCTTCTGAGATCCGCCAGCACTCCCATTAACTCATTCCCTCCTCTTCTCCACAGCTCAGCAAATGAGGGGTTCTCTGGGGTTCAGACAAGAATCTTCTAGATTCTCCCTGGACTCACCTCCTACTTGACTTCAACAGATCATTTAGCTCATGGGCCCGAGGACCCATGAACCTGTGAGGACTCCGAGTCCCGCACCTTCCTAGCAGCGTGTGCTAATTACCTGCATTGACTTGGTCATATTACATCAGGACTTGAATGATCCTCGGAGACAAATTAGAAAAGGCCTCCTTCCCACACTTTACCTTCTACTTGGAAACCCGTTGTGCATACTGCACTGATTCCGTGTGAGTGAGACCCCTTAACGCCATGTGTGCTGGGTCCCCACGCTCATGAGTGTCGCGGTGAAGCCCCTGCCTCCGTGGTGACACCTGTATGCACAGTATGAGAGGCTGGGAGGAAAGACGACCTGTAGCCCTGTGTTGTAGGCTTTTTATTGCGGTGGCAAGACACCTAAGAAACCAGACGGCTTCTCGAAGGTCACTCTCCACACGTGGACAAGAACACACTGCAATCTGTATCTCTGAAGACTCCGTCATACAGACGAGCCACACAAACGCACACACTCATCCACATACAACCCAGTCGGCCAATGTGTAGGGCCTTCCCATGGGAGGTGTTCAAAAACCTTCGTATGGTGAGTGCCAGGAAGCCGGAGGAAGGTCACAGGCTCAACTGCGGGACTAGAACTCATCTCATGAGAATAAGTTCACCGACAGCCAAAAACAAATAACACAGCCTGGGACGGCCTATCAGAGCATTTCCAAGTCTGGAATTAGGGAATCAGGTCCTGTGGGACCTGAACAAGGGGAGCACTCTGATCCATGTAAAAATTTCCCTGATGTGTGCAGATGTGTGCAGATGTTTGCAGATATGCATAGATGTGTGCAGATGTGTGCAAATGTGCAGATGTGCGTGGATGAGTACAGATATTCGCAGATGTATGCAGATGTGTGCAATTTGCATGGATGTACATGGATGTGCATGGGTGTGTGCAGATGTGTGTGGATATGTGCAGATGTGCACAGATGTGCATGGATGTGTGTGGATATGCACAGATGTGCTGCTCCTTCAATATATTTGTTTACCCTGTGTTATTGATCCCAGGGTCTTCCAAACTAGTCTTCTGATAATTGGTTTCCTGAAGGATCTCTAAGTACTGCTCATCTCTGCAGAATTTCAGGAATATGGAAGATAGTTTCTCTTGACAGGATTTTTTTTTAGTATTAAATATTAAGTCAGGTATCTCTCTCACAGCAAAAATAATAAATGTTTCCTAGGGCATACATTAGTCTCCTGATAATTTGGTTAAAATAAATGCATTCAGAAGAGTCTGAACTAAGAAAATCGAGTTCATCTTTTTTTTTTTTTTTTTGCCGGTCATGGGGCCTGAACTCTGGGCCTAGGCGCTGTCCCTCAGCTCTTCAGCTCAAGGCTAGCGCTTTACCACTGGAGCCACAGCGCCACTTCCGGCTTTTTCTGTTTATGTGGTGCTGAGGAATCGAACCTAGGGCCTCATGCTTGCAAGGCATGCACTCTACCGCTGAGCCACCTTCCCAGCCCTCAAGTTCATCTTTAACAGTAGTCAGAATACTGCTTCCTTAGGACATTTATTTCTGATCCTTAAAAGTAATCTCATTCATTCATTCACTTACCCATTCATTGAACAAATACATATTTAGCACCTAGTATGTTCAAGAGCTCATTTTAGGTACATCAGTAAACAAAATAAAACTTGTGTGGTTCTTATATTCTTGTGGAGACAGTACTTGGAGCAGTATATATTGTTATATATTGTACACTTGGTCCTTTGCGTGAGTTCTTTCTTTGGTGCTGGGGTTGGAACTAGGGCTTTGTGTGTGCCAGTGCTCTACTACGAAGCTACATCGTCAGACACTTACGTGGAATGAAAAAAATAGTTTGGAATTTATAGATGAGGACATAAAAACCATATGTATCAATTGGGGCGCCAAGTACCACCGTCTTTTTCTCTTATCCTCAGTTTCGGTCACCGTGAACAACCTAGCACTCGCACTATGCTCGACCAGGAAAAGCAGGAGACACTTGAGGATGAATACCTTAGTAAGTCCTGGTGTCTCGTCTCTCACACAGCCAGGGGAAGTGAAGCCAGCTGAGCAGGAGCAGGCAGCCCTGAGTTTAGCTTTCCCAGCTTCCTTCGGCTCCTGTGTGCTGTGGAAGCTGGCTTTAGAGCTGCGGGCTGGCTTTGGGGGTCTCCTGTGCTCTGCACGAGTGGACCCATAGTGGTACTTGGGGCAGACCCACCAGGCAACCGTGGAAAGTGGTGGGGAGGTTGAGGCTTCTGCAGCCCAGAGCTGAGAGGAGGGATCGGGCCTTGGCCTGCCCCACCCCTCCCTGCCCCTCCCGGCCCTGCCCTGCCTGTCTCTGCTCTGCTCTGCTCTGCTCTGCCTGTGGTTACCCCCTTGCAATTGCTAGTGTCAACATGTGAGCTAGCACTGAAGCACCACAGAGGAGGGGTGCAGTCTAGAGGCCCAGACCGCAGCCAGAGACTCAGGGCCATGCTACGCCCTGGGGAAGGGCAGTCAAGGGAGGTGCCAATCAGATACAGCAGGCCACCCTGCCTTTGGGACAAACCAGGCAGGGCCTTAGGGCCAGAACTTGCATCTAGGGTCACAGTGAGCTAGAAAACCCTTCTCCAGTGGAGAGCCAGGAACACGATCACCTGCCGCGCGCACATAGCGGTGTGCAGTGGGGCAGAGGCATCTGAAAGTGAAGAGAGTGAGGGGTTTGCGTTGTGGGGGGACAGGGGTTTGCGTTGTGGGGGGACAGGGTTTTGCGTTGTGGGGGGACAGGGGTTTGCGTTGTGGGGGGACAGGGGTTGCATTGTGGGTGGGCAGGGTTTTGCGTTGGGGCGGGGGTTTGCATTGTGGGGGGACGGGTTTTGCATTATGGGGGGACAGGGTTTTGCGTTGTGGGGGGGCGGGGGGTTGCGTTGTGGGGGGGCAGGGGTTGCATTGTGGGGGGACAGGGTTTTGCATTGTGGAGGGACAGGGTTTTGCGTTGTGGGGGGACGGGTTTTGCATTGTGGGGGGACAGGGTTTTGCGTTGTGGGGGGGCGGGGGGTTGCGTTGTGGGGGGGCAGGGTTTTGCCTTGTGGGGAACAGGGGTTTGCGTTGTGGGGGGACATGGTTTTGCATTGTGGGGGGACAGGGGTTTGTGTTGTGGGGGGCGGGGGTTTGCGTTGTGGGGGCAGGGTTTTGCGTTGTGGGGGAGTGGGGTTTTGATCTGTGACCCAGGCCAGCCTCGGGCTGCTGGCTCTCCTGCTTCAGCTTTTCGAGTGCTAGGACTACAGACACCACCAGAGGCACCTGCTTTATTCTGTATAATCTACTGGGATATTTACATACAGTAGAATCTCAGACCTTCTTTCTCAGATCCCATGGGCAGGAAGTTGCAGCTCCACGCCTCCAAAACCAGTGTTCCCTTTCATGTGCCAGTGTCCTGGTTTTGTTTTTGTTGGTCACGGGGCTTGAACTCGGGGCCTTGGCGCTGTCCCTGAGCTCTTTCACTCAAGGCTAGTGCTTTACCACGTTGAGCCACAGCACCACTTCTGGTTTCCTGGTGGTTAATTGGACATATGAGTCTCATGGATTTTCCTGCCCGGGCTGGCTTTGAACCATGATCCTCAGATCTCAGCCTCCTGAGTAGGTAGGATTATAGGCATAAGCCACCGGCACCCAGCCAGTATACCAGTGTCTAGCTGGGGAACCCAAGACAGAGGTTTGCAAGGGGCATGTGGGCACAGCAGTTTTTATCTTCCAGATATAGCTTCAGTAATATTTCCTGTCACATGCCCTTCTGGAATCTTGCCACACATGGAGAAGACTGTGTTTTTCCACTCTGGGCCTGGGCAGGCCTCTGTGAAGGACTCAGCTAAAACAGCAGGTGGAGAGAGGCCCGTGACTTCGCAGGCCAGGCACACTCAGCTGGTCATAGGCCACTGCCTCTCTTGGGACGCTTGGTTTCAGAAGCCAGCATGCCTGGAAGCCCAGACCTCATGCCAAAGCATGCACGGAAAGGTGTGGTGTTTGGGGGCCGCTGGACTCAGGCTTGTAAATTGGCAGAGGGAAAGGCAGGTAGGATCCTTGAGGAGGAGCCACAGCAGAGCCTTAGGAGTTCCGTGGGATGCTCTGATTTCTCCAGCTACCACTTGTCCCACCCTGAGCGGTGCATTGTCTCTCAGGGAAGCACTGGAACCCCACACCTGTGGACTACTACTGTGGAGGTGTCCTGCAGACATGCTCGGCCCAGTGCTGGCATGATTCTAGACAGACGGGAGGGACGCAGACATTCGGCAGCAGCCACATTGTTAGTACAAATAGTTCAAAGCACAGTGAGGCTCTCCTTTTAATTAGGCTGATGAGGACCCTTCCCCAAGGTCAATTCCCAAACACCAGCCCAGTCGAGTAGATCGACCTTTCCTCTTCCGGTTACTGTTTCAGGCTGCTAAGTTTTGGCTAGTTTGTTAGGCAGCCGTAGACAGGGCTCCATTTTCCAGATTCTAACTGCTGTGGTTTGGATCTTGAATGCTCCCCCAGGCCCACGTGGTACATTTGCCGTTCCCAAGGAGGCTTTTCATTGCCACCGGCACGCCTCCCCAGGGATCAGAGCCACAGGTCCACTTGGCCACGAGCAAACCAGACCTGCAGTGTATCAATCAAAGGGTGATTATGTCACTTCTGAAAGAGAATGATAGAATGTCTGAGTAGTAAGTCCTTTTTCAAGCTATGTGATTTCTAATTCTTTGCTGTGTGTTGTATCGAAGATGAATCTAGTCAAGTGTTTTTAGCTGGTAGGGTGTCAACAGTAAAGATGGATATTGGATCTATCTATCTATCTATCTATCTATCTATCTATCTATCTATCTATCTATCTATCTATCTATCTGTGAGTGTATTGATTATTACTAATTGTCATGATAATTTAGAGTAAAAATTTTAAACACCTAGGCTAATAGTCTTAGGAAATTTAATAATTTTCTATTTCAACTTCTATACATGGTTATGGCAGATATGAGAAGGATAAATATCTTGATGAATAAGATATATTTGCATAAGATTTTACTGGAGAAGAAGAATAGAAAGAAAAGAATCACAGGGAAAAATTATGTAAAACTTCTGATTATCAAGAAGACCTTTTATAAAAATGGATCATGGTGTCTCCCAGATTGTGGTGGTATTTAGATTCTACCAGATACATTTTACAGAGGGGTATGGCATTGTATTTTTAAACATCCGTGTTTATAATGTGCTAGATAAGCAGTTCTCCAAAGGTAGCCTCTGAGCCGGCGGCCTGGACGTTGTCCTTGGGATCTTTAGCATGCCACCCAGATGCCTCCTTGCCCTCCAGGTGATTCAGATGCATGCTCAAACTTGAGAACCAGGGCATCAAACGGTGTTTCCTCCATGCAGCATTTTGCATTTGCAATGGAAATCTTTCACTGGCGGTTTAACATGCTGATGCAGTGCGAGCTCTCTCACAGGACGCCACCTGAGGAATCCCCAGCGGAAATGGCCGAGCACCGCTACAGCACACCCTGCACCTCCCCCATCCTACTTAGAGTAAACTGACAGATGAGCACAGACATGAGGTGGCTTCTTGTACAAACATGGAGAGGATTTGGACGTCCATATGAGAGAAGGACTACATAGCCAGAGGCAGAGCAAGACCAAGGTCTCAGGGTGGGTAGAGTGGGCGCCCGTGGTGAGCGTGGGGCTAAGCTGGAGCATGATTGGGTAGAGGGCAGTTGGAAGAAATTCTAGGGAGATGATTGTAGTGAGGCTTAGGCGAGGGAGATGTGGTCAGAGTTGGGCTTTGTTGGAACTAGACTGAACTGGGTGGAGAAAGCGACTGAGCCAAGAGAGGAGCGGCTGGGCTGCACCCAGAAGCCGGCCCTTCCCTGGAGGGCACTGCCCCCTGTGCTGATGCGAGGTTTCCCTGCCTGGCATCACTGCAAGCTGCCCAACACCCCCACCGGCTCAGAGACTGGCAAACCTACAGCCAAGTCTGCGCCTGTTCTGAGACCAGTGTAGTTATCTTTTGCTTTGGGCTCTGTCCTGAGACCATGTGAAGCTCACGGCAGCTCCTGAGATCAATGACATCTGCGCTCTGCCCGCCTGGAGTTGCTCAGGCAGAAGGAATCCACAAACTCCTGGAGCAGAGTATTATTATCTATCTCCATTTCACAAGGACACTCCAGGGAGAAAAGGCATGACATCATTAATGCCATGTCTCATTGGCTGGCCATTCCCCAAGGGGCGGGCTTGCTTTCCAGCTGCTTAGTTCTGGTAAGTATTACACGCAGCCTGGGGGTGAGGGGAGGGGGGCGGGGATGGGGGGGCAGGGCGTGGCCTATCACTTCACTTGCCAGATTCAATGCCCACAATCTTGTGGCCAGAAAGTGAGATAGCACAATGCAGGTATTTTAGTTGATGAAAATGACTGAGCTTCCAGTGAGATATAAGTCCATCCCACTTTCAAATCATTTGATTTTACATTAATTCACACCACAATGTGCACGAGGGTCAGGATGTATATTTGATTTTACTAATGCATTATGCATGAGGGATGGGGCAAAGAAACGGGGAGACCAGATCTCCTACTTAGTCTCCTATAAAATGGGAGGCGCATGAATTGGATCCACTGTGCAGAGTTCTGGAAGGATTCTTGATGCTGCTTGTGGCTTTCTGGGATGCTGTCTCAGTTTTCCTGATCGGTCTCGTTCTGTGAAGGTTAACAGCACAGCTGATTTTAAACATAGTCTTGTGCAGGTATGTTGAAAAGGAGGCACTTGTTACAATTGCCTTTCTTCAGACTTGAATTTGATGTTTCCTTTAGACAACAAGATGAATTAAAAATGAAGACTCAAGCCAGGTGCGGTGACTCACACCTGTAATTCTAGCTACTCAGGAGGCTGAGATCAGAGAATCACAAAGCCAGCCCAGGCAGGAAAGTCTGTGAGACAATTAGCTCCAATTAATCACAGAGAAAGCTGGGTGTAGTGCTGTGGCTCAAGTGATAGAACTCTAGCCTTGTGCAATAATGAGCCCAAGGATGGCACCAGACCCTGAATTCAAGCCGAGGACCTGCAGGGGGCGGGGAGTGGGGGGAGGGGAGACTTAAACATTTTTTACTGTTATTATACAAATGAAGGCTTTTTTGTCAGCTAAAAACCAATGTAAGTCTAAAGTGAAATTTCACTTAAGCCATCAAATAGTTCCAATCATTCAATAGGAAAAAAACCTAAACAAATAAAACTTTGAAGAGATTGTATTTAAAACTAGCCATTAGGCACGTACTGTAACGAAAGTTTCAGTGGCCATTTTACTTTTCACTTCTGAGCTCCTTTTGAGTGAAATTATGTGGTGGGAAATCGAACCATACTCATGGCTGGGAGACAAATCATCATGAACAGATAGAGAATCTTTCCCAAGAACGGCCCCGGAAACAGGCGTGCCCCTGGCCTTCTAGATGTGGAAGAGGAAGCCCTGGAAGGAGGAGGGAGGAGGGAGGAGGGAGGAGGGAAGGGGGAGGAGGGAGGAGGGAAGGGGGAGGAGGGAGGAGGGTGCCTGACTCTTAGGAGGAGGCACAGCTAAGAATCAAGTGCGGCGGGTCTCCCGGGCAGGGCCCAGTGCGCACGAGACTCACCTTAGAGGCCACAGCAGCGACATGGTGTTTCCAGTCAGATGAGGCGTCTGAAGGGAAGCGAGGTCTCCCGAGGCAAGAAGTCTACACTCACCTGAGCATCGCATCAACGAGAAGCCAAACGTGCCCCAGCAGCTCCCTGTGCACGGGGGCGGAGCGTAGCTCTCGGCTTCACCATGCACGGAGCAGACGTGGGGAGGGTTTGCTTCCCCCTGAACTTCCTGCAACACAGAGCAAATTGTAGTCTTGGAAGGAAACCTTTGATCCTGTCCTGCGCCGTGAAGGGGTGCTCTGCCCTCAGAGGAGGATGGGTTGATATGTTCACGTCTAAGCGTCAAGAGCTCGAGAAGCATTGCGAGCTCAGGCTTTGCAGGTGAACTTGGCTGAGCTTCTGGTTTTGATTTGGCTTGTGAATGAAAACTTTCTGGACTTCAACTTCAGTTTCTGTAAAAATTGGGGTAATCTACTTCCTAATTCTGCTGGGTGCATTAAATGAGATTAGATAAGTACACACCGATACATATAAAATGCTTTGTGCAGTGCCTGTCACATAAAAAGTATTCAAAGAAATTAAATGTCTTCCTCGTGACACTCATGATTGAAGTTCTCTGGCGTGCTGAGCTATGTTCTCGCCGCACTGCGCTGCGTTGTGGGTACAGAAAGGCTCAGCGTAGAGAAAGGTGCACACAGCGCCACTTCCGTTTTTCTAGAGGCTTATTGGAGATAAGAGTCTCACAGACTTTCCTGCCTGGGCTGGCTTTAAACCTCGATGCTCAGATCTCAGCCTCCTGAGTAGCTAGGATTACAGGTGTGAGCCACTGGTGCCCGGCAACGTGTATTCTTATTGGCAGAAAGATGAGGCTTTTCCCAGAAAAAGAGAGAGAAAGAGAGAGAGACAGAGACAGAGACAGACACAGAGAGACACAGACACAGACACAGAGAGACACAGACACAGAGAGACAGAGAGACAGAGACACAGAGGTCCAAAGGCACCAGATGTGCCGCTGGCTTGGGTGGGTGGAGAGTTGCTGCGGCTCTGAGTGGCTTCTCTGGGGAAAGGGTTGAGATTCCCTTTGTACCAAACATACAACGTCTGTTGTAAACGCCCACCTTGTGGAGTCTCACGTGTGTTGAAAGGAGGGGAATTGTGAAGTCAAGCTGGCAGAGGCTGTGTGCTGGAGATTTGGATATTAAAATCGATGACATTGTAGTTGTGGCCACAGACGAGTGAAGCCTGGGATGTTCTGGCTGGAGAGACACAGAAACAATGTCCACCAAAAACACTCTTCACGTCTCGAATTTAACCATTCATTATCACTGACTACTGTACAGAACCTCCCGTGGCTACGGCTTCAGGTAGAGTAGAGAATCCTACCGGCCTCCTCCCCGGCCTCCTCCCCGGCCTCCTCCCCGGCCTCCTCCCCGGCTCTCCCGCTAACAACAAATGGCTCAGTCTGGCTGTGTTACCTCACTGACTGACTGAACTGGATGTTTGGCGTGTTGCAACAGACATTCAAGATGGTGGAGTGTAGGGAATTTTTTTTCACTTGTCAGATTGTTGTCTCATTACTGAGATGCCTAGACTCTTCAGTAGTAGAAGTTTACAACCTTCTGAAGGAGTTTGTGGGAGCAATTTCCCTCCTGCAGCTGCTAATGCTGTGAAACAGAACAAGAATGTGGTGTGATTGGCCACAGTAGTTGTTCAGGATTTGGTCTCCTTCCTTCAGACTCCCCCTGGTCATAATGACCTCTTGGTTCTTCCTGTCTCAGGGCCTTTGCACTGATTTTCATCTTATCTGAAATACTCTTCTCCTAGATATTCAACCAGATAGGCAACTCCTTCTCTCATGGATGTTTTCCCCACTACCCTATCTAAAATTACAACCCTGAATCCTTTCCTATGTCTCTTCTCTGTCTGCGTCTTCATGCTCTTATTGGCATCCAAGAACCTAGTATTTGAACTTCTCTATCTCCCTCCAAGTACACAGTACTAGTGAATGGCCATTCTTGTTCTCACCTGGGCAGTCTGACTCTAGACTCTACACCCAACCATTATGCCTCTCCAAACCTCACACCCTGCTCCATTCCAATGTATTTTCCTCCTTACCCCAATTCTACACACGCACACACACACACACACACACACACACACACACACACACACACACACACACACACACACACACACACCAAAAACCAGAGAAACCAAAACGTCACCCCCTCCACCCCACTCCATCTTCCAAAAAGAAAAGCAAAATGGCTGGAGTTGTAGCTTAAAGGTAGAATACTTGCTCAGCAAGCATAAAGAACTGGATTTAATCCCTATCATCAGGAAAACCAGACACCACATCTGTAAAACGTTGATCGCATATGATATGGTGCTGACAGTTGTGTCTTCTAGAAAACGTTTGTGACCTATGTCCTAACTTATACAGACCAGGGACATTGGAGTCCCAGGGGAATATCCAGATGGCTTTGGGCTGGTAGGAGAGCGACACTCCGAAGGTACAAGACAAATCAACCCAGAGGGTGGTTGTTTACGCTGTGAAAGCGGCCTTTGATTTGGAAAAGAAACCAGTGTTCAGTTCTTGTAAATAGCAGTTTGTTTACTTGACAAAATAGTCTAGGTCAGGAAACTCTCAAACTAAAATGTGCACAGGCCCAATTTGATACTTTGAACATCAGCCAGACAGTCTGGTAAGTTATCCTGAAATGATTGTGTAATCAGTGAGAAGGGAAATTTTATTTACGCCTTCTCAAACCTGCTTAATGTGACTGTGTAGGAGTGGACATGCGTGGGGGGGGCGCGGGTGGATGGTCTGGTGGTCCCACACACAGGGAATTCAAGTCAAAAACAGTGTGGTGTGGGGTCAACATCTCCCACGCTCTGAGATAGACTGAGTCTGCTGGCAGCCGGGCAGCCAGACCCATAACTTCTCATTTATAAACAGCCCGAGTGCTACCTTTTAATGTATGGGTTTGTTAAGAGTCACAATGGTGCTGTTCAATCACAATAAGGGTTTAAGAGCTTTGGGAAAGCCCTGCAGGTTATGCATGACAATCAATATAACCACTGCAAAGCCAGGGGCCGGTGGCTCACCTCTGTAATCCTAGGTACACAGGAGGCTGAGATCTAAGGATCCTGGTTGGAAGCCAACCTGGACAGACAAATCTAAGAGAGGCTTATCTCCAGTGAACCTGCAAAAAGCTGGAAGTGGAGGTGTGGCTTACATGATAGAACACCAGTCTTGAGTGGAAAAAGCCAAGTGATAAAACAAGCCTCAGTCAAAAAATCAAATCAAATCATGGCTATCTGAGGAGAACAGTGTGGGAGTAGACACAGGTGGAATTTAGTATTTCACACACACACACACACACACACACACACACACACACACACACACACACACACACAAATGGAACACTCCACAAACTAGCTCCAAAGTCTTCAGAAATTATGAGCATTATGAATATATAGGACTGGCTAATTACACAAAACTCTAGCTGATGTCTTTTAACTGTGAGGGAAAAAGTCTGTTTCTCCATAAGGAGAAAAGTCCTGTACAGTATCCATTTGCTAGTTGGGTTGTCAGTCAGTCAGTATTAACTGACTGAGAATGAGAGACCATTAATTCCTACCACCAGAGGACGCCAAAGCTCAACCCCCAGGAAATCTGCAAACCTCAGGGTTACAGTGTGGGATTTAGAAGGGGTGGTGTGTGTGTGCGCGTGCGTGCGTGTGTGCGTGTGTGTGTGTATGTGTGCGTGTGTGTATGTGTGTGTGTGTGTCTGGGTGTCTGTGTGTGAGTGCGTGTGTGTGTCTGTGTGAGTGCGTGCATGTGTGTGTGTGTGTGTATGTGTGTGTGTGTGTGTGTGTGTGTGTGTGTGTGTGCAGGGTGTGCAGCCTTCAGAGACCCCAGCCTGTCTTCTGGAGGGTCCCCGCAGGGCGGGTGGAGGTGATGTGAGATGAGTCTGGCAGCTCGGCGAGCCGCCCGGGAGGTTTCCTGAGGTCAGCGCCCGTGGACAGGCTCACGCGGCCCAGAGAGGCAGCCAGGGCCAGAGCTGGAGGAGAACACTGTCTTAAAAAGCCACCGACGCCAGGTGGGCGAGAGGAGGCCCAGACCCCTCTGCAGAGGGGAGGCCGGACAGACAGATGGACGGACAGACGGAGGGCACCTGTAGGGACATTGCCTAGAGATAAAACAGTCCAAACCAGAGCGTCGGCCATGCAGCGCTGTACAAGGACAGCCCAGGGATGGGACAGAAACCATCTCGGGCCTGGCACGGGGTGTGGCCGGGCAGGGGTGCAGCCAGGCAGGGGTGCGGCCGGGCAGGGGTGCGGCCGGGCAGGGGTGCGGCCGGGCAGGGGTGCGGCCAGGCAGGGGTGCGGCCGGGCAGGGGTGCGGCCGGGCAGGGGTGCGGCCAGGCAGGGGTGCGGCCGGGCAGGGGTGCGGCCGGGCAGGGGTGCGGCCGGGCAGGGGTGCGGCCGGGCAGGGGTGCGGGGGGAGGACCCAGACCACATTTCCATCTTAACTCATTTTCCTTTTTGGGTGATGTCGGTGTTTGAACTCAGGCCCTTGCACGTGGGGGGCCGGTGCCCTGCCCCTTGAGCCATGTTCACAACCATGTTGCTTTCAGCTTGTTTCGGAGATAGGGATCCCATAGACCACATTCCTCCTGCTTACACTTTCCAGCTAGCTGGGACGGTGAGCGTGCACCACCTAGCTTGATCTTGACAGGCAGAAGTGGGTTTCAGCACAGACAGCGTGTCCAGGAAGGGGGACTGAAGATGACGAGGGCGGCGAATCTGTGTGTGAGAAGCAGAGTCTCGAGTCCTGAGCGCAGGGTAGATGGAGGCAGCCTGGCTTACTGTCACCAGAGGGTGGGACGAGGGTGTGAGGGAATGCTGTGCAAGATTTGCTGGCGAATGTTATCAGTAACTGCTTCTAGAAGCATCTCTCTTCTTCGGGTCAAAACGAGCCGTGGCGATGTGCTGAGGGTGAGGGCCGAGCCCCAGCAAGTCAAGTCTGAAACCTCACCTCGCCCCTGCACTGTGCTGATCCGGTCTCTTTCTTATCCAAGGCCGTGGCTTCAACACGGCCCATCCCCACCCAAGATTTCATGGAATAGAAACATAATCCCATGAACCATAGCATGACAGTGTTCGGAAGTGGCACCTTTAATAGGTGATCAGATCACAAGTGCTTTTCCCTCACAAATAAGTGAATGTCATTTTTGTAAGAGCAGGTTCTTAATAAAAGGATATGTATTCCCCTTTATCAATCTCTTTCAATCTCCTCCTCTTCCTCCTTCTCCTCTTCCTCCTCCTCCTCCCCCTCCTCCTTCCTCCTCCTCCTCCTCCTCCCCTCTCTCTCCCCCTCTCTCACCCGTCTGCCATCAGCCATGGGGTGACATGGGTAAGTGGGCCCTTGGCAGCTGCAGCCCCCTTGGCTTTGTACTTCACAGGCCCCTAAACTTAGTAGGTGTGGCTCTTAGACATTGTCTAGTCTGGGCTGGGAATGTGGCTCAGTGGTAGAGTGCTTGCCTAGCATGCATGAAGCCCTGGGTTCGATTTCTCAGTACCACATACACAAAAAAAGCTGGAAGTGGCGCTGTGGCTTAAGTGGTAGCGTGCTCGCCTTGAGCAAAAGAAGCTCAGGGTCAGTGGCCAGGCCCTGAGTTCAAGCCCCAGGACTGGCAAAAAATAAAAATAAATCATCTAGTCTGCATAAAACAGACCTGGGACAGCTAATTAACCCATCTATCAGTATATGTTGGTTTATAGCAAATAGATAAACTTCCTGTTTGAGTGGGGTTTCCTTTCAGTGTGTGGAGGTGTGTGAGATCAATGCAACAACCAGCTACCACGATATTAAACCTATCGACATATTTAACACAATATACTGAATAAGTAGATCATAAAGCATGGTTGGAGTGAGAAGGAAGCGGGGTTGGGGACCTTGGGCGGTGGAGTGGGACCCGGCACGTCCGCATGTGGGGCGGGGTGGGGGGTGAGCAGAGATGGAAGGGAGGAGCTCATTGCACCAGTATCCAATCCCCCTTTTGCTGCTCTCGCAAACATGCCTTTGTGAGATTCACAGTAGTGTAATGGCTGCCACTCACAGTCTCCGGGGCAGCCTTGTCTTTACAAGGCCATCTGGGGGCTCCTGGGAGATTTTACCACACACAGGACCTAAACTTAGATGTCCAAGTTACTGGAAAGTGTAACTAGTAGTATATAACCTGGCCACAGTTATGTGGACATCTGGTGGAAAGAGTCCTCCCACCCCGTGTGTGTGTGTGTGTGTGTGTGTGTGTGTGTGTGTGTGTGTGTGTGTGTGTGTGTGTGAGTATCTACAAGCACTCATAGATAGCTGACCTGGAGCATTGGAAACTACTGAAAAATAAAACCAAAGACATTTTTTGGGGGGAGGGCGACTTCTGGGATTGAATTCAGGGCCTCTACCGCTTGAACCACACCTCCAGCCTCAGACATGTATTTTCTCATTTTGTCAATATGAAAAAGAAATCTTCCGGCAAAATGGTGTAAATGTACAGGAGAAATTGTACTTGTTTTCACTTGGTGTCTCCGCATCCCATGCTTGTGGATTTTGCCACGTTGGTTGCTGTGGAGAGGAGTGACTGACACCTCATGTGCGTGCCCAGTGTGTGACTCCTTCCCTAGCATTCTAAACTCTCTAGGCAGGGTGTGCGGCGGGCTTAGCCAAAACTCGTTCACTGAATTAAAGAATGAGGAAAGAGAAAAAAGGAGGGCAAGATAATAAAAAAATACAATAAGGAAAAAGATAAAAAGAGAGGAAGAAAAGAAGAAAGAGTAGACTAGGAAAGGAAAGCGCCTTCTCCTCATCGCGGCTTTGCCGGCTGTCAGCCGCGTTGGCCCAGAGGACAGCCAGGCAGGCATGGAGCATGGAGCTTGGTGCTGTCTGCATGCTGACTGTTTTCTGAAGACGTCAGTGGTGAGGGAGGCTGTGTACTCAGAGAGCGACTCTGATTCGCTACTTTGTAAGGATGTGAATGCCTGTCTTTTGGAGGTAAAAATCAAGCAATAGTCCTCATTTTAAATCCTGGGTATCAATTGTGTTATGTTTGACCCTACACCCATATGGTCTAAGAAAAGTCCTTTTGTAGTGACTTCTAAATTGCAGAAATCAATTTAATAATCTGTGTCTAGATTTTAAAAAATGGTACAGAAGAAAAAATTCCAGTAGGCATGGCATGTGTGTGGAATGGGTCCTGGGGAGACACATCCAAGAAATTTGACATGTAAGCTTCCAGTTGTACAGAGTTTAGGAAAGCCTCTTTTCATGGAAAACTACTGAAGCCTCTCTGAAACTCAAAGCTTACTGTGTTTATGGATAAACATGGAGTATCTGTCCCGGGTCAAATACCAGCCCCATGACTCCCCAGGCACAGGGAATCTAGAGCCGTGTGGACCCGCCTCTAACAGATGCCGGCCTTTCACCTAAGGCTATATGAAGTCTGCCCAATGTCTTCAGAGTCACAAAGGAGCAAAAGCACATTGTTAGCAATCATAGCGTGAATAATGACAGCAAGAGGAGAAGTTCCTGGGCATGGCCCACTTGCATAGTTTTAGAATATAGGTCAGACCGAGAGGAAGTGAAAGAAACTTCCTGTTGAATTTTCATTTATAGCCTGTGTGTCTGGAAATCTCTTAAGTGTAATTTCTTGGTGTAAAATAAACTGTAGAAATCTGGGATGTGTCAGTCTGCTTTATGTTTATTGAAGACATTCTGTTCGAAGCTGAAATGTTGTAAAATCACATCGTGGAGCAAACAGTTACAATTGGTTTAACAGACACGACCCCATTCCTTAACTGAAAATCGGTGAAGACTCCAACAACCTCAGAGAAAAATCTGGGAGTTCCATAAAATCCTGTCTCCAAGGATGCATAATGTTTCTCTGTGATTGCTGCACAATGCTTTGCATAGAGCTCTCTCTCTCTCTCTCTCTCTCTCTCTCTCTCTCTCTCTCTCTCTCTCTCTCTCTTTCTTTCTCTCTCTCTCCCCCCACCCCCCGCCCCGTGTCTTGGGGCTTGAACTCAAGGTCTGAGCACTGTTCCTGAGCTTTTGTGCTCAAGGCTAGCTCTCTTCTACTTGAGCCTCTACTTCTGGCTTTTTGGTAAATGGAAATAAGAATGTCCTGGACTTTGCTGCTTGGCTGATTTTGAATCACAATTGCATATCTTACTACTTTCTTTGTTTCTTGTTTTGTGTGTGTGTGTGGGGGTCTATTTAAAGTGCTGTACAAAGAGAAACAATTGCAAATGATGTTTCATTTTTACTTTGATGGTAGTGTGGATTGAACTCAAGGCTTTGGTAGGCAAGCACTTGCATCTGGTCTCCTGTCTTTGCCTAGACTGGCTTTGAATCTGGATCTATCTCTCTATCAGCTGGAGTTACAAGCCCAGGTCCCTATTCCCAAAATGTACATTTTCAAAGATTTGAACTTGGAAGGTTTTTGTTTGTGGAGACAGGATCTTATTATGTAGCCAAGTCTGTCCTCCAACTTGATTTTCTTTTTCCTGGCTGATTCCTTCCTCCCTCCCTTCCTTCCTTCCTTCCTTCCTTCCTTCCTTCCTTCCTTCCTTCCTTCCTTCCTTCTTTCCTTCCTTCCTTCCTTCCTTCTTTCCTTCCTTCCTTCCTTCCTTTCTTCCTTCCTTCCTTCCTTTCTTTCTTTCTTTCTTTCTTTCATTCATTCATTCTTTCTTTCTTAAAAGAGGAGTACTAGCTAGGTGCTGGTGGCTCTGCCTGTAATCCTAGCTACCCAGGATTGGGTAGCTACTGAGGATTGTGGTTTGAAGTCAGCCCAAAAAGGAAAGTCCCTGAGACGCTTATCTCCAATTAACCACCAAAAAGCCATTGTAGAATCTGTGGCTCAAGTGGTAGAGCATTAGTCTTTAACAATAAAGCTCAAGGACAGCACTAGGTCCTGAGTTCAAGCCCCAGGTCCAGTGTGTGCATGCACACATTTGCACGCACATACACACACAAAGGAAGATACTTCTGGGGTCAGTTGTGGGGTTTGAACTCTGGGCCTGGGCTCTTCCGTCCCTGAGCTCTTCAGTTCAAGGCTTGTGCTGTACCACTTTGAGCCACAGCACCACTTCTGGTTTTCTGGTAGTTCATTGGAGAGAAAAGTCTCATGGACTTTCTTGCCCAGGCTGGCAAGAGATCGCAATCCTCAGATCTCAGCCTCCTGTAGCTAGGATTACAAGTGTGAGCCACTGGTGCCCAGATAAAGGAGGATTTTTTTTTTATACCATGCTTTTTATTTTCTGTTGGAGAGAAGTGATGTCAAGTTTCTGGAACAATCTGGGGGCATTGTGCCATGGTGAGGAGAGTGGCCTCAGGCCACACCGGCAGGGCTGGGCTGGAATACTAAGACTGCTTGCTGCCCTCTCAGACCCGAGTTCTGCAGCGAAGAATGTGCTGAGCTTCTGCATTTCCGTCTCTCCACAGCGCTTCTGAGAGCTGTGCACCCTGAGTCCTCAGGCCAAGGCTGGCAAGCGAGATGTTTGGTTCATTGCTCTGAGTATCCCCAGCCTCCACACCCCTGTTGCTCCCTCCCCCACCAGCAGCAACAGTGCTTTGCCCTGCACACTGCCCTCCTCTTCCCTCCTGAAGTCTGTGGTCAACAGTCTTCAAGGAAAGAGTTCTGACAACAAAAATCAAACGCACAGATAACGAGAAGAAGATATGCAACAGACTCACAGCGTATGACTGTCCTCTTCCTCCTAGGACCATGAATGGTAGGGCCTTTGTCTGCTCCTGAGAACCATGTTACTGCCTGTGGGCAGTCACTGGTGCGGGAAGGAAGGGGTCCCCATTCTCGCTCGGCCTAGGCTGAGTTGTTGCAATGGTCCCATCACCTCTGAAGTGGGTGCTGCCTCCTACCACAAAAGAACCAGACAGGTACTTGAGCTGTGTTTGCTAAAAAAGCACCAACTCCTTACTTGGGCCCACACATTAACTAAAACCAGGAGAGAAGTTTGGCATCCCAGCCTCCGTTTTGTATGTGTCTCAGTCATTCTCTGCAGTCTCCTTGCTGTCACCTTGAGCTCCAAGGAGGATGGAACTGAAGGCTGCCACCCTCATGATGAAGACTGACACTACCCGGAGCAGCAGGGGCCTTTTGCTATGGACCGCCGACAATCACGGAGCTGCAGCAATCTCCGGCAACTTGGAGCAGGAGTCATCATCTCACGGGAACCAATTGCTTTATCCAAAAACGCCCACGTCTTCTGCACATGCTTGCAGAACAAGGATTGAGATAACCATTAACCAATCCTGACACCGTGAGCTGCCACACCACTTGCTGGCCACCAGAGCACACCCGTGACCCGGCCTCCCACAGCTGCTCTCAGGTGAGGAAGCATTCACCACCTTTCTGGAGTGACCCTTCTCCAAACGAGGACTGAGAGGAGATAACCAGGCTATCACCAGGACTCATTTGTAATTACATAAGGCATACCTCTCTTTCCCTGTCCCCTGTCCTCTGTCTACTTAAAATCCATAGCTCATGCGTGCTTCCTGAAGATGGCCGGACGGCTGAGTGCTGTCTTCCTGTGGCATGTGTGCCATGCTATTGTCTCCTTTCTCTGCCCTTCGCCATGTCTCTTGGGTTGGCATATGAGTGCATGGCTGGGCCCGCGATGTAAAACTCCTGGGGTTTGCAGTCCTGGGGTTGAAAACTTACGCTGTCAGTATGGTCCCTTACGTGGTGGCCTGCCATTTATAAGCTGGAGCTAACGATTTTCTGCTGTAGCATTATGCTTTCTCTTGGACATCCTGATAACTTACCATTGTCAAGTCTGTTTTTTTCTCTACCTCTTCTCCAATTCTAGGGTTTCTTTCAGGGTAACAGAGTGAGACTTCCTCAGTTCATCCAGAAGCTTCTACCCATGTCCTCTCCTATGCCTGACTGACTGGAGGCACCTTTATTTTCTGTGATAAAGTCGTTTACCAAGTGTAGGATCAGAGCATGTAATCCAAGAACATTTAGAGAAGGAACAAAGGTGGTTAGTGGGAGGCCTGAAGGTGTTAAGCAAAATACCTTCTTTCATGGAAGGATTTTACATGAGAATAGAAAACACCCTTATTGTAAAGCCTCCAGGAGAGAATGGAGTGTTAAAATGGAAAGTTCATGCAGAATACGGGTGTCATTTTTCACCCAGCCCTGATAGAAACGCCCCAGGCTTAATCAGGGCAAGGGATGGGGGAACCTGCCCATTGCAAGCCACTCCTCACAGTGCTAATGAGCTGCAGGCCTTCTGAGCAGGGAGCTCTAGTGGGGCTGTGTGTGTCTCGGCTGGCATCGTGGCAGGGGTGATGACTTGTCTGAGAGGAGACAAGGAGGTGTTGCTAGGTAACCAAGGAGGCCCAGGGAAGCCCCATCCCCCATCCTCAGGGAGGCTGAGTGCCAGGAGGCAGGGAATATTAAAACAACAACAACAACACCAAACCAAAACAAGTCCTACCTTAAGGAATAACAGGCCTTTTTGCTTTTGCTTTGTTTGTTTTTGTTGTAGTGGTGACTGGTGGAAAGAGGATTGCTGTGACCTGGAGACAGAAGGAGAAAGGAAAGAAAGGGAGGAAAGTGCCAGAGGAGGAGGGGCGAGTATCACGTGGGGGAGAGGAAGTGGGCTGTGCACATGGAGTGTGTCCTCACCGTGGGGATGGCCAGCTACTGGGGACTCAGGTCTCCATGGACTGAGATCTGGGAGGGACAAGGCAAGGTCATGCAGAGATGGATCACGTGGGCAGAAGTGTTTTTCAAGACGTGGCTTCTGGATCAGGCGTGTGTCTTCTGGAAACTTGCTGGGAAAGGATTCTCCAGGCCTGCCTCAAGTCACTGCCTCACTAAGCAGTGCTCAACAGCGGCTCTGCGGGGCCCGCAGGTGAACCCAAAGCAGAAGAGCGGAGCGTCCCTGCTCTGTTTTGTGTGTGTCTCGGCTCTCAGCCATTTTCTCATTTTATAATCAACTTGGGTTTGGGGAAGGACAGGACCAGCGTGTGACATGATTATGGTATAAGGGACTGAAACCATCACTGAGGAATGACAGACAGTTCTCACCTGGCGACAGTGATGAGAACAACATGGTCTCCCCATTCCCTCCCAAAGCCAGGACTGAATTACCATCTGCCCAGTCATACTTTGACCAGGACTGTTCAGTTACTTCGCACACCTAGTTCGTCTATAAAAAAACTAAAGTTTGTGTTTGTACCCTGAGGATCTTCCTGTGGTGTGCCGGTGTCATGGCCTGAATCCTTCTCTAGCCTTCACATGTCTCTTTCTTGGTTGTGCAGGGGTGGGTATTATATGTGGAGCTGCTGGAGTTCGGGGATGGAGTTTCCCAGCTAGCCTGGCATGCTGAGGTGTTCTGGTCACCAGTGCAAAAAGGTAGAGAAAGTAGGTGTCAGAACAAGACTACACTGGGCAGATACTCAGACACACTGGCCTTGCGGAGGCTTACAAGGACTAGAGCTTAGGTGAACTCCACTTAGACAAGGGCTCGAGTGAAAGAGGAGTTAAGGTCAAAGGCTGGTGAAAGAACCCATCAAGACAGGAGAATAGGAGGAACAAAGATGTGTTTGGATGCTCGAGGAGTAGCTGGCAGGTGGTTAGCCAGTCTGAATGACACAGTAGCACACAGATCAGGAGTGAGGATATGCCTTTGTTAGGTTACTTTTGGTTAGATATCCCCTGTTTTGTGATACCTACTGACTGGCTGTCCTTTGGTTTAAATGTCACCTGGGAAATGGGAGTGGCCTACGCCCTTGGTTTTCATATCTGTGTTCGGTCTGGCCCATTCCCTGGTCTTGACTGCCTCCTCATTCCGGCTGGACCTTGGTATTTATCCACTTGTCACCTGACACAGAGCTTCCTCCGCAGTAAGAACATCATTTAGTGAGTGTTTTCTATGGGTTTGGCAGGCACAGAGTTGCTCCAGCCAGTCGACTTCCTGAAAACAGGATCCTTTAGTGACTGACGGAGGTCCACAGAGCCCTGAGGTTGTGCAATACAAATACCATTCTCTAGGCGTGTGTAGCTTTAAGAGACCTATTTAATGATGCGGCATTAAATGAACACAAAGCCAGAGCTGAACAACATTCACAGGTCACTTGTAAAATAAAATCACTTTCCTTATCTATGAACCCTGAACACGGCAAGCAAGGAAAAGACCATCTGGAAAATTGGTTTTAGCCGTATGAAGATAAAGCTGTAAATATTTCAAAAGCTGTAAGCATACCAAACTGCAGCCCCTTCAAGGTGTCTTCATGCTGTCTCTTCCAGGGAGGGAAGGGGAGGTTCTTGCAAGCATTTGCATTGCAGATCAGGCTGTAGAAGGGCCTGGTCTGAACAGGCCTTCCCTGTGCAGCTGCCCCTCCCCCTCTGCAGCAGGGACCTGCCCCCACTGAGCTGCAAAGAAGCCTTTGAGCTGCCCAGTTGTTAAGTAATGAACGCAGCTCTCCCCCAAGGGCTCCAACGGAAAGGAGAGGAGACAATTGGTGAGAGCTGTGGAACGGTCCACCCTAGCCCCTTCCACGCTTGCAAAGAGACTCCTGGTAGCCAGAGGCTGCCAGGTTCTATTCTCTGGTGGGATTTCCGTAATCCTTGGCCTCTTATGGGTCACAGGGAGGACTTGCCAGGCTCTCAGATTCTCAAGCTTCTTCTGATCTTCGTGTGTATCAGAAGATGCAAATCCATGACTCTGGATGCCACACTTTTAAGTAGCTCAGTTGGGAAGTGTACAAACACAGTGAATCTTTGAGAGGACCAGGAAGGAAGATAATGGTGGGAAGCTTGTGACCCAGCATCACCTTTGTTTGCGACACCTTTGTGTGCTGCTCCTCGATGCTTTCTCTCAGCATCCGTGTGGAATGCTCCTGAGACACTTTGCGCAGCTTCCTCTGACCTGGAGATCACACAGGCTCCTTGTCTTGTTCTGTCTCGTGCGGCTAGTTCTCTGGACAGAGCTCTGCACTCAATAAAGATGTCTTCTAAGGCAGATGTGGCGGTTCAAGTCTGTAGTCGTAGCTACTTGGAAGGCAGAGATAAGGAACCACAGGTTGAGGCCAGTCTGGACAAAACAAAAAGTTCGTAAAATAAGAGACTCCATTTCAGCCACGGCCTGGCTCAGCAGTGTTTGCCTCGCCCCTCAGTAATGTGGGGAGCATAGACTGCAGTCCGGGCTGGCCCCGGCATCCATTTCTCAGAAACATCCAACACATACGTGGCTGGAGAGTGCCCCGTGTCCACTGGATCTGCTCTTTCTGTTTTTCTCCACCTGGGTAGAGGGGCTGGCAGGTGTGTACCCCACGCCCAGCGCCTCCCTCTGAGATAGTCTTTGGACTTTTCTTCCTGGGCTATCCTAGAACTGCAGTCCTCACCTCAGCCTCCCATAGAGCTGGTATACAAGTGTGTGCACAAGGTCCAGCTATTTGCTGGGGGGGGGGGGGGTCTTGCATGTATGCCTGGGCTGGCCTCCAGCTGTGATTCTCCCAAACAGAGCTTCCCAAGCTTCCCTTCCCCCTCTCCCTCCCTGCTACCCTCTTCCCCACTGTCCCTTCTCTTCAGGACACACTCTTCTGGGGCATGTGTGGGGCCAGTGTCCTGTGTCAGGGCTGCAGAGAAAATAGAACCAGAGATGTGGGTTAGCATAGGACTCGGAAGGAAGGAAGACGCGGATTCATTTTAGCCTGCTGAGAGCCAACCCAGGATCCTGGTGGGAGAAGGGCCGGTGGAAGGCACCATGTTCCTAAATAGAGCTCAGTGACATTCTCCCTGCAGCCTCCCCGTGCTCCCCTGACCCCATGCTCCTCTGTACCCCTCAGCTGTCCCCACACCACACCCCTGTGCCCCATAGCTGTCCCCACACCCCCTGTCCCCCAGGTGTCCCCACACCCCTCCCCCCAGCTGTCCCATGCCCCCTGTCCCCCCAGCTGTCCCCATACCCTCTGTCCCCCAGGTGTCCCCACACCCCCCCTGTCTCCCCAGCTGTCCCCACGCCCCCCTGCCCCCCCAGCTGTCTCTAGCTCCTGCCTGGCCCCAGGGAGCAGCATTTTGGCCTCTCGCTGCGCCATCTCGTGGCGATCAGGGAGAGGCGCAGGGCTCTGGCACTCACCCAGCCTCCTCCCCAGTGGGTGGGGTGGAGTCACAGGGGCAAAGAGGCTGGAACCGGCCACAAGCAGGCGCTGGGTGGGGTGGGGTCTGGGTAGCTGCGTGTTGTGGGGGAAGGTAGCCCCTCTGTTTCTTCTTGTGGGACAATGCGGGGCCAGGGGGTGGTGCATTGGGGGGATGCTCTCATGTAAAAGCACTTAGAGCCCGTGGAGAACGTGGGGCATGCTGGCCCTGTATGCCAGAGACCCCTCCCTGCTCCAGTCAGGGCCTTCTTCCCCTCCCACGAATTTATAGCTGCCCTTTGCAGGGCAGGGGCTGGGTGCCAGTCCTTGCTGTGGTCTGGGCCTGTCCAGGCCTGCCTAATAGTTGGCCATGCCCCGTGTCTGGGGCCTGCCCTGGGGTTCTTGTTTAGGTCTGGCCTGTGTGTGTGAGGCATAGATGAGGAGCTTGTGTTATGATTGTTATTACTTTGTGTGGGGCTGGAGCTCAGAGCCTCATGTGTGCAGGCAGGCCTTCTACCCTGAGCCGTAGCAACAGACTTCCACTACCTAGACTCTAAGTCTAGGGATATCGTGAATCTATGAACTAAGGCATTGTTAGGTTTTTAAAAAGAGGTGGCCGAGTAAGAACAGCACCACGTACATGGTATTCAGGTAAGGGGTAGGTTTATTCAGTAGACCTGCTGGGACCAGGCCAGGTTGGCCCTCCACTTGGCTGGGAAAGAGGGTGTCTGGCCCTGGGCTAGGCCTTATCTAGGGTAGGGGCGGGGAAAGGTGTGGCCAGGTAAAAGGAGGTGGGACCAGGTAGGAGAAAGGTGTGGCCACATCAGATCCAGATGTGACCTCAGCGGATGCAGATGCGACCTCTTCCAGGTGTCCCAGTTGCCTAGGTAACACAGGTACTGGGCGGGGTCTGCTCGCCATCCAGGAATGGACCTTACAGGCATCATTAAAAGAACATGAGCCCCAGAGACACCAATGATCACATAATGGGAAGGAAATTTACACCTTGCATGTAGCTTTTACTTTTTCGGGTTAAAGGTAAGAGGGAGGAGTAGGAAAGAGGAGCATTACACATTGAGAAGGGATCCCCACAGACTGGACAAGAGCTAAAAAATTAAAACACTTTTCTTATTATGAAGTTGGCGTGCAGAGGGGTTACAGTTTTATAAGTCAGGCAACAAGACATAACTAAACTATTTAAAATGACAACGATGCATCACTTCTGCAGCATTGTGTTATATATGACAGCCTTGTAGAAGCCAGGCGGGGCCTAGACACTGAGCCTGCCTTGTCACACTGCCCTTGAAGTTCATGATCCAGTGGTAAATAATACTCTTCACACCAGAGAGGGGAGGTAGGATCAGAAACCTCAGGCCTTGGGGCTGAAGGTGGCTCAGTGGTAGAGCGCTTGCCTTGCATGCTCGAGGCCCTGGGTTCGATTCCTCAGCACCACATAAGCAAAAAGAAAAAAGCCGGAAGTGGCGCTGTGGCTCAAGTGATAGAGCACTAGCCTTGAGCTGAAGAGCTGAGGGACAGCGCCCAGGCCCAGAGTTCAGGCCCCATGACTGGACCAAAAAAAAAAAAAAAAAAGAAACCTCAGGCCTTGTCAGGGCCCATGATCTTGACCATTGGTGGGGATCCTGCCTTTGGTTTCCTGTCTCTGTGATGGGCTTTGCTTCTCTGCCTGGCTTCCTGTGCCCGCCCTCCTGCCACTCTGGTACCACACTATCCAAACTCAGCCTCAGCGTGAAGCCTGGCCTTCATTGCTTCAGGAAGCTCAAGCTGAGAGACCTTCCCCGATCCACGTCCTCAGTGTGACGGATCAGCTCTTCCTGCTCTTCCTCATCCATTCCCTTCCTGCCATGCTGATGGCCTTGTGGTGGTGTGCCATCTCCTCTTGCCTAGACCGCAGACAGGTCTCTTCCCATGGACTCCGATGGCTTCCACGTCCTTATTATGTGATGACTTCAATGGACCAGCCTGTCCTTCGTCATGGCCATCATGTGCAAAGTAGGGCACTGGCCAGCTGAGGCCTGTGTGACAAGCAAAAATGTCCCTTGCATTGCCTGTGTCCCCTTGGGGAGGAGGAAGTGAGGCTGAGCGTCTCCGGTATGAAGTGTGTGTGCTTAGCTTGGTGTTGGTGGGCCTCCCTGGTCCCGCAGCCCTCTGGGAGCTTCCTTTGGATGGCCTGGCCATGCCCTCTCCTTCCTCTCTGCCGGCATTTGGAGAACTGTTCCTGCGCCCAGCACCTTTCTCCTCCTCCTGCTCTCCCTCCCTCTGGCTCACGCATCTGCGGGGCATTCCCTTGGCTGGCACTGTTTTCTACTAATCCTGGGCTAAAGTGCCCAGGCTAAAGGCTCTGAGTAGGTTGGGCCCCCGACAGGCCTCTGGGGACCCCAGGACTTCTCTCTTGCAATAGAACCTCCAGTTTGTTAATGTCTACGCTCCTCACTTTCCCTGACGGCAGGCTCTCTTGCTCATTCCACATTTCCAGCATATAGCACAGAGTTTGCCACGTGGCAGGTACTCAAAGCATGGGATGAATGAATGAATGAATGAATGGGCAAATGCCCTGCACATGTACTTTGGGGGGCATCTTGGTTCTTTCTTTTCCTTGCTTTAGATTTTCTCAGCACTGCAAAGCAGGGTCTTCAAGGCAGCATGAGTGGAAATCCAGTTTTACCAACTGCACCATCCGCTCCTGAGAAGCTCTCCAGACTCCTCCCGGCTCTCTGGCTTGCTCCTTGCCAGTCCTGTGTAGAATACTTAAAAAAAAAAATAACCCAAGCTACTTTAGAAGCCAAAGTTGTATCTGGTGATCAGATCAAAATCCAAGGTGAGATATCTGATTGCTCAAAATAGTTTTCAAGAGCTAGGATATTCCTGGGCCTGAGGTGGTTGTGTGTACCTGTAATCCCAGCACTTGGGAGGCTGACACAGGAGGATCCTTAGTTCAAGACCAGCCCAGCTACATAGTGAAACCACGGCTTAAGCAACAACAAAAGAGAGAAAAAGAGAAGAAAAAGGAAATAAAAAAGTAAGAAAGAAAGTAGAGAAGGACGTGAAGGGAAGAAAGGAGGAAGGAAGGAAGAGAAAGAGGGCTAGAGAGAAGGAGGAAGGGAGGAAGGATGGCTATCTCCTGCTATCCGCCCGTAGGACTGCTGCTGTGGTTTTGTCTCTCACTCTTTCTAGGAGGCCTTTGGCCAAAGGCTTTCACTGGCGATGTCCTTCCCCAGGGAAGGTGAATCTAGATGGGTGGGGATTTGTGTCTATTTCAGAGTGGATCAGGACTAAGGGTTAAATCCTGAGGGGTGTGTGTGTGTGTGTGTGTGTGGTGTATGTGTGTGTGTGCGCACACTCACACTCTGGGAATGAAACCCAGAGCCTTGTGCATACAAAGCCAGCGGTTTCCTGTTGAGCTACATCCCCCCAGCCTACCCTTGTGCTTTTGGCATGTGTGGTCTCTGAGGAATTGTATTTACCTCTTGCTGGAAACACTCAATGCGATACTTTCTGAAGAACTGGTTTTTGTTTTTTTTTTTTTTTGGTCGGTCGTGGGGCTTAAACTCTGGGCCTGGGTGCTGTCCCTCAGCTCTTCAGCTCAAGGCGAGCGCTCTACCACTTGAGCTACAGCACCACTTCCTGAAGAACTGGTTTTTATCAGACATCCTTTAGAAATTATTTTGGCAGCAGGTTTTGCTGACTGGCTCATTCTGGCTTCTCTGTCCCACATCTTCAGGGGCCTGTGGGAAGGGTCGGGGGTGGGGAGATGGCAGCTGCCCAGGCACTACAGGGCCTTGAAACTACCAAGGCAATTGTCTGCTTAGCACTGAATCCCTAGAGCCAGCAGTCCTGGGGTTGGTGCCCCCTAGTGGTCTGACCAAATACAAGTCATCTTGACAGAAAGGAGGGGAGTGGAAGGCCCAGCCCCACCTCTGAGTTTTCGGCTGCCTACCCAGAATCCTCCTACTGCGAATTAGGGGGAAAAAGATTAAGACTCCAGCAAGCAGGAGCTCTTAGAGAATGAGAGATGAGCCGGTGGAGGCAGAGGCTGTGGAAGGCAGATGAAGCTGTTTGTTTGGAATTCCCGCCCTAGATGGGTTTGGCTGGGGATGGCCAGACACCGAAATTCCAAGGATGCTTGGCAGCCAAAGTTGTAGAAGCAAAGCAGAAAACCAAGCCCAAGTCTAAGCGGAGGCAGAAGAGAGGAGCAAAGAGAAGAAGCCAGGCGACACAATCCTCCCATCTTCGCGGCCCTGCACCAGCCGCCGTGGGCTGCCCCTCCCCACAGCTCCTGGCTCCGTGCCTGGTGGATCGCTTGTTTGTTTTCTGCTGCATTCGAGTTGGCTCAGGACTGAGTCAGGCCGGGGTTTTCCTGAGTCACGCAGCAACCGGCGTGAGCCTGGAGCAATGAGCTGCTGAGTTGGCTGTTTGTTCCTCATCGGCCATACTCCTTGTCTTCTTGAAAGGGGACGGCTTTCTCCTTTCCTTACAAGGCCGAGAGAGGCAGGAAGTGGCCACAGTGCCCCCCTTTTCTCTGAGGCACGACTCCCTGGTGTTCCGATGTGAGAGTTACACACGTAGATGAACTTCAGAGCCAGTGAGCGGGGAAACCAGAGGTTTAGGCCCCAGACCTAACTTCCAGGAGATCCCTGACAGGTGTAGCGCTTGCCCCATAGGCTAGAGATGAAGGGCTGAGGAAGGTCACGGCAATGCAGCCGCAGGAAGAAAGCACTTCAGGTGTGGTACGGACAGGAGCTTTAGGTTAAATAGAGAGCTGGGGATAGAGACTGTGAGAGCCCTGGGCTGAGCGCCTGGCCCGCCATTTTGGAAGGGTTTTGGAGAAACCGCTCTCGCTGTCATCAGTGAGGCCAACAAGCTGAGTCAGAATAAACAAGGTATTTGTTCACGGTTGGGTGGTCTGTCCTGAGAGTAGTTCTGCGGTTTCTTCCTGTCCTTCCTTCTGGGCCTTCCTGGAGCGGGTTCAAGGCAACTGTAAAGTAAATGGTTGAGAGCAAGAACGCAGTCAGAGACAATGGGGTCTGGGAGGCATGCTTGCTCCGGGTTTCCAGTTAATGCATGGCATGAAGTAAGGAGCCAGCGCTTTCCGGCTAGAGCAGGGGGACCGGTGGGCGATGGGCTAAGACACTGGCTTCCCATCGCTCCTGCTTTTCCTTCCGCCAATATGGAACCTTCACGTTGATCTGTCCTGGGCCTCTGGGTCTTCTCTCGTTCTCCTCAGCTTTCCTCTACCCAGGCGCCTGGCATTAATCTCCAGCATGTCTCCCACGCGGTCTCCCCAAGCCCCTCCCAGCTTCACCTCCTGTTGCTGTGGACATTTCCACAGTCCTTTCCCCTTTCCTGGACAGCACAGATACTCGTTTGGGCTCTGAGTGGCTCGTCCATTGCCCCCACCCCACCCCAGGTCTTCTCTGGCCTTGGAGACCCTCCGAGGATCTCTGTGCAGCGAGATCACCCGTGAGCGGATGTGCATGCTGTGTGGGCTCCGGTTGTGATGCCATGCGTGCAATCACGGATCCTGGAGGAGGCCTGGAAGTCAGTGTCCCATCACCTCAGACGGTGGCTGGTGGCTGGTGGGCTCCCTGAGAAGTGCCAGGGACCGCTCGATGCCTTCTGTGGGCAGCTGGGGAGGGAACCCTGGCCATGTGTGGCCAAGGACGGCTCTCTTCCCTGGCGCTGGTGTCCTGTCTCTTGCTACCCAGCCCCCGCAAGCCATGCACCAGCTGCGGACATGGTCTGCAGAGACAAGGGGTTCATGACCACCACTCTGCTTTAAAGCATTCAACCCTCATACAGTTCAGTTTAGAAACACTAGTGATTCCATAAAGAAGAGTCAAACCAGCAACCATGCCTCTCGCCATTGGTCCCCAGGGGGCCCTGTGCTTTGTGGGTTAAGCATCTGGGCTGTATTTTTGGTGTGTGCAGAGGCGTGTGTGTGTGTGTGTGTGTGTGTGTGTGTTTGTGTGTGCGCGCGTGTGCACCAGGAGCGGGGGGGGGGGGAGGGGGGGAAGAGGACTGCTCCTTCGCCTTACCAGCCTCTGGGTTCTGCTTCACCTCATCCCCTTTGAATCCTGCGTAAACTTAAGATGACTCTGGTTGAGACCTGCTATCACTGTCCAAAGCTATTTTGAAGCCATTCAAACACCAGTTCCATTCTTCTGGGAACCCTGTGCAGCCCCAGAAACCACAGCGGCTGTTTGGAGGCCCAGCTGCAATGGGAGTGGCTTCGGGCACACGCCAGGGGGCACGCACTGGGAGGAGGGGTCTCTGCGCCTGCCCAGGACTGAAGCGTGCAGGCTGGGGCTGTGAGGACGGACAGGGTGCACGGCACACCTCTCCTTGGAGGTCCACTTGGAGGCGGGGGGGTGGGACTTGGTAGGTGGTGATGTGGATCCTGGGTGCTGGGTTTGAGTCTAGCGTACTTGTGTGGAATGGGTAGAACCATAGCCGGGCACCAGTGGCTCACGCCTGTAATCCCAGCTACTCAGGAGGCTGAGATCTGAGGATCATGGTTCAAAGCCAGCCCGGGTAGGAAAGTCTATGAGACTCATCTTCAATTAATCACCAGAAAACTGGAAGTGGTGCTACAGCTCAAGTGGTAGAATGCTCGCCTTGAGCTGAAGAGCTGAGGGACAGTGCCCAGGCTCAGAGTTCAAGTCCCACAACTGACAAAATAAAACCAACAACCCAACAACCACCACCACCACCACCAACAACAAAAACTGGGCAGAACCAATAATGGAGCACGCAGGAAGCACTACTGGCCTGAACATCTTCGATCCACCCTCTTACTGAACTTTAGCCTTCACTGCGTCAAGAATAGGAAAGACAGAGAACCAGGAGGGGCCTGGGCGACGGAGGTGCCCCGGCTCCCAGCACCTTGCGCTCCGGCTACCCGTGGACCCAGTGCGTTCTCCCCTGTTTCCATGTGGAGACTTTGCTCTCCGCCTGAGGGGATGAGCAGGGGCATCTGGGAAATAAATGGGCTTCAATGAGATTATGAGGCTGGGGTCCCCAAGATGGGACCAGAGATCCCACAAGGACTGGACAGGGAGAGGCCCTCTCCCGGCGGCCACCTGGCCAGCCCAGTCACCTGGATCCTCCCAGCTCGAACCACAAGGCCTGTCTGAGGCTTCCGTCCTGACTCCAGTGTCTTTGGGTTTTGGTTTTTTTTTTTTGGTTGGTTGTGGGCCTGAACTCTGGGCCTGGGCGCTGTCCCTCAGCTCTTCAGCTCAAGGCTAGCGCTCTACCACTTGAGCCACAGTGCCACTTCCGGCTTTTTTCTTTTTGCTTATGTGGTGCTGAGGAATCGAACCCAGGGCCTCATGCATGCAAGGCAAGCACTCTACCACTGAGCCACCTTCCCAGCCCCCCAGTGTCTTTGTTACAGTGGTTCTAACTGTTGCAGGCACCCCTCACGTGGAGCTGGGGTAAGGTAGGTCCGCCCCACCCCAGCGCTGTGGATTGACGAGCTGCATCTTATGAGTGATGGATGGGCTCGTGGAGCAGGCCGTGCCTTGTGCGTGGGAGGGGGCGTTCCTGCTGACATGTGTGCAGTGTTTGCTCACACCAGCCAGGCCTGGCCCTGTGTGTGGCTGTGTGGCTATGGGCACTGGGCTTCCTACTTCAAGCATTGCCCTCCTCAGATCATGTGCTCCTAGATGATGATGATGATGATGATGATGATGATGATGATGATGATGATGATGATGATGATATTTCTTTTTGCTGGTCCTGGAGCTTGAACTCAAGGGCTGGGCACTTGAGCTTCTTTTTGTTCAAGGCTAGCACTCTACCGCTTCCGTCTTTTTCTGTGTATGTTGTACTGAGGAATTGAACCCAGGGTTTCATGCAGGCTAGGCAAGCACTCTACCCCTAAGCCACCTTCCCAGCCCCCTAGTTTATTTTTTCAAACAAATGTCTGCTCACAATCTCAGGGGAAGAGTTGAGATGAGGTGATGTGGTACAACCAGGGGGCACACAGAGTCTGCCAGTTCTGAGTTCAAATCCTGTCTCTGCCATACACGGAGTGAACGAAGTCAGAGCAGGCTCAAATGAGCACAGATGAATCTCAGTGACTTCAGGACAGCTCCCTTCCCACAGGAGCTGGGTGTGGAAGGTGACTCAGCAGGGAGATCCATGGGTGTGGCAGTCCCATGGTGAGATAACCCAGGTGCCACACGGGGATCGCTGCTTTCCTGCTTTCTGTCCAGGGCAAAGGTTCCTTAGTGCTCCAGGCCGCCCCCTTCCCCCAGCTTTATAAGGAAGTTCAGCTTCGCCCAGGGCCAAGGCACCTCTGATCCGCTTCTGATCTGCCTCTGGCTTCGTGCACACAGTTCCAGAGCCAGACTGTCCCGAGATGGCAGAAAGTACAGTTCTGCTGGCTGCTGTGTCCTTCCTCTCTGCCTGTCAGCAAAGTAAGAGCCATGGACTCTGTGTGTGTGTGTGTGTGTGTGTGTGTGTGTGTGTGTGTGAGACAGAGGAGGGAAGGAGGGAGAAGGGGAGGGGGAGCGATGGAGAGAGGGAGGGAGGGAGGGAGCTGGGTCCAGTGTTGGTTACTCACTCTTGCCCTTGGCTCTAGATGCCAGGCCCACTCTGTGTCCCTGTCTCAGGTTGCTTAAGACCACCTGCTGGCCTCTGTCCCTTGGAACATTCCAGATCCAGGAACATTCCAGATCCTACAGGGATAGTGGGCGCCCTCAGCAGCAGGTACCCCACAGTCTGTGGTCACGGCTCATGTGCCCGCCCAGGGGTCACCAAGGTTCCGGGGTCAGTGTGTTCCTGCTTCCACACCCAGCGCAGACCTCTGGGAACCTGATCTTATAATTCATGTATGCTTTAAAAAGAATGAATTACCCGTGACAGGTACGCTGATAAAGTTAAGTCTCTCTCGGGACATAAGCCTCAGATGAACAGCTCCTAAATATGGCGAGCACCTTCCCCGTGGGCCGCTGGGCAGGGGAGGTGCCAGGCATGTCCTGTGTCTGCGAGGAAGGGGGTCGCGGAGCCCTGGTGAACCCACAACCCACTCCTCACCAAGAGCCAGGACCAAGGTGCGCATGCTCGGGGAAGCCAGGCACCACTGGGGACAAAGCCTTCCTCTCCACGTGGCCAGCCTGTGCCGTGACAGTGACAACTCTGCCAAACTTCAGGACACATTTTGTGGTTTGCTTCCCGTGGTCCTGAGGGAGGAGAGAGAGCAGGTGCTTAATACCAGCCTACAATGTAGCCCGGGTCCAAAGTAATCAGACCTGTCCTGTGGGTGCCGTGCGCCCGCCCCACCCGTGTGCCCCAGCCCCACCCGTGCGCCCACCCCACTGTGCGCCCCGCCCATGCGCCCCACCCGTGCGCCCACCCCACTGTGCGCCCCCGTCCGTGCGCCCCACCCGTGCCCGCGCCCCACCCGTGCCCCCGCCCCACCTGTGCGCCCGCCCCGCCCGTGCGCCCCACCCGTGCCCCCACCCCACCCGTGCCCCCGCCCCACCCGTGCCCCCGCCCCACCCGTGTGCCCGCCCCGCCCGTGTGCCCGCCCCGCCCGTGCGCCCCACCTGTGCCCCCGCCCCACCTGCTCACCCTCATCTCCAGTTGCAGAGGCGCTGTCTTCTTCACAGATGGCCTCTGTGTGGCGCTGGCCGGGGCAAGGACAGTGCCAACTGGACGGAAGGGCAGGGGCTGGATGGGGAGGGGGGAGGAGGCGGGCAGAACCACGGCTGCGGTGGATGCGCACATTCAGCGAGGCGGCGGACAGGGGGAGATTGTTTAGCCGCCACTCAGAACTAGAATCTGCCTCTTTTGTGACAGGGCGGTGTTGCTGGAGCGGGGACGCTCTGTACCCTGTGAGAATCAGCTCGGGGGGAAGACAGAGGACAGACAGGGGTCTCTGTTGTGTGTGTACCCAGCTGCTGGCTGAGGTACAATTGTCCTTCCACGTGCCCGTGGAGAAGGATGAACAGGGTCCTGAGTGGGAAGTGCCCTCCCTCCTCCCCGCCCCTCACATTTGCGGGGTGCGATGCCACCCACCCAGGCGGCAGGGGGTGCAGTTAACTGCCTGGTGACTGTTTCGTCCAGGGTTACTTTGAAGCCCTTGGCTTTGGCTCCATGCTGATAGCTCCGTCAGGAAGGAGCGCACATCTTCTGTGCTTCTTTTTGCCCTGTAGTGGGGACTAGAAGGTGGTCACACGCTCTCCCAAGGTTTGAAGCAAGTTGGGAACAATGGTGACGCAGTGCCCAGCATGACTGCTCTGAGCCCCAGTCCTTAGCCTGCAGACTGCCGCTGTCCCAATGTGGAGATGTGGACTCCGCTCGGGGTTGGGAATGAACAGAGCCCACTCTGGGACTTCCCTCCATGCTTTCAGGCTCCAGTTTGAAAGAGAAGTGCTCCAATCCCCAGTGCTCACACACGTTCAGTGGTCAGCTTCGGCACTGACACCCTGCAGGACAGCTGATTTGTAGCAGAAAGGGACCAGGGGTCCGGGGACAGCCTCCCTCGAGAACCTTACCCAACCTCATGAGGTCGGAGGCTTGTGGGAGGGCGGATAGTGCCTGGCTTCAGACGGGATCACATCATCCCTCACTCCCAACGGAAGGTCAGGCTGAGCTGAGGATTTAGCGTGGAATTTCAAAGCCTTGTTGTCGCTCTGCTTCCTGGCTACCATGCGGTGAGCAACCTCTACCACACGCTTCTGATGTTGTCCTGTCTGCCATCTGCAGGCTCAGAGCAATGGATCCAGACAACTCTGGTCTGAAACTCTGAAACAGTGAATGAAAACCAGTCTTTCCTCCTTGCAAAGTTATTTATCCCATGCATTTGTCCCAGCAATGAAAAGCTAACATATAATTTTTCTTGGGTAAATACCTATGAGTGTAAGGTTTGGTCATTTGGTTGATATACAACTCACTAAAATATACCTTCCAGATTCTTTGCTTTCCTTCCTTCCTTCCTTCCTTCCTTCCTTCCTTCCTTCCTTCCTTCCTTCCTTCCTTCCTTCCTCCTTCCTTCCTCCCTTCCTCCCTTCCTCCATTTCTCCCTCCCTCCCTCCCTTCCTTCTTTCCTTCCTTCCTTCTTTTTGTGACTTTGGTGGTACTGAGGTTTGTACTCAGGTATTTGTACTTGAGATACAGCCCTAACTTTTGTTTTATTTTTTTTGGATTGGACCTTGCATTTCTTCCCAAGACCACCTTTAAACCACCATCTTCTTACTGTGTATCCTATTTATAGCTGGGACTCCAAGTACAGACCCCCGCGCCTGGCTTATTGGTTGAAATAGGGTCTCATGGACTCTGCCCCAGGACTTGTCTCAGCTGCCGTCCTCCTGACCTTTGCCTCCTGTGTGACTTAGATTATAGGCATATGGCACCACTCCTGGCCAGGTTGTTTTGCAGTATTAGTACCACTTTGCATTTCCACTAGCAGTATTTGAGGGCTCCAGAGGCTCAAGTATCTCCACCTGTCTTTTTTTGATAGATATGACCTGCGTTTCTAACTTGAGACAGTCCAGTGGGTACAAAGAAGAATTTCATGATAGTTTAACATTACAGTTCATTGGCAGCCAATGGTTTTTTAACACAGCCCCTTTTCCTGCAGGCTATTTTGCTTTGCAGGTTGGGAAGACGAGGCTGAAATGTAAGATCGCACCCCCAGCAGTCACTGGCTCACTGGAGTTCGAGAGAATATTTCGTGCACAGTAAGTAACGTCTCTCATAGGTGCCTGCCACAGCCAGACACGTTCAGATTGGGGGCAGAGTGATGGAGGAGGCCTGCAGTTCATTCACAGAACAGTCACAAGGAAGTGTACTGCTCAGCCAAGCCTATCTCACCACCAAGGAAGGCTGAAGGGTCCTGTGTGTGAAGCTACCCATAATGGCACTCAACATGGCAGCTCAGCAAAACACTCAACATGGCGGCTTGATCAAAGCCTCTTGTAGGCCCAAGAGAGTGAGGATACTTTAAGTCACATGAACTGGTCTACCATTTTGACCTTTCTTGCTCTCTCTTTCCTTCAAAACAAGGACGGTTCTGTATACCCTCTGCCCATTTCTCCAGTGATCATTTCCTAATGTCAGAAGTGTCCTGGTGTAGGAACCAGAAAGTCTTGCGGGTCGTGTGGATGTGCTGTGTTCTTCTTTTTTTTTTTTTTTTTTTTAGGGTTCTTAGGTCCTATTGGTCCTTGGGCAGTTTTTTTTTTTTTATTGTGAAAATACTGTACAGAGGGGTTACAATTACATGGGCAAGATAATGAGTACATTTCTTATCAAGCATTGTAGCCTCCTCCTTTGTTTCCCCTTCCCATCCCTTCCCATCTCCGCCCCCCCCCCCGCCCTCCCACCCAATCCTCCCCGCCACCCCACCTTGGGCAGTTTTGTTTTTAATCAGTGGACTCTGATTTTAACTCCTTAAAGGGCATTCTTTTATGTGCTGTGTTCTTATTCTGTGTTCTTGCATCTCTTGCTTCCGTCAGAACATTCCACCACAGACTCCAGGAATTCCCCTGCCGGAAGAAGCAAGGGCTCCTTCCCTACTCATTTCCTGACATACGAAAACCAAAACAAAGCAGCCCAAAGCTCCACATGTCACCATGTGTGCACTACGCGTGTTTTGTTGACGTTTTTTATTTCCCTTTTATGTCCGTGAGTTCAGCTCATGCTTTCCCTTTCTGTGTGGCCTCATTTTTTATATCAAGATTTTGTTAATTTTAAATGAGTGGGAGGACGCCTCCTGTTCTATTTTTTCAGATACTTTTAATTAGGTGAAAGGAGAGTGTTCCTCCAAATTAGTATAAAACTTGGCTTGAAACTGTTGGGCTTGGATGGTTTTCTTGGGGGAAAAAACATCCCAGCTCTGACATTTGCTTTCTTTAATGGTGATTGGACCGTGGGGGCATTTTGCTGCATTGAATTCAGCGCGGGTAAGTCACGACCCACGCGTTGATCATAGTAGCCTCTTGCTTATTCACTTGCTTCCAGGAGGGTTTCTCAACCTCTTCCTTATGTGTGGCAGGGTAAAGTGAATAGCACTAGTAGTAGACCACAAGAAAATTTAAGGGGAGTGTGTACTCAGTTTTAAATGATACTGAATCAGAGGATGATTAGGCATTCACACTTCAGTCATTTTTGAGTCCTTATGATTTTCCAAGTTCTTTCTTTAGCCTTTTCTTTCATTTTAAAAAGTCCATTAAATAAGCATTTCTATATCCGGTGGCTTGTCCTGTCTCAGTGAAGACATCAGACTGAGCCACAAGGGCCGAGACGGGCCCTGCTGAGGATGAGAGCACAGGAGGAGAGCACTGATGGAAAGTGTGGGATCTGACCCTTTGACCCCGGGGTAGAGGAAAGGTCAGAGCACAGCATGGTGAGTGGGAATCCACCTGGTGGGTCAGCAGGAAGCTAGGTGACCGGGGACCAGGGAGCCCTGGGAGGCAAGAGTGCCAGCTCTAGTCAGAGAGCTAAGTGAATGGCTGGATCACTGGTCAGCAAGGTCAAGGAATGGCTGGATCACTGGTCAGCAAGGTCAAGGAATGGCTGGATCACTGGTCAGAAAGCTCAAGGAATGGCTGGGTCACTAGGGCCATGCTATGAGCAGAACTTTTCATCACACCATGCCTGTGGAATTACTTGGTACGTGATACAGCACACAGAGCTGTCTTCTTGAATTGACAATGAGGTTTTTGCCTAAGCCCGTCTGGACCCCAGTCCTGCAATCTCTTCTTCCTGTGGAGCTGGGATGACAGGAGTGTACCACCCCCCCCAGTGTTATTGCCTTGGGTGGCCTGGAACCCAGACCCTCCCACTATCTGCCCCTGCAGCAACGGGATGCTCTGTGTATGCCATGGTGCCTGGCAAGAAAACTGTCTGCACCTTCTTCTGGAAGGAGCTGTGGGGGTGGGGATGTTCTCATAGCATGGATTTCTACTTATCCATTGTTTGGGAAATGATTTTCATTTGTGGTGGTGATACCTATCTATCTGTCTGTCTATCATCTATCTATCTATCTGTCTGTCTGTCTGTGTGTCTGTCTGTGTGTCTGTCTATCTATTTATCTTTTTCTGAATTTGAGTTAAAAGCTAATTGATTTAGAGAGTAGTGAGGAGAATGTGGAGAGGCTAAGATTTCGACAGCGATAGGTTAATGCCTGACGCTGGGAGACACCGAACTATTTATAAAAATCACTGCAGGAGGAGATTTCAGATCTCCCTGCTTTGTCTTTCATGATCTGAGGGCCTGGCTTGGGAGTGCTCGGCTTCCCGCAGGCAAAACCCCTGGGTTATTTCTTGGTGCTATTTTCGTTCTCAGTGTGCACAAATTTGATTTTCTCTCCAGCGACTGCTTTCTCCCCTCTCTTCTATATCTGGACTCCTCTTGTCCTAGAAATAAAGCTGGACACTAGTCCCAAATATTTCTCTTAGGTGGCTATTTATAAAATAAATACACAAGCCCAATTCCCTTATTAGAAGTGTTTTGGTTGATTAATCACAGTGGAGCTGACAATGGCTAAAAAATAATGTTCTCACCCCAATATTGCAGGGTTCGGGGCTATCACGTGTCCTGCTGGGCACAGCAGTCCTAGCCCTGGTTTCTCTGTGGAGATTGAGTGGGTGGCTCTACTCTCTTCCCTAAACTTCTTGGATATTTTATGACACTGGCCTAATTTTTGCTTTCAGCTCCAAGGTTTAGTCCAAATCTGGACAAAAAAAGAGTATTCTCACTGCTAGTGAGGCTAGGTAGACTTTT
Source organism: Dipodomys merriami (assembly GCF_024711535.1). Taxonomy (NCBI): domain Eukaryota; kingdom Metazoa; phylum Chordata; class Mammalia; order Rodentia; family Heteromyidae; genus Dipodomys; species Dipodomys merriami. Next base: position 4,751,170 of record NW_027202826.1, read on the forward strand.
ATGTTGGGGCAGAACTCCTGAAATAACTTAGTCTTTCTAAGAAGCCTGTTGGGAAACTCATTTGTTTTTTCATAGCTAGCGCCCTTGAACTCTCCCCACCCCTGGAGAACGAATGCAATTCCCTTCTGGATTTCTGGGAGCAATGTACTCAGTCCCTGGGCTGTCCTGAGGTCTACTGATCTTAATTTCCACAGCGATGAGAGCTGCCTTCCTCCATGCTCTTCTCCAGCAGCTTTTGACCTCAACATGGTTTCAAAGCCTAAGTGATGAGTTCTTCTGCCCCGTGCAGAACTTACAACCCCCAACAGTGCAGAACTTACAACTCCCAACAGTCGCCAGGAGATGCCCTGGGCCAGAGGGCGGGGTGTGCTTTGTGTTCAAGGTCCTGCTCTGCTCAGCACAGATGGCTACTAGGACTCCAGGCCTCCTTCTCTGTTTCCTCCTCCCTCCTGTGGGAGGGAGAGGCTAAGAGATCACTTCCGAATCCAGAACCTTTTTATTTCTCTCACAATTTTGAGAATAAAATCTATAATTTACCAGGGACCATTGCTGTAGATGATTGCTAAACTTAGAATATTCTATCCTGTATACTCAAGCACCTTGATTCTCTTAGATTAAAGGCTTTTTATAAAATCTCAAAAGGAGGTCCAAGTAACAGATTGATGTTGTGATTTAAATACTTGACTTCTGATTTCACCTTCACTCAAAGAGAAGATTAGTTACTGAGCCGTCTTTGTCATGCATCTGGGCCACTCTGAAGAGCTTTCACCGTCTCCATTTTGAGGCTTGGTAGCACTAATTCTTCAGCTTTTGTTCCTCAGCCAATTTTAGATGTTTTGGCTGTGCCCCTTCAGGGCTGTGGGTGTAGCCCGAGGGCCGCAGAAGGCCGTCAGAATCCTTTGGTCTGGTCACCAGGGCAACCACAGGTGAGACTGGAAATTCAGTAAACCCAGGAGTGACATAAACATCACATACAATGGCTCCTGTCAGAAGAAAAGATTTCCCACGCCAATTAGGCTAAAAGAAATGCATACTGTTTATAAACACGGAGCCCAGACGTGAATATGAGGTGCCCTGCCCGGCAAGGCACAAACACGCTGTCACCTAGTTCTGATCCCCCCCCCCCTCCCAACTGCTCAGTATGAATGTTCCTTCCTGTCCCAAACCGGCCTTCAGGCACAACTAACGCCTCCACCAGGAGTGCAGGTCCTCCGGGAATCCTGGCCGCATCTTCCTGTACAGCAATTCGTCTCTTTTTCCATTTCATTAGGGCAGGGCCTCGTGCTTGCTGGGCAAGCGTGCTACCATTTCTGCCTCACAGACGAAGTCTCCTGCGTTTCCCCTGCTGGCCATGGACTGGGCCCCCTCGCGCCTCTTCTTCTTGGCTAGTTGAGACCTCAGGCTTACGTCACCACGCAGGTCCTCTGCTTCGCTCACTTCTCATATTTGTCTCACATTTGAATCCTGAACTTTTAGAAATTAAAACCAGTGGCTCTCATACACAACTGAAGACTACAGAGAAAAGGGAAATCCAGAAAGAGAATGATTTTTTAAATGTTCTGAAATTTTGGGTACATAGGAGTTGTGGCCTATTAGAGAATGAGAGAGAGAGAGAGAGAGAGAGAGAGAGAGAGAGAGAGAGAGAGAGAGAGAGAGAGAGGAGAGAGGGGAGAAACATCTATGTATCTGTCTGTCTTGGCCATCCACTGCAAAGTCTAAGTCTTCTTTTCCATGGCACTATGTACAGGGATTCCCAAGATGGCAGAATGAGTTCAGCGTCTTTCATAAACACCCTGTGGCATCTGTCACCCAGTTGGGTGCTCCTCCAATCCTCAGGGGATGAGAGGTGGCTGGATTTGGAGGGACCCCACGCTGGAGCCCCTCTAGCCGCAGCACGATTCCAGGGTACAGGTCAGAGCCAGGCTCCCCCGGGGCCAGCAGCAACGGTGCTCCTGTGACCCACACACTACGCATTTTATTTCTAGAGGTGGGGCTCTCGCTGAGTACCTTAGCATGGCCTTGAACGCTCAGTTTTCCTCCGGCTTCCGCTTCCCAAGTGCGGGGGTTGAAGGTCATTCGCTGGGCTGGGTTCTGGAGGAGCAATTTAGATAGTCCATCATTTATAAAAAGCTTAACTCCCATAACCCCTGCAGTCATTTCTGAGTGCATGAACCGACCTGTTGTTCTGATCTTCAGGGTGTCAGGACCTGAGACTTCCCAGGGTCCACAGTCCACAGAGTCCCTGGCTCATCTGTGGATAGCACACCAGTAGAGCTGCGTCGGAATGAAGTCAGCAAGACAAGAGAGAAAAAAGGAGAGGACAGAAAGCTGAGAGGAACTTACTTAGAAAACCTAGAAATCACCTAGAAAACCTGTTATTATTTTGAAAGATAGCAATGAACATGGCATTAGGAATGTTCTAGAGTCAGTCAGCATTTCCCTGTGGAGAATGTTCGTTCAGATTTTCTGGATGAGGTTGTTGCAAGCAAGGTTGCGTTGTTGTGTGGAATCTCAGAAATGGTGACTGCTGAACGTTTCCCTCACACCAGACGGAAGCCCAGGTAGCACACTAGGGAGCGAGGAAATGCTGTTCCTCTCCTCTCCTCTCCTCTCCTCTCCTCTCCTCCCTTCTCTTCTCCTCTCTCCCCACCTCTCTCCTTCTCTTCCTTCCTTCCTTCCTTCCTTCCTTTTCTTTCAACTGGAGTTTCTATTTCTTTTTGGTGTTGGTCCAGTGGCTTGAACTCAGGGCCTGAGTACTGTTCCCGAGCTCTTGCGCTCCAGGCTGGCGCTCTACCACTTGAGCCACAGTGCCACATCTGGCTTTTTGGTAGTTAATTGAAGATGAGAGTCTTATGGACTTTCTTGCCCAGGCTGGTTTTGAACCACGATCCTCAGCTTTCAGACTCCTGAGTAGTTAGACTTACAGGCCTGAGCCACCAACACCTCACTTGTATTTCATTTTTGTTTTGTGTGTTCTATATGTGTAATATTCTTTTCCAAGGGAAGGTCTCAGGTTCTCACAGGATCAACACAGTGGATGCTCCCATCTTGCTCATGTCTGCTGTCTGTCTGTGGGTGTCCACAGACGTGGAGGCCCAGTTTCCCCCATCTTCTGGTTCTGTTTCCTCAGAGTCCTCAGTCTCAGTTGTGAAAGAGGAAGCTGGTACAGCAGTGACTGAACCCTTTGGCCTAGAAGACTGGTTTGCCCTTCCCTGCTTTCTAGTAGCTGGGAGTAGCTTTACCCACACCCAGGAGGCAGGGAGCAGGGCAGAGACCCGGGCCGAGCTGAGCCCTACAATCTACCCATCATTTTGTCAGAATGAAGTACTCAGAAAAATTTCAGGTTTAGAAACTGCCTGGCCACTACTTGATTCTTCTTTCCCCTCCCTAAATGATAGGACTTGGTAGGCTGAGTTAAGGTCCTGGAGGTACTTACTGAGGTATAGGCTTGCTCCCAGCCCTGGGGCCCCTCTTGGGAATCTTCAAGGGCCGTATTTCTTGGCCCCCAGAACCTAGGCTCTGCCTACGATGGACAATCAGGGGTCTCAGTGTCTTTAACCCCTCAGCCTCATGATCCTTACCTGTCTGACCCTTACGGTGACTCATTCATTTTCCCCAGGCTCCTCTGTTTGTAGCATCAAAGCTCTCCACCTAAAGTCCAGAAAAGAGAAATCCTTAGTCCCAGAAAAACCGGAACCACTGACCTGAAAGTCCCACATTCTAGAATCTTCCACCATCCAGGCCAGATCTGGATAGTTGCTCCCCCTGCTTGTCCTTCTAAAGGCCTTTTTAATGATGTGGCCCTCAGTAGAAATGGTGGCCTAGGTGGCAACGTGTGGCTAAAGAAGCAGCAGCTCTGTGCCATTCTCCAGGGCTCGTCCATGTCAAAAGAGCGCAGGACTGCTGAGGAAGGAGTGCGAGGCTGCGGCCAGGGAGCCGTTAGACACAGACACGTCCCCTCTGCGTGGACGGGCAGGGCTGGACGGCTGCCATCCCTCCCAGGGGCTGCGTGGAGCTGGGAACCCCTGGAACCCCTGGTGCCCAGGTGACGAAGGCTGTCCCCATCCACGTTACCTGTTAGGGTTTCCAGGGTCTTATACGGTCATGAACAGCATTGTGTTTGCTGGTGAGGTGAAAGCTGCACTGTGCCTGAGAACTCTGCACCAGCCACTGCAGCCCTCGAGCCCTGGGTCTGGTTAATGAAGGCTTTTCTAACGCAGTGTTAGGAGATGGTGGAAGGAGAGAACTCTGCACCAGCCACTGCAGCCCTCGAGCCCTGGGTCTGGTTAATGAAGGCTTTTCTAACGCAGTGTTAGGAGATGGTGGAAGGACTATGGGGGCGGTTAGTCCCATGTAGTTGAGACATTGGCCAATAAAATTGAGATGACCCAGCCACAATTTCCTGCCAGATCATGGAGGAGGGAAGAATTATGCTTTCTACTTCTGCTTTCTTTTTCCCATGGGGGGGGGGGACTAAAAACCCCACTCATGGCGACCCATATCAAAAGTCCCTGGTCTTCATCAATTGGGATGGAATATTTCTGAGCCAATGCTTTATTACACAGTGACCTTGGGCTGACCTTCACCCAGGCTTGTTCAAGGCAAGATGTGAGATCTATAATCCTTAGACTTGACTCATCCACTAGCTTCTGCACAGGCCCTCATTACTTATTACATTGTTAAAGATCTTTCCGGTTATAACATTGTCAGCAAAGAGCTCAACCAGCTTAAGCAAGATCACTTGGGGACATAGCTCAGGAAGGAAGATGAATACAATTCATCTTTTATTTTTCTCCCTTGTTACTCGGTGCAGATGAATGAATTATAGTTTCCAGAGAGCCCTTCCCTTTTGCTTAAAATAGTATCAAGTTTCCCCTCAAGTTCTCTATGGATAGAGGCGGCCTGGCAGATGGGCACCGTCCTCTTCGGCTCTCTGTAGCACCAGGCAGCGTGGAGACTCGGGGTTTTTTTTCTCTATCAAATGGGAATTAAATGTCTTCCTGGGTGTAATGGAATGTTTGAGAAGAAATTTGTCTAATTTGGGTTGAGCAATCTTTTGATAAGATACAGAATGATTTTTAGGTCTTTTAGGAAAGAATTATAGTGGTAGCTGAGATGAAGGTGAATGATTTGTGCTCCTTCTCTGAGACTTAAGCCACATTTGAGTTCTATCTTTCAAGTTAGGAACCTTTGTTTTCTTCTTTTTTCCTTCTTTCCCCCTCTTTCCCTCCTCCCTCCTTCCTTTCATCTCCCCCTTCTCTCCCCCTCCCCCCATTTTGCTGGTACTAGGGCTTGAACTTTGGGCTTCTACCTCTTGCTCATAGCTAACATTCTACCGCTTGAGCTACATCTCCATTTTTGTTTTGTTTTTTTTACTGGTTAATTGGACATAGAATCTTGTGTATTTGTCTGCCTGGGCTGGTTTTAAACCTAGATCCTCAGATCTCAGCCTCCTGAGTAGCTAGGGTTACAGGTGTAAGCCATTACTCCTGGTGAAAGACTCAAGGATTGATTACATCCTTGTATAACTTGTTAGGAAGGACTGATGAAAAATCAATGTAGCAGGGCAGTTTCTCCTATGTTTACCTGTGTCTTAATTTTTCTTCGTCAGACAGAACTGTGGAGAGCTCTATCCTGCATTCATCATAACACTGTGGGTGGCTGGATGGTATTTCCACCAAGGTAAGCATGACCTGCCAGTCAGGCAGCCACTTAACAAAGCCAGTGAGGACAGAGGGCCGCTGCACGGCTACTGCTCCAGGAAATTGCAATGCATTGTACGTCTGTGTTGAGAGACACTAATTCCAGCTTCATTAGATTTAATTTGATGATGACAAAACAAAAACTTCAAGTCAGGGAGTGTGGTACCCATCTGTGGACACAGCATTCAGAAAGCCAAGGTGGACGGCCACCTGTTTGAGGCCAGCTGGGGCTAGATGAAGAGCCCGTGCCAGCTTAGCTCTGCAGTAGTCCCTGTCTCAGACACAGGCAACAAAGGCCGCGTGTGCGTGGGTACATGTCTTGCACGTGGAAAGCTCTGGGTTTGAGCCACAAAAACAAAGCACTTGGAGCAGTTTATATGCCAGATGCCCAAGGATGAAAAAGACGAGAGTTCTGTTTTTCACATCAAATAATCTAACTGGAGGAACAGAACATGCCTTCGTAGGTTTAGCTTATGTTCACTGAGCACTTCTGGTGTGTGTCCAGGATTGCTTGTAAGGGTTTTTTTTAAAGGTGGGGGCCTTGGGTGGGGGTGTTTGTGTACAGGTCCTGAGGCTTGACTCAGGGTCTGGGTGCTGACCTGAGCTTTTTGCTCAAGGCTAGCAATCTACCACTTGAGCCATAGCTCCCCTCTGGATTGTTTTTGGGTGCTTAATTGGAGATGAGTCTCAGAGACTTTCCTGCCCAGGCTAGCTTCAAACCATGATCCTCAGGTCTCAGCCTCCTGAATAGCTAGGATTACAGGTGTGAGCCACTGGTACCCGGCTTGTTTTTAAGTTTGAAGCCTTATGTGTAAGATGCATATAATATTTAAAGCCTTCACAATATGAAGTAGAATGAATAGTATTTTCCTATTGTACAGAAGAGGAAACTGAGGCACAGGCAGGGAAAGTAGTTTGCCCAGCTTGACTTTTACCAACGTAGGAAAAAGTTTCCTTTCAGGCTCAGCTCAGGATCTGCAGCTTGGGGTCCCCTTGCCTATGAGTGCTGTTTAGTGTGCAGCCATCCTGGAAACAGCCTTTGGCTTTTGGCCTAGTCTGAGTGAGCCATGAGTCTCATTCAGACTCTGCCCAGCCATCGAACAGAGAGTCCAGCTTGCATGGCTTTCCCTCGCTGGAGATATAGAATCTCTTTTTGGTGTCTAGTAGTTTCATGACCACATTTTATGGCCTCACGCAATTTAGTCTTAAGATTTAAACAATCCCAAATCTGGCTGCTTTGAAGGCAAATCCCATCAATTTCTTATAATTTTTTACTGTCAACCAAGGAATTTCAGATGAAATGACCTTTAGAGAAAGACGTTTAAACTTTCTCCAACTCATACTTTTGTCCCTTAATAGCACGAATGAAAGGGGCTGTTTCTTTTCATACGAAACCATATTAAAACTAATAAGCCGAGTGCCTTTTGATAATGGGATTCCATTTGACCCTTGGATTTCCCCGGAATGGCGGATGCGGCCGCCCGCCTGGCAGGAAAGGAGCTCTTGTGGTAATTTCTCATTCTTTCTCTTCCAAAGTCGGCTGCTGGCTAGTCTCCCCTGGCCCCCTGGCCGTCCACATTGGCAGCACAGGAGCATTCGGGTGACGAGGGAGTCACTCAGAACTCCCCGGGCCCCGGGCCCTTCCGCCCCCTCAGACACGGGCAGCTCTCCTTGGCCGGGACCTCTTGTTCTCATTCATCTGCCCCCTGTCCTAGGCAAACACTGTGACCTGAGGGGCCCTGGGCCTTTCTAGAGGTGAACTTGTCCAGTGCCCCCTCCCCCCATCTTTCCCAATTCAGTTCCTTCTTGTGATTCTGGAACATTATTCTCATTTTAAAAAGTTTTGTTGTCTGCCTTGGCTCATAGAGAACTTTAAAGGCTGGGGGCTGATAGCCCAATTTCCTTAGAACGACAGGATAGAAAGTGGACTTAAAAAGAATCATGGTGACCAGGCAATGGAACGAACTTTTAATTTTATTGTGAATATCTCAGCCGCCCAGGTAAGACTCGAGATGGTCACAAGAGGGCTCCAGTGGTTTGTATCTGTAAGGTGTTGAGAGAAAGAGGAGCATTTACAGAGGGAAGACTAGCTATTTTCCTTGGTCAGGATGCCAGAACATTCTATTGTTGTGTACATTCCCTCCTTATCAGATAAAACCTGCACATAGTAAAATGCACAGATATGAAATGTTCAGTTTTGACAAATATGGACGCTCGTGTGACTCAAATCCTTTTCAACATACAGCGTGTAGCTACTTCTTAGGAAGTGTCTACCTGCCCTCTCTCTCATTCCTGCTTTGAGTCTCTTCTACCTTTCTAGTTTTTCTGCATTTGGATTTATTCATGGGACTTGTGTGTACATAGCCTGCGTCCGCTCCTGCCCTCAGCAGTGTGATCCTGAGGTCTGCCATGCTTTGCGAATACATTTCTTCTTATTGCTGCATAGTGTTCCAAAGAAGGACACTAACAAAGCATCACTCACCAATTCCCTTCTTGACCAATTTCTTGGCTGTTGCCAATTTTTGGTTATGATGTGTAAATAATTCTGAGCAGTTCTGAAAAAAAGTTTATCCAATTCAGGACCAGGTCTTTTTTTTTTTTTTTTTTTTCATGGGCATATGCTTGCATTTCCCTTGGATAAATGCCGGGTCAAATGGTATATTTACTTTTATAAGAAACTATTAGAACTTTTCTTGAAGTGTTGTGCTATTTGTGCTTTCCTATCTGTGTGCTGGAGTTTTCCAGCGGCCCCCTACCTCGCTGTTTTTTTTTTTTTTGGTCCAGTCGTAGGGCCTGAACTCTGGGCCTGGGCGCTGTCCCTCAGCTCTTCAGCTCAAGGCTAGCGCTCTACCACTTGAACCACAGCGCCACTTCCGGTTTTTTTCTTTTTGCTTATGTGGTGCTGAGGAATCGAACCCAGGGCCTCATGCATGCAAGGCAAGCGCTCTACCACTGAGCCACCTTCCCAGCCCCTACCTTGCTGTTTTGTATTGTTGGGCTTTAAAATTTTTAGCTGCTCTGCTGGGGCCTCGAGGTGCTGATTCCCTGCAGTTCCATGTGACGCTTGGCGGATACTGAATCATGTTGGAATAGTTGTTTTTCACATGATGATTGGGCCCATTTGTTGATCTGCCCTTGGGAATTGTCTCCTCAAGTGTCTTACAATTTAATTTGATGCTCCCCCCCTCCCCCCCGTTATTTTACTGTAAAAATTCTCTAGATACTTTGGAATCAAGCATTTTGTCAGATATAGATTTCACAAGTACGTTCTCAGTCTCTGTGTCTTGGACCACTATGATATCCTGTGCCATTCTTTCCTTTTATCCTTCCACAGTTTATGCGGCCTGTCTGGGTCTTGCCTACATTTATGCTCGTCACAAGTACTTCTGGGGCTATGCGGCCGCTGCTGAGAAAAGGTAAGAAGGGCTCATTAACGGTGGGCATTTGCAAGATGTAACAGGATTAGTTCTTGTTCCCAGCAGGTGTTAGGAGCACAGAGGCATAGTACCAAAACTGATGAGTTCTACCCGAGGCCCAGTCCTGATGGGCCACACAGCTGGGCACAGGAAGGAGGCAGGCTACAACCCTGCGATGCGGGTGTACTCTTCCATCTTTCCAAACAATAATTTTCTCAGGAAAATAATTCTGCCTAGCCTTGAAGTGCTTGAGATATCCTTGACCGCGAGGGCTTGGCATCGCTTTTATTTATATGATAAGCCAAAAACGTTAAAGGACAAAAGCGTGGAAGTTCTGAGCATCTGAGTGCACTGGGACATGACAGATTACTAGATACTCTCGTGCAGTGAGACCGGAAGAGGATATTCTCAGGAGAGAATCACAAAGGTGCAATGCCTAAGTGCCATTTCATATTTATATAAAATAATACACATACTGAAACGAACTCCTCAGCTATGGAAATAAAAGATGTTTATTTCTTGGTTAGTTTTTAGTTTTTGATGATTCTGTCTTCTTTACCGTATACGTGGTGTAGTCATGTGTATATCTTTGGGAGAGTGGAGGGTACAGAAGTCGAAGGAAAAGGGTGAAAAAGTACAGCGGTGCAGCTCCCTGGACACTGATGATCGGGAACTAAACAACTCGAGGGTGGAGACGGGAGGAGGGACTGGCAGAGGGAGGGAACAGAAGATGCAGTGCAAAGGAAATGGACTTGTGACCTGTCTCATGTAAATGTGACCCCTTTACACATCACCTCTCTAATAACAAGGAAGTAAATAAACAAGACCAAAAGCATTGGGCCTCCTGGGCCCGGGTGCAGCCTCCTCCTCCCGGTCCAGCCAGTGACGGCTCTCCTTTGTGTCCACCCTGCAGGGTCACTGGGTTCCAGCTGAGCATGGGGAGTTTGGCCTTGCTCTCGGTCCTGGGCGCCCTGGGAATCGCCAGGAACTTTTTGGGTTAGTACCCAGCCTCCGAAACAGAGCTGGCACTTCCGGCTCCTCCTTCTAGTCCTGCCTCCCTTCTGCAGGTAACATGCTGCCGTTTGTTAAATAAATGTTAAGAAAAAAAAATGCCTTCCTGTCGTTTTTCCTTGGTGCTACTCTCTGCAGACACTTTGAGAACACACTTTCAGCTGAGGAGCTGAGCGTGCCCCGGTGGGTCATCCCGGCCACCAGGGGGCGTGGTTTTAAATGTGCACATCAAGGTTTTGGCTGGCCTGGCCCAGGCACTGGGCTTTCTGGGCATCACTGACATAGCCTCCTACCTCTGAGTCAGTTTCTCTCCTGGTGGAAAGTTCCAGATGGATGCTGCTAAGGCAGCCAGGCCTCATGGTTTCAGGGAAACAACAGACCACCGCGCGGTGGGCAGCCAGTGAGAGCAGCCGAGGAAGAGACTCATCAGCTAGACACACAAATCAGAGACGGCCGTGAAAGTGGTTTTCTTCTTTTTTGACATGACTGGAATTGAACGCAGGGGCTCACACTCACTCCCTAGGTAGGTGTTCTAGGACTTCATCCACGCCACCAGGTCTTTTGGCTTCTGTTGTTTGAATAGGGTCTGACCTTTCACTCAGGCCTGCTTGGACTGAGACCCCCTGTTGATGTCTCACGCGTAGCTGGGGTGACCGACACGTGCCGCCATGCCTCACTTTCTATGGGCTGAGATGGAGTCCTGGGAACTTTTTGCCAGGGCTGGCCTGGAACTGTGATTCGTCTCCTCTTAGCCTCCCAAGTAGCTAGTATTACAGACGTGAACCACCACACCTGGCTTGAAAGTCTATTTTATGATGAATATAGGAAAAAGGAAAAAATATGTTAGTTTAAGGAACCAACCCGGGGCTAGAGCTAAGCAAATGTTTGTGCACCGGGGCAGAGGAAGCGAGGTCCTGCTGACAGGTCTCTACTGTGGGCTGGGCTCCTTTCCCGTGCATGTCCCTGTGGGGTCGGGAAGAGAGCCGGGCTCACTGTCTGACATAATGCATTGGATGTGCCTCTACTCTCCATCTGTGAAATGGGAACAATCCTGCCTCCTCTGAATGTGGTATGGGCATTTTCCAGAAGCGGTTTAATAGACAAAAGGCAGTTACAAAGGCTGTAAGTAATAGAAAGAGCAAGACCAGCACCTGATTCTAGTGATTCTAGAGTACTGAGAGAAGATCTAACTGCCTTCTCACCCCAAACCTGGTCTGTCGAGAGAATGTACGGGCATGGACAGCCGCGTGGAGGGGGCTGCACGGATGGGCGTGGACACAGCTTTCTCTACTCATTGCTGGTTTGCCTTTGGACAAGGCACCTCAAAGTAGAGTCGAGCGCTCAGATCACCTTCTTCTGTCCTGTCCCCTGCTAGCCGGGCCACTCCAGCAATCTGTAGCTCTCTGCCTTGCTTTTTTCTGAGGCAAAATAGGGTTAACACTCTAAAATGTGATGATTCTACAGTCTTTCCACTTAGTATTCTTATCCATTGTGATGGGGGTTGGAATCATGACATTTTGTTTTAAGCACGGGAGACAATGAAGCAAGGAGAGCGTGCACATTTCGGTCCCATGGCGTAATTACTGCATAATCGTGTCATTTGGAAGCAGGAGCAAAGCCCTTTCCAAATCTCGTACTTTAGGACTTTTCAAGAATTTCTATTCTGCTCTTTAAATCAATCCCGGGCTATGTAATCCATATCTGTATAAATGCACCCATGTGCATACACTGTTGCTTTAATAATGTGTGGAAATAGGCAATGGGAATGCCACCTATCAAACTTGGTATCTCTGAGTACTGTCACAGAGTCTGTTTCCTTTGTTTTAAAGTGCTGTTGGTACCAGGCAACTTTTTGATATCGTTGTACTTATTAAAGTTAGCTACTGGGTCCTGAGGACAGCTAGCCTCTTCTGCAGTCAGATTTTATTTTTTTCTGGCCAAAAAGATGAATTTTGTGTTGTTGTTGGGACAGGGTTTCACTTGTGAAGCCCTGGCTTGGCCTCAGACTTGTGATTGTCCTGACTTAGCCTACATGAAGTTGGGGTACATTCGGCTCATTCATTTCTTTTTCTCTTTTTGGTGATGCTGGGGTCTGAATTCAGAGCTTTATACTTGCTATGCAGGTCCTTTACTGTTTGAGCTATACCCATAGCCCTTTTTTTTTTCCTCTAGTTAATTTTGGGATAGGCTATTTCCTTTTTCTCCTGAGTCAGTCAGGAAGTATGCGTGTGGGGTGACAGGCACACACCACCACTCCCAACCTTTTCCGTGGAGATGAGGTCTTGAGAACGTCTATGGTCTGGGCTGACTGGACAACCCAATCCTTCTGAACTCGGTCTCCACACAGCTGGGTAATGGGCACGGATCAGCGCATCTGGCTATTGGTTAAAATGAAGATCTCCTGAACTTTTTGCTCAGGTGACCTTGATCTTCTAGATCTCCATTCATCTGGGGTGGTAGCAACCTATGTCTAGCCCCCAGTCAGTGCGTTTTGAATCTGTTTGTCTGTACACAAACATTTCTGGTACATTCGTGGATTGGTCATGAAATGCATTTTTTTTTAGTTTTAGAAATCATATTGATTACCTGGAAAAGTCAATATCATAAAAAGAAAGGGACGTGGAGCTTTGCTCTGTTCGTGAAGTCTTAAGCATGGAAACCACAGGGCTGTGTGAGGTCCTTGGAAAGTCCTGGTAGGAAGAGAACTAGCTATGGATGGCACTTGTGGTATAGTTGGAGCAAGGCGGACCCCCAGGCGGATTAGAAGACACCAGGGAATCTGAGTCAATGGTGTTACGGTGGCCAGAGGTGAGCCTTCTCCTTTGAAGCTGAGCTGGAGACACCAGGGGGGTGGAATGGTCAGAGACCCGTGGTTTGCTTTGAGATATTTGAAAAAGCAATGTCTGTGGAACGTTCGTGGCAAAGCCTGAGGATGATTCCATCTAGTGATGCCGAGGGGGCCTCCTTTCCCCTTCCCTGCGCGTTTGAAAATGTTCATAGCAACGGTTTACAAAAATCCGCCCGGGAAGCTGAAAACTAAAATCAGGTTCTCGGTTGGAAGTCTGGAAGTTTCTCAGCTTGGAAGGTTCTTGAGCCGCTCACAATGGGGGATGAGATGACCCTGACAAAGTCAAGGCCGTGCATGAGTTTGTGGAGTGGGTCGGGAATGCTGGAGCCCTGCCCTGTGGGAACAGTGGGTCTGGGATGCTGGAGCCCTGCCCTGTGGCAGCAGTGGGTCGGGGATGCTGGAGCCCTGCCCTGTGGGAACAGTGGGTCTGGGATGCTGGAGCCCTGCCCTGTGGGAACAGTGGGTCGGGGATGCTGGAGCCCTGCCCTGTGGGAACAGTGGGTCTGGGATGCTGGAGCCCCTGTGGCAGTGGTGGGTCCGGGATGCTGGAGCCCTGCCATGCAGGAGTGGTGGGAATTTCCTCCACCTTTAATGTAAAACAAGACAAGTACCTGTCATTGCTGACCGGCTAGGGGACGGCAGTGTAGGAATCTCATGTCTTTAAAGGTAATAGCAGAAAGAGTGAAGAACGGCCAGGAAAAGGGGAGGGGGACCAGCCAGCGAGGAAAGGAACAAGGCACTGCGCACACCGTTTCCCGCCTCTCGTTCCAGCCTTGGAGAGAAGTCATGTGGCTCAAAAGGTCATTACTAAGCAAGAATCGCTGCTCTTCCGTCCTCACTTTTCTCCAGACACAGTCCTCCTTGAGAGGAAGGGTTAGAGGCACAAACCTCTCAGCCGATGTGCGTCTGTGCTCCTCCAGCCATTCGAGTCCTCGTGGTGGCAGAGATGTCCACGGTCTTCCCAAAGAAATGTTCTTTCTTGTGCCCCCCCCCCCCCCCCCGGGGTGCACTAGGAACCTGCTGTCCATAGGATTAGAAACAAATCATCATGAAGGAAAAGGGCTGGCTGTGTATGGGAGCCCGGCATGCCGGGCTGGACAGCGACCATGCTCATCCGTGGACTGGGTCAATGTCAGCCACGCTCGTGTGCAAACACTGCAGTCAGGGCCGCAATGTGGTGTCTGTCATCGCGGGTGACGACTTGTGTGTCCTCCTCACGCCGTCCTCAGGCCACCGCTGCGGCTTGCGTTCATTCCAGCCAGACGTTGGGGCGGGCGCTGCTTGGAGCAGCGCTGTCTTTACGCTAGCAAGCTAGCCAGTGCTGTGGGGAAGAAACAAAACAAGAAAGCAGGAGAGGAGCTGGAAGAGGAAGAGAAATGCATGGTGAAAGAGAAAGTCCCCTGCCGGGTGGGAGGGCGCAGCGGAGTGCCCGCTGCAGAAGACGTGTGCAGGGGCCGAGGCCACGCCTGGAGCCGGGACAGGACGGACGCCCCCACTCAGCACCCAGATTCCTCAGTCACCGTGAGCAGCAGGGAAAGCAAGGCAAGCAGGCGACGCAGAGCCGACTCTGAAGATGGGGGAGAGGAGAGCAAACCAAACAAGGATTGGACAAGCCACGCGGCTTTGCTTGGGGCTTGGGCTGGCACGGGTGACTGGGGCCACAGACTCTCATCGTGGTCCAGATCGAATAGACAAACTTCGACGAGGCTCTACCAGGCCTCACCAAGCCAGTTGACCTCCGGTAACGCCGTGGCCCAAGCCTTCTGTGAGAGGCTGGCGTGGCCGGCCCACCTCTCCCAGGAGGATGACAGACAGACATGAGCCAACTCTCCCGAGCACCCGTGCTTGCCCCTGCTAGCCGTGGGTCTCAAATGAGGAGGGAAGGAATTCAGGCCCTGACCCCGTCAAGGTGGCTGGAGAGGATGTCTTTGGGATGGCCCGCATAGTGTGTGTGTCCTGCTGCAACCAACGGCTGGAAAGACATTCTGGGCTGAGCCATGTGGGGAACGTGTGGCGTTCACCTGAAAACACAAAGCAAAATCTTACGAATCAATCAATACCCGAAATGCCGTGTCTCGAATCATTGGAGATCTGTTTGCTCTTGACATCTTCTAGACATTCCTCCAGAGCTGTGTTCTAGGTAGATGCTAAGTTTCTGGGAAAAGACTATTTCAATATCAACTTCGGCACCACCGTTAGCTTTTGTCTGAAGACAGCTAACAATTTATTTAAGAAAAAAAAAAAACAACAAATGTGTGTGTGGAGGAGTATTCATGTGTCCCCCAGTGCCAAACACAGGTTCGTATGAGTTTACCACTGAGGCTTCAATCAGTCAGAACTAGGGGTGATCAACCCTTCTTGGAGCTTTGTGTTTTTCCCTTCATTGGCTTCCCCATGTTCTCCCTCATCTGGGAACTGGTCCACTGGAAGCAAAGCTCGCCACAATGGAGACCATGCTTTCTCTTGGTTTGTGCACACGAAAACCCACTTTTGAGGCTGGCTTTGTTCTGTGTTCTATTTTTTTTTCCTCCGTGGTCTATTTTTGTGCACAGCCCAGACAGTTTTGTAATGTGTTGTTTTACTATGCTCTTTAAAGTTCCATAGGGAATTCAAGGACAGATCTCCCAGAAGTGGAGAAATGCACTACATTTTTGTGAGGTATTAACTGAGGGATTCCAAGAGGAGACAGGGAAAGGTCTGGGGCCACAGTTAGAGAAGGGGAAGAAGCCAACGCGTGACATTAAGCCACGTTCTGGTCTCTGCCTAATGCTGTGGGGAGCTCGGAGCATCATCCTGTATCAGTCTGTCCTAACAAGCAGCAGCCTCTCACTTGTGCAGCAGTGAGTGACTGGCTAGAAGGCCATGGATTTCAGCTGGAGCAGTGGACGCAGGCAATGCCGGGCAGGGTCTGCATCGACAGAGGCAGTGTAGGCTGGGAGACATGAGATGGACTCTTACTGAGAGTGTATGTTACTCTCTTCCTAATATTCCTTGATTTGTGCTTCCATTTTCTAGCATTAAATTCTGACAACCCGTTTTCTGAGTCTTCTGAAGGAGCCAGTTGGAAATTGATTGGCTGGAGGGCTAGATCAATACATGGACCTCCAGAGGATCCTTGAGAAGCAGACTGTTCCTTCCGCCCCGCTCCCTGCCCCATCCCTCAGCGTACTCTATTCTGTAGAAAGTTCCAGTTGTGTAGTTGAATTAGAAAGGCCTGGGAAGCCAGGCGCCTATGGCTCACACCTGTAATCCTAGCTACTCGGGAGGCTGAGATCTGAGGATCACGGTTCAAAGCCAGCCTAGGCTGGCTATCTCCAATGCACAATCAGAAAACCGGAAGTGGTGCCTGAACTCTGGGCCTGGGCGCTGTCCCTCAGCTCTTCATTCAGCTCAAGGTTAGCGCTCTACCAGAGTGGCCAGAGCACCACTTCCGGCTTTTTTCTTTTTGCTTATGTGGTGCTGAGGAATCGAACCCAGGGCCTCAGGCATGCAATGCAAGCGCTCTACCACTGAGCCACCTTCCCAGCCCAAATCAAGGGACCTTTGTAAGTCTCCATTTCAATCAAGGGCTGGGAGTGGTAGTGTGTGCTTACCATCCCAGCAGTATGCAGAAGCACCAATAGGAGGACTGCAGTCCAGGCTGGCCTGGGCATAACGTGAGACCCTATTTCAAAACAATAACCAAGACAAGGAGGGTCAGAGGCCTGGCTCAAATGCTTAAAGAGCTGGCCTAGCAAGTGTGAGGCCCTGGTTCAAACCCAAGTACAGCTAGAAACGAACAAAAAACAACTGTTTGTGACTGTTAAATAAATGTTTAAAATAAAATAATACCATCCAACTTTTGATAAAGGAATGGCATGAATCAGTTGAGACCCGGGAAGAGTACATCTAAGTAATGCTGGCGATCAGTGAGGACCCTGAAATGAATGAGTCTTTGGATTGATTTAGATAATGATCATTTATTTTGTGTTTTTTTTTTCTTTAAAAGTGGTATGTAGACATCATTTCTACATTTCAGAGTTCTGCACATTTCTTAAAAGGAGATAGCAATGCTCAGTGTACAAAGTAAAAACAGAAAACTAGAAAAATGGGAATCAAACGGATTGGGTTGCCGTACATTCTACAGTACAAATTAGATGTCTGAAGTGCTGTCCCACTGCCATGATGATGAATTAAGGAATGAAATAAAAATACTCTATTTTAAACAAACAGTATATATATATTTATATTTATATTTATATGTATATATATTTACAGATAGTAGACCCAGTGATATCTGCAGTATTGTAAAAACTTATGTACAAATAACTTTTTTAAAGACATTACATATACATCAGCACCGTAGTAGAAACAGAACAACTGTATTAAAATCTACCTCTCTAGTAGTTGGTCCTCTTACTGAGCACTTGGAGGAAGCTGTGTTTGAGAGACAGCGGAGCCTCCCTTCTGTCCAGCAGCTACCTCTAGTTTCTCATCATTGCTTATGTATTTATTTCCTGGACCTGCCTAGCAGGAAAAGGCAATTAATTATGTATTCTGTGTCTTCTCATTTGTCTACTTTATTGTTACTTATTATCGTTATTTTTTGGTTTTCATCTGCTTTTACTCAGTTTCCTTGGTAGCGCCCTCCTCTTGAGAGTTCACCCCCCCCCCCCCCTGCCAGCCTCTTTGGAGAGGCCGTACAGCCACTTTCCGGCCCTGTGTTGAGCAGGTCTCGGACCCTTGGCCTATGGAGAGGAAGTCGGGGGTCATGCTGCCTGCCCACCCCCCTTCACAGCCTCTACCCTGGCTTCTGGGTGGAGCCCACCTTCCCTGTCCTGCTGTCCAGCCCTCCTCAGCCTCTGGCCTTCTAGGATGGGTGTGTGCAGTGCACAGGAGCCCAGCTATAAGCATGGGGGGAGGGGAGCTACCCAGCATAGACAATACTTGTGTCACTTGGCCTCCAAAATGGGAGGCCCCGGGGGGCAGAGACCAAGAGAGGAGCCTGACAGCGCAGGCCCGCGATCCCTTTGGGTGGGTTTTCTGTAGGGTAGATGGGCTGACTTACAGAGAATGACCGACCCGATCACTCGGCCTATAAAGAAAGAAGCGCATCCATCTCATTGGTCACCCACCTTCGTAAGGTAGAGCGATTGCATTTTCTGCCTCTCTCTCTCTCTCAAGGGTTTGGTATCTGACTTTCTGGTAGGGATGACAAACAAGGCTGGTTTTAGAGTCCCCTCTGGGATCCTCTCCCGGGAACCGGAACCAGTGGTTTCCAGGCCATTCCTCCCCAGGGGTAGATGCTAGAAGCCTTGGATGTGGTCACATACACCTGCACCTGCAATCAGCACAGCCCACTCCGTTCCAAGCAGAGACGCTCGTTCCACGCTACACGTGGTGAGGAAAGGGAGCTCCAGCGTTGCCTGTGTGTTTCGGGCATGGCCTGCATCCTTCTTCCTTTATCTTGACTCTGGCCCCGAAGCCTCACTTCATGGCTAGTCCGTCAGGAGACGCAAAGGTGGGCGGGCTGGAGGTCAGGAGGAACAGAGGCAGGGCCGGGGGCGAGTGGAAGGTTGCCAGATGGCACACACAGAACCGGGCAGGGTCCCTCTGCCGGGCTGTACCATGTTGTATGGGAACCCGAGGAGGCTCCAACCCAAACCGGGGTGAGGCTAGGGCTGCTCCCCAGGAGGGCAGAACGGAGCAGCAGCAACTCCTTGTAATTCCAGAGGGTCGCCGCAGCACACGCAAGCTCCACAGCGATCCCCCGGGCCTGCTGGCTGCGCTCCGTGCCTGACCTGTGCCTGTGGCCCGCGCAGTTTTCTCGCAGCCTCCCGCAGCATCCTTTGGCCCCAGCTTGCTCTCCTCTCCAAAGCTGTGGTCTCAGGACCCGGAGCTGGTGGGCAGCGGAGACTTCACCCCAGGCCGCAGCCCTCTGGGCGGGGGCAGCCCTGGCTGAGCCAGGCCGTGACAGCCGTGCAGGGCCGAGGACCAGGCTGCTGGTCTTTCCCGTTCGTTTGCTCGCGCTCTCTCTCTGTTCCCTCTCTGCAGCTGGGATCTGTATGCCGTCTCGACCTGATTGCGGTGTGAAAATCAGTTGGAAGAAGGCCCTGTGGAGCCGGGGACTCACATCTGGATTTTCTACCACCAGCCAGCTGCAGTTCTGCTTCGTGTACATGGGTCAAAAAACAACAATTGAAAAAAAAAAGCCAACCCAGGATGGACTGGCATCCTGTTTCTTTTATCGGTGAAACTTTCACCACTCCACGTGTGGCTCTCCGGACCCCACGGGACTAGGGGTTCCCAAACAACTCATCGAGTTCTTGCATCCACTCATCCCCGGGCCCGCCTTTGATGATGGAGTCTACGAGGTCAGCACTGTCCGGGAGGCCAGCAAAGGCAGGCCCAGCCCCGTCGCCGCTGTAATTGTACGACATGTCCTGAGGGGGGCGCTCATAGGCTTGGCTCTGGCTGCTTGTGGCGTAGCTGCCACCGGGTATCTGCTGCTGTGCCGAGGGCTGGTTGAACGCCGGCATGCCAGGGACAGCTTGGCTCAGGCCAGACATGACCATTGGCCGTGCCTGGCTGGCGCCCTGCTGCCCAGGGAGCGGCGGCATCATCTGCCGACCCATGGCGGCCGGGTTGAGGGTCCTCACCGCGGCAGGGTTAGCGTCCATGACCGACTGGCTCAGGCCCTGCGGAAAGTGTTGCTTGGTGAGTCTGGGCTGGGCGGCCTGAAGTGGGTAGCTGGTTCCATTGTTGAAGGGTGCCAGTTCTCCACTAGTCCTCCCGGGCAGCCCCTGCAGGCTCCTCTGCTGCCAGGTTTGTGCTCCTTGTTGGACGGCCCCCATGACGGACTGCAGCCTGGAGGGGCCCTGGGTCCTGGGCAAGGCCTGGCCCCCCGGGCCTTTCATCGGCGGGTGCTGGGCACTGACCAGCATGCTCTGCCCAAAGCCGCTCACCATCCCTACCCCTTGGCCGGAGGCAGGCTGCCGTGGTCCCTGGGCCTGGCTGTGGGGGATGCTCATGCCACTTTGGTTTGGGTGCTGCAACATTTGGGTCATCCCTGTGCTCATGGTGTACATCCCTGGCTGGCTGGTCGGAGGGGCGCTGTAAGGGGCCAGTCCCATCTCCGACTGGGCTGCGGCGCTGGCCATCGTCCCTGGGTTCTGGGAGGGCCCCATGCCCATCATGCCCGCGTTCTGTGCCATCATCCGGGATGTCCGCAGGCTCTGCAGGGCCGCCTGGCTTCTCGCCGTGGCCATGTCCTGGGGGGAGCCTAAGGGGAGAAAGCACGTGTCACTCACGAGTCTCCATCAGCAGCACGCTGCCACGCTGGAAATTCCCGAAGTAAATCAATCAATCTGTCTCTATCTATCTATCTATCTATCTATCTATCTATCTATCTATCTATCTATCTATCTATCCTGTGATAATACATATGCGTGTGTGTAATGCATATACACGTGTATACACACATGCATTTCTATGAGGCGAGTATATATAATTTGGAAAGCATTAAACTCAAGGGCAAATGTGAAAGTCACCCAGATTCTCACCATCTAGTTCTGAAACACGGACAATCTTTTGGACCCACAAACTCAGGAACATAATACTGCAGGAGCCTTTTGTAGCTTACATTTTGGCATTCTCCTGTAACAGGGTGTAAACTCAGGGCTGAGGCTCTGTCCCTTAGCAGGTATGCTCAACATTGGCACTCTACTGCTTTCGTCAGAGCTCCACTTCTGCATTTTTTGGTGATTAATCAGAGACAGGGGTCTCCTGGACTTTCTTGTCCAGACTGGCTTCACACGGTGATCCTCAGAGCCTCACCTCCCGAATAGTTAGGATTACAGGTGTGAGCTACCAGTGTCAGGCTTGTAGTCTACTTTTCTACCTCACAAAACCCTGACATTTGTGTCCACACTTCAGAAGCAAATGATTTCTCTTTTGGATATGATACCATCCGCTCAACTGGATTCCTAGTCTTCTAGAGAGGAGGGAGCATTCACCTTTTGGGCTGAATGGAGAAGAAACATTACCTCACTCTGCATCTCCCAGTTGGAGTATCCTCCAAGTGGAGAACACTACCAATGAAAACAACTCCCCTCAAGACTTGAGCAGGTTTTGAGGGGTTAAAGGCCACTGTCTTGCTGAGAAGCTGTTTGGACAAATGGGACACTTTCCGATCCACCTTGTGGCTCTCATGGGCTCCAGACCCCCCCTAATTCTAACACCAGGGAGGCACAGAGGGTTCTGCAGCGAGGACAGGAAATCGTCCCGCCTCAGGCTGTTTGGCAATGAACTTCCTGCCTTTCTGTAGCCAAATCCACCCTCTCAAGTCAGCGATGCTACTACCTACTTCTCTCTGTGCGTGGCTAAGACACTTTGAATGCTGCTGCTGCAGCATCCTCTGTTGGCCAGAGGATCCAAATAAAGTCCTTCAACTTCCATGAAGGAGTCCTTGTTCACAGGTTCCTGGGATACAGTGCATGGGAACCAGAACAAAGTGTCGCCCACAGCACACCCAGTCTGTGTTGTAAAGGAATAGAGGGGCACAAAATAGATTCTTTATATCCCAGTTAACGAGTAAGTCTACGAGAAAAAGAAGAATAGTTTTCTCCCCTGGACATTTAAAGAAGATGCAGTATGGGAGCGAATCAATATGATAAGCAAATTTGGGTGCACTTGCACCACCAGAAGAGAACAGTATAACCTCGTTAAAGCTGGCATATTGTTAGATAACTGAACTTAGTGTGTGTGTGTGTGTGTGTGTGTGTGTGTGTGTGTGTGTGTGTGTGTGTATGTGTGTGTCTTTCTGATGGGGTTATTGATTTCTGGGCAGCAAATATGTCTCCATATTTTCTTCCTTTCTTTGAGAAAGAAAATTATGGGAATTTTGATTATGACTTAAGTTTTTGTGGGTTAGGATCAATATCATGCTGTATTGAAAAATCACATGGTTATGGCAGGGAAACCTGGAAGATTTCAACTAAATCCTCAGAAATATTTCACTTTCTTGCTTCAAGCTTGATTTTAGACAAGTGATTTTTATTTTGAAAAAGCAAAAGTTTTGGATGGTCTTATATCCTGAAACTTGCAATCTTGTTAGGAAGTTTTGTGACCTTAGCTATTGATGGTATGGCCGGCTGCATCAGCTGGAGTGAAATAAGCTATTGTTGCTTATGGAAAAACTTAAGGGAAACCACTGCTGACTTGGATTGATTGGACAGAAAGACCCAAATTATATACACAGGTGGATGGACGGCCGGAAAGCGATGGAAGGATGTTGGTGGTTTGGACATTTTTTGTTGCATACTCATTTGGCTATGTTGAAGGAATGGATATTGTCTGGATTAATTTTGCAGTTGAGGAATAGGTTCCTTTCTCTAGAGGAATGCTGCAGTGCCCTTTAACAGAGCCCGCCATTATGTTTATGTACTATAAATGTCTGCACTACCGAGGTGTAATTCTTTTCCCTCTCTCCTTCCTCCTTCCCTTCCTGCTTCTCCTTCCTTCCTTCCTTCCTTCCTTCTTTCCTTCTCATTTCTTTTCTTTTTTTTTTTTTTTGTCGGTTGTGGGGCTTGAACTCTGGGCCTGGGCGCTGTCCCTCAGCTCTTCAGCTCAAGGCTAGTGCTCTACCATTTAAGCCACAGGGCCACTTCCGGTTTTCTTTACTGCAGATAAGAGTCTCATGGACTGTCCTGCCAGCTGGATTTGAACCATGATCCTCAGATCTCAGCCTCCTGAGTAGCTAGGATGACAGGCTTGTGTTGCCACATCCAGCCTTACTGGTCAAAATGGGGTCTTGTGAACTTTTTCCTTGGCTGGCCTTGAGTCAGGATCCTCCTGAGTGGATGGGATTGTAGCTTAAGCCACTGCTTCCGGTTAGATGGAACGATTATTTTAAAAAACATTTGAAAAATCAACCCTCAGCACAACATTTTCAACCTAAGTGAAATAAAAAGCCTTTCATTAGCTTAGCTTTATGCCTTCAATGATTTTAAATATACAAAGGAAACAAAATCCAAATGCAATCAGGAAATCAAATTGTCTCCACCCGATTACAGCATGTGTTAAACAGACTTCTCTTTTCTGTCTAAAACAGCTCTTACCATGAGACGCTGTAGTCACATTAATTTTCTTGTCTGCTGGTTAACACCATAACGTCAAAGAAAACCTTCCATATTCAAATAAAGATGATACCGTGCAATTCTCCCCCACCCCCCCCCCAGAGCCTCTGCCCTGTTTCTATGCCTGAGAAGCCTCTATTCATGGACCAGGAGCTTCCTCACGGGCATGTGATGTGACTGCTGGTGCGGAGCGGTGCGGTGCGGCGCTCAGCGTGCAGCGCAGCGGGTCAGGGAGACCTGCGATGGGAGGCGGGTGCGGGGCTCTGAGGACAGCATTACCCGTCAGTCTGCCGTCTGCCTAGATGCGTACCCTCGTGCCATCCAGGCTGTCCGTAAAGCAAGTGGAAATACCACGTGAGCACATTTAAGAAAACTGTGTTCCGCACCCATCTGCTCAGGGACCCTGGCTCTTTGCTCAAGATTTCTTACCAGTGGTTTTGCGTGTCAGAGAAATTCCAGAAGTAAAACTTTGAAAACCAGATCTAAAGAATCTAGAACCGTTTGTATACATACAATGTCTGTGTCTTGTAATACAAAGGAATATCGAAAACTTAGTGGGTTTATTTTTTCTTTTGCTTTTTTTTTTTTGGTCTGTTGTGGGGCTTGAACTCTGGGCCTGGGCACTGTCCCTCAGCTCTTCAGCTCAGGGTGAGCGCTCTACCACTTGAGCCACAGCACCACTTCCAGTTTTCTAGTGGTTTATTAAAGAGAAGAGTCTGACGGACTTTCCTGCCCAGGCTGGCTTTGAACTGCGATCCTCAGATCTCAGCCTCCCGAGTAGCTAGGATTACAGGTGTGAGCCACTGGTGCCTGGCTATGGGTTTGTTTTTTTTTTTTTTTTGTAAGATACAATAAATGACTGTGAACCTACACAACTGAGGGGACACTGGTGACGTTAGCGGATTTTATAGTTTTAATTGGCTCATTCTATCCAGCAGTCATTTTAGCCAACAGGATCCACAGCTCCTGAGAGTGTGGTAGAAGTGCAAGTCCTTGGGTCAAAGGTCAGGGAGGCACTGGGGCTGGTCCTGGGCCTGGTGATCCTGATGGGCTGAGCACCAGCTGTGGGTGTGGGAGGTACGGCACGGACGACCGAATCACGCTCTGCTCTCGGGGAGGCGGGCAGCTCTCACCTTGAAACTGGCTGACCTGCTGCCCGGGGTACGGGCTCCGCTGCTGCTGGACGTGCGGCCGGGGGAGATGCACCTGCTGCAGCTGCTGCAACGACAGAGGGCGGAGGTCAGGGCAGCGGGGGGGGGGGGGAGGACGGACAGGGCTAGACAGAGGGCGGAGGTCAGGGCAGCGGGGGACGGACAGGGCTAGACAGAGGGCGGAGGTCAGGGCAGCGGGGGGGGGGGGGACGGACAGGGCTAGACAGAGGGCGGAGGTCAGGGCAGCGGGGGGGGGGAGGACGGACAGGGCTAGACAGAGGGCGGAGGTCAGGGCAGCGGGGGGGGGGAGGACGGACAGGGCTAGACAGAGGGCGGAGGTCAGGGCAGCGGGGGACGGACAGGGCTAGACAGAGGGCGGAGGTCAGGGCAGCGGGGGGGGGGGGGGGGAGGACGGACAGGGCTAGACAGAGGGTGGAGGTCAGGGCAGCGGTGGGGGGGGGGGAGGACGGACAGGGCTAGACAGAGGGCGGAGGTCAGGGCAGCGGGGGGGGGGGGAGGACGGACAGGGCTAGACAGAGGGCGGAGGTCAGGGCAGCGGGGGGGGGGGGGACGGACAGGGCTAGACAGAGGGCGGAGGTCAGGGCAGCGGGGGGGGGGAGGACGGACAGGGCTAGACAGAGGGCGGAGGTCAGGGCAGCGGGGGATGGACAGGGCTAGACAGAGGGCGGAGGTCAGGGCAGTGGGGGACGGACAGGGCTAGACAGAGGGCGGAGGTCAGGGCAGCGGGGGGGGGGATGGACAGGGCTAGACAGAGGGCGGAGGTCAGGGCAGCGGGGGACGGACAGGGCTAGACAGAGGGCGGAGGTCAGGGCAGTGGGGGACGGACAGGGCTAGACAGAGGGCGGAGGTCAGGGCAGCGGGGGGGGGGGAGGACGGACAGGGCTAGACAGAGGGCGGAGGTCAGGGCAGCGGGGGACGGACAGGGCTAGACAGAGGGCGGAGGTCAGGGCAGTGGGGGACGGACAGGGCTAGACAGAGGGCGGAGGTCAGGGCAGCGGGGGGGGGATGGACAGGGCTAGACAGAGGGCGGAGGTCAGGGCAGCGGGGGACAGACAGGGCTAGACAGAGGGCGGAGGTCAGGGCAGCGGGGGGGGGACGGACAGGGCTAGACAGAGGGCGGAGGTCAGGGCAGCGGGGGGGGGGGACAGACAGGGCTAGACAGAGGGCAGAGGTCAGGGCAGCGGGGGATGGACAGGGCTAGACAGAGGGCGGAGGTCAGGGCAGCAGGGGGGACGGACAGGGCTAGACAGAGGGCGGAGGTCAGGGCAGCAGGGGGGAG
The DNA here is from genome assembly GCF_024711535.1 of Dipodomys merriami. Lineage (NCBI taxonomy): Eukaryota > Metazoa > Chordata > Mammalia > Rodentia > Heteromyidae > Dipodomys > Dipodomys merriami. The sequence goes on from NW_027202826.1 coordinate 4,776,713, forward strand.
GTGGGGGGGACGGACAGGGCTGAGACAGAGGGCGGAGGTCAGGGCAGCGGGGGACGGACAGGGCTAGACAGAGGGCGGAGGTCAGGGCAGCGGGGGGACAGACAGGGCTAGACAGAGGGCAGAGGTCAAGGGGCAGCAGGGGGACGGACAGGGCTAGACAGAGGGTGGAGGTCAGGGCAGCGGGGGGATGGACAGGGCTAGACAGAGGGCAGAGGTCGGGGCAGCGGGGGGGGCGGACAGGGCTAGACAGAGGGCGGAGGTCAGGGGGCAGCGGGGGATGGACAGGGCTAGACAGAGGGCAGAGGTTGGGGGGCAGCGGGGGATGGACAGGGCTGAGACAGAGGGCGGGGGTCAGGGGGCAGGGGGGGATGGATAGGGCTAGACAGAGGGCGAAGGTCAGGGGCAGCGGGGGGGGGGACGGACAGGGCTAGACTGAGGGCGGAGGTCAGGGCAGCGGGGGACGGACAGGGCTGAGCAGGGAGAGCCACGTAATGCAACACCCGTGGTCCGCAGGGGCACGGGCTTGCCTCCCACGCGAAGCTTTGCGTGGATGGTCTGCACCCACGCAGGCGAGCGCAGAGGGTTTAAGTGTAGAGGTGGATGGGCGCTCACAGAGCAGACCCTGCCCCGCCCAGCCCCCCGAGTCCAGGAGCCCCGAACCCCGTCCTCCATGGCCCTGGCTGAGGCCATCCTTGGCTGAGGCACCTCACTTGAACTCTGAACCTCACAGACCAGTTCAGTCCGCTCCTGTGCCTCCGGCAGGGAGCTGGGCAAAGCCACCCGCCCAGCTTCCCACCCCGATGGCTGTGTGTGATCTCGACCCACGGAGGCGTGGACCCTGTTCATCGTGCTCACCAACGTCCCGCTGGACGAACATGCCACCTGCGCCATCCATTTGGGGGGACCTCTTTTTTCTTCGGTCGGAAGTGGGACTTGGACTCTGGGACTGGGCACTGTCTGAGCTTTTTTGCTCTACCACTTTGAGCTACAGCGCCACTTCTGATTTTCTGGTGGAGATTCTCACAGCCTTTCCTGCCCAGGCTGGCTTTGAGCTGCAATCCTCAGATTTCAGCCTCCTGACTAGCTGGGATGACAGGTGTGAGCCACAGCCCTGGCTTGCTTCTGATTGTTTACGCGTTGCAAACAACTGCTATGCGCATGCCTGCCCACGCCTGTTGGTGACACTGCCCGCATTCTGATGCGAGACTTGCTGGTTCAAACACAATGCCCACGGAGGGTGGCATTTAGTCAGCCTGCGGGGCCTGGGGGAACTGGCTCAAAGGGACAAGGAACTCTCTTTTTACTTATTTATTGACTTACTGGGTCTTGAACTTGGGCCTAGCTGTAGCACTTTCACTCAGGACTAGTATGCTACCATTTGACCCATACCTCCACTTCCAGCTTTTTGCTGGTTAAATGGAGATAAGAATCTCACAGACTTTCCTACCTGCACTGGCTTCAAATACTGATCTTCAGATCACAGCCTCCTGAGTTGCTAGGATAACAGGTGTGAGCCACAGGCGCCTGGCTAAACAGCTACTTCTTAATGACCTAAACAGACGCTTTGGGCATACAAAGATGGGCTTCTCAGTAGATATGGACAAGGCCAATCATATCACCATGAAACCCCACTGCCTGTAAACTACATCTCCACAAGTAAAATATTCAGCATTTACTGCTTTGAGGCGGCCAGGTGGGAGCCTGTGTTTTCACTTTTCTTCTTTTGTTCAGATTGTGAGCAGCGAGCATGCTGCTGGCCCTGGGCGAGTGATTACGGTCATCACGGTAATGCAGATGGAAAGGGTGAAGAGGGTTCAGCTCCAGGTGTGCTATCAAGTAGCCGTGTGACCTTTGGATGCAGCTAAACCGCCTTGAAACTGCTGAATATTCATTAAGCACCTTTTATCTGCCAGAGGCACAGAGAACATGCAACAAGGTCCCTGATCTTTGGACTGCTCATTATGAAAGTAACATACATTGACTGCTTCTTCACGTGTTTACTTCTTCCTCTCTCTCTCTCTCTCTGTCTTCTTCTCTCTCTTTCCCTTTCGTCTCTTCCTTGGCAACTTTAGAATTTTCTTTTTTCTTCTTATTCTTTCTAAGGCCAGCCAGAATTATGGCAGCAACAGGAAAACAAACAAACAAATAAACAACCTGTACCCTGTTGAGCCCGGCCTATGTTTCTACTAACTGGTTCTGAAGGACACTGTTGAAGTGAAGGAATGGGTTGACCACTGAAGTTTAGACAGCGATGTGAAGGCATCAGGGAAAGGAAGCTGAGTGTCTGCATGCTTCTCAGCCAAACTTCCTCTAGAATACAAGAACGGACGATAGCACATGTAGGAACAGGCCCATGCAGCCGGGATAGAGCTGGGGTATGGCCAGGAGTCTCTACTTCCTTCCTGGCTTGGTTTTTCTCACATAATCATAGCAGTACTGGACTCAGTTTCCTCATTTGTAAACTAATAGGAATTCATGATACTGAATGTCTCTTGATGTGCTGTGTGTGTGCTCTGTGTGTGTGTGTGTGTGTGTGTGTGTGTGTGTGTGTGTGTGTGTGTGTGTGTGTGTCTAGACTTGAACTCGGGCCTGGGCACTGCCCCTGAGCTGTTTTGCTCAAGGCTAGCTTTCTACCACTGACCCAAAGCTCTACTTCTGGCTTTTTGGTGGTTAACTGGAGCTATGAGTCTTATGGACTTTCCTGCCCAGGCTGGCTTTGAACCATGATCCTCAGCTCTCAGCTTCCTGAGTAGGGAGGATTTCAGGCATGAGCTACCGGTGTCCAGCTTTGAATATCTCCTAAGGGACCTGAAGTTCTTCTTTCTAAAGAATGTCTGGGAGAGAATGAGAGGTGACATGTGCCACGCTTCAATGTTAACTCACACCTTGTCCACCCACGCCCCTCTGACCACCAGATCAACTGGGAATCTGGTTAATGTTCCCAAAGATCTGCAGGATCCCACATCCTTCCGCTTTCCCTCCCAGGTGCTCTGAGGTCATACAAGTGTCTCCAGTGCACTGTTCCTAAAACTGAAAGCCCTAGAACCATTTTGATAACCGCAAATCAGCACGATGTTGATGTGCTATCAGTACTTGGACGTAGCTCAGGCCCTGGTGCCGTACTTGCCTAGCGTGTGAGACATGCTGGGTTTGAGTCTTAGTGCTGACAAAAAAAAAAAAAAAATCAAAGTTGAGAGCTTTCAACTTGAGACTATGGAGATGGCCCATGTTAGTAAACACTCTTTTTAATTAAGCATGGAGCCAGTGGCTCACGCCTGTAGTCCTAGCTTCTCAGGAGGCTGAGATCTGAGGATCATGGTTTGAAGCCAGTGTGGGAAAAGTCCATGAGGCTCTTCTCTCCAATGGACCACTAACAAGCTGGAATGGAGCTGTGGCGCAGGAGATACACCACTAGCCTTGAGTGGAGAAGCTAAAGGGCAGCATTTATGCCTTGAGTTCAAACCCAGCCCCGGTGCAAAACAAATAAACAGAAATGAGTAATGAAGCATTGTGTGCAGGTACGGGAGAAACGCTGCACTGACGTGCTGGCACTGGCTGGGGCTCTTTTTTTTTTTTTTTTGGTCTGTCTTCGGGTTTGAACTCTGGGCCTGGGCGCTGTCCCTCAGCTCTTCAGCTCAAGGCGAGTGCTCTACACCACTTGAGCCACAGCACCACTTCCGGTTTTTCTGGTAGTTTATTGGAGATAAGAGTCTCACAGACTTTCCTGCCTGGGCTGGCTTTGAACTACGATCCTCAGATCTCAGCTAGGATGACAGGTGTGAGCCACGGGCACCTGGCTTGGGCCTGCGGCTCTTGCAAGGCCTTCCTGAGCCCCGGGTTCTAGCACTGGTACCCAGAGTCTGCAGAGCAGATGGGTTCCCAAGAATTCTGCACACGTGAACTCATGTGACCTTTCAACTGCCACGTGGTGGAAACTCCTCAGATCTACCTTGCTGGGTAGAGAGGGAGGCTAAGGAAATTTATTTCCCCCCAAAGCGCATCACAAGCAAAGGGAGGTGTAGATTCTGACTCAGGGCCCTCCTGGGGAGGCGGCAGGTGTGTGGAACCATCCTCAGGGCGTTGTCCCCTCTTCCTCTGTCTTTTCCACACCCCGTCTCTCCACGTCCTGCATCTCCAGCCCGTCTCTCATTCTCCCCTTGCTCGATGGGCCTTGTTTAGAAGCATCTCTCTGAATCCTCCGGGTTTTCCACCTCTGTCCTGGCTCCCCAGGGTTTGCTGGCCAGGTAGGGACACCCTGGTAAGTTGCGTCGGGTCACCCCACACCTCTGCGCTCTGACTCACCATCCGTCAGGCACCGGGCACGCCTGCCGGACCCGTCTGGGTTGGGCCGCGGAGAGGATTTACAAAGCCTCGCTTCCCTCTGAAGCCCCAACTATGGCTGCCCAAGGGAGATGAGCTGGCTGGTGGGCGCGCACACCTGCTGCAGGTGTGGGAGAGAGGCCTGTTTGTACAATGGCTGCTAGGCGCTCTCTGGCCTCAGGAGAAAGGGAGATAATTACACAGCTGTTCAGGAAAAAGAAAAAAAGAAAAAAAGCAGAAGCAGGGAACAGATGCAAACCATGCTCCACGGGGCCATTTCTCTCTTTGGGTGGGGAGGGCTGGCGTTATTCCGAGCCGCCCTTCTTGATTCCAGGGGACCCCAGCGGGCCCCTCTCTATACTTCTGTAGGTGGTGGTGGATGCCTGGTGAATCTCCGAAGTGCAGATCCTATCTGGAACATTCTAGAAGGAACCACTAGGAGTCAGAGCTACACTGGGCTTTGAGCCTTGTGTGACAGCCTCACGCCCTGACACCCTCCACAGCTGTAAAGCGCTTTCCCCGCGAGCTGGCCTGTGCAGACCCCACGGGGGTCATCCGGGATCTCGTGGACAGCCTCAGGCTGCTCTTTGGGATAATACTAAATCAGATGCTAGCATCTCTAAAAACAAAACAAAGCCACACCTGCGGGGGCAGTGCGGCAAGGGCGTTCTAAGCTGGGGGAATTGCAGGGCTGGGCTGGACAAGATGCTGAAGGTTCAGGCCTTCCTTTAGCTCACAGATCCCCTGAGTGGCTTTAGAAGCTGTTAGGAATTTTCTTCAATGTGTTCCCGCCCCGTGACCCCCAGGTCAGGCTCCCTCACGGTTCTCCGGGCCTTATTGTTCCGTTATCTTTCCTCATTCATTCTCCATAACCAATCCCGTAGACGTCTCCACAGCCCTTTCTGACAGTCTCCTCCAGGAAACAAAGTTCTCTGAATTTCTATTATTTGCTTTATGTCAGAAATAAACATTCCGGCTTATAAAGAGCGTGAAGCCGCGCCCAGCGTGCGCCGAGGACGCAGACCCAGAACGAGAAGTCAGAAGCAAGGAGCCAGGCAGGAATCAAAGAATTCCCTCTGCCCACGGCCCTTGAATGGGTGGTTGGAGCTTGTCTTTGAAGAACAAACTAATTCGTTACAGGAAAAGGCCTAACAAGGTGAAAAGGTCTGAATTCTGCCTGTTCTCCACGATCCTATGAAATGCCGGTCCGTGAGCATCTTGACGTGGTGTGTGTGTGTGGGGGCGCATGGGCGGCAACCCCTGGACCACAGCAGGTGCCCGCTGCCCGGCTGCCTACCCTGGGCTTGTTACCTGCTCGGCCAGAATCTGTTGTTGCTGCTGCTGCTGCTGCTGCTGCTGCCGCTGCTCCCGCAGAAACTGTTGCTTCTGTTGCTCCATCAGCTGAGCCCGCTGGTCCATCAACATCTGCTTCATGATGGCAGCCTGCGGCTGGCTCCCCAAGAAGCCAGGCCCCACGGGGCTGCCTCCGGAGACCATGCCACTGGAGCCCGGGGGCCCAGAGGGCTGCATGGGACCCGTGGGCCGGGGGAGCCCCACGGGGTGCTGCTCCTGCGGGGACAGGAGGAGGAGATGCAGATTCCAGACAGACACAAAGGGAAGCCCCCAGGGGAAGGGAACCAGCCGCCCTGCAGACCCCAGGGGCTCCCAGGGGAGCCCCTTCTACTCCCATGACACCACCCCATGTCCTTACCCCCGCAGCAGGACCCAAGCTGCAGAGCGGGGCTCTGGGAAACCCGGGAGCAAGCTGTGTGTGTTCACCTGGCGCAGCCTAGCGAACGAGTGTGATGGGCTTGAGCGAGCCAGCCACTTGGACCCCGCTTCTCTGAGGAGAGGCTGAGGCCTCAAGCTCGGCTCCCCATATGTTCGTGCAGAAGGTGATGTCCTGACCTTCCTTAGTTGCTACTATTTGTCCAAAATAGAGCAAGCTTAGCAAGCAGAAACATACAAGAAACGTGTACAGAAAAGTGCTGGGATTAATCAACCAACAGATCACACAGTTCATATTATCTTAATTAATTATAACAATTGGTACCTTGGCATAGGTCTTTTTTCTCTTAATGCTGCTGGTCAGAGCCAATCAATCAATCAATCATCCTAGCTAGATCTCCATCTTATCCATCATCATCATCATCATCATCATCATCATCATCATCACCATCATCATCCTATCTATCTATCATCCTATCCTATCTATATATATACATATATACTACGTCATCTATCCTCAATCTATGTATCTATTTATTATCAACATCCTATGCATCTATCTATGCTTCTATGTATCTATGTATCTATCTATATATCTATGTATCTATGTATCTATCTATGTATCTATGTATCTATCTATGTATCTATGTATCTATTTATGTATCTATCTATCTATCTCTATCCCAGTTAGTTTTTGATGGTGAGAACTGGAAATGTCTGCAGTTTTCCAGCGTCTTCACAGTGGAATTGAGGCACTGTGTCTGGGATCATTTAAGTGGAGGGAGTGGATTGAGACTCTCGATTTGCTACGGATTTGTTGGACAGATAAATGAAGGCAGTTTCCAAGGATGGTGTTTAGGGAGTCCTGGGGACATGCTGGATGGAGGTGCCCAAGCCCAGGGGACACGCTGACAGAGGTGCCCGAGCCCAGGGGACACGCTGACAGAGGTGCCTGAGCCCAGGGGACACGCTGACGGAGGTGCCCAGGGGACACGCTGACAGAGGTGTCCGAGCCCAGGGGACATGCTGGACAGAGGTGCCTGGGGAGACCCACAGGAACCCAGCAGTGAGACTGGAAGGAAAAAACAAAACAAAAAACAAAAACAGCTGGCCACAAGCTAGCTTCTAGACACTTCTACCAAGCACCATCTGAACGTTCTGTAGACACGCTCCTTCTCGTCAGAGTTTCAAGCCACTCATCAGAGCACAGAGAACTAGTACACAGCGTACGCGACCACCGTGAGCCCTGAATAATAAGAAATGAACGCGACAACTCTATTTATTTACTCGCTTATGGACGTAGGCGGTCCTGGGAGAGTGTGAGGACATTTTTAATGGCAAAGGAGAGACCTTACCCCAGAGGCCACCAGATGCCAGCCTCCCTCCCACCCTGGGGAGACAAATGGCTGGCGGGCTTCCCTTGTCCACAGCGAGGCCAGCACTGGCGTTGGCCCCTCTGCGGGAGACAGGCTTGGGGGCTCTTGTTTCTTTTCTGTGTTGTCCAGTTTAGATCAGGAAGAGAGGTTTGGGGGAGATGAGACACAGGGAAGGAGAGCTGCTGGGGTCTGAGCGGCCTGGGGTCTCTGGGCGCCTCTGGGCACAGCTGGGGGGAGGGCGGGCTGTGCGGGGGGAGGGGGGCACATGGCCTTTGGTGGGGGGAGCGGGGCTCTCCAAGGCCTGCCCGCTGGGGTTCTCCCCAGTGATTTTCTCCCAGGGAGCACCGACCTACCCAACACCTGCCACCTGCATCCCACGGCGGGCTGGGGAGGGGCGCCGGCCGGGCCCCGCGTGCGCCCCGCATGCCCCGCCGTCGGGGAGGCCTGTCCAGTCTAGGATCGGCGTGTCCACCCCCCTGGGTTGTGCAATGGCAGCAAACCTGGCTGAGGCCCGACGGGGCCCGACGGGGCGGGGTTTTTAGTTCTAACGGCGGCCGGGGACCCGCGCGGGGCCGGCGGGGACCCGGGTGCGGAGCCCGGAGCTCGGTTCCGGCCCGCGGGGCGGCTGCGGTTCCGGCGGCGGCCGGCAGGTGGCGGTGTCGCCCCGGCCGACGTGTGGCCCCGGCGTCCCGCCCCGTCCCCGCGCCCGCCCCGCGCAGATGGCTCAATCAGGCCGTGCGGGGCGGGCGCGGAGCCCCGGCCGGGCCCAGCGGCCCCCTCGTGCCGCAGGTAGCCGGGCAACCGGGGCGTCGCGCCGGGCAGATGGCGTGCGCCCGGGCAATGGGCGATGGGCTTCCCGGGTGATGGCGGCGCCCACCGACACCGAAGGGGGGGGTGCGGGGAGGGGGGAGGCGCGGGGAGGAGGGAGGGCCCCGGGACGGCTGTGTGCAGAATCTCATCAGCTTCCAGCAAGGCCCCAGCACGGGTCTGGGAGCCAGCCCCCATCTCTAACCTGGAGCCAGCCCCCATCTCTAACCTGGAGCCAGCCCCCATCTCTGACCCAGAGCCAGCCCCCCATCTCTAACCGGGAGCCAGCCCCCCATCTCTGACCCAGAGCCAGCCCCCCATCTCTAACCCAGAGCCAGCCCCCCATCTCTAACCGGGAGCCAGCCCCCCATCTCTAACCCAGAGCCAGCCCCCCATCTCTAACCTGGAGCCAGCCCCCCATCTCTGACCCAGAGCCAGCCCCCCATCTCTAACCTGGAGCCAGCCCCCCATCTCTAACCTGGAGCCAGCCCCCCATCTCTAACCTGGAGCCAGCCCCCCATCTCTGACCCAGAGCCAGCCCCCCATCTCTAACCTGGAGCCAGCCCCCATCTCTAACCTGGAGCCAGCCCCCATCTCTAACCGGGAGCTAGCCCCCCATCTCTAACCGGGAGCCAGCCCCCCATCTCTGACCCGGAGCCAGCCCCCCATCTCTAACCCGGAGCCAGCCCCCCATCTCTGACCCGGAGCCAGCCCCCCATCTCTAACCCAGAGCCAGCCCCCCATCTCTGACCCGGAGCCAGCCCCCCGTCTCTGACCCGTAGCCAGCCCCCCATCTCTTCCCAAGGGCCGCAGGCCTGTAAGCGTTGCTCCCCAGGCAGGAAGGGGACCGTGTGGAGGGAGGCCGCGTCCCTGAGGCTCTTGGTGCGGGCGGAGGGTGGCAGAGAACCGAAGGGCTCTCGGAGGGTCCAGTGTTGAGTCCCCCGCGAGTGGGGCAGGCCCCCGAACGTTAACTCCACAGAGCTTGGAAGACCTCCCTCCTGCCTCGGAATGGGTTCTCCAGACACGGAAGTGCACACTACAGCAGTGTGCACTACAGCAGTGCACACGCGTTCACCTGTGTGATCAGAATCGTTTTGTGGATCAAAACACGAAAACACCAAGTCAGTCTGGCTCAGGCCTGTAACCCTAGCCAGTTGGGAGGTAGAGAGGCGGATCATGGTTCAAGGCCAGTCCGGACATAAACATTCACGACTCCATTTCACCCCGTGGCTGGGCAGGGTGGAATAGGCCTGTGATCCAGCCTTTCCTGCTATGTGGAGGAGCACAAGTAGAAAGTGTGCTCAGACTGGCCCAGACATAAAATGAGACCTTATCTCAAAAATAACCCACATAAAAAGGGGAAAAAAACACCACCTAAGTCTATTCACGGTTCAGCAACTTGCCCCACGCCGCACGGCTGGTGGTGTATGTTTGGGCTCTGACTTTTTCACCGCTGGAAAAGGCATCTGGTCTTAAGTGACTGCACCCCCAAGGAGGCCTGAGCAGTCAAAGGAGGTGGGGAGAGGACCACAGATCCCAGATAAAAGAGGGAGGGACTCTTTGGGATCAAAGAATGAAGCTTAAAATTGGGATGCCCCCGTGTATCAACTTTGACATTTGAAGAAAGGGCATAAGATTAGATCATTCAACCAAGAGCAGAGAGAAGAAACAAAACAAGACAAGGGAATGGGAACCATTCCCTTTGAAGTCCATCAAGTGTTGGGGACAGAAACATAGCTTCAGGATGGGCGCACCTTGTACAGACTTCCTTTGGCTACAATAAGTTTTCCTTACAGCTTGGAGAGCTGCTTACACGTGGGTAGTGGAGCCTCTGATGCTGTCCATCTCCTCCAGACTCCTCTTTCATCAGAACAGTAAAGAAGGTTGCATTAGAAGGTTGGTTTGGCCAGCCAGGCATGCGGGTACAGGCCGGCAATCCCAGCAAGGGGGAGGCTGAGGCTCGACCATCTCCAATATCACGTCTGCCAGTGCTGACGTGGTCTCCTCCTGGAACAGCTTTGTTTGTTGCTGTGTTGTTTTATCCCCAGGACCGTGCTGAGTTCATCAGCTTGGGAGTCTCATCTCAAACAGCAGACCCTGGACCTCAACACTAGACTTGTTAAATGCGTTTGGCAAAATTTGTTGATTTAGAAGAAGTGGTTTACAGTGGGAGAACAGGACAGGCTGGACTGGGACTTGGTCCTCCGTGGGCTGAGTGAGTTCTACCCCGACTCAACGCTGCAGCCCCAGCCCCTGCTGGCCCCAGAACTTCTCTTGTGCAGCACACGCTCCAGGGTAAGGGGTGGGTGAGGCAGCTCCTCCCACAGCTAAGATGAGGACTTACACCTGGTTTTCCTTCTGTGTGTGTGTGTGTGCACACACGCGAGTGCATGCACACCTACATACAGTGTCCCGGTACTGGGCCTCGAGCTCAGCACCTCCGGCGTTCCCTTGGCTTTCTTGCTCATGGCTGGCACGCTTTCATTCTGAGTGCTGCTTCCAGCCCTGCTTTTGGCTACTTCCCCAGAGATGGAGACTTTTCTGCAAGGGCTGGCTTTGAACTGCAATCTTGTACCTCTCAGCCTCCTGAGCAGCCAGGAAGACAGGCGTGAGGTACCAGGGCACAGCAATTTTTTCTAGGTTTTCAAATAGCAGAATGGGATTCTTGATAAAGAAGCTGTGCTTGCATCCACGCGTCCTGCACGCACCCATAGAGACGCATGGAGAAGAGCTGCGGCTGCAACCAAACATGGAGGCCCTGTGACACCCACGCAACACAGCACGGAAGGCCCTCCCATGGCTCTCCTTGGCCAGTCTGGTCATTCGCTCACTGGGCAGGCTCTGTGGAAATGCGACGCCACTTTAGCTAAGGGATGTGGACATCCTGGTGGGGGTGGTTCTAGAAGCAACGCTCCCAAGGGTGGACTATTTCTCAAAAACGCAGCCTGGGTGCTGGTGGCTCATGCTTGTAATCCTAGCAACTCAGAAGGCTGAGATCTAAGGATTGTGGCTCAAAGCCAGCCCTGGGCAGGAAAGACCGTGATACTCTTACCTCCAAGTAACTACCATATAGCCTGTGGAGCTGTGACTCAAGTGGCAGAGCACCAGCCTTGAATAAAAAAGCTGAGAGTCAGTGCCCAGGCTCTGAGTTTGAGCCCTAGGACTGGTGCACATGCATGTGTGCATGTGTGTGCATGGATACACACACACACACACTCAGCATGGTCTACTAACCTCCCTGCTCCAGTACCCAATCACTGGGCAGCAGCACAGGAAGAGTATAATGAAGAAAATAGGCCTGGGATATAGCTCGGTGGCAAAGCGCTTGCCTAGCAAGTGCAACGTCCTGGGTTCGATCCCCAGTACTAAAAAAGAAAAGACAAAAAAAAATACAGTTAAAAAAAAAGAGAAAGAAAATAGAGCCGCACTCATTGTGGTGCCCAGTGGTAACCCCTGTAGGTATGTTGGGGTGCGGCCCCTCGATGTATGCAGTGTCTGCTTTCCCTGCTTCTCAGTGCATTGTCTACAGACTATCCCCTGCTGCGCTGGGCCACGGAAGCAGGACAGACAGAAAGTTCCAATGTGTCTCCTGTGTGGAACCTGCAGTTGGAGGCCGCAGGTACCACGCACAAGGATTTGCTAATGATGCAGTCTAGCTTAAACCAGTATGAGATCTGCCCAGAGAAGGCAGAATGGCTCTGTGCCGAGCTCCTGTAGCTCCTGCCCGGACACGGTCCCTGCGAACAGGAAGGGAAGGGTGAAGGCGGCAGCCAGGCCACCGGAAGGGTCCAGTTCCCAGCCAGATCCTCTGGTTGGAGGCAGAATTGTGCGAGTTCCATTCCTGTCTTCCATGTAAATCATAGTGTACTCTTGAATCTTTTGTTGTGTTTAATTCTACCACCAAAGCAACTCCAGATTGGCTAAACAGTTCATTAGTAGATAACAATAGAGGCTTGATTAACTAAATTAAGGTACATCTATACTAAGAACACTGGACAGCAAATAAAACATGCCTTCACAGACTAACCACACAGAAAAACAATATCTAGTAAGGAAAAAACCCCTTACAATAGCTATTTCATTGAGACAGACGAAACAGAAGCAGTTTCCAAAACATCAGCCACAAGATGAAAGGATTAAGAGGCTATTTTTATAGTCCATTTTACATTATGAATACATACTAATTCATATCACCATATTATTATTGATTATCATTAATTATTTTGTGCTGGTCTTGAGACTTGAACTCAGAGCGCGGGCACTATCCTTGAACTTTTGAGCTCAAGGCCAGTGCTCTACCACATGAACCACAGCTCCACTTCTAGCTTTTTGGAGGTAAGAGTCCTGTAGATTTTCCTGCCTAGGCTGGCTTCGAACCATGATCCTCAGATCTCAGCCTCCTAAGCAACTAGAATTATAAGCATGAGCTACTGGCACCCATTCTCACTGTTACTTTTTTTTTTTTTTTTAAATTGTTTCACTTGCTTTTGAGACAGACTCTTGCTACTTAGCCCAGCTTGGGCTAGAATTTATAATGTAGCCCATGTTGGCCTCAAACTCATTATCTTCCTGTGTCTGCCTCCTGAGTTCTGGGATTCCAAGTGTGAACTACCACGTTTGACTTACCATATTACTATTCTGAAGAGCTTCCCAGGAGTCTAAGGTGACAGGGGATGGAATGTAGCAAGCCCACAGGGGCCGGACCATGTCTGGGCTGGATGTTGTTTTCTGGGCCGTCTTATACTCTGTAAAGCAGATCTAGCAGACCAGTCTTGGTGGCGGCTTCCCTTAAGGCCTGGCCGTGGCGTGGCTTGCTGCGTGTGGGGACAGGTACGGTGATCAGGCTGCCTTCCTGGTGCTTCAAGTCTGAAGTTCCAGGGGCTGTTTTCTGACTCTGATCATTTACCCAGAATCCTTCGGTCTGCCTGCATGAGCGCGCCGTGTGGTGCTACCCGGCTGTCTGCGGCTTTCCTCACTCCCTGGAAACCCGAGCGCAGCCCGAGCTGGGCTGTCAGAGCTCAGAAACGGAGCAAGGGACAATGCCACTTGCCTCAGTCGTTCCCCTGAGCTCTAAGCAGACCCAGGCCGATGAGGCAGCACCCCACTCTGCCAGCCCACGCACATGGCGCTGAGCAGGGCTGTGGGCTCTCCCCAGCTCTCCTGTGCAATACCGACTGCCTTTCCTATGAAACCGCTTTCCTGTACAATACCTACCCTCCCTCTCTATGTGGACTGTAAACAGGGAGAGAGACAGCGTAGACACTGTCCACTCTCTGCTAGGAAGGTGTTCCCTTGAGCTACTGTTTGCTGCACCCCCTGACCTGCCTCCCTCGACTCCCCATCAAAGCTGAGGCTGCATGCATGGTGCCCAGGCCTGTCCAGGGTTACACTGGGATGTGGGCCAGTGTTTCCATTTATAGACCAGGGCTGGCCTACACTGCCAAACGAGCTCTCTGCAGCAGCCACCACAAGACGGGAGGAAGGAAAACCGGGAGGCCGGAGCCTCCGACATTCTCTTGAGACTCCTTCTACTGGGGATGGTGGCTGAGAGCCCAGCACTGCCCCCAGCTCCGGAAGATCCATGTCTCCCCCAGGTCCATCCCGGTAGACAGGGTCAGAGGGGTCGGGTCAGCCTGCCCCGCTGACCCTCTGACGCCAGACCCGTCTGGGGCAGCCATCTGATTATGTCAGGCAGAGGCCTGCAAGGAGGGTGCCCCGTACCCCAGGACAGCCAAGGGTACGTGAGGAGGGAAAGCCTCAGGGGAGGACAGGAGGAAGCCCAGAAAACTGTAACAACATCTACAAACCTAGGACTGGGCCTTTGCCCAGGCAGCAGTTGGGCCTACAATCCGCTCCTGGAGGGGGCAGGTCTTGGAGAGGGGCTCAAAGAGTCAGCAAGCAGGGGCAGTTGGGGCCAGGCCTCAGGGCTGTGTTTAGATTCTTCGATGCATTCTTTCAAACTAGGTAGTACAGCCTCTGTGACGCCCTGATCAGGCCGGGAGACAGCATCTATTTTACCACGTTACATTGTTCCCTGTTATTGGATCAGCTTACCCTATGCCCGTGATCAATTAATATGCTTTTAAAATATCCTCTGGATATTCTGTGAAGGGTCTAATTTCATTGTTCTGTAGATTTTCTTTTTAATTCTATCAGCATTTCATCATTTCATAAATATGCCCAGGGACTCAAAAATAACAAAAGTGACCCAGTTCTTTTCTTACCCTTGAGAAGACTTAGGGGCAGACTGGAATTACAATAGTCTTAGAACTACAGTCTATGCCTAGAACTTGCCTAGAACCCTATCTGCTTAAGAGGCAGAGATTGAAGAGAGAAAAGTTCAGGAGATACCAACTCAAATCAACAAGTTGGTCTTGGTAGCACATACCTGTCATCTTGGCTATACTGGAAGCTGATCAGAAGGATCATGGTTCTAGGCTAGACTGGACAAGTTTGTAAGACTCCATCTAGACAGAAAAAGTTGGGTGTGGTGGCGCACACCTGTTATCTAGCTATGGTGGGGAGCCTAATTAGGAGGCACAAGGCCCAGACAGGCCTGAGCAAAAAGTAAGACTCTATATCAAAAGTGACTAGAGCAAAGAAGGGTAGAGGTGTGGCTGAAGTGGTAGAGTAACTGCTTAGCAAGGGTGATGCCAGTCTCAGTACTGTCAAAAATAACATTTAAAAAAGTCTTAGAAGAAACAGGGACCTCAAGGAGATTTTCTTCAATTCCACTCATTGTAATAAACACAGTCCACATTTACCTTCCCCCAAGTCTTGATGATCCAGCCTCAAACCAATTAGAAACTATCCTGAGTACATAGGCTGCTCTCCTCTCCCAGGGCACCAGAGCCCCCTCGGGCAGCTTGCAGACCCACGCTCCCATCCCACAATCCTCGAGCACAGATGCCTAGATCAGGAAGGGTGATCGTGCCTGAAAATACCTGGCCGGGGTCACTCACCTGACGCAGGCCAGGGGCCCGGCCGGGATCACTCACCTGACGCAGGCCAGGGGCCCAGCCGGGATCACTCACCCGATGCAGGCCAGGGGCTGGGACCACACGGGGGTGGGGGTTGCTTTGCATGTGATGTTCTTCAACATCGCACCCCCTTCGCATCATCTTAGAGAAGCCTGACAACGAACGAGAGCAAAGCAAACAAGCAAATGCTAACCCCCGAGAGAGTGGGTGCGTGGACAGCTTGGCCCTCGGTTTTCTGTGACTTTGTTATGTCACAAACAACACATGCCAAACACCCACCAACATCACAGCAGCAAAGCCCTGGGGGTGCAGTGGCTCACTGGTTGCTAAGGCTTTCTCTCCCTTTTTTTTTTTTTTTTTTGTTGGTTGTGGGGCCTGAACTCTGGGCCTGGGTGCTGTCCTTCAGCTCTTCAGCTCAAAGCTAGCGCTCTACCACGTGAGCCACAGCGCCACTTCTGGCTTTTTCTGCTTATGTGGTGCTGAGGAATCAAACCCAAGGCCTCATGCATGCAAGGCGAGCACTCTACCACTGAGCCACCTTCCCAGCCCCAAGGATTGCTTTCAATTCAGATAGGCACCCCACTTTCTTCATTGCCCATGGAGACCTTGGGGGGGCCTCCATACCCCCAGGGTTTTGTGGGTTACCAAGACAAGGGGAGTCCCTGCCCTTGTCTACAGAGATGCTAAGGGAAATACCCCGTGGCGGGCTGGAGCTCACCTCCTCTGAAAAGCTCAGGGTGGGTTAAGGCTCTGTGGGTTAAGCACTGTGGCTCTGGGAAGGCCTGTGGACTCAGCTCTGCTGGCTGGGTGTGGCGGGAGCTGCCCGGTGGGGAGACCGGACCCTGGGTCCCGGGAATGGTTAAGCCAGCCTGTGCTGGGTCACTGAAAATTCTCTGGGTGGGAACAACAAGTTTCTCCACAAGGGCGGCTCTATAGGGCGCTGTACCAGGAGTGTGGATTTGAGTGAGGAGGGCAGGAGGAGGACGGGGAGGACAGAGAACACCCCCCTGCAGAGGGGGAAGTCAACATCCTGAGCGGAGGTGGTTTCCAGGGTGCAGGGAAGGTGGGGTCTCAGGTAGGACTCGCCCAGGCCTGCTGAGGGCAGGAGAGTCTGAGTTAGCCTGGAGAGGCTCTTAGGAGGAGTAGAAAGATAACCTTCTGTCTAAGAAGATTAGAATGGGGCTGGACAGGGCTGGGAGGAAGGCAGGGTTTGGAGGCAGCATGGGGCAGTCCAGCCAGGAAGGAGGAAGAGAGAGGGAAGGCAGGCTGGCTTCTAGCTGTGGGAACTCGAGAAGACAGCCATGTTACCTGCCGAGAAATCTCTGGTGAGCTGAAGAGTTTGTACTTTTCTTTTTAACCACATGCAAACATCAAGGGTGACTCTGGTCCACTGGGCCCCATCTCCCTGCTTCCATCCTCTGCTCAAGTCCACACGGCTACCAGAGATAGGAGCTGGTGAGGTTTGCTTAGACAGTGGCATCAAGCGGGCGCAGGGGCAAGAATCTACAACCCCAGCAATTGAGAGGCTGAGGCAGGAGGATTTTGAATACCAGGCCGGCTTCCTAAAGCCCTGTCTCCAAAGAACAACCAACCACCTCTAACAACAGCCACAACAAGGCTGGCTACGGTAGCTCCTGCCTGTAATCACAGCTCCTTAGGAGGCATGGTGGGAGGGGTTGTGGCTTGAGGCCACAAACAATGTGTGTGCATGTGTGCAGTGCACTGCACAGCAGTCCTGGCTACTCCAGGGGCACAGATAGGCAGGAGGGCCTTGGTCCGAGACCTACCCAGAGGAAGGTGAGGGAGGAATGTCTGAAGATTTTTCATGAGGGCTGGGATGTCATGTAGTGGTAGAGCACCTGCCTAATAAGTTCCAGGTTCCGAGTTTGATCCTAGAAACACACACACACACACACACACACACACACACACACACACACACACACACACACACACACACACACAATGCGCGTGTACACATACACACAGCCTTATATTTCTTGTCCACCTGGTTGTATGCTGATGCTTGGGGCCGCAGTGGGCGGGGTAAGCAAAGTAACTCCCAGAAACACTGGTGGCAGGGCGGTGGGCATCCATCTACCACACGCTATGGAAGGGCTTCGCCCCGCTCAACCGTGCAGGTGCTAATCAAGGAGATGGTCTTGGAGAACTGGGGTTTAGGGGTCATCGTTGGGGGCGATTCCTCCATCGGGGCTCTCGGGGACCATCAGCTCATCGGTTCCACACCAAGCCGACTGCAGGGAAACAGACACACAGCGCACTGGGCTTTCCTCCCAGGAGAAAGGCCTAGAGCAGGGGAATGGAGCTCAGGTTGAGTGCCAACTGGAGGACGGACGTCTGATGCCCAGCCTACACAACGTACAGCAAGGGCGGAGAGGAGACGGCGTCTGGGGGAAGGAGGTGAGGCCCAGCTGCTCCCGGAGGAAGGGCCCGGGGAGGCCGGGCACCGCCCCTGCCTCCGTCTCCCCCTTACATTGGGCTGCATCACGTCTGGGACATTCTTTCAAAGCTGTGCGTTCTGCAGTCTGCATGTTTCCAGAACCAGGGACGAAGGTGCTATTAGGGGGAAATCTGTTTTGCGCCCATTCGAAATGCTGCTGGCCCTGGAAAGCTGGACCGTCTCAAGGAACGGTTCCTGAGAGGAGCTTGCAGCGTGAGAAGCTGGCAGGGAGGAAGGAAGGAGGTTCTCTACCTGGCCCCGTATTTTAAAAGCCAGCGTGCGTTTTGAAGACTTGCACGCCTCACGTGGCTCAGCCTCTCTTGGGGCCTCCCTGCACCTGCCTTGTTTGGTGCTGGGTCTTTTGTGGACAGAGGGTGGATGATGTGTGGCTGCTTGAACTCCTACGATACCGGGGTGCCTCCTCCCTCCTCTGCCCCCTCACAGAGCCATTCCAAGTGTAGCAAGTTCTTCTTCTGCAGAAAAGACTCGACATGTCTTCAAGTTGGGGAAGAATTGTTTATAAATATTTAGTTTCTATATTTGCAAAGATATTTTATGTTCTGGTTCTATGTAGTAATGGCAGTATAGATAATTATATAATTATGTGTGATATGTTTTAGACAGCTATCTAGAATATATATGTGTGTGTTGTATAGTATGACTACATCCTAACATTGCACATTATCAACACACATTAATATGTATTAGTTCATATTTATATATAATAAATACATTAATCTATTGATTCATGTATGTTAATTGGCATAGAATATATTAATTGTTATATTTTTATAATTATATCAAATTATATAATTATAATTATATCAAATATAAAATAATGTTCACGTTTGACCCTAATACTTTTGTTTTCAGGCTTTTTTTCATTAACACTGATTTTTAAAACCAGAAAGAAGAGAAGGGGAGAATGTAGTCAATAATTCATTGTCTATACCACTAAGTTGAGAAACATAAAGGAAGGGATGTGTCGGAGGGAGGTGAGATTATTGAAGGGTCAAGATGCACTGTATTTATATTTTCATATACTGCTTTGTTAAATGACACCTCCCTTGTACAACTACTTAGAGATAATAACAAAGGAAAAACCCAGCTGGGCATTAGTAGCTCATGCCTATAATCCTAGCTACTCAGGAGGCTGAGATCTGAGGATCGCCGTTCAATGCTAGTCAGGGCAGGAAAGTCCATGAGACTCTTGTCTCTAAGTAACCACCAGAAAACCAGAAGTGGTGCTGTGGCTCAAACTGATAGAGCACTAGCCTTGAGCAAAAGAGCTCAGGGACAGAACCTAGGCCCTGAGTTCAAGCCCCCAAGACCAACAGAAAAGAAAAGAAACCCAGAAAGACACATTGAAGCTAAAAGGCTACAAAGTCTCTCTGAGAAACATTGTGAGCAAACACACTGAAGGGTGGGGTGCACAGATATCTGCGTTTCTTCCCTTCCTGTCCTCTTTTCTCACCCAGCCAAGAGAAAATTTGATTACTCTGGCCCTAGAACCAGCTGGCAAACCTCCCCACCTATTTCCTTTGGCTTTTGGATTCTGGTAACTTTCAGAAGGTGTGGGGCACCTGATCAGGGAAGGATGGGGCGACATGAGTCTGTCATCCGTGAGACAACTTGACACAAAGGTCATGTTGGTGCTGCATGATTTGCCTGAGCAATTCTGGACACATTCTGTTTTCACACGTGGTGCTCAGGCCTGCGGTAAGACTGCTGCTCAAGTGTGTGCGTTCCCAGGATGCATCATACAGTTTGGAGCCACACGGTAATTATTCTGTAGTTATTCTGCACTCCCACCATCCCATTATCTTGGTCTCCCCCCTCCCCCCGCCTCCCACAGCGGCTGAGTAAGAACATCTCCCGCTCCCCTGCCCGCAGAGTGGAGTTCCTGTTATGTCAAATCAGCTTAAGGAAAGAAGCTGGTAAGGAGGGTGATCGTGTCATTAGTGTGGATGGATTATGGATGTCGCCGGCGTGTCAGTGGGTTTGATCACACCCTGAAGCACCTGCAGGATGCCACACTAGCCGTGAAAACCACTCCTCCTCCATGCTAGTGCTCTGCCACTTGAGCCACAGCTCCAATTCAGGCTTTTCTTCTTTCCGTGATTAATTGGAGATAAGAGCCTCATGGAGTTTCCTGCCTAGGATGGTTTTGAACCAGGATCCTCAGATCTCAGTTTCCCGAGAAACCAGGGTTACAGGCGTGAGCCATTGGTGCCTCTCCTACAGTGATATCTTTGACCTTGAATCCATAATGGATCTGTTCCCATTCCTTCGGGGTGGGCCTGCATGTGTACCACAGCTCTTCTGACGAGGAACATATTCAACGCACCCTCACTGCATATTTATTACTACTGTGGGCTGGGTCCGACAGTAGAAGTCTGAGGCTTGACCCAAATGGCCTGACTCTGGGGTGGCCGTGTCTCCCCCTGGCTGTGAACCATTTTTGTATGCAGCTATTTCAGCGATTTCTACCAAGTGTGCCACACGGCTATCTCTAGCCCTTCCCCATGATAAAAGACTCATAAGTTTTTCGTCACTCATTATAGACCACTAGAAAGAAAGACAAAGAGCCCAGACAAAACATTGTAAGACGCGTCCTGGTTTGTGAGCGGTAAAGCAGTGCACCTGGGGATGGGTGAGGTGTGGCAGGTCCGCGTGGCTGTGACTCCTCCTCCAGTGGGAGGTGCCACCCCAGGACCCCTCCCCCCCGCCCCCTGCCCCCAGGGCTGTCTTCATGTTCACCATCTCCGAAAAGGGGGAAGCTAGCCGCTCCAGCCCTCTTCTCTGGGGTTGAGGGGAAAACAGCTCTGAAAGGCGGGGAAGTCACAGCTTTCTACTCAAGTCTTCATTCAGAGAAGGGCTTTGCCCGAACACCTTCTGCCTGCCTGCCTGCTTGCTTCCTTCCTGCTTTCCTGCCTTCCTTCCTCCTTCCCTCCCATTATCCTTCTTTCATCCCTCCCTCCCTATCTTCCTCCCTCCCTTCTTCCCTTCTTCCTTCTTTCTCTCCCTCTCTCATCTCTTGTTCCTTCTCTTCCTCCCTTTCTTCTTTAGAAATGGAATCCAGAGCCTTGGGAATGCTAGGCAAGGAAAGACGCCATGGAGTTACAGCCCCAACTATCCTTCTGTGTTTTTCTAAACGATAGTTAAAAAACAAACCCACAGAGTGTAAACTTGTTCAACCATTTTGGAAAGCAGTATGGAGGTTCCTCAAAAGACGCCAGATAGAACTCCCTTTTGATCTAGCAATCCCACTTTTGGGTAGTTTCCCAAATGATCACAAACAAGACCATACTAAAGCTACCAGCACGACTATGTTTACTGCAGCATTATTTACCATAGCTAAGATACGGAACCAACCCAGATGCCCCTCAGTAGATGAATGGATCAAGAAAATGTGGTATATATACACAATGGAATTCTATGCCTCCATCAGAAAGAATGACATCACCCCATTTGCTAGGAAATGGAAAGACTTGGAAAAAATAATATTAAGTGAAGTAAGCCAGGCCCAAAGAAACATAGGTCCCATGGTTTCCCTTATTTGCAATAACTAGAATATGTCTAGGACAAGCAGAAAAGGTCAAAAGCTATGTACATATGATCAGATAAGATGATGCTAAGCAAAATGAACCCCAAGGTAGGGACACAGTGGTTTTTTTATTTCTTGCTAATGTTTTTAACATATTTAAAATGTAGTATGTGATTTTTTTTGTTTCTCTTGTATGTTTCCCCCCCATGGTATCACCCCTGTTTTCACTGTATTTGATGTTGTTGGTGCCTTGCATCTTGTATATACATTTTTCTAATTTAAGGAGTGGAAGGGAAATAATAAAATGCTGAAATAAGGATACAGGCTGACCCATTTTGACAATGAGATGTATAAGACACTATGTTGAAAATGAACTTTACAACTTGGGGTGGGGGAGTGAAGGAGGAGTTGGGGAGGTGGGGTGGAAGGGATGGTAGGAGAAAAACAAAGGAGGAGGTAACAATGCTCGACAGGAAAAGTACTTGTTACCTTACTCATGTAACTGTAACACCTCTGAACAGTATTTTTACAATAAAAGAAACCCCCACAAACAACTGTACCATTTAACATTACCCATGTTTCTTCCAAGACAGCATGTGTAGAGATAAGGGGTAATGCATTCAGTAAATGCACACAGGACTAGCGCCTCAATGATTTTATAGCTTGAATTCTAGAAGACACAAAACTAATGGCAAGCAATAATTTTAAGGGGGAAAACTGGCCCTCCACATTCCCAAGAGTAGCTCTCTAGGCTGCTCATGTCATGAGCAACTTCCTTGTGGCGACATAAGCAAGACCTCACAGAGGAGAAGAAAATGGGAAGGGGAAGTTTTACAGGATAGACAATTTTTTTGGGGGGGCCTATCTGCTCGATCAGATTGCAGGACACATTACAAATGTGAGAAATTTATTCTTCCTGTCTTCAAAAAGATTTATTACAATCTTGAGTCTAGTTCAGAAGGTCCAACTAGTAAAAAATGGATTTACAGAATAAGTAGGTGCCACATGATTCCATTTCTGATTTTCTTCTTTTCTGTCTTATTATTATTATTAATTATTATTATGACTGTGGTAAACTATAGATAGCATAAAATTTAGCATTTAAACTATCCTAAGTGTACAGGTCAATAGCATTAAGCACTTTCACAATGTGGTATAATCACTAACACTCTTTCTAGAACATCCTAAACAGAAATGTTACTTCATTGCAAAGACTTCCTTTCTTTACTGTTTTCCTTCCAGCAATCAATTGATTAACTTTGCCAGGGACATCTAACTATATTGTAGATATTGATACAGGTTTAGAAGGGAATGTGACAAAGGCATGATGGGAAAGAATCCAGACAGACCAAAAGTTAAGATGACTTCTAGAAGGTGGTGAGAGAACTATTGTAGACAGTCCTTTCCAACAGAGTCTAAAACTTACCATGAAAATAAAAATATAACTTGACAAGATGTCTGGAGGAAAATGAGGCAACTCTAGACTTTTAACGTTCCTTTTCTACAAACTTCCCTGCGGCTGAGGACAGAATTGAACAGTGTGCAAGGATACTCAAGATAAACAAGATATTAAGCCATCGAAGCCTGACCCGTTCAGATTTTCTGTCCATCAATCCATAGGTCCATCTCTCCTTCCTTGCCTGCATCTGCCTTTACCGCACAAGTGTTAGCATATGCCGAGTACAGTGCTGGGCACCGAGGCTGTCAAGCAATGCAGCCTCTGGGCAGTCCCCAGTAACTCCTGCAACAGGATGGAAACAACTGGAAACTAAGAACTGTAATGTAATGAGCACAACAGAGGTGAGAGGATGAGTCATTCTGTCTAGGGACTGAGGTGGAGGTGCGGGGGTAAGGGAGTTCATGAAAACCCTTTTTATTCAAGGTGAGATTAACAATTGATATTACCTAGCCCATGAGTACACATTAATATATGTTATCAAGTGATGACAATGATGATAATAGCATCTGTTCAACATGAAACCGTAAGGATGATTTAAAAGTAAAAATACAAAATGGCACTGTGGTAAATATCTGAGAACAGCAATGTAAGAGAGGAAAGGTTCGTTTTAGCTCATGGCTTCAGAGCACTGAGCGCCTCCTTGGTTGGCCCCAGATCAACATGGCGCTGGAAGCATGTGGTAGACGTTTTCACCTCATGGTGGACAGGAAGTGGAGTGTGACCGACTCCTAGGACCCTAGAATACTCTCTAAGGACACTTCCCAGTGGCCGCTTCCCCTGGCTAGGTCCTACCTCCTCCTCAAGTTCCCACAGCCTCCTTGAGTAGTGTGGCCGGGGGCCAGGCAAGGGAGGAACATTTCATATTCAAACCATCACGTGCCTATGACAAGTACACACAGCTGCATAATGAAGCAACAGAATTATAGTGGGGTGTTGCTGGCTCACCTTTTAGAAGCCTGGCTACTTAGGAGGTGGAGATCTGAGAAGCCAACCCGGGAAAACAAATTTGCAACCCAATGGGCAGCATGGAAGAGTCTGTAGAGAAGATCGCTGAATAACAATTGTTACGCTCTGCTCTCAGGTCCTTTTCCTCTGCCCAAAGCCCCGGAGATAGTCATGGCTAGCCTCTGCTTCCTGTACTCAGCACACAACACCCCGTACCTTCTGCCCTCCCTCTTCTGGGTGGCGAAGACACAGATGCCACAGTCACTGCCACCACTTGTCACCTGAGATTTCAGCTGTCTGCTCGGAGGCAAGGCCTCTGTGGGTCAGAGCGAAAAGCTGTGGTTGACTTGGTCAACCAATTCTAGGGAATGCGTGCTGGTGCCTTTCATCGCTCAGCAGCTGTAAGCCATGGGGAGGAGCAGCGCTCAGAACGAACTCCAGCTTGGACCAAACAATGCCTCGAGATCCTGGATTAGATGTAGCTATGCCAGGACCAACTGTATCCAAGCTGAAATCTATTTCCCTGGTAGGCTGGTAATCAACTCCCTTCAGGTTTCCAAATCACTTTTTTAGGCTCACAGATGCCATTTATGGTAGCAAAAACAAAACGATGAGAGAAAAAGAAAGGGAGCATGAAGCGTTGTTTGTTTCTCCCAAAGGTGTTCAAGGGCCTTCTTGAGCTTTTCCAGACCCGATCTGAGTGTGGGAATCAGTCTCCAGCCAGCTTTGAGCATCAACAGTGCAGAAACAAATTCCCACCCACCACGGATCATTCGCTGTCATCCAGAATGAATCAGCAACCCACACTCAAACTCTTGCCTCTGTATTTCTAGTCTCAAAAACCATGTTGCCTTCTCTCTCTGTCTCTCTGGTCTGACACTGGGACTGGAGCTTGGTACCATACCCTTTTGTTTATTGGCTAGTGCTCTACCAACTGAGCCATGCCTGCAACACCCACGTTGCCTTCTTGTGAGCTTGTTGTCTGAGCCAGTGTGTCCTGGGACCCTCTTCCTTCCCTCTCATTCTTCCTATGCACAATCTGGTAGAGACCTGTTAGATCGTGTCTCCTTCACCTCACCCCACCTGCATTCCATTGGCCCAGCAGACTGTGCGAGTCACCTTCTGCCTTGGTTCCCTCCAGACACTCTCCAGCCAAGCCCACGAGGCTATCCCAGATCACAGGCTCCTAGTGCTCCCAGGGCTCTTAGCAGCTCTCCTCTCTCAAGCCCAGCCCCTTGATGTTACCTTGTTGCCACCCCCCCCATCCCCCCGCCCACTCTGGTTCCAACAAATGGCTTTCACTGTGATACAGGTGGTAAGAAGATAAGGACATGCCAGACAGGTTATAGAAGTCTGACTCCTCTGTTAGGCTGGATCCCTTTCTAGCTCTCAAAAGTTCTTGTCTTAGGCCTCTTGCAAGATGCCTGTCATGCTATGCCTGACTTAATGAATGACTGAATGAAATAAGGATTAGCGCTGTCCTATAACCATCCAACATTCCACATATCAACTCAGGACAACTTCCATATGCCTTTCCCGAGGCTCCTATCTCTATCGCAGTTCTGAGAATCCACAGAAGTGTGCCTTCTCCCAGAGTGGATGTGACCCATGTCTACGCTGCTGCAGAGCAAGGACTTGCGATGTCACTATAGAATCTCAACAGATCTAACACGTTTCGGATGCTACAGTCGATTGCTACCTGTCTGCGTGTTCACAGAAAGACCATGGCATATCCAGCTGTTCACCTGACACCAGACACACGTTTTGATTCGTGTCTGGGGGCGGATCCATCCGGCTCTTCAGGCCCCAGTTCTTGACAGGATGTCTGCTGCTGTTTGCCTTCATCCACTCCTGCCTTATCCAATGGCTAGATGTGTGCTGCGTGTCATCAAACACTTCTTCTTCTCTCTTGTTGCCTCCTGTGGGTATTTCCTACTGGCAACCTTCCTAGAATAACCCTTCCCACATTCTCATCCACGTCATCTGCCCACTAGCTTGCCTCTTCCCCAAAGCCCTCTGTAGGATTGACATCTTCTTCAAGGCTTTCAGTGGACCAAACTGAAGTATCATGGAGATTGTCAGCCACTGACAAGTACGCCCGGTGATGGCCTTGTTTCCAGATTATCAATCACACATTCACAGGATGACTGAGCTGGAAGGGACCTCTGGGCAGCACAGTGCCTGAACTTCTCTTGATGAGAACAGACAGCTTTTGTTAGATGTCTGTCCATCCATCCATCCCCATCTGTGAAAAATCACACTGACTGATTGGGAGGCTGGTTCTAAACTGAACATCCTGTATTGGAGACAGATGTCCGACACATCACAGTCACTCAGAGAGAACCTTCTCGCCCACATGATTCCTCTCTAATCCCCAGTGTTCAAACTGACAGGCAGAAGACAGAAATGTGTCCAGATAAAGCGCAGGTGGGGTGGTATGGGGCCCAACAGTGGTGACAGCGAGAAAACTTGCGGCAGCATGGTCCAGTTCCTCCCCTGGGAAACGATATCAAGAGGACTGAGGGACAATCATCTACTGCCTTGAACACCAGCATAGGAAAGTGCACAGAACACGTAGACCAGCTTGCTGGAAGTCCATGCAGCTCACAGGGCAGGGAGAACCCTGTCTCCCAGCCCACCTTGTCTAATCGACTCTTGCCTCGAAGCCCAACCTTTCTCCTCACTTCGAACCATCATTTGCCTCCCCCAGATCTAGCTGCTCTTGGGTTGTGACTCCCCACTGTAGGTAGGGGAGACCTGTCCTAGGTCTTGCACATGAATTGTTTTAGCAAACTGCCTTGTGGATTCTAAAACAACAACAACAAAAAAACAGCATTGCAGATGTCAGAGGCTCTCTTTAGGATTACTGGGTAATTTCATTTTATACCTTACGTATTTGATGCATTTGGGAAGAAGGAAAGAGATCTAACATTCATAAATCTGCTAGGACTGGGGGTGTAGCTCCGTGGCAGAGCATGTACATGTGCAAGCCCTTGAAAAAAAAAATCTGCTGCCTCTGTGGCTGAGAAAACACAGTCAAGGCTGTAAAACAAGTGGCAACTTGAATGAACAACCGAAGCTCAGAACGAATCACTAGCCCACCCCACATAGCGAGTGCAGGTGATCAAGAGATTGATTTTTGATAAAGTTTGGGAACAAGATTAAAGCATAGAATTTGTGAAAGTATTTGAGGCAAAAAGGCCCTGGTGGCTCTTGGTGTGGCTAATGGGCGTGGTGTGGGCCACCGGTGCCCAGCGGAGCACATTTCCTTGGGGAGTGATGTTCACCAAACAGTTAGAGACCCTGACGATGGCCAGAGGTCCAGAGAGTTACAGAAATATCTGGAATCAGAAACCAGAAAGTGATATGCCAAGGAGGAGGGGGGAGCGAGGGATTCTCTCCACGGGAACCTTCACACTCATCATATTTAGTAGACAAGCCTCCGCATGGAAGGGTGGTGTCTCACAAGGCTCCATTGCTAGAATTGGGACTAAAACTGTGCCCCAAAGTGAACCTTGGACTCCCCTGGCCCTGACAGCCATGAGGGAGCTTTACCTGGTGGGGTGAAGCAGGCCCAGAGGCCGCGGGAGAGGGGCTGTGTGTACAGATCCGGTTGTGGATGGGCTTCTCTTAGCATGGTAGATTTCTGGTGTGTGGAAGGCAAGGAATTGGGCTGATTCCGGCTCTAGGAAAACTGAGCAGTAGCATTCGGTGCCAATGACTTGTTCTGAAGATTGAGAAGCAGTAGAATGTTCTCTGAGGATCCAAGGACTTCGGGGTGACCATGTGAGTTTTTCAGGTCTGCTAAAAAGGTCACGTATTTGTTGTGGACACAGACTCCAGTGAGATTTCACTTACCACAGGACTCAGCCTTTCTGAATCCCCAAAGACACATTTCCTAGAGGAGATCTTGGGAGCCTCCCTCCCTCATTCCCAGAGGACGCAGGTGCCAGCCAACCTGAAGAAGAATTTGGAAGGAGTACAGTGACTGCTCTGAGTGGGTTGCTGTGGGGTCATCTGTTTCAAGAAGCAGAAACATAGGGACAAAGAGGCTCAAGGCATTCAAGCCCAGTGCATCCTAGGAAGTTCTGGAACCGGGAGAGAAATGCAGCTTAGGTGTTAAAAGCCTGAGGAAGCCGCAATGACTTCAATTGCCAAAATAAACAAAACGGCTTAATTAATCTAACTGAAAAGAAATGAAGCCTTGTTTAGCACTGGATTAAAAAAAAAAGACAATCCTGTTGATGCTACCCCTGTTTATTTGGCTGAGCGTTAGGCTGAGGGTATATTTAGCACAGTGTGCTTGCAAGATTGAATCTTGCAGCTCAACAGGAAATATCTGGAGTCACAGCTAAAGATATCTCTGCATGTTCAGAAATTTACGAGCAGCTGTAAAAATGGAGCTATGGTGGGCAGAGGGCTGGAACTGTCTCTCTTTCAAATGAAAGCGGCCACAGGATTCGACACTGGGCTACCCCAAGTCCTGGCAGGGAGAGTGCACTGACCTGCTCAAAATAGCCCAAGTGGACTTGCTTCTGCTGCCAAGCTCATGCCGGGCAGACACCTGTGAGGAGTGGCGAAAGGGTGGAGGGTTGCCGCTGAGACTCCCGAGCGCTTCGAAATCAAGCCACAGAGAAGGGAGGCATTTCCTAGCTTTGTGACTTCCCACAAATAAATAACTTCCTTAACAGAGTGAAAGGAAGGCACTGTGATCCATATGTTATGATTGTTTTAAATAACAGGAAGCAGAAATGGTAAGCAACAGAAAGGGGTTGCTTACCTACCTCTATGTCCTGCTGACAGCAAACTTGCTCCGTCTTGGTCAAGAACGATTGATTTTGAAACATCATTCTTTTGCTGGCCTCCCTTATCACAGGCCCTGCACACAAATGCCCGCCTGGCTAGAAGGGTCCCTGCTTAGCCCGGGGTAGAGGCCTGACAGACAGGATGACTGGGTGAGCATGCGCCATTGAATACAGCCATAAAAGAGACCAGCACCCTCCAGAATGGCCGGAGGATCTGGGAGCCGCTGGGCTTTGATTCTGTGGAGGGGGAAGCGGATTCACCTTTCCTGGCATCGTCACTTCCCTTTCGGGGCCTTGCTTAGCGAATGAAGAGCACAATGGCGGCCTGGACAGAATGAGCGCATGCATGCAAAGCACTCTGAGGGGCTAAGGGAAGACATCGGGATGCTTCTGTTACTAGGTGTCCCGACAGCCCCTCCCACGGCTGGAAGAAGACATCGCAGCTGCCAGACCATCAGAGAGAGGGCTGGGCACAGGGACAGCTAGCCATGCGGTATGCAGGAAAAAGCAACGTCTGTGCCCCACACGGCAGCAGGGGCCGCTAGGAGCGAGCTGGCTTTCCTTTTCAGCCTGGGTCTCTGCTATCATCACCGACTAATGTTTCTCTTTCCGGAACTTTTCTTCGTCTGGAAAACTCACAGCATGGCTGGGCCTGGTTATTGCCGGTCCCAAGGCTGTTTCCCGCTGCTGTAGGGGGAGAAACGCCTCAAAGCCACTGTCTGGGCTCCTTGGCCACTCGATGCATTTCTTCTAAAGCTGATAATAAAGCATCGCTCTTGTAGGTCTGTCTGAAATCAAGTCTGCCTTCATGGCACCTGTGCTGTGTATGCACAGGAAAAGGATGAGTCCCAAGCAGGAAGGAAATTCTAGAATAAGTGAAATAACTTGTGTGTTAGGATATGAGTTTTCCTTGCCTCTTCTGCATTGCTTAAAATGGTGTATTTTTGGGGGGGAGGAGGGTCCGGTCGTGGGGCCTGAACTCTGGGCCTGGGTGCTGTTCCTCGGCTCTTCAGCTCAAGGCTAGCGCTCTACCACTTGAGCTACAGCGCTACTTCCAGCTTTTTTCTTTTTGCTTATGTGATGCTGAGGAATTGAACCCAGGGCCTCATGCATGCAAGGCAAGCACTCTACCACTGAGCCACCTTCCCAGCCCAAAATAGTGTATTTTTGTTGTTGTTGTTGTTGGTCGTGGGGCTTGATCTCTGGGCCTGGGCACTGTCCATGAGTTCTTCAGCTCAAGGCGAGTGCTCTACCACTTGAGCCACAGAGCCACTTAAAATAGTCTTTAAAATAAAAAAAAATTGTAATTGGAAGGTTGGTTTTTTTTTTGGTGTTTGTGTGTGTGTGTGTGTGTGTGTGTGTGTGTGTGTGTGTGTGTGTGCTGGGACTTGAACTCAGGGCCTGGGCACTGTCCCAGCTAGTTCAAAGCTAGCACTCTACAAATCGAGCCACATTTCCACTTCTGGCTTTTTGGTGGGTAACTAGAGATAGGAGTCTCATGGATTTTCCTGCCCCAGCTGGCTTTGAACTGGATCCTCAGATCTCAGCCTCCTTCACCGGATCCTGTATGGGATCAGCACTTATACCTCCCTGGTGGTAGCCAGGGATGTGCTAGGAAAACAAGTTTATGCTTCTGTCAGCCTCGAGTGCTGAGAGCTATGCACTGAAGCAGGGAGTCTCTTCTAACGTTGTATCACAGATCTATCATCCACGAAATTGGTTTAAGTTGTTTGAAAAACTATTGTTCTGTTCTTCCCACCCCTGGAGCTAACAAAGTCCCACAGATGCATGACACCAGTGATTCACACGTGTGATGCTTCTGCTTTTCCTTGTTGAGTCCAGCTCTGGATGCTGATTTGGTCTTACTGTGTGAATACGTCCACATCATCACACACTTGGTGCTTCTAAAGAAGCCAATGGCAGCTCCTCTTTGTCTTTATATATATTCAGACAGACAAATCCAAACATCAAACTGTTCTCTCCTGGTAGTTCTAAAACACATTGTTCTGAATTCCCAAGTGATCCACGGTGAGCATGAAAAATCTATGCGGCATTTGTGATGATGTATCTCTGAAGCAAAGGGTTAGAGAAATTCTAATAGAAGTCTCTGACTCCAAAAAGGCTGAGAAATCTCTCTTCCCTCCGTCGCTTTGCTCCTTCTGGAACTTTCTATAAGTTGGAGCAATTATTGTGATGCAATAGCATATGATAATTGACACCAGGATATGTTAAAATTCTCAAAGAAATTATTTTGAGTTCTTTGCAAGCCTTCAGCAGGGTGGCCTCCTTATAGGAGACCAAGGTACTCAGAACCTCCAGGCTAGCACTCTACCACTTGAGCCACGGCACCACTTCTGGCTTTTTTCTGAGTGGTTTATTGAAGATAAGAGTCTCACAGACTTTCCTGGGCTGGGCTGGCTTGGAGCGACGATCCTCAGATCTCAGCCTCCTGAGTAGCTAGGATGACAAACATGAGCCACCAGTGCCTGGCTACACCTTCTCTTTTAAAAGGACTGTTCTTTTTGTGTTCCTAGTAATCAGCTCCTTCCGGGCTTGTCAGCAGGCAGGAGGAACAGACATCGACGGTGGTCAGATTGAAACCAGACTGAATAGGATCCTGACCTCAGGGACTAGGCGGCCACAGGGTTGGAAAGTTGCTCTGTTCCTAAAAATAAGTCTGACCCTGCTGTTTCTGGAATCTTCCCTGGAACAAGGCCAGCCAGTTGCTGGCTTCTTTTCAGAAGCAGCATTCAGTCCAAAGGTGAGCTCCCAAGACTCTCCAGATCATCTGCCCTGATCAAAACGTTCCACAGAAAGTGGTGACACCACAGACAGGCGCTCTTGAAGGGAGAAGGCCAGCCTGTCTGTTTATAAAACAAAATAGGCCCAGCAGAAAGGATGGGTGGATGGGCTTCAGGGTGGGAGGGGGAAGGCCAGGACGCGGTGATGGGCGGAGGAAGCTCCAGGGCCTCCAGCAGGAGGCGCTGTGCTGAGGACACGCCACCTCCAAGCCCTGAAGACAGGATCCACACCCTCCTAGCCAGTCCCCGGTCTTTCCCAACACCATGCAGAATCTTTTCTAGCTCTTCTGCACTGTGAGCCTTCACCAAAGCAGCAGCCATAATTTAGAAAAGGTCGGTAACATATAATGTGTCATACATGACAAACGCAGCGGTCAGAGCCCTTCTCCTTCGAAGAGACCGTTTTGGAGAGGGTTTGAGACAGCCCTTGTAGACACTGAGAGCCCACTGCGGTAGGTCCCAGAATCACAGCCACTTCTCAGAGCCTGCCTGCCTGCCTGCCTCCTTCTCTCCCTCCCTCCTCCTCCTTCTGTTTCTGGCAGCATCGGGGATTGAACTAAGGACCTGTAGCAAGTATTCCTCAACTAGAGAGCCATGCCTTTTGTCTTTAGTTTTCTTCTGCTTTTGTCTGAGCTGGTTATCAATGGTGATCTCTGCCTACCGGGTAGCTGAGATTACAGGCATGTGCCACCACACCTTGCCCTTCTCAAGAGCTATTCTAAGATTGAGCCTTGTGCTAGGGGCTGTGGTCCTGTGTATAAAGGGCTTTCCCATCACATTGGGATCCTTCTTGACTATCCCAGTGACCCCTCATTTTAAGTGACTAATCAATGAGACACCTTGAAATGAATTCTTCCCTTCCCTGAGAGAAGCAAAAGAAGCCACGGGCATTAGCGGTGCCAGCGAGCCCCTGGAGGCAAATGCTGGCCAGAAGAGTTACCAAGACCCAGTCGTTATCTTCTATATATGCTGTTAGAATTAAGATATAAAATAGTGTTCAAAGATTCCATATACCACGCCTTTGGAGTTTAGCTGTTGGAAACAATGTTTGTTTGGGAAAACAGATATAAAAGATCGCTCAGGAAACTCTCAGCTTATTGGGTCACACGTTTCTAAGCCTAGGCCAGAGTTTCTTACTCAGGTGATCCAGGAAGACTTTGCAGCCGAAGCTGCCACAGTAGGTAGAGGAGTGGATTCCAGGGCCAGGGATTGAGCATTGTAAGCCAAAACAAACTGAAGCTTAGGACTTGCTGCTATGTCTTGAGAGATTCCTGCCTTCAACCTCTTGACGGTGTTGATGGGAATGTAAACTACAACCACTCTGGGAGGCGGTTTGGAGATTCCTCAAAAGACAAAACATAGAACTGACCTATGGTCCAGCGATACAGCTCGGGAGCACCTAACCAGAGCATCACAAGTCAGGATACGTAAAGACATTTCCATGCTCACTGCTGTGCTATTCACCATAGCCTCGCTGTGGAAACAGCCCTGATCCTACGGAGGTCAGGAAAATGTGGTATCTATACACAGTGGCATTTTACTTTGCCATCAGAAAGAGAAATATGACGTCATTTCCAAGGAAATGGATGGACTTAGAAAAAAAACTACGTTAAGTGAAGTAAGTCAGACTCCGAGAGACAAGTGGTGCATGTTTTCTTTCATATTCAGAAGCTACATCTAGAATACAAATGTGCCTGATAATATATACAGGGCTCTACGCATTTATACACAAAGAAACTTCCTAAGGGAGGGCACATTTAGGAGAGGAATCCAAATGTGTAACTTTTGTGTACAAGTAATGCACTGTTTATTAAAATGAATACCACAAAAGGGAAACATGCTTTTTTAAAATCTTTTTGCAAGGGCAAAGAGGAGCATGGATGGCGGGAAGAAGGGTGAACAAATGCAGCCGTTATATTCAATGTCCATTAGGTAAAAACTGAACTATGTAACGAGGGCAGGGACTGAGGAGAGACGGAGGAGGACAATGGGAGGGCCGATGCTGAGGAGGATGGCCTGCCCTCATAATCTGATCGAGGGAGTTGCAACCTCCCTGTACAACGACTTATCAATAAAAGGTTTAAAAAAGACCGCTGCCTTTTCCATGTTTTTAAAGGGAGGCAGTGATCAACATTCTTCAGGAATAATTCTTGCTCGCCTGGTGCACAGACATTCTCGCCAGCCTACCTTAACACTATCGGTCCTCCATTAACTTTTTTTGTCAGTCGTGGGGCTTGAACTCTGGGCCTGGGCGCTGTCCCTCAGCTCAAGGCTGGCGCTCTACCACTTGAGCCATAGCACCACTTCTGATTTTTCTGGTAGGTTACTTGGGGACAAGAGTCTCATGGACTTTCCTGCCCAGGCTGGCTTTGAACCGTGATCCTCAGATCTCAGCCTCCTGAGTAGCTAGGATTACAGGCGTGAGCCACGGGCACCTGGCCTAGAAGGTTCTTTTACCTGGACTCCAGCACATATACACATTTGCACTACCAGCTACCCCTCACTGGGCAGGCAGCTATTTAACTGGGAGATGCTTAGGTACGCCAGGCTTCCTGATGGGGGCCATTCCGTCATCTGTTCAGGCCCCAGGGGCCCAGGAGAAGCTACGTTTCACCTGCTTTTTCAGTCAGTGTATTCTTTGGTCCAACCAATATTGACGGCACCTCCCCAGTGTGCCAGGCGCCTTTTCAAGGTTTGGCAATAGCCTGCCAGTGAGGCAGATGAGTTCCTGCTTCAGAACGCGCATTTCCAGCGGCCTGAGAAGACCTGCACCGGGGATGGGTGACGTCACAGTGACAAGAGGCGACTACCGTGCGGGGCGGAGGGCGCGGCGCGCAGGGAGGGGAGTAAAGCTGGCTGGTTCAGGAGCAGCGAGTCCCCGGGGCGGAAGGGAGCAGCTGGGAAGGAGGGAAGGATGAAGGCTGGGCGGAGGGCAGGAGCCACAGGCTGTCAGGCCAGAGGTTTTATCTGCATGTGAAGGGAAGCTTCTGGAGGGGTGAGGCACGTGTCTGCTCTAAAAGCAGCAGTCTGTGGCTCACGCCTACCATCCCAGTGGTATGGGAAGGAGGACAGGAGTTCTGGGACAGTTCAGACCAAACGAAAGTTCTCGGAGCTCCGCTGAGACGCTGCACAGACCGCCACGCTCGCTCCAGTGGGAAAGATCAGTTGGAAGGATGGAACATAGCAGGGCACGAGGGGAGACCCCCATCTCAAAATAATCAGTGTGAAAATGACTGGGGGTGTGTCTCAGAGGGGGAGCACAGCCACGCTGGTGTGAAGCCCGAGTCAGAACTCCCAAACCACCGTGAACAACGCAAAAAGCAGCCGTGATGATAACGAGCTCTGAAGGGTCCTCTGGTCTCAGGGCCAAAAAAAGCGAGTGAATGAGTGAATGAGGGAGTGAATGAGTGAATGAGTAAAAGCACACATGAAGAGACAACCCAGCGGCATCCAGAGCTCCTCCTGTGACCTGCTTCTGAGAGCGCTGGGAGCCTCTGGGTTTTCATTTCGGAGAGGTGAAGCGTAAGCACCATGCAGATTCTGAAAAAGATTGAAACCCTGTGGCCGTTCCATCAATGATCAAGTTAGGAAGCTTCTTGAAACTTCTTTAGAGGGATCCAGGCTGGGAGGGGCAAACAGCAGCAGGAAAATCATGTTTAAGAACTGATGGAGAGCGGAAGGCATGGCTCATGTGGTAGAGGACCAGCTTTCTTTGGTGGGGGGGGGGGGAGCGGGAAAACAAAGAAAAAAAGTGAAGCTCTGACGTTAAGCCTCAGCACAAACAAACAAACACTGAAATGAAGCTGAAGAACTGAAGTTTAGGATAGCATTTCTTCAGTGTGAGCCGTGAGTTATTCTAAGCGCCGTGAGTGAGATTCACTACCACACAGAGGTTGCAGCATGGTCTGAACTAGTCTGTGATACTTCACTCAATAGCTACACTGTGAAAGGGTGGAGGTTAAATGGTTGGTAATTTGCTTTTGGAGACAAGAGAAAGAAGGGCCTCCATCAACCTGAATCACTGTCTTGGTGCAGGTTGATTAGCAATGCCAGAGATATGAGCCCAACTCTTTTTTGGGGGGCAGAGAGGAGAAGAGCTTACTTTGAAATACCAGCCCTCCCCCAATCCCCAATTCCGTGACGGTGAATTTCATGGGCGGGGTATAAAGGGAGGGTACCCAGGACCAGAATGAAAGGATAATGCAAGGCGCTGGGCTCCTCGGGGCTGCGTGCTATATGATTCCCCGGGTTTTATATGGCTTCTTTCTCAGCCCTCAGAACTCTTAATCCTGTTTTCATTGCCCTAGGTAAACTGGGAAAAATCCCCTCCTCCAGGACTGCAGTTACTCACACAATAAACAGGTAATAAACATTTTATGGCCCCAAGCAACCTCCTGCCGTGCAAGCAGTGTGGAGAGAAAAAAGGCTGTGCTGAGGGCTCCCCGACAGGACCCACTGTGGGGGGACAAAGGCAGCAAGTAGCCCTCCAGCACCGCACACCCCCATGGCTCCGGGAGGGTGACCCCTAGCCCCTGGGAGGCTCCTCGCTGCTTGAGGCTGGCAGGGAAGATCTGAGTCCACCAAAAGGTAATTTAGTTGCCCTTTCAAAGCCCGATGAGGGATGAAGCTGGAGTTCACAGTCTTCCTCAGATCTCAACCAGCAACGGCCAGTTGGAGACGCAGGAAGAAGGGACGGACATCCGGCCACCCAGGGCGCGACTCTAGGTGCAAAGGACCCAGCCGGATGCTTCTGGATTTCTGCAGATTTCTGCAGATGGCCTTCTAACAAACAGTT
The DNA here is from genome assembly GCF_024711535.1 of Dipodomys merriami. Taxonomy (NCBI): domain Eukaryota; kingdom Metazoa; phylum Chordata; class Mammalia; order Rodentia; family Heteromyidae; genus Dipodomys; species Dipodomys merriami. Next base: position 4,812,737 of record NW_027202826.1, read on the forward strand.
ATCATCTGCTGCGGCGGGCAGAGCAGGGTAGAGCCCCTTTGACATCTATTTCTCTACTTCTCCCAGGTCCCTTCAAAAACCCATTACCTTTCAGATCCGTTAAAGCATTTTATGGTTCCGGAGTGCTTAGGAAACATTTCGTTTTCTTGCACACTGAACGTACCACTAACTTGCCGTGGTGGAGAGACTCCACACTGTCCCTCAGCCCCGGGGGGGGGGGGGGGGTCGTGGCTAGCAGAGCCAAACGTAATACAGTGAGTCCTGCTCTTACCATTGCCATTTATTTATTTATTTATTTACTTACATAAATATTTCTCACCAAATAGCATGCCAGACCTGAAATATTAACCCAAGGCAAATAATAAGTGAATCTGCATAGACAGTTTTCCAATTCATGTCGGTGGTGGGGGCGGGGAATGATTGTTTTGTAAATCAACAGTTCTAAGATGTCAGTTGCAGTTAGCTGATGGCATCCTGCTCTACACTTCATTCTGGAATATTAATTTTGTGTGTAGGTTTCTGCTTGTAGTCTCGCAAGCATGGTGATGCCTGCCCGCCCCCTCCCCCCAGGTGCTATGGAGACCGGAAGGCCTGGCTTGGCTCTGGTTTGGACTCCTTCCCTTAACACATAGCCTTTTTGCTTTCATTTTTCTTTTCAGCCCTTCCTGGGAGACTAGCGACTGCAGATTAAAGAGACAAAGGAGGAGAAAGCACTCTGAAAAATCACAGGCAAAAAAAAAAAAAATACAAAATACAAAGTAACAAAGCCACAGGGAGGTAGGACAAGGCTTCTGGCCATTCTGAGCAAGGGGCTTGGATCCCAGGAGACGCCCTTCTCTCCCTGACTTCCCGTCTGGCCTACAAGGACAAGATGGAGATGCAAATTCTATGCAGTTACAGGGGACAATGATCCCTTCCCCCCCCCCCCCCCCCAACTAAAGGCACCAGGGCTGAATAGCAAAGCCTAAGCACAGTGGATAGCAAGGGCAGAGGGAGGCCCGGACAGCCAGGCAGGGCCTTCCTGGAGGAAGGATCTGATCTCGGGATGGCTGAGAAAGCGCGCGCACTGGAAGGGCAAGGGATGCCGTTTTGGCTTGGCTGGCATTTCCGTGGTTTTGAGAGGCTGCATTTTATGTCGGTTCTGTCCTTCACAAAATGACACGTGGAAAGCTGTGGAGGTGACAGAGGCCAGCAGCCATGATGAAACGAACAGAAAAGGACTCTCAGAAGAAGAAGAAAGCAATCGAGCTGTTCATCCTGGAGAAAAACAACAAAAACCGGTCAGGATGAGAGGAAGGGTTTTAGAGGGGTAACTCTCAACTCCGTGTTTCGGGGGAGGGCAAAGAGCCACAGGTGTAAATACAAAGCCGGCTGACTCTGGTCAGACAGAAGAAAGAACTTGCAGAAGGGAGGATGATAAAAATGGTAGGCCGATGAAATATGGATCCGAGGCTTACTAGCTCCAATATAGAATGTCCAGTTCTGCCCCATTGTCTAGGACCCATTCCCATTCCCTTCCTTTCCCTCCCCGCTTCACTGCGGCCCTCTGCTGGCCTCTAGACACAGAGGGACCTGACAAGCTTCGCCTCCATCATTTCCAACCCATCACTTGCTTGGCCCGGACTCATGCTCACGACTACGGTTCATTCGAGATGCACAGCACCATGTTACTGACCGGCTTCCTGCTGAACCACCTCCTAAAGCTTAGACCAGCACCTCTACCTCCCCCCATGGCCTCCTAGGCCTGGCTCTTGGGTTCCTACCCTCTGCCGAGTCTTCATCTCCTCCTTCCCTCCCTCCCGGTTTTTCACGTGGGCCATGAGAATGTGCTGCTCTGCAACCAGCCAGTGTTAGTCCACCTTTGTGCCAGCTGCTCCCTGCCTGGCCCAGGCCCTCACGTGTCGGATCTGTAGGCCTTCTCTGGCCACCGTAAACGCACGCTCCAGCAGTACCTGGAGCCTTGGACAGATGCCGGACAAGCCGGGGAAGGGCAAGAAATACTGGGTACATGCAAGAATGTCTCCTATTAGCCCACAAGAGCTGCAAGGGAGATCGAGAACCTGGTTTATGCTGCTGTGAATGCCAATCCTTTAGGCTTAGGTTCCTAGGATATGCACCTTTGAAGTAGGCAACTGGCCTTCTCCAGAAAGGTTGAAGAGGAGTCAACACAGGACACCTTAACATCTTCCTTACCAGGGCCCAGGAGTTTTAGGGGAGGGTCCCTGAGCCAGAGAACACCAGCAAAACAACAACACAAAACCCACAGGAAGCTAGCCTGAGGTCTCCAAGGACTGGGGACCAAGAATTTGCGACCTCATCAGAAAACCACGGAGTTGTATCATCCGTCAGGGTGAACTGCTGTTCCTGTTTTCTTTCTTCTTTGTAAAGAATCATGAGAGGCTGGGTTGCTCCCTTACTCTTCCTGAAAGTGAATTCCTAGCTCCACCTCCAGAATATTTACAAGGCCCTTGCGATTTTAAGTTCCTGTAGAAAAGAATGTGAGCTATCCTAAATCTTTGTGAGCAGAGTCTATTATGATTCAGAACTGAGCCAGCCAGGAATGAAAGGAGCACACAGGTAGATGTGTCTGAAAGCTCTTTTTCTTTTCTTTCCTCCCTCCCCCCTTTCTTTTTCCTTCTTCTTTCTTCCCTCCCTCTTTCTCTCCTGTCCCTTCTCCCTCCCCCTTCCCTTCCCCCCCCCCCCAATACTGGGACTTGAAGTAGGCTCTCACTTGCCAGGCAAGTGCTCTATCACTTGAGCCACAACCCAGAGACCTTTTGCTTTTAATATTCTTGCACTTTGTGCCTGTGCCATCTTGGATAGTGATTCTCCTATCTTCGTTTTTTTGAGACCTGGGATTATAGATCGGCCCCACCATGCTCGGCTTGTTTTTGGGACAAGGGCTCACTGAATTTTTTTTTTTTTTGGCCTGGGTTGGTCTTGATTTTTGATGTCCATTTCCATCTCTTTCTGAGCTGTGATCATGGGTATGGACTGTCATCCTCATGGTGACTGCGTGATTGCTGAAGGCCTTGAATGCAGGGGCTTCTCAGTGTCTCAGCCAATAAGCCAGTGTCCTTATGACAAGGTTAATATCCTCTATGTTATTTGTGACCCTAATTTCCCAAACACCTGAGGGACAGTCTTTGGGGGCTCTATGAGTAGTGCCTGAGACTCACTGCTCTCTCAGAATGCAGCGTTCTAGTAGGTTTGGGGCCATTTTGCTGCCTTCCAACTCACCTATTATCATCAAGTGGCTGTGCGAAATTGAAGATAATGTAAATAAATTTCTAAACTTCATTTAAAAATAACTTATGATCCTTCTTCAGAAACCCTTAGTGGTTAGCATTTTAACTGTGTTTTTAAGGCCCATCGTTCTGTTCTTTTACAGAAAAGATTGAAGCTGGATCACTTAGGGAAACTGAAGCCTGGTAAGGGCAACTCAGAAATATGGTCTATAGAAACACAGAAGTGCCATCGTTGCTTCGAAGAGAGACAACCAGATGCAGGCCTTCCGGGGATGCAGTCCTCCACCCAAGAATTAACGCCTGTCTGACAGGATGCATGTCTTCCTGACAAAAACTTAAGCCACCTGCCCCCAAATGTAAATAGCAGGGCACCTCCTTATCTCAAGGATAAGGACCTACTTTATGGCAGGATACATTCTTACCTGGAAACTCAGAAAGTAACACTAGGTGTGATTAGAGCAAAGACAAAGCACAGATCTTTACATAACTTGGAAGCCAGACCCTCTGCCTTTACCATATAAATACTCCAACAGTCCAAGGAGCTGTGTGTCTCTCAGTGTCTTGGTGTGCTCCTGTCTCTCTGCCTCTTTCTCCGTGTGTGTGTGTGTGTGTGTGTGTGTGTGTGTGTGTGTGTGTGTGTGTGTGTGTATCTATCTCCCTATGAGAGCAACCACACTCTGTTAGTGTTCCCCTACCTTTCTGTGTGTTTGTCAGCTTTCTTGCTTGTTTACTTAATGAAGCTCTGACAAGTGTTCTTGCCATTGTGACTTGTCTGGAAATTCTTATTTCGCGACTGAAATCAAGGACCCTTACCTGAAGAGTTCTACATTTAAAGGAAAATTTCACTGAACCTCCCCTCTGTCCGGTGACGAGCTGGTGTCTCACAGGTCAGAGAAAAGCCAATCAACAATCACTAAATTTCGCAAGAACAGCTGCCTATGACTGCCTGTGGCAGGGAAGACTTGGTGGGCTGTGCGGGCGACCCGGGAAACCAGCGGTCGGTCCCCTGGCCCGTGGGACGTGGTGACAGCGTGGAGCATGGACAGGCTTCTTCATAAAGCAGTGACAGGACGAGGGTAGGGACTGTCGCTTTGGTGATTTTATTTTCAGTTGCAGCTGGCCAGATTGCTCATTGGAAAATAAAAGTCATGGCAAATTGCGTCTGACAATAACCAGGCTTGACCTCGGGGCCTTTCTCCACTTGCCGCCAGTAGGAGGAGTGGGGGAGGGGCGCCGGCAGGGGGGGTGGTGTCTCCAGCCCGTTTTGAAGGGCACAGGCCGCCATATGCCGAGGCCTTAGGGCGGTTCTGTGGCTGGCCGCTCGAATCTCAAATTGTCCCCAGCTCCTCACAGAGGCCTGTGGGTCCTGACTCCAGTTCTGCTGCCATTCCCTCCAAGACTCTATTTAACTTTACCTTCAACCATACAAAACCAGTCACTTCCCACGCATGGCTAGGGGCTATCGTATCTGGCCAGGCAGGCAAAGAGAATCTCATTCCAGAAAGTTCTATCAGAGAGCCCCGATCCTGAAAGCTCCATTGGTGCCAAGAAGCCCTTCCTTTGTTCCCAGATGACTTTGTGAGGAAGAAGGGAACTGGGCGTGTTCATAGTTTGAGGACTCTGGGCACCCTGGATCTTTCTAGAAAGCAGGCAAGAAGAACAAGATGACTAGGGACACAAGTCGAGCATTCAGAGGCCAAACCCACCCTGGGAAGAAACCATTCTGTTCCAGGGGGCAGGGATGCGCTCCGCCGAGCTCTGGAACAGGGAGGGGTGCTGGGATACTTTCTCTTGTATTTGCCCCCTCCCTTGCTGCCCTGCTTTCTATCAGCCCCCGGCGTGTGGCCGGGCAGGTGCCGCCGGCGTGCGGTGATGCAGTTACAGAGGTTAACTCGGTGTCCTCACTGGGCGCTCGGCACCCCTGCCCTGTGTCTGCCCACCACCCCAGTCATTACCCTGTGACGCAGCCCGCAGCATAGAACACGAACTCTTAAATTCTTAATTCGCCCATCACCCCCCTGCGGTGTTGCACACCATCAGTGTAAATAAAGTTGCTGTGGAAACCCCAGAAACTGTCTGCAAGGTGAAGCAACGCAGCCCACGAGTTCCTGTTTGGAGTTGGATTTATGCTGCACAACTTGGCGGTGGCATTTTGGGGGCAGGCACCACAAAGGGAAAGACGGTTTTACCTCCCCAGGGGTAGCCACGCCAGGACGTCTGCAGCGTGAAGGTGGGGACATGCTGTTTTATTCTGGTAAACTTCATGCTGTTTAATTTTGGTAAACCTCAAAATCGCAACTCCAGGAGGAGACTGAATTTATGGCGGGAGATGTCACTTTCACACGCAGAATCTGTGCTGTACATCCTGGTGGCCATTTTCTCTATGGGTCTTATTGGTTCTCCCGCATTAGGCAGGATTAATTATTGTCCTCATTTCCTAGCTGGGCAAATGGAAGACAAAGGTGTAAAAGACTGTGACTTCACACAGGGCAGTGAGGCATAGCTTTACTTTCAGGGCACTGAACAAAGCCAAGCCTGTTTCCCGGCCGGGGCACGTGGGCACTGATTTTGACACCAGCTACCCGATTGTGTTGAAAATTTGAGAAAATAGCTGGCACACTAAATTCCAGGTAACTGGCTAAAACAAGCAGCATAATGTGAAGTCTCACAAAAGCCCCTCTCAGCCCTTCTCAGACGGGCAAGCGATTGGACAATAACGTGATTATTTATTTGATCCAATGGACACGGAACAGGCCTGGAGCGGGGGAGGGAATCTGGTGCCATGCAGAATTGCACCACAGAATGTAAGCATGCAGGGAGGTGGAAGGAAAAACCAACGAGACGAGAAGGAAGGCTAGGTTGATAGGCTCAGCCGCAACCATGACTTAGTGCTGTGGCTTGGACACGCACCTTCCAGACGTTGATGTGTTCAGTGTTTGGTTCCCAGGATGCTGATGGGAGGTGGTGGGTCTTTTAGAAGGGGGTGTCGTGTGTGTGTGTGTGTGGGGGTCCTTGACAGGGATTATGGGAGTTCTCCAGTGCTCTTGTCTTTTGGCTCAGCAAGTGAGCCTTTTGCTTTGCCACACACCCCAACATGATCAGCGTCCCTTGCTAGAGCCCCATGGATATGGGGCTGCGAAATGTTAGACTAGAACCCCCAGAACTGGGAGTCCTTTCCTGTTTGTGAGTTCTTTTCTCCATAGGAGAACATGGAGCTAGTTAATATAACTGGTCAAACTGGGTTTTGTTTTTTGAAAAAAGATCAGTATATATATATATATATATATATATATATATATATATATATATACACACACACACACACACACACATATAGATGTACGTATATATGTATATATATGGGATATATATGTATATATATATATATTTCACTAATTTTTTTGACCAACTGGGTATATTGAAACTTACGCTTCCTGTGGCCACAGACAGAAGAGTGCTAGGTTATAATTTGGAGAACAGGTTTCCAGGTTACCCTGGATGGCTCTGAGGAAGAGCAACACACACACACACGCACGCACACACACACACACACACACACACACACACACAGAACACTGGTGGCCTTTCTGGTACTTAGTTTGGCTGGCCCGCGATGAGTGGCCAAGTCAAGCCAGGGCAGTGGCCACTGAGCTCTGGCCTCTGGGCCAGCAGCGCCAGCATGCGTGCCCGGAGCCTGGCGAGTCTGTGGAAGGTTTTGCTGTGGCCGTGTATTTCAGGGCTGTTGGGGTGTCGGGTGGCTCTCGCTGGGAGCTGCCTTTCACTGGTCTTGTCAGATTTAGATTTAGAATAGTCAAGGCAGAACCTTATGAATTTCTTGGCTACTCCTTCCTGTGGTCTGAATTTGGCTCTTGGCTGCTTAGTTTCAGGGACAACAAACAGAAATCTGCCCCCCCCCCCCCCCCCCCCCGCCGCTGACAGGCAGACCCTCGGGTTCTGGGCACACTTGGAGGCAGGAGCAAGGCATAAACTCAGCGAATGAGTCCTTGGTCTCCGTGAGTCCAGATTCGGATTCTGCGCCGCCGAGCTGCAGAGCCGGCGGTGGGCGTGGAGGCGTCTACCTGTTGTCCCCTGTAATGCCGCCGCCAGGACGCAGCGGGCAGCGGGCAGCTGGCTAATGTCTCCGCACGAACCTCATTTCTCCAGTGCGCGTGTGCTGCTGTGTTGTTCTGCCCTCCAGAGTCGGGGCCTAATTGCTGTCAAGTGCTGGAGACAAAAGTGGTGTCTACTTATCATTCCTGCAGAGGCCGTCTCTGGCTGGGGACGGCGATGGCCGTGGTGACAACATAAACCTTGTGGCAGGGAAGCGCCCTGGGCCAGGGTGTGCCGGGCACCCGTGTTTCAGCCTGTGAGCGGTTGGGGAGCTGGACATTTCCCTTTGTTGTCACTGAACAACCCCAGGACTGTCTGCGGCCCCAGTCCCGTCCTTTCTTGTTCTGAACCATCTCTTAGCGTGCGTCTGACTAAGGTGGCCGGGCTGGGCTGCGGGCAGCCACTGGTGTCCTCATGGAGCCGAGCGGGGGGTGCCGGTCAGCTTGTGGGTCCCTGGCTGCCCGGCCGCCACCCAGCAGACAGGTAATCCTAATAGCCGAGACCGCGCCACTCAGCGACCGGCCGTCTGATTGGCTGCACATTTATCTTCAAATTATGTTGCGTGACAGCCCGGGCAGCTGAACACCATTTTAACATGCAGATTGGCTCCTCCAAGGCTCTTCATTATGCGTTTAGAGGTCTGTTTTCAGACTAAACAGCATGTCACAGCGGCCCCTCTCCTTTTCCACCTGGGTGGGGGAAACAGCTCCCGCTGGAGGGGAGCCACACATATTAAAATGCATAGATTTACTTTCCACAGCATCTACACACTACATGCGCGGCAGCGTTCCTTGATGCAAGAGGAGGAGGAGGAGGAGGAAGGAAGACAGCCTGCCTTCTGAAATGCAGAAGAAAAAGGCCATGCAAAACAAGTGAGTCTTTGTCCAGGAAGCAGCTCAGCAGGGCCGGCCCGCCTCAGGCCTCGTGCCGCCGGATGTCCACACAAGTGCTCCTGTCAGCCACGCACAGACCCCCTCTTCTCTCTCTCACACTGAGCCCAAAGTATTTTAAGCAGCACACTTCCAATTTCCTGTTGCTAAAATTGTCTCCCATTTTCAACGGCATTCCACGCGATCCTGGCAAGTCAGGGGCTAAGCAGAGTCCATGCTGGGCGCGGGCGCCGGCATGGCGTGCGATCGGGGCAGGGCTCAGCTCACACAGCGCTCCTCTGCCTGGCATGACTCTTCCCTCACCTGCTAGGAAGGTTTCTCCACGGCCTTCAGCATGGATTGCAGGAAAACTGGTGTGTGTGTGTGTGTGTGTGTGTGTGTGTGTGTGTGTGTGTGTGTGTGTGTGTGAAGGGTTTCTTTCCCTTTCTTAAAAAGAAACCAAATTGTTACCAGTGGCTCACACCTGTAATCCTAGTTACTCAGGAGGCTGAGAGCTGAGGATCGTGGTTCCAAGTCAGCCCAGGAAAGAAAGTCTGTGAGTTATCTCTATTAACCAGCAAAAAGTGGGAGGTAGAACTATGGTTCAAGTGATAGAACACTAGCTTGAGCAAAAAAAGCTAAGGGACAGTGCTCAAGCCCCAGGGCTCAAGGTCTGGTACAAGAGAAAAGAAGTAAGGAAAGAAGGAAGGAAGGAAGGAAGGAAGGAAGGAAGGAAAGGAGGAGGAAGGAAGGGAAAGAAGGCAGGAAGGAAGGAAGGAAAGAAGGAAGGAAGCAAGGAAGCAAGGAAGGAAATGAAGAAGGGAGGGAAGGAAGAATGGAAGGAAGGAAGAAAGCAAGCAAGCAAGGAAACATGCACATTTGCATCACTGTTTGAATTCCTGTCTGCCCACTTAGCCACCAGTATCCCCACAGTGTAATTTTCTCCATTCTTCTCAGGGACCAACAGAGGTGATGGTCTCAATTTTTAAGTTCTTGCCCTGTTCAAGTCAGCGGGGCACCTCCTTCCCCTCTAAGCTCCCGGAGAGTGCTCATGTCATTGTTAACTGTCAGGGAAAAGCCTGCAGAGGTTGAGGAAAGGCCAGCGGGGCCTCACGTGGCCTGGCTATGGAAAGCCCTTGATTGGCAGGTGCGTGTGACACCTTGCAGTCGACCTGCTCTCATACGTGGGTGAGGAGCCGGGGAAGTCCAGGGACTCATGGAAAGGGGACCTGCTGTGCGGGCCTGGGACGGTCCCTAAAGCTCGAGATGGTAGAGGACGGGTGCTTAGCGGTCCCTGTCCATCCCCTCACCCAGCTCCTCATTATCTTCAGGACCTCAGCATGTGACTATGCTTGGAGACAGGCCCGATGGGGGGAATTCAGCTGAAATGAGGCTATCAGCGTAGCTGTTGATACAATGTGACTGCCGTCTTTATACAAAGAGAGAACTTGGCCGAACATGGGCGGCTCGTGCTTATAAATCCTAGCTACTTGAGAGGCAAAGAATACGGAATGTGAAGATTTGAAGCCAGGCTGGGTGAAAAGTGAAATGTGTCCATCCCGGGCACATAAGAAGCATGCACAGGGGATCACGATCCAGGCTGGCCTGGGCGAAAATGTATATTAAAACATACAGCAAAAGCAAAAAGGTCTGGCGGCATGGCTCAAGTGGTAGAACACCTACCTAGCCATTTTAAGGCTGGGGGTTCAAACCCCAGCACTGACAAGAAGTGCGTAGAGGGGTTTGCCATAGTCAGACATGGAAAGGCCACATGGATGACAGGGGAGGCGGCCTGGAGTGGCTGGCTGCGGCTGCCAGGAAAAGCCAACCCTGCCAACACCTTGATCATGAGCTTGCAGACGCCAGAGCTGCAAGGGAGACGTTCTGTAGTTTAGGCCACCTAGCCTGCGGGGCTTTGCGGTGTAGCAGACCATGCACGGGGTAGGAGTGCTAACCTGCTTCAAGGGTGGAAGAGACAGAAGAAAAGGGGGAGCGTCTCGGGGTATTTTAAAGACCTTCTCGGTATTTTGGAGATGACAAGTACCCTCTTCCTGACTGATGTTAAGGAAGGTAATACCTGGCAAATCTCTGTCCAGAGGCTAAAGGTCACGGGGCTGAAGGTGACTTCGGTTGTTTTTCTCTCGGCAGAAGGGGGTGCCGTGGCTCTTTGGCTGCCTGAGTGAGAGGCAGGACTGACATATCGAACTGGGAAGATGCGGTGAAGGACCTGTCTGGCCCTTCCAATAAATCTCTAGATTTGAGTGTGAGCCAATCAATCCGTTCTCAGAGGTGTCGGCGGGTAACGGACACATCTGTCAATACAATGCGTCAGGCTGGCCTCAGGCCCGCCGTGTTCGCTGTGGGCAATGGGGCCCGGTGGGAAGTGGATCACCTGGGACCACACATTCCAGGAGGCCAGGTGAAGGTGGGCGCAAGGGCCGGACAGCTGTTCCTGACTGCAGCCTCGCTTCCCCCATCCCAGCTCTGCTTTCTTCCTTTTTTTTTTTTGTTGGTCATGGGGCTTGAACTCTGGGCCTGGGTGCTGTCGCTCAGCTCTTCAGCTCAAGGTGAGCACTCCACTTCCAGTTTTCTAGTGGTTTATCAGAGATAGGAGTCTCACGGTCTTTCCTGCCTGGGCTGGCTTTGAACCATGATCCTCAGATCTCAGCCTCCTGAGTAGCTAGGATTACAGGCGTGAGCCACCGGTGCCCAGCCAGCTCTTTGCTTTCCAAGAGACCCTTGACAGGCCTTGAAAGTGGCTGGGTCTGGAGACGGGCCCCTGCCACAACTGACTGCTGCAGGAAATGTCTCATCAGCACACAGCTGAAGGGAAAAGAAATGGTCCGTATAGAACACCAACACTGCCAGGCACGGTGGGGCCTGTCTGCAATCCCAGCACTTGGGAGGCTGAGGCAGGAGGATCAGCATTTGAAACCAGCTTGGATACAGCATGCCATGATCTCAAGTCAAAAACCAAAACAACCAGAAACCCATGGATACCTTAGTGGGCTTGTCCACTAAGCCTTTCTGTTCAGCTCCCTTGGACTAGCTGTTAGTAGTGCTGGGCTCTATCGTCTCCTTTTTGAAGCTCTACCAGGCTTGGCATCCCACAGGGCATCTCCTTCTGCTTCCTTACTCTCAGCTGACAGACACTGATATCACACCATTCTGTGTGGATCTGTCCAATACAGGTTCCCTTGAACCAGGAACTCCAGTGATGACTTCACTAAGTCTTCCTAACTGCTATCATTCTCCTCTGAATATCCTTCCTTGCTTCCTTCCATCCTTCCTTCCTTCCTCCTTCCTCTCTTCCCTCCCTCCCTCCCTCCTTCTTTTCCTCCCTCCCTTCCTTCCTTCCTTCTCCTCCTCCTTCCTTCTTCTTTTGTCCAGTACTGGGACTTGATCTCAAGTCCCAGATGCTTTCCCTCAGCTTTGATCCACAACTCCATTTTTGGCTTTTTACTGTTTAATCAGAGATAAGTCTTATGGACTTTCCTGCTTGGGCTAGCTTTGAACTACAATCCTCAGATCTCAGCCCTCTGAGAAGCTAGGGTTCCAGGCATGAGCCGCCAGCACCCACTTCCTCTCCGTCCTTCTGAAGTACCACTTCTCACCTCAGGAAGTTTATATAACTCCCAAGTCTTGCTACTTTACTCAACTATTTTCCAATCCCTATTCTGGGATTTCATCTCCCCTAAGATAACCCAAGCGGGATACAGAAGAGCACTAATGTTTTATCTGTTATCTTAAATTTTCTGTATTATTTTTCTTTTAACCCCCGCAAGCATCCTATTGGCTTTTTAAATTGCTGCTACGTGCCCGACAGATATTTTCCCCAAGTTACCATGATTCTTAACTTATTTTATTGTGAGTTCAGAGCCTATCTGAGATTATGAGAAATTTAGATTATTTTTCCCAAAGTGCATTATTTTACACGTAACCAAATTAAACTTCATCTGCTTTCATACTACCCAATCCCCTGGTTTGTTTGGCTTTCCCCGAAATGTCTCACAGCAATCCTTAATTTTTTATTAACTGGGCCGATTCAGATCTTTGCATACAATTCTCTGCTCGCAAGTTCTTACCCTCTGCGCTTCCTACTTTTGGAAAGCGCTGCACACATCATTTGCCACAGGTCTATGCCTCATGATGCGCAAAAGATCCCAGTAGACCAATGAGGGCAGCCCTGAGGGGGAGACCCCACCCACTGTCAACCCTGAGAAGAATCTTCAGTCCTGGGCTAAGTACGCGATGCTTCCTGTTGCCTTTGGACATCACAGTGCAGAGTCAGATGGGAGTCCAGCAAACCACAGAGCCGCCGCCTCCTCTGGCTCCCCATGACCTGAGGCAGCGGCCCTCTCCACGGATTTTTGGGGGACTGCTGTTCTCCGTTCAGCAAGGTGGGCGCACCGGACACACTGGCTCAGTAGAAACTGGTTCCTGGTCTTCAAATCCCAAGCGGATGGCTGTGACGATGGGGAAGGGCAGGGCTGGGCCCATTTTGAAGGACGCATCTTGGTTGCTTAAGTACTACTTCTGGCTAGAAAGAGCCCTGGAAATGACTCCATTTCTCTGCTTTCCAAGCATGGTTCTGTAGTGTTCTCGAATCAGTGGGGGTATAGAACAGCTTCCCAATACGTAATCCATGTCTGTTGCTTTCCATCAGAGCACCCAACTTAGATACTGAGTTTCGGTTGGAAGGACAAACCTTCTTTTCTAAGTTGCTTGTTAGGTTGGCCACAGTCTATGGGTGAGTGTCTGAATAATCCACCTGCAGCACTGACTCGTGAAGCACAACCCTCAGAGAGTGCTGCAGCTGGGCACTGAGACAACATTACTTTCCTAATTAGATGGAAAAAGGAACAGGGAACAGCACTGCTCCCCACCTTCTACCCTGTGGCTGAAGGAGCTCACGTGGAGCGTTGAGAGTCAAGCCCATCGTTGCCTGGCCTTGTCATTCCTGAAGTAATTTATCATTATCAGTGATGATACCATTATCAGTGATGATACAGAGCTCACTTTGTTTTTCACTTCAATATTGCAATATCCATCGTCAGTGTCCTAGTTACTGCCACAAGATCAGACAGTGTCCTAGAGAGCTGGGTAACAGATTAAGTCATCTCACATCTGTGGCCAAAGATGGACGATCTGTCTGGGAGGCTTTCCTGTGTCAGACATGGTACCAAGAAGGCAAGTGGAGTGGTAAGGAGGAAGACTGGCAGGTTTAGAGCTCAAAACGAACTCAGGCAATCAGTGGAGGCTGGGGTGGGGATGGGGTCCCAAGGTCATCCTCAAAGTCATCTGGCCATGCCTGGGACACAGGATGCCCCATTGGCCTCACCTGACCAGGTCCTGCCCATCTGCCCATGCCAAAACCTTGCTTGATACATACTGTTTCTAGCAATGTCTGTTTTCCCCTATGCAGATCCTCTGCTGCATAACCTGAGCTGTCCCTTACCAACACCACCCCATGTCTAGGCGTCTACCAGGTCTGAAGGACTCTATTCAACTTACTGGAATGATTTCCTATGGGGAAAATACCAACCTCTCTGGCTCTTGGGTTTGAGGCTAAAAAGTAGCTTGTTGGGGTCCCATCTGTCCTGTACTGGACGAGTGCATCTGTATTCAACTCAGTTCTTGCTGGCGGCCTTGTCAACAGTCCTGTGTCTGCGTGGAGCTGCCTAAGGTTATTTCTGTCTTCACACTGCTTGATAGACTGCCATTAGGTGCCAAGGGTTTGCCTGTCCCAAAGACTTCTTTTCTGAAAGAAGGTAAGGATTGGTGGCAATGACACCTAGAAACTCCCAAATAGCTGAAGTTTTCTTGTGGAAAAAAAAAATAAAACCTTCTGCCTTCCTGATATAGTTAGCTCTGCTTAGAGTGGCAGAGGGTGAACTTATATTTCTCCTTTCTCAGGGCTCAGGAAGGGCAGCCACACAGTTAGGTTTGGAGCCGTGTGTAAGCAGCAGAAGATTTGCATTGCACCTGTCAGGTATGTCAATAATCCATCCTGAGATTCAGAAAAGCCTGAAAAAACTGTCTAACTTGAAATGTCATTAATAACAGTAACAAAAATATACCCCTCACCCAACAATAGCCCATGCCAGGCTGAATGTCATGGACTTTTTATTGAGGAGGAAACCAAGCAAGGAAATTTAGAAACTTTTTTGAAATGTAGACTTTGGATTTCTTCTAAGAGTGTTGATTATCTTACTTTGGCTGGCTGGGTCGGGCTTTGTGTGTGGGGCATATTATACATGAAATGTTTTCAAATGTGTTTTAGTGAGTGTTAATGGCGAAATCAGAATGGTTTGAGACCCTGGGGGCCATTTCCTGCAAAATCGTCAAACCTATGTTTGCTGTGGGAGTAGAATGCTTAAAGCACCCACATTCTCGTTTGCTCTTTTGCCAGAAACTGAACAAGTGGATGAAATTGTTGAAGAAGTCACATTTACTGATAAGAAATGAACTCCATCCATTCTTCCCTCCATAACAGAGACAGAGCGGCCTGACGCGGGCTTGAGAAACGGTCTCCTCACAGCTGTATTCTGAGGCAGCCGGGAAGCCTCCATCTTTATAACCGACCTGTCCGAATGAGGCTTCAAGCTGAACTTGCTCACATCTCGATGAGCTACTATTGTGATTTGAAATGTGTCTGGAAGATTCGAAGTTTCCCCTTGAAGAGGTCCGTGAATGTGTACCCACCCTGCACGTCCAGTCAGTTCACAACTACCACACCCATGAGGGAGTGGCAGGGAGATTTTAGGTGTGCCTGGGACCTCTTCTCCCAGGCTGGCAAACTTGTTTGTCTTAATTCGAGGTGAGATTGAAGATGCTATGGAAATGTGGAGGTCTTACGGCTTTGTCTTTTCTTTGATTTAGGGGCAAACAAAAGAGCAGACCCCTCCCTGATGTAGAACCAAGCTCGCTCCGAGTTCTAAGCCTTGGCTTACAAACATGACGACTATTTTGAGGTTTCCGCACTGCTGCTATCTACTAGGTCTTCAGAGAGAGCAATAGCTTTGGGGGAGGGGGGAGAAGGAAGATATTTTCCGCTTCACATATCTGACAAGGGTGCGTGGGGCCAATTTACAGCAGGGGCTTAATATATTTTTGATGGAAATGGCTGCAATGTGGCACACAGATTAAAGAGACAACAGCTATTTTGTAATGACAGCAGTAGATTCTGAAATGCAGCCCAGATGCCACAAGAATCCTACACGGATTTCAAGAGATGTCACCCTCGTCCCAGGCCTTCCTCCACAGTCTGGGGAGTTTAATCAGCTTCTCAGGGCTGAGAATACAGCCCCTGTGCTGCTCTACAGGGATTGGTCCATTCTCGTGGAAAAGGTGGCCAAATGAATGGGTTGACAGGTCAACCAACCAATCAACGTGGACCTGGGCAGGCCGTGGCCTAGCTTGCCCTCTCAGAACTCACTGCAAACCACTAACATTAGACTGGTGAGCCATAAGGCAGAGGAGAGTTCTGTTCTTTGGAACCAGCAACAGAGGAAGGTTATAATGGATGTGTGGAAGCGTAATTACAGATCAAAAGAGAAAGAATATTCATCAAAGCCAAGCACGATGTCTGAGGCGCAGCATGAATGAATGAATGAGGGAATGAATGAGTGAGTGGTGGCTGCCACAAAGACCCAGCAGATTACCCAGATCTTACTTTGCACCTGACCAATGGACTTGGACCCAAAGAACTTCACATAGATTATTTTAAAAAATGTTTTTTTTTTGTGGTACTGGAGTTTGAATTCGGGGTCCCCTGCCTGCTAGGCAAGTATGTACAATTTGAGCCACACCTCCCCTGCCAGCTTTTGCTTTTGGTTATTTGTCAAGATGGGGGTCTCACCTTTTGTTGAGTCAGCCTCAGATGGTGATCCTCTTCCCTCTGCCTCCCATATAACTGGGATTATGCAGCATACTTATCTTGTTGGTTGAGATAGGGTCTCACTAAGGTTTGTCTGGCCTTCTACCACGATCCTCTTAGTTTCTACCTCCTGAGTAGTGAGGGGTATAAGCATGAGGCACTACACCCAGCCACAGGTAGGTTATTTAATTTCCTTAAACTCAGTTTCTTCATCTGTAAAGTGGGCCTGGTAATTCATAGGATTCCTGTGGTATCTTAAAGTGAAAATGTCCACTCGCCTGGTCCAGTACACACACTCCTTACACGAGCTTTTAGCTGAAGAACATATTCTAATTGAAGAAAATATCACATACGTCATGAGACACCTCACAGGCTCAAGGTTTATCTCAACCCAAGTTAAGTCCTACTTCAAAGGAATATAATAAAAAGAAACCACCCGCGACAGACACTTAACAAAGTAGAATCTGGCTAGCCTGCGCTGGGGATGACACATCAGCAGGTGCTTGCTACAGGACAAGGTATGGGGCTCTGGGCTGGGGGTCAAGAGAACCATGGAGACGCTGAAGGGAGAAAATCAGGACCTGACTCTGACATCCCAGCCTGGTCTTCCACACAGGGTGCAGGGACGAACACTGCAAAGAGGCGCGCGCTGCTCTGGCCCGACGGAGGCTGAGTCCACACACTGGATTTTGGTGGGTGGTAGGTCACAGCAAGGGTGCTGCAGGCCAGCCTGTGAATCCACAGAGACAAAGCACCCCGATCTTCTAGGTGTATCTATTCTGTATCCAGGAGTAAGCTGACGCGGATGGTTGGAACGTGCTCTAAAAACACAGGAAGAGCAGAACAGAATACATGGAAGTGTTCACCCCAGTCCCTGCCCACGCCACACAGGAAGCTAGACACACGTTCACATGCTCTGGGTGGCCGGATGCTCACAGCCCAGGAAACCAGGTCCTCTGTGAAACATGTTCGAGACAATGTTAATATAGATGAAGTACTTCTTACTAGTTTTGTGTTGTTGTTGTTGGTAGAACTTGAACTCAAGGCTTGGGCGCTGTCCCGGAGCTCTTTTGTTCGAGGCTAGTGCTCTACCACTTTGAGCTATGGCGCCACTTCTGGTTTTCTGCTGGTTCATTGGAGATGAGTCGTTCCTACCCAGGCTGCTTTGAATCGTGATCCTCAGATCTCAGCCTCCTGAGTAGCCTGGCTTACTATTAATTTTGATAGTTGTGACAAAGACACTATGACAGCCTAAGAAAACATCTGTGTTTTAGACCTGTAGCATATGCATATACTACGCAGGGATGAAGGGACGAGGTGTCTCACACTTCCTTGAAAAATTAGCGATACGCACAGAAACTGCAGGAAGGGGCTGACTGAGGTACGGAGCAACGTTTTGTAATAAAATTTAAATAACTTGGTTGAGTCTTGGTGACAACGCTTTAAAATGAGTGGTTTCTATTAGGACACACTATAGGACATTTCTGCCTTTGTAAATGAAAAAAAAAATGGCTGAATATCTGCAGTTTTAAAAAGTACAACTGACCCAATGCTGGTGACTCACATCTGTAATCCTAGCTCTTAGGAGGCTGAGATCTGAGGCTCAAAGTTCCAGGCAGGAAAGTCTGTGAGACTCTTTTTTTTTTTGTCCAGTCGTGGGGCCTGAACTCTGGGCCTGGGCGCTGTCCCTCAGCTCTTCAGCTCAAGGCTAGCGCTCTACCACTTGAGCCACAGCGCCACTTCCGGCTTTTTTCTTTTCGCTTATGTGGTGCTGAGAAATTGAACCCAGGGCCTCAGGCATGCAAGGCAAGTGCTCTACCACTGAGCCACCTTCCCAGCCCATGTGAGACTCTTATCTCCAGTTAACCACCAAAAAGATGAAAGCAGAGCTGTGGCTCAAGGGGTAGAGCAATAGCTTTGCGCAAAAAAGATCAGGGACGATGCCTAGACCAAGTTCAAGTCCAGGACTTGAACACAGACACACCCATACCCCCACATCCCTCCTCGCTCCTCTACACACGTGTATGCATACCCCACACAGAAACACCCCACACACATATACATGCAATACCCACACAGACACACCCACACACAGTTGAACCAGGGAGTCACAGAGGTTGCATAGTGATAGAGAACTTGATTTTTCACACTGCAAACAAAATAAAACAATACCAAAGCAACAACCAAAATTAAACTCACAGCTAAATAGCATGCAAAGTTCAATACCCAGAAAAGTTGAGATGGACACAAAAAGTAAGATACTGGCTAATGCCCTTTGACCAGTCCTGTGTGTGTATGTGTGTGTGTGTGCACGCACACACGTGCTTGAGTGCCCGTGCCAGTTCTGGGGCTTGAACTCAAGGCCTTATATTCTCACTTTTTTTTTTTCCACTCACAGTTGATATGGTGCTTTACCACTTGGGTCATGCCCCCAGTCTGACATTTTTTCTGATTCCCTAGTACTCTGCCTCCTGAACAGCTGAGATTACAGGCATGAGCTGCAAGTTGTCTGGCTGAAGAGTGTAACATCCAGTGCAGTGGGAAGACAAAGTTCCCCCAAAGGCCGGGGCTGGCACCGACCCTGACATGGACGCTGAGCTCGCTGCGGGAATGGAGAGGTGCACTTCCTGTGCTACTGTGTGCGTTTCCTGTGAGGCCCAACTCATCCCCTGAGCTCCCCCTCCCCGACTATGGGGTCAGGAAGGTCTGGGCCAACCCCACCCTTGGTCTGACATGTCACCAATCTCTAAATGTGTTCCTACCCTCACCTGCACCATTAAACAAGATAATAAAACGCACCTGGCAGATCTGAGCACGCTGTCCAGTTTAACGGGGGTCCAAACATTTCCTTTCCAGTCTCAGCCATCCAGAAGCCCCCTTGTGGCCCTTTCCCATTAGGTTTCGCACATTTAAATATCTTACCTAACACTTTGACTTTTTATTTTTTGACCGGTCAGACTAAAGACAGCTGAGCCCTTGTCTGTAAGTCCCTAGTTTAGGCAGTATAAAGCAGTTTACACTGAGGAAGGCCCTGCATTTCTTCCCTGAGCTTTCTTCTCTGTTCACAGTGGAGCAAGGTGTTCAAGCCCGCTCCCACCCTACTGTACCTGCTTCTCTTAGGATCAAAGACTGGGACAGCACAAAGCAAGACCATTTCTGTGAATGAAGTTGCATTATGCAATGCCCAACTTCTAAAGCCAATGACTTCCACGAATTATAACTGTTTCTTTTCACTCAGAGATCAACAGTTTTAAGTGATTATCGCAACAAAAATGATCTCCGGTCCAAGCCATGCCACACACGCCTAATGAGAAACGTAGAAATTCTCCTTTTAAGGTCGAAGCCACTGGACTTAAAAAGTAATTGCATCCATGTTCACAGCACTGTGTGTGTTATTAGGGAGAAGGGATGGTTTATTTTTAAATCTCTGGCAGTGAAAAGAATACTAAAAAAAAAAAAATCCAAAGAAGGCCATTAACTCAATGTTTTTGTGTTCTTATGAGACCGGATGTTACCAGATTCATGCAGGGAAGCGTGGAAAAGAAGAGGATGAGCTAGAGGGGTGAGCAGGGGAAGGGACGTGAGGCAGGAGGAGCCCGACAATGTTCTCCCTTGGACTGAAACAATCCTCCCCTCGCTGGTTAGAAGCGAGCGCTGGGCTAGATCCGTGGAGGCCGCCGGCGTCGAGCTAGGTGCACAGTGTCCTTCGTGATGGTTCTCTAGAGGAGGGCTCTGATCAGCCATGACCCCCCTCACACAGAGGCAAACACGCGCTCAGAGCCAGCCTCTGAGATCCCACGAGTAAGGAGCAAGATGGGTACCCACGAGTAAGGAGCAAGATGGGCACCTGAGCCCCAATATTTATAATGGCAGGGAAAAAGTAGAAATCCTTGTACAAAACAGTAGTGGGCTGAAAGGGGCTGTATTTATTCTTCCATCATACAAAGACTATATATGATGAATCTGGGGTCAATCTGAAAAGATCAAATCACCTTTTTTTTTTTTGCTGTTTGATTTTGGACCTTCGTAACCCATACTTGATGATTAGTTTTTAGATGCCCATGCATCACCCACAGTGAATATTCTTGAATGTTCCATGGTGAGGGTTGGTGAGGGCAAGGATGCAGGAGGGGGCCATTTCTAAGTTTTCCTTGGTTAACCACCCCCACCCCTCCCTCCTCCTGGTACTGAAGCCCTGTGTGTGTGTGTGTGTGTGTGTGTGTGTGTGTGTGGTCTCAGCAGAGGGAAATTCTGAAGATGTTTCTTCTCCAGCTCAAACTTCTGTGCCTGGGGCTGGCCCACACACCGGCATGCTTGGTGAGTGATTTGATGATGAAGTGACAAAAAGAGGGAACAATGTCAAACTCATCTAAAATTACCAATATTTTTGATAATAGCTCAGCGGTGGAGCACATGCCCAGCAAGGGGTCTGCTCCCAGAGCTCAGATCAACACCTCCCTAGATCCTTCCAAATCCCAGAATCCCCAGGTACAAGTGAACGAGGAGCCCTCCTGCTCTTCAGCCCTGCCCAGCATCGGTAGGTAGAATGCAGGTTGGACAGCTGACGGCATTCTGTAACTGTGGAAGGAGGGACGCCGTGGGCTTGAACTCAGGTCCTAGGTACTGTCCCTTACCTTTATGCTCATGGCTGGCACTCTACCACTTGAACCACACAGATCTACTTTCATTGGGGGGGGCAGTTAATTAAAGTCTGACTTTAATGAACTGTTAATTAAAGGCTGACGGTGAACTGCGATTCTCAGATCTCGGCTCCCCAGGCAGGATTACAGGTGGGAGCCACTGATGCCTGGCGCACGTGGCTACATTGGCTAGCTTCTCCCACGGGAGGATAAGAGGCGTGGTCTAATGTGAATTTCTCCCCGGAGCCGCATCAGTGTTTGCCACGAGGCCTGTCCTTTCTCCCGGGTTCCAGGCCTTTCGGGCACAGTGGCAGCTGCTCTGTCCACAGCCGCTCCACTAATCTGCCTTTGCTCTGACTGAGCTCCTCTCATCGCCTTCCCTGTGGCCTATTAATTTCTGATTTCTCTAATTTTTCCTCTATTCCGAATATTAGAATACTATACAGTTCAAGGGAAAGAACATTTGAAAAACAGAACCACCACGCCGAGCACCATTGCTTGGTGCAGATGTTTTTGGTGCTGACACCTCGCCCTCCTTCATTTTAAGAGCAAGGAGGCCAGTCCTTCTTACAGCACAGCTGAGAGGATTAAATAAAACGCATGCATTTATACATTAAATGGAATGTCAGAGTGCCTTGGGAAGGGACAGCACTTCTCCAATGGAAACTATCAACACCTCAATGACAAAAATGTCACCTACCTAATTTTGCTCTGCAGCAAAAAAATAAAAAGGTGTTAGAAAAATCTCTCTCAAGGTGCAGAGATCCGATGTAACAACTCTTCCTCCTCCTCTTCCTCCTCCTCCTCCCTTCCCTCCCTCCTCCCTTCCCTCCCTCCTCCCCTTCATCCTCCTCTTCCTCCCTCCCTTCCCTCCCTCCCTCCTCCTCCCCTCCCTCTCCCCTCCTCCTCTTCCCCTCCCTCCCCCCTCCTCCTCCTCCCCTCCTTCTCCTCCTCCTCCTCCCTTCCCTACCTCCCTCCTCCTCCCCTCCCTCCCCCCTCCTCCTCCTCCCTTCCCTCCCTCCCTCCTCCTCCTCCTCCTCTTCCTCCTCCTCCCTTCCTTCCCTCCCTCCTTCCTTCCCTCCCTCCTCCCCTCCCTCCTCCCCTTCATCCTCCTCTTCCTCCCTCCCTTCCCTCCCTCTCTCCCTCCCCTCCCTCTCTCCCTCCCTTCCTCCTCCTCCTCCTCCCTTCCCTCCCTCCCCCCTCCTCCTCCTCCCCTCCTTCTCCTCCTCCTCCTCCCTTCCCTCCCTCCCTCCTTCCTCCCCCCTCCCTCCCCCCTCCTCCTCCCCTCCTTCTCCTCCTCCTCCTCCCTTCCCTCCCTCCCTCCCTCCCTCCCCCTCCTCCTCCCCTCCTTCTCCTCCTCCTCCTCCTCCCTTCCCTCCTTCCCTCCCTCCTCCTCCTCCTCCTCCTCCTCCTCCTCCTCCTCGTCACCATGTCAATTCCTGGCTCTTCCCAGGCGTTCTTTCATAAGGAAGTCAGTGTTTACCGCTGCGAGTTGGTAAACCTCCTCGCAGTTTTCATATCCATTTGTTCTTTTTTTTAATTGATACACACACACGCCGACACCAGGGGCCGCCATGTGTGCTCCCGCACACGCACGCTCCACACAGTTTCACATGCCGTGCACTCCCGGATGGAAGGTCTAAAGTGATTTTTTTCTTTTAAACCCACAATCCTTCCAATGTGAACAGATGCTCATTTAGAGGAAAGCAAGTGTTCACATGGTGACAAACCAGATCCCCGGGAGGAAGTCCTGAGGGTTAACAGAGCCTGGACGCGAGCGAGGTGGGGTGTCTGTCGGCAGGGCTTGGGGACGGGACGTTTGAAGCCATGCTTGCTCTCCCCACGGTGGAGAGGGCTGGTCAGGCGGAGAGGCCGGCTCTGGGGAGGAGGAGATGTTGGTGACACAGGGTGGCTGGCTGTTACACTTCACTAATGCTGCCACTTGACTCCACTGTGAAGATTAGAAAATACCTAGCACCCAGCACTTCCCAGTTTATAGAATCCCCAGGTATGTAAGTGCATGCTCACACCATCATTTCACCTCCTGAGATATCCTGGTCTTTTTCAGGCGGGGCCTGAATTCCTGATCCTCCTACCTTAGCCTCCCAGAGGCTGAGATGACAGGTGTGCACCTCCAGGCCTGCTCGCAATTCAACTTCAAAGAAGAGGAAACTGAAGCCAGAGTCCCTTTACCCAAGATCAGACAACTGGTCACCCAAGATCAGACAACTGGTCACCCAAGACCAGACAACAGGGTCATGTCTCAGTACAGGGGCTTAACTCTATAGTCCACGCTATTCGACCCGACCTGCTCAGCTGGTGCATGCGCACTGGGTGTGTGGGATTAGACAGCATTGTCCCAGCCATGTGTGTGGAAAGGTGCTGAAGAGCAAGCTGGGGACCAGGAGACCCAGCCTCCTGCCCCGGGCTGCTCCCAGAGAGCTGTGTGTCCTGGGGTGTCTCCTCAGCAGCAGGGCCCCTGCTGAAGTAGCTCAGCCATTCACAGTTCCTTTTAGGGTCACAGGCAGCCACAGAGGCAGGGCCCCAAAGGCCTGAGGCCAAGGCTCGGTGTCCAGCTTGCTGCTCTTTGTAGGTGGAAGGAGCACGGAGGGGTGAGGCCTAGTGTCTCCATGTTGCTGGGGGATGGCCCCGAGGGGGACGGAGGGACCCCATCTCTCTTCCCTTTCCCTTCCTGGGCACAAGGAGAGTGATGTTGTCCCATCACATGTGCCGACCACACGGCGAGGCGAAGGTGACAGCTGATCACGAGACAACACCACTAAAACCGTGAGCCCAAAGACACGGTTCTTCGTTAAAAGTGATTTCAGGGGTTCAGCCACCCACGCTCTCCTCAGAAAAATGTTCACTGGAACGTTAGGGGATTCACGGATCCCAGTGAGATGGGGTGGTTTGGGCTGGTTGATTTTTTAAGGTCTGTTTACATGTTAAAAATTCTATAGTCAGCCTTCCTTCCTTCCCTCCCTTCCCCCGCCCCCACCTCTCAGTAGGATCTGGCTTTGTTATCCAGGCTTGTCTCGGATTCCTAGGCCTCAGGTCATCTTCCTGCCTCAGTTTCCCATGAACCTAGGACTAGAGGCATGTACCACTGCGCCCACTGATTGATTATACATCCTCTTTGTAGCTGGGTATGGCAGTGTGCTCCTGTAATCCCAACATTTAGGAAGCGGAGGCAAGAGGATCCCAAGTTCAAGGCCAGCCTAGGCTCCATCATGAGACTCTTATCTCAAACTCAAACAACCTCCCCCTACCAGACACAGACACACAGAACCACCCTCTCTCTGCAAGTAATGTATTTAAAGTATCACTACTTAGTAATGACAAATGACAACTGATTAAAAATGAAGTTATGCCAGATGTTGGTGTCTCGTGACTGTAATCCTAATTACTCATTAGCTGAGATCTGGAGGGGAAGTTTGAGGCCAGTCCAGGAAGGAAAGTCTGCTAAACTTCATATCTAAAATAGCTAGCAAAAACCTGGGTGGGAGGCATGGCTCGAAAAAAAGCAGCCAAGCAGGCAAACTGAGTGAGCATGATACCCTGAGTTCAAATTCCAGTACTGCGAGAGAGAGAGAGAGAGAGAGAGAGAGAGAGAGAGAGAGAGAGAGAGAGAGAGAGAGAGAGAGAGAGAGAGAGAGAGAGAGAGGGAGAGAGAGGGAGAGAGGGAGAGAGAGAGAGAGAGAGAGAGGGAGAGAGGGAGAGAGGGAGAGAGGGAGAGAGGGAGAGAGAGGACTTATTGTAGGCTTGATGCTCACTTATTTCTCAATCAATGACTAAAGGTGGTATATTATTATATTATTAGAGTTGTTAACTGATGGAAACACGAGTAACAGTTGGGCAGTTCTCGTCTGAGAAATAATACCTTATAATGAGTTAATTTAATTCAATTAGCTTTCAGATGAAGATGATTTAATTACTAATGACTTCTACCTTGTCAGGTTCTGTTGGATTCTCACAAAGTCTAACCCCAATTTAGCTCATCCAGACCCTCCTTTGAAAAAAAAAATGCTACTTTACAATAATTTTCAGAAACAGAAATAATTAAACACTCATGTTATCCATGAATAACCTTAACATGAAATGAATAGGAGATATAGGAAGGAAATTAGAAAATCATCATCATCATCAAAAAAAAAAAGATGAATGAATGGAGATAGTATGTCCTTTCTGGAGGGAAAAAACGCAAGACAGTAAAGCTGTCAGTTCATCCAAATTATTCTGTATATTTCATAGAATTCAAATCAGCACCCCAGAGGGATTCATTTAGAAACTTAATGAAATGTCTCTGTAGCCATTCCGGACACATTAGCGAGGAGGAGGTGTATGGAAGGCAGAGAAGAGCAGTGTGAAGTACAAGACACTCCCAAAGTGGACAGGCAGAGCTCATGGAGGAGAAACAGCCAGAGCTACCTTTACCTGCTGAAAATATGGGGAAAGAAGAAACTCCAAGTGTTTAAAGTTAGGTATGTCACAAGTATATAGAAGTCATATAATTACCTGTAACACATGAACTCCTACAAATAAATGTTTAAGAAGTCAATATTTAATGATTTTTGATATAGAGAAACTCTTTGTTAATATAAAATATATAAAAGTTATAAATAAAGTCAATAGCTTTCATTCCACAAAGATTAAAAAAGCACAAAAATGTTAAAACACTAAGAAACATAAAAGACTAAGAAAGTGTCTAGAAAATTACACATTTATGATATGTAAGTCTTTAAAAATAAGAAACAGATATCCTGTTCTTAAACTTATGCAAAAGGCATGAATAGATTTAGCCAGTGATGTTTCTCTTTTCAGCTTAGGCTGGCCTTGAACTCATGATCCTTTTCCCACAGCCATTTGAGTTCAGGGATTACAGGTATGCACCACCATACCCTGCTTGCCAATAATTCTTAACAAATGATTGATCTCACTAATGATTTTGCAAATGTAAATTAAAGTGAAAATATGGGCTAGGAAGGTAGCTCAGTGGTATAATGGGTCCCTGGCCTGCGAGGGGGCTTTGAGATTAATTCCTAGCACCAAGTATATTTGGATATATGAGTATATATGAATCCAGGTCTGTATATGTGTGTGTGTGTGTGTGTGTGTGTGTGTGTGTGTGTGTGTGTGTGTGTGTGTGTATGCATATACCATCACATATAAACCATGTGTTTATTTGGTTATATATACATATGTTATACTCACAAATAGAACATCCATAAATACACACATATATGTGACTATAAGCAGTTTTGTGCTATTACATTGCAAATACAAAAAGGTCATAGGTCTTTACAGCCTATGGTGGTATAAACTGACCAGATTGTTCTGGAAACCAGCTATACAAATGTGAATCCTCCAGAGCTGTTAATAGCTTTGGCTTAGCAATTCTTCTTCTAAGGGTCTACATAGTAAAAACCGTCAGAAATTCCACCAAACATTTGTTTACAATGGCGTTTATATGCAAAAAAAAGTAAACAGCTAAACTGTTAAACAAGAAGGGACCGATTAAATTTTTAAGGAATTTATAGTATAGCCATACCAAATGAAATTACATAGAGATTAAAAACCATGCTTTATAAATAACATTTAACAACAAAGGAAAAAAAATCTCAATAAGTGAAAAACCAAATGCATTATTTAATGCTTCATAAATCAAGGTATTCCATTAGTCATACATAAAATGAATGGCACGAGTTGTGTCCAAGTGATTGATACAGAAGAGACCAGCATGGACAGCTTTAAAACAGTATTCTGCTTTTAAAAACATCCATGACATAAAGAATTTTTTAAGGATGCTTGTAGCACATAAGCAGCAATTTGTTAACTCTCTCAGTGATTGAGGAGACAACATACCCTCAGTGGAAGGTATGGAAGTGACCAGCTGTCCCCTCACAAGCGCTTGTTCTTACTTTTGACTCTTATTTGTTCTCTGGTCCTCGACGAGCCACTATCTCTTTACGCTTTGGGTTTTTTTTTTTTTCAGCTTGAAAATAGTGACTGAGAGACTTTCCACATGAAAAGCTGCTTTGCCAACTGTTATAATCTCTCCTACAAATTTAAGTTACCACTATTGGGGATTCTGCTGTACGTGTGACTTCAGAATTGAAGCTTGAAAGGACTTTGCGGAGTAAAAGCAACATTTTTACCAGTTCATAGCTGAGAAATCCTGATCCTGAATATGTTCAGAGGTATGCACGTGTCTCACCATCCCGGAAGCCACTCTGTAACAGACTGGCGCCAAGGGTGCTTAACTACATATACTATGACAAGACAGCACACAAGTACCGAAACTACAGACAGCACGTACAGTACACAGCAACAAGTGAGGCCGGGCTTTACAGCCAGGACGGGTGGACAGAGAGGAGGGCAGCCCAGCCCAGCATGCACAGGACTGAGGATGCACAGGACACCTCAAAGGAGCGTGATGTACCCCCAAACTCTGGGTGCTTTCAAGGCAGATGTGATGGGGGTGGAACACACCTAGTTTAACACCTAGAGTACGCCAGGAAGAACAGGTTTTTGTTTATCCCCGCACTACAGTTTTCCTCTGTTATCCAACAGAGTTATCACTGTCAAGTTGGGATGTAAATGCAAAAGCCTGCCGTCCTGGTCCTCCTGACCCTGGAGGGGTAGGGTACAGAAGCAATGGTGACGCGCTCATGGTGGATGTATTTTCTTACTCAACAAACCAATGACCAGGACTTCTGGCCTGGGAAGCCCCTGGTTCAATGGCAGCCCTGTTGTACAGCCAGCCGGGTGATTCCAGGATCAGAACTAAGGGGTGGAATAGGGTGAGGGTCCACTTACTCCAAACACTGAGACCCAGCCCGGCTTCTCCCACCGCGTCCTCTGTAGCACGGGCATGTGGTGAAGGTAGTTATCACTTACAGCCTTCCTGTGTTCCTAGCACAACCCTGAACTCAACTCACCCATCACCATCCATCTCTTTCATCCACCCATCTATCCATTCATGTGCTCATCTTCCACTGTCCAGTCATCCTTCAAACAGCTGTGTGTGTCCAGGGGACCACCCCTCAACACCTCCGCTGGCCTTGATGTTGTCAACGAATGTACATCTGTGGACAGGTGATGGGTGCATGCTGCGGGCCTGTGCCCTAAGCCCCGTTATTCGATTGTCACCCATGAGTACTGGCCACAGAGGGGAAGGGCTATTAGAGCATCGTGGCTTGGAGAATTCAGTTTGTAGAGAACTGCCAAGCCTGCGCAGCGGCTCCCAGATCACAGCACGAGGGGCTTTATGATCACATTGCCCTGCTCAAAAAGCCAGGGTGGGGGAGGGGGAGGGAAGCTGGTGACACCCTGTAGAATACCCAGCCTAACAAAGCCAACTTGTCAACCATCCCTTCTTATCTCTGTGCTCCTCCCGCCCTTCCTGTCAACTCTCCCAATCTCAACTCCAGAAGACTCTAAATCGACTCCGCCACAAAGAGAAGGCAACAGAAAGGTGTTTATGAAATTCTGTATAATGCTTAAAAAGCTTCTCAGAGCCCACCTCAGCATGAGCAACTCCCCCAAGGCGCGCTGAGAAGAGAGGTGTGTATGTGGGTGTGTGTATGTGTGGATGAGCTGTGTGTGTGTGTGTGTGTGTGTGTGTGTGAGAGAGAGAGAGAGAGAGAGAGAGAGAGAGAGAGAGAGAGAGAGAGAGAGAGAGAGAGAGAGAGAGAGAGAGAACAGTGGCTTGCGACTCCCCTTCCTGCTCAGCAGAGCAGACTCTCCTCTCCCAGAGCAATTACTACAAATGATTTATGTTGCCAGTCGAGAGGGCCTGCCAGGGTTCTTATTTCATCTCCAGAAAAAGAAGTCTGCTGGAATGTTATCAGGGAGCGTGGGATTAAACGGACAGCTGCCTTTTGTTTTCCTAGTGAAACAGCTTCTCCTTTGGACTGTGGCGTTGTTTCCATACACAGCCAGACTCCATATAGCAAAGACCAGTAGCACAGGGCCACAGGGAAAGGGGGAACATGTTGCTCCACAGAGAAGCGAGACAGATGAGAGAGAGCTCTACCTCTCCCGGGCCCTGGGCAGGCGTGAACCGTTGTCAGAGCACTGCTAAATACTGCCGAATTGCTGGCAGGAGGAATGACAAGTCGGTATGGCAAGCACCCCACCCCTGAAAGTTTGTTTTTCCTTTCAGTAAGGTAAGATGTTGGGGGCCTGTGAATTTCACCCCTAATTCTTTTAATTTTCATTTTTTATTGTGATTAGAAAGATGATGTACAGAGGGATTACAGTTATGCAAGTCAGGTAATGAGTACACTTCTTTTTGGACAATATCACCCCTTCTCTCTTTCTCTCCCAGTTTTTCCCTCCCATCCCCACCCAAAAGTTGGACAGTTCAGTCTCAACAGTGTCTAGTGAGTACCACCGCTGCATCTGTTCACCCTTTGTCCTTCCATTTCTGCACCCTCCTCAAAGACAGATAAATGAACAAACAAGACAAAAATGAAGACCCAAAACGACGACGACAAAGAAAAAAAAAACCCTCCATTTCTTGGAGCTCATTTTGATAAGTATTATTTTGTATGGTCAGAGGCATGGAGGCATGGCGCCTTTGTGTTCCTCCTCCTTTTGACCCCCTAATCAATCCTTCAGATCCTTCCTGATGCCCTGGCTGCGGTGAGGGAAGGGACACCCCCAAGCCGGGCGGCCAGCCAGACTGCTCTCAGGCCAGCACCAGCTGGGAACACCCACAGTTGTCCCAGAAAACTATGTGGCAAACTGAGGCACAACTGACTCCAAAAGGCACTGTCCAAGCAGTGACTATTTCAAGTACCTAGTGTCAGATCTTTTGCCATCACAAGCCCAGGTAAACGCTAAATGACGCTGCCCACCCTGCAGACATTTTCACCCAGGCTAGAAGGGGAGCCCTTGCCCGCCCCATAGGCCGGCAGAGACCTGTAATTGGTGGAAACACAGCAGTCTTCTATTTTTACAAAAGACTGCTGTGATTGGTGCCAACACAGTCTGGATTTGCATGAGGGGCATGCAATCATGTTCCATGATTGGAGCTAACATCTTCTCCATTTGCATGAAGGTCTGCTGTGATTGGCACAGGAACCCTGGCACGCCCACCTTTGCTGGCTGGTGGTGCAGCAACAACAGGCCCCATAAAAAGTCTCTGTCAAGTGGTCTTCTCTTGCCTACTTTTGATCTTTGTCATTAGAGGAGAGGGTGGCAGGGTAGAGGGGTCGTGGGGGGGGGGGGAATGAGTAAGAAGTGAGGAAAAGTCAAGAGGAGAGTTCCAGGAACTGCCAGGGCAGATACAATGGAGCCATGAAGAGCTGAAGAAAAGAAATTGCAGGTCCTGCTTGCTGAAGGAACTTCAGAGGGAGGCCATGCATGCTGTAAGGGTCAGGAGTCTCTTGGGCTGGAGAGCTGTAACGCCAGCTTCGGTCAAGGCTGGGGACCTTGGCACCCCAGGTCTAAACTAGTTGTTGTAAGCCTGAGGGCCTAGCACCACGATACAAAAGTGGTATCACTACAAGGGGATACTCGCTGCTTCCTGCTCCCTCTACCCAAGGATTACGGGAGTTGCCAAGTGCCAGGGCCAGTGACGATTAAAGCCCAGAGACAAGACTCCAACCTGCATTCCTCCAGTCTGCAACAGCAGGCCCCAGGCCTCAGGGTTTTGGAGCTGTCAGCCTCTGGCATCTGCCAGTCCAGCCTCTAGGACTCCTCACTCTAGAGCCTGCGACTGCAAGTCTTTGAGGAGCTCTTCCTCACCTACCCACGATTCCTACCAGGGCAGAAGAAAACAACCCCAGTGAACTGACTGGCCACAGGACTGGGTCAGCTCCTTCCCTGTTGAATTTATCTGGGGAGGATAGGGAGGGTCTTTGCTGGGTTCAGAAGGCAGCCAGGCTTCTGTAGGACTGGAGGACTGTGGGGTTTTTCCACTGTACACAAGCAACCACAGCACCATACCTTGCCCATGTTTCTAGGCAAGAAAAACAAAAGGCCCCATGCAACGTGAGCAGCCTGTCAAGACTGCTGTGTGTCAGGCCACATGGAATGCCGCAGGAAACCAGACAGGACGTAGATGCTGTCGTCTCTGGACAGGCAGAAAACGCCATGGCATGGAAACACAGACACACCAAATGTGTGTTCTTACCACCACACGCTCCAACTCTAACAACTCATGCTGGTTTACCTAAGTCTTCCCTTGTAGGCTTGGCTGGCCAAGCCCTCCCTGCCCAGCCTTCGTTTCTGTGTGAAGGGTGCAAGAAGCTGATTAGAGATGGTGATTAAGGATACACACACACATGCACGCACACACACACGCACGCACACACACGCACGCACACACGCACGCACACGCACACACACACGCACACACGCACACACGCGCGCATGCACACACATGCATGCACACACACGTGCACACACGCCCACACGCATGCACACACATACACACACACTCCAAAACTGCACCATACAGCTCTGAAGATAAGCAATGACAAGTAACAAATAGGAAGACAATGTGGTAAGAAGAGGATGGAATGACGCTAACAGGAGAAATCTAAAAGACGAAGAAGGATCATAATAGAAGACATGGATGGTAAACTGTCTATTTTTCCTGTGTCTCATATGCAGACATTCTAGGCAAAGATGGAAATTTCATTTTTACTAATGATTTGCCAAGAGTGTTATATGTTTCAAATAAAATTAATTTTATCAAGTCACACACACACACACACACACACACACACACACACACACACACACACACACACACACACACACACACACACACATATGCTGCTGGTATCAAAACCATAGAGGGATATGTGAGGTATCACAGAGATATCCCAGAGAAGAAAATTAAAATGTATAGAGGCATATTATGTATCAGGTGATGCAGCTACACAGCTTCTACTAAACATTTTCTCCTTTATTCTGCACTGCAACTCTGTGACATATTTTTTATTATTATTTTACAGATAAAGTTATGAATGTCAAGTGAGATCAAATAAATTATTGCCTAGTTTGACAGATACCATCAGTTGCCTAGTTGCTATTTCTTTCCTTTTTTTTTTTCATTAGAATTGTGATTTTATTTGTGGAGGGATTTTCCAGCCTCCTTTGCAACTAGGAGTGACCACAGTTCTGGCCAATAAAGCCTGGGCATTTGGGATCGGTCCTTCCCTTTCCCCTGCTGTTTTGTTTTCTCCTTTGGCCTAGGGTACAAACATAAGGCTGATCACAAAGATAGCATCTTGTGACCTTAAAATAACAAGCATGAGAACAGAAGCCATATACTGGGGCAGAAAAAAGGAGACATGTCTGGCCAACGGATGGTCTGCATTTCCTCTCATCTGCCTCTGTTTCACTTCCGATTACATGAGGAAAATGAGACATCTTCTGTATTACATCACCAAAATCTAGTGCTGTTTATATACAGACAAATGCAATTGGAACTGATGATCTGCTAATGGCACTGCTGAAATCTGACCCAAGTCTAATCTACCTAAGACCTTCTCAGGCCTATGATACCACCCTGTCTTGCAGAGTATCTTGGTAGCATAGAAGAGCATGGGACAAGAGGACAAGCATGGGGGGGCCCCGTGTGGTTCAGGCTGTGTGGTTGTACTTAAAAAGGCTGTTCTTCTGGAGTCAGAATCATACATTTAAGGAGACTGTATTTTTGGCTACTTCCTGATAAAACCAGAAAATCTGGCTTCTGTTACCTGGGAGAACTCAAGACCCCACGGTATTTCTTCAGGGCATTCTGCTACAGATCTACACACACCACTACTGCAAGTCCAAATGGAAACATTGCTGGAGGAGGGATGGTCAGGTCCCCACCAAGACGGATGTTGATGCATGGCTATTCATTAGAAGTAAAGGGTCTGTCCACAAGTTTCAGTTAGACACAGCAGAGTGGATTTATGCTCATTCCCACTCCTTTTCTACCCTATCTAGTCACATTACACAAAAAAAAGTGACAAAAAGGGAGAAATTAAAAAAGAAAAACCACTCTGATGGAGTGGAATGGAAAAGAGGTGAAAGCAAGAAGAGTTGATCATATAATTTTGGAAACTAGAAAGCAGTTGACCGAGTGGTAACTAACCTAGCAAAGAAGGAAAAACTGAAAACGAAACTTTCTGGGGGGGGGGGGGGGAGGAGGGAGAACCACGAGGAAGTAAGTTGATGTAAGTTAAGAACTTTAAAAGCATCGGGAATTAGAGACACCAGGTAACTCTCAAAGGGGGTGCTTGGAGGCTGAATCCGGAGCACTGGCTGAGTTAGTCTCTAAACCCCCTACTGCACACCCTGTGCACAGTGCATGGTCATGCAACCATTGTTTGAGCATCACGAACCCAAAGATCTGAAATCTACAGTATGACAGATTTTGAGTACCAATATAACATCACAAGTGGAAAAAATACACACTTGACCTCATGCCACATACAGCCCACTGCCAAAATATATACAGCAAGAATATTGTGTAAAATTACCTTCAGGTCAGAGGGGCCAATTGTATAAAATCTCATATTTTTGCATACAACCACACATGAAACATATTAATGTTGTGTTTACACCTGGCTCCTGTCCTTAAGATATCTGATTAAATATATACAAAGATTCCAAAATCTGGGGGAAAAAAAAATCCCAAATCTGAAACACTTCTGGCTCCAGGCATTTCAGATAGGGGCTATTCAATCTCTATTCCTCTTCTCCCCGTCCTCCCTCCCCCTCAGCAGGTCTGGTTTACTCTGCAGAAGCAAAAGCAGAGATGTGGCTCTCAGCACAGGGGAAGGTGGGAGAGTTCTATTAGAAATGTCAAGTGGAAATCTACAGCACAGAGCTGGAAAGCCTTACCTCGCCTGCCTTTCTGCCATTTGGCTGCAAGAACACTGGCAGACAGTCTCATAGCTCCTAGACAGAAGACTGGTCCGTCTCCTCTGGGAAATTAACTGGCCTATGAGAAATGACTAATAGCTCTTGATTCCCCAGGGCTTCTAGGCTAATGATCACCTCTGGAGAGGCCTCTCATACAAACACAGGCGAGAATCACCTGCACTTGAGGAAAGCCTCTCACACACAATGCCAAGTCCAACAAACAAATGGAAAAGGAAGCAGAGAAAGCAAGAGCCACAGAAGGCAGGCCTGGTGGCTCACGCCTTTAATCCTAGCAACTCAGGAGGCCGAGATGTGGAGAACTGTGCTTTGGAACTAGACTGGGCAGAAAGAGACCACAAGATTCTACTTCCAATTAGCCAGCAAATCCAGGCTAAAGGTTTGGCTCAAGTAGTAGAGCACTAGCTATGAGCAAGCAAGGGTGACAGAGGTACCAGGCCCTGGGTTCAAACTCCGGTACTATAAAAAAAACAAAAAACAAAAAACAAAAAAACCCAAAACCAAAGAGGAATAACATGTTAAATAATTTCCCCAAAAGCAAAACTAAATTGAACCTATGAATTAAGAAAAGGGTGTTACATAAATAAACACTGAGAAAAGAGGAAAGAAAAACGAGCTGGTGTGGTGGTGCACAACTGTTAATCTCAAGAGTTTGGAGGCTGAGGCACAAGGACTGATATTTTGAGGCAAGCCTGGCCTACACAGGAGACTCTAAAAAAGAAGAGAGAAAGAAGAGAGAAAGAAGAGAGAAAGAAGAAAGAAAGAAGAAAAGAAAGAAAGCAAAAGTTGGAACTCTATACATTAAAAATACAAAAGCAGAAGCTGAAGCTGGGTACTGATAGCTCACGCCTATAATCAACCCTAGCTACTTGGGAGACTGAGATCTGAGGATCAGGATTTGAAGCCAGCCCAGACAGAAACATCCACGAGATTCTTCTCTCCAATACACTATTCAGAAAAAAAGCTGGAAGTGGCACTGTGGCTCAAGAGGTAAAGTGCTAGCCTTGAGCATAAAAGAGGCTCAGGAGCAGCACCTAGGCCCTGAGTTTAAACCCCAGGCCAAAACCCAAAACCAAACCAAAACAAAAATCACTCCAAAAGTAGAATAAATTTCAAAGAGAATAAAATCAGAAAAGATGACAACATATAGGATCAATCTAAAAGGCACAACACCCAAATAACAGGAGTCACATAAAGTGGTGAGAGACAAAGCCGAAGGTAAGGCCTGCCCCAGGAAGGCGGGGCACATTCCTCCCTCCTCAGCTAAGTCTCTGCCCAGTACCTGTGTTACCTAGGTTAACTGGTACACCTGGAATCAGTCACCTCCTCTTCCTGTGAGGTCACATACTGGGTCTCCCCCCTCCCCCACCTCCCATAGGATCATGGGAGGGTCCTAGGTCCTGAGGTCACATCCAGATCCAGCGTGGCCACACCTTTCCCACCTGGCCACACTTCTCCCTGCCCCTGGCCTAGATAAATCCTGGCCCAGGGTAGCTCGCCCCTCTTGGCCTTGGTGTCTCCACCACGCACGGCAGGGCAGGCAGTTCGGAATAATCTTCTCTTTCTGCCTGCATACTGAGTGGTGTTCTCATTCTTTGGCTACATACTTTCGTTTACCTCACAATGAATTATCAATGAAATCGCACGAGAAGGGAATCGTGAATAACCAATGAAGTCACACAAATGGATCTCTATCAGGGAAGTCACACAAGTGGATCTCCTGGAACTCGGGGACCTGAGCCCCTAGATTGCAAGAGCCAAGCAGTATCTCCAAACGATGAGTACAAAATTGGCGATCATCATCAAGAAATTTCAAAGAGTCCAGAACAAGGAGAGCCTGACCGTTTCCCAAGGGTGGGAATTCTAGTCCCAGTGCACTTTTTACAGCAACCTCAAAGGCCCGGCAAACATGCTGGAGGATTTTACCCTGAGAGTCCTGTGAGTTACCCTCAGCCTGGTGTGCCATATCTGGTCATAGCCATGACTCCGCTTCAAACATTCCCCTCCCCTGTACTCCTCAGGAAGTAGTTAGCATGTATGTCCCTGAAGTGGTATGGAACTAAGCGAAAAGACTGGGACTCCATAAACCAGGCTTGGGCCTATCGAAGGGTTGCAATGCATCTGTCTTAGCCATGAGGTATCTTGCTTAGCTGATACTAGTGCTCTTAATCTTCATGAAAAGTTCAATGAGATAAGTGAGGGACTGAAATGTTCATTTTATAAGTAAGAGAAAATTGAGATCCAAAGCATAAGTAATTAGAATGCATGAAATAAATAGCAGATTGGGACTCAAATCAAAAGCTCCCTAAACCCAAGTTCTTTATAAATTACAAAATTCATATAATTATCAGCATGCAGAGGCAAAGCTACTGGGCAGCAA
Source organism: Dipodomys merriami (assembly GCF_024711535.1). Lineage (NCBI taxonomy): Eukaryota > Metazoa > Chordata > Mammalia > Rodentia > Heteromyidae > Dipodomys > Dipodomys merriami. Next base: position 4,848,754 of record NW_027202826.1, read on the forward strand.
CAGGGCATTTAATGAAGGTATTGTGACTAGACTGTGCTTGGTATTTCTTTGTGGACTTCAGGTCTGGCTCTTAGAAACCACTGGGATGAAGCTAAAATGTGCAGTTCTGCACTGAGGGGTTTGTTCTCTGAAGACATGTTTGGAAATCCGATCCCAGCCTCCTGTGTTGCCTACGATTCATCCTGGACTTCAGGAGGTTAAGAGCAACTTGAGCTGCAACACAGCAAAAATGAGGTGAACGATGAGTCTCATAAATAATACTGCTTGAACCCTGTGCACTAGGAGAATGAAAAACACTGCACCGAAAGGCAGAAATATCACATCTGTGCATCGACTCACCCCAGCCTGCATGCTCTGAGTCGGGGGGGGGGGTAGGAGGGGGAGGCTGAGATAAAAATAGAGATGTTGATTGCATGGTTACTAATTCCATGGAGCTCCAGCTGAGCTCCAGCCTGGTGAGTCAATACTGAGGAGATACAAGAAGGGAAGGCTCGGGATGCTGGAGCAGAGGCCTGAGCAGGGGCTGCAGATGCCAAATCTGTTACATCACGCCCAGATAGACCCCAAGTGTCCTTCTCCAGCCTGTGGTGTGAGTTCAAAAACAAACAAGGGGAAAGTGGGCTCCAATCGATGAGCAGCAGTGCCCTGACCCCGGATGCAAAGCTGCCTTTTGTCAGACTCCCCCGTCGTGGGGGATGGGGCTGAAGACCTGAGCCTAGAGGCCAGCGTACACCATTCAAACAGAGTATTGTTTTCTCTGGGGCATAAGGCTCACTGCCGGTCCAGCCCTGTTGCCATGGCAGCCGAGGGGGAGGGGAGGAGGAGCAGATGGGGGGGTCAGGAGGTCCTGCTGCCCATGGGAGGGGCCCCACTGCCCACCCCTTTGTCCTGGTGCAATCGCACCCCAGTGCTTCAGCAGCCTCTTGCAGGGCTCAGGACACCGCCCGGGTCGGTCCAGCTCCGTTGACAGCTCTTTGGTGCCTGCTCCACGTTGCTTGGTCCCTTCCTATGGTTAATAACAGTATCTTCCATGAGAACACCAAGTCTCTGCTCCATTGGGGAAAGATGAGGATGGGGAAAAAAACCCTTCAATCCCAAACCCATAAACTTTCTTTTCCTATTCCCGAACTCTGTGACTTTACCCGTTAAAGCTACGTAGCCCTTGGATAGATGAGACTAAAGGAAGAAGGACGGAATGAACGTAAAGGGACGTGTGATGTTTCTCGCGGAAGGCGTGAGGCAGTCTTTCGCATCCTTAGAGTTACTGGGCTGCTCAGCCTCCTTCCAGTCTCTTGCCGGAGCGAGCACACTGCTGTGTGGTGGTGCCTGCTCGGTCTTTCCAGAGCACAGGTCCACCCTACCTCCAAGCTGCCTGCCTTCAGTGGGCACCAACAGCTTGGAACTGAAAACATGACTGAGCTGGGTCCCCATCCTTCCCATTAACTGTCCTCTTTTGTCTTTCAAGTGCTCCCTTGTTCTCCGCAGTTCATAATAGGTTAGAATGAATCAATGAATCCATAATAAAAAGGCAAACAAACAACGAAGACCACATTTCCGCCACCATCCTGGCTCACCAGATCCATCTTGAGAGCCCTGCTGGTTTCTACCTGTGTGGTCTTCTGCCAGGTCTAGCCCCTGGAGCCGGGGACGGCACACTCAGCTTGCTCTAAGGGAGATGATGCTGTCCAACCCCCGTCCCTCAGCGCCTGAACCAGCATTGATACTCCAGTGAATCCCAGGCCAGAACCAGGGCTTGGTCCTGGCACGTCCGCCCCGCTCCCTCAGCCCCCATGCCAAAGCATCACCAAAGTCCTTCCCGGGCCCCGCCACCTTGGTATCCAGGGCACACGGAATTCTGTTCACTTCATGCTCTCACTTCACACCGTGAGTGTTCACGCCACAGGACTGCAGTCACATCCACAAGAGCTCGCCCCGAGAGCGGTTTTATGGTCAGAAGGAAGCTCTCAAAATGCAGACTCGGTCCTGCCTAGCTCCAGCTTATGACAGTAGAGGCAATCCCACCCGTCCCCACCACACTCCACTGCCACCTTTAAACTATTTCTATTTTGTTTTAGTTCCAAGAGTCACTTATAAAAACACACGTATTTTCCATTTCACTAAAATTAAAATCTAATCTCCAGTTGTTATATCCTTACTCTTTAAAAAATAATTGGCAATTGAGCCCAGGTATGGTAGCTTACGCCTGCAATCCTACCTCCTCAGGAGGTGGGATTTAGGAAGACCCAGGTTTGAGAGCAGCCTGGGCAAAAGGTTGGTAAGCTCTCATATCAACCAATAACTGAGTGCAAAGGTGCACACCTGTGGTCCTAGTTATCTGGATAGCTGAGATCAAGAGGACTGAGGTTCTATGCCGGCCTTGGCAAGATAGTTTGTGATCTTCATCTCAACAGAACAAGTTGGGCATGGTGGTGTATGCCTAACTCTCAAGTGGCAGAGTACCCTTCAAGCAAATGCAAAAAATCCACTGAACTCCAACCCCAGTACCACAAAATAATATTTTTTTAAAGGATGGGAAACATTTTGCAAGATTACTTGAATGTGTGCTTCCCCAGATTTATAATCCTAATTATCTCCAAATAATTGTAAATTATTGTTCTCTTTTTAATTTTTTAAAGATATATATATATATATATAGTCGTGGGGCCTGAAATCTGGGCCTGGGCGCTGTACCTCAGCTCTTCAGCTCAAGGCTAGTATTCTACCACTTGAGCCACAGCGTCACTTCTGGCTTTTTCTGCTTATGTGGTGCTGAGGAATTGAACCCAGGGCCTTATGCATGCAAGGCAAGTGCTCTACCACTGAGCCACCTTCCCAGCCCTACTTTGTTCTTGAAAAAGAAAAAAAATTAAAATATTGGAATCATAGGTAGTCTTATATTCTACTTATTATCACTTATTATATTGGGGACCTTATACACACTCTCCTAAAATACTTTAATAGCAGCTGAATGTACCACAGTTTGTTTAACTGATCCTCTACTTTTGGTGACCTAAGAATTTCCTCCAATTGTCCTGACTGCAAATAATATAATAGAAAACATCCATATATATAAATGTATATATATATATATACGTATATATGTATATATATATACATATATATGTATATATAAAGGATGTTTTTTAAAAAGAATCACTAGGTCAAGGACTATAAGTATTTTGAGAACTTCTCTATATACTGCTTAATTGTTCTCTGTGCAGATGTAAAATTTTTCTCATATGTGAAATGTTTGGTGACACATTTTGAAGGGCCCCATGAGAAAATACAAACAACTATTGTTGAATTAATTAGAAGCAGCAACTTGAACTGTCAAAGTGAATCTATTGTTACCATTACATGAATGGATTGTTTTGGCTGCATGTATGGAGCTGATCGCTGAGTTCGAGCTTCAATTAATTGGATGAACTATTTGTTGCAAAGGCTATGAAATGTGTACTTCACAATAATCTAATCAAATTAAGTAGGAGCCAAGTCAGGGCGTGTCTTCCAAGAGTACCCAGTATCTAGTACCCAGGAGGACAGAAGAGGCTGAAAGAAGAGCTGGGTAACTGGACCTGGGCATTGGGACCCAGAGTTTCTGAGTTCAAAACCCTGAACATGGCTTAGTAGTTGGATACCTGTGGATAACAATGCCTATATCGAGAGAAAATACTTGTCACGACATCTTACGAATTGTAGGCATCCAGGAAGCACATACTTTTGGGAAAATCACTAATTCCATGCCCACAACTGTCCACAACTGTAACTTCAATATCTAGACAGTAGTGGAGGCCAGCTATCTGGGACCAAGCACTTCTAAAGGTCACATCAGTGTTGAAGCTCTCTGGTTGGTTAAGTCGATTGAATCACAACTGTCATCATCATAACCACCATCACCAACATCTTTCTCATCGCTGCCAATAGTCACCATCATCATCAGCAACAGCATTACCATCACCATTGCCATCTTCATCATCAACTTGTTCTTTACCACCATCATCATCATCACTACCACCATCAACATCACCATCACGGTAGAAAAAAAAAAGAAAAAAGGAGAGAGGAGGGGCCCTAGAGACAAGGGCTTGGTGACTGTGACCATGAGGGCTGCTGCCACTCAGAGCTTATTTCCTGCCCTGAGCCCTGGGCACAGCCTCCTGCCAGCCTCTCTGTGCATCTCTGGGCAGCAAGTTTGCTGGAGGAATAGTGAAGGTCTCATGCTTTTCAGCCTCAGGAGTCCCTCACTGGCCCCAGACGCAAGGACCTGGTGCTTCTGCAGGGACAAATGTTCCCTGTGTGTAAGGAAGCATGCCATCTGTTCCTGCCCAAATGGAGCTTCCTTTGAACCTGTTCCTTCCTTTCGTTAACCACAAACAAGAAAATAAACTGGCTTCAGGGTCACGTAGAGACATGTGTGTTTTGGCAGGGCAGCTGCCTGCCTGGGCAGAATGGGTGATCTTCAGCGATCTGCTCCCCCATTCCCTACTCAGGTCCGAAGACGGACATTGTCAGTGCCCAGTAAAGGAACAGGACAGCGGGGCGGGGGGGGGGGGGGGAGGATCAGCACTCCCTTTTGGTTTTCTACCTCATCTGTATCACTGTGTTTACAGTGATGCACAGTGTTGGCTCAGCAGGAGCTCAGCGACCCGTTGGCTGATCATCTCTCCCACACAGCCAGCGGGCACAGGGCTATCACCTTGATCCCACTTAGGAATCACCAGGCTGCACTTAACCTTCTCAGATCATCAATCAGCAATGTCTTGTCCACCAGATCAGCCAATTTTTGACACCTGTCCCTGAGTCTGTGAGTATGGCTGCTGTCAGGCAAAGCTAAAATTCATGGTGAAGTTCTTGTGAAGAACCAGCTGGGGGTTGGTGATGGAATGAAATGGATTGCTGGGGCAGAGCCTCACTCAGAAAGCACAGGGCTAGCTGGGCCCTGGTGGCTCAGCCTATAATCCTAGCTACTCAGGAGCCTGAGATCTGATAGGGTTTGAAGCCAGCTTTGGTAGAAATGTCCACGAGACTCTTACATTCAGTTAATCAGGAAAAAGCCAGAAGAGGTGTGGCTCAAGTGGCAGAGTGCTAAACCTTGAACAAAAAAGGCTAAGTGAGAGTGCCCCAGCCTCGAGTTCAAGCTGTAGAACCAGTACGAAAACCAAACCAAACCAAACCACCTCAGATCAGGGGCTGGTACACAGTCAGTATTTTTAAGATGAATTTGTTGTTTCTCAGTTTCTTTATTTAGAGTGTAGAGTATAGCTCAGTCATTGCTGAGCCCCCTCCAAGACCTACCTATCCATTTGAGGCCTTTACCACCTCCCTTGGGCACGTGACTACCACACAGTTGGCTCTGACACTGCTAACCAATCACTGTCACTTGGTCAAATTGAGGAGGAAGTGAAATATGTACCCAAGCAGAAATTCAGGGGTCAGTAGTCGGAACTGCAGGGGTCAGGAGTGTGAGTTGTTTTCCCTTAACTAATGATGGCTATGGACTCCCGATCCCTACCTGGCTATTTATTTCCGAAGCCACCCAGGCCAGTGTGTGATTCAAGAACATGCAGATCTGTTCCAGATTTTTAAATTCCTCATAGTGTGACTAACTACGACCCGGAAAGAATCCTGCCTTTCTATTCTCAGTATGCGAACGCACACACGCACACACACATGCACACACACATACACACACATTTTCACCCAATTCAGATCAAGTAGCATAAACTGGAAAGTACTGTCTTGAGCAGATTCTACAGATGGCTGTGATACAGGAGAGATATAAATGCATATATAAAACAATGTACATCACATATGTAATATATACCACACATGTAATATCATACATATATGTCATATACATGTATTATATATGGTATATATTATATATGCATATATACATATCCATTGTTAGCTTCTGTTATAGAAGACAAGGAAAGGCTAGCAAAGCTCAATCATCAGGAATGTATTATACATATAATACACATCATATATATCATATGACACATATGATATGTAATATGTGTGTATATATATATATATATATATATATATATATATATATATATATATAGTAAGCATCTATTAGAGAGGGCAGGGAAGGGTTAACAGAGCTTAATCACAGGAATGACACAGCTCTGTGGCCCCTATCCTACTGTACAGGTTTGAGTTCAAGGATCACAGATGTGAATCCAAATATGCGAGCCATCAATCCGTACCAACTCCACTAGCTTTTAAGAGTCAGACAGGACTGTTCCTAGTGAATTAATCTATTCACCCTCCCCCCACTTACTTTCCAACTCTTTACCATGACACTATCAGATGCTGGGTTAAAGAAAAGGCTGTGGACTCTTCTGGTGCTGTTCCTCCTTGGAGACACATCTGTCTCCTTAATAACGGCCCCGCCCCACATCAAGCAGGCCCCTATTTTCTCAGTTCTGGCAGTAAATCAGAATAACTGAAAAAGAAGCCTGATTTTCCAGAGGGGCCATGCAGACTGCAAAGGTATGTTTTCAACATCATTAACAGTTCATCTTCTGAAACCTCAGGGCAGCCCCTGGGCAGCCCCTCCCGCGAGCCCTCCCTTCTCCCTGCAGCCCTCTCTTTTGGATTTGGCTTATCAAATTAATGATGCCTATCCACACGAGTAGAAGCCAGCCAGAGGCTAGCTTTAGACTGATTTAATGCAAGCTCCTCCTCCTCCTAAAAAACAATTGGAATTTCTGTTAGAACGGGAAGAGGAGAGGGACCAGGTGCTGGGGGGTGGAGGGACAGCTGTGATTGGCTCTTGGTTCCTGGAGGGAGGGGGGCTGTCTATTTACTTTCTGTGGCTGAATATCTGCACGTGAGAAAGGCTTGCTTCCTACTGGGCAGGTCGGTCCCCTAGGTAGAGGAGGGGGCAGGTGAAAGGCTAAAGCCACTTCCTACGACCTTCCTTTCAGTAACACATCCAGAGCGGGCTGAGGTGTCTGGGACATGGTACATTTGTGCAGGGCGCTGGCAGCGGGCACGGGGCTGCGCCCACCGGGTGACAGTCCTGCTCCGTGTAGCCACAGCTTGCTGCAAGGCCCGAGCCCCAGGCCAGGGCCGCCAGAGCGCCCCACTTCCTGGTATCCCGAGAGGCAATTTTCAGCTCCAGGTCCAAAACCACATCAACGCCTCTCATCACGTCACTGACCTAAATATAGACAATGTCTTCAAGGAGGGGGTGGGGGGAGTAGATGCATTTGCTCTGCTACCTGCGAACGCCTCAGAGCTCTTCGAACAAGCCCCGGCAGAGAGGAACAATACATAACCAGTCAGATGTGAAGGCAGACGAAAGGAGAGCTGGCTGTTCTAGAATGATCACTGGGATAAGGCCATTACCATCTCTCAGCGGAACATCCATCTTCATTTGGAACCCGGGGTAGAGAGAGACTGAAGCACTGGGAATGCTTTTGTGTCCCTGGCCAGCTGTCCCAAGGGGAGAGGGGACCACGTGGCCCTCTGTCGTGGGGCGGCCGGATCCTGCCTGGATGGTGGCACTCTCATTCAGAGGGCAGCAAGGGCCTTTTCTACACTGAAAAACCCCTCTTTTCCTGCCCAAGAAGAGCATGCAGGGGGTGCCCATGTGACAGAACCACCTTCCAGGTAGCCACTCGGAGCCGTGCCCAGCCCCCTTCCCTGTGACAGTCCCAGCACACCAAGGGCCGTCCACACTGGAGATGGGATGTGGGGATGGGTGGGTGGGAGGATGGGGGGATGGGGAGGTGAGGAGGGCCACTGGTGGGAGCCAGTCAGGGTGTCAGCCCAGGCTCCTCTCCCTCCCAGAATGAGTGCTGAGTTGGGGGAATCTCTGAATGCTCTTTCCTAAGAGCCCTCACCTGCTCATTACCCATGGGATTATCCACCTGCTGGCTGCATGGAAAGGCAGTGTTAGAGGCTTTTATGAGCACGAATCCCACATCGAGGGACCCGAACAAAACCATTAAGGAAAGACGAACCGTTGCTATCAGCAATTAGGACACAATTGTGGGCAATCCGTCTGAGGAAAAGCCTTGCGTGCCTCACATATTTCTAATGCTCTTCCTGTTCACTCAGACAACTATCTGCATGAGAACAACTGCGCAAGGCTCCCTCAGTGTCACATAATTGTCTGTTGTTAGGGAACCAGCAAGCCACTTCAGACCGAAGCTTCCAGAACGCAGTCATTTAGGCTAAAACACAAACCCACGCTCTTTTGTGTCAGCTATCAATTTGTGTCTTTAGAGACAGGTACACAGCCCTCTCAGAGACCTGCTCCTCCACCACAGGAAGTCCCGCCCCTCAGAAAAATAATGATGGAGAATAATGGGAAGAATATGAATCATGTGCAGATAAGGAAACCAAGGGACAACTACAAATGGAATTAAAAACAACAGGAGATCATAGCAAGATCAAAGGACAACAAGAAAGCAAGCCAGAAATTCTTCATAAACAAGCAACAATCAGGAAAAGGTTTTGTCTAAGCCTGACTCTGGTGGCTCACCCCTATAATCCTAGTTACTCAGGAGACTGATATCTGTGGTTCAAAGCCAGCCTGGGTTAAAAAAAAAAAGTCCATGAGACTCTTATTTTAAAAACAGCCACAAGTAGAGTGTGGATCAAGTGGTAGAGCACTAAGTAGCCTTGACTAGAAAAAGCTAAGGGTCAGGGCTCAGGCTCTGAGTGCCAAGGCGTGTAGCATCTCCCGTGCTGACAGTCTGGGCAGAAACATTTGGTGTTTTCCTTGGCACGACACCGTGATCCTCTGGCACTTACTGATGTTCTAGAAAATTAGGCAGAATCAGAATGTGGAAGGTAGGGAGCTGTATGTACTCAGAAATAAAGGGTGGCGAATATCATGTCCAGTGGAAGGTGGCCGGGACAGCACAGTGCACACAACTGACTTACTCTGTGTTGCACTATGGAAGTCGCCGGACTGCCACTGAGGTCCACATGGGACCTGGTATTTGGGTGCTGGCATGTGAGACATAGCAGCAGTAGGAGCTGGGCTTTGGTTTCCCTACACGGGCTCTTGGGAATACATTTCTAGAACAGGTGACTATAATTAAAATCTATGTTAAAAAAACTAGAGACAAAAAAGTGGAAGCAATTCGGTCAGGAAGAAATACACCCAGCCATTTTTTCCAATTCAATATCTTTGTTAATTAAGCATTTTCCCACCTCGGATGAGAATACTATATACTGCTCATTATGGATAAAACTTATTTATGAAATGGAAATATAATGTGCCTGTTTCCAAAAGGTGCTTACAAATGACCTACCCTAAGCCACAATTTAAAGTGGTTTGAGAAATGAGTCTCTAATAAAGAGTTGATGAGGCTGACAACTGCTGAAAATAATTCTGTTTGGTAAGGTTGGCTGTGGTTTGCCATGGCAATCTGGGCAGAGGGATTGCCTCAAAAATTACTGCAAGTAACCAATCCAGGGAAATCAAGTTGATGATAAATACAGTGGTGGTATGTCAACTCTTGAGAAAGTGAGCGCGTAATTGAAGAACCTGTCTGCTAATTATACTCACAGTCATTAGGGTGTTGTCAAGATGTTATTTGTCTGACACTTTTGCACATAGTAGGGATTTAAAAGGGAATGAATAAATGCCTATAATTAGTCCTCCATGTGTGCTCCTATATACGATTACAGTTAATCATAAACCCATTAACATTTAGGCAAAAAAAATCCAATTATAATGTGGCTTAGGCTAGAGCTATAAAAGCATGAGTAATAGTTGAAAGGAAGGGGTGTTCAGAGGGTCAGAAGGCCACATGTTAGGAGATCACAGTCTGGCCCGTGCCTTTGTTTCCTGCTGTCTTTTGGTGGTATAAGGGATTGAACTCAGTGCCTCACACTTGCTACAGAGATGCTCTTCCACTTGAGCCAGGCCTCCAGCTCCTTTTTGTATTGGCTCTTTTCCTTTCTTTCTCGTTTGTCAGGTGGGCCTGAATGGCACTGTCCCTGCACAAGGTTAGTGCACTCCCACTTGGAGCCAAAGCGCCACTCCTGATTTTCTGGCAGTTATTTGGAGATAAGAGTCTCATGGACTTTCCTGCCCGGGCTGGCTTTGAACTGAGATCCTCAGATCTCAGACTCCTGAGTAGCTAGGATTATAGGCGTGAGCTACCAGTACCTGGCCGCATGGGTTATTTTCAAGGTAGTGTCTGGTTGTATGCGGGGTGGCCTGGGCTATGATTTTCCTGCTTGTACTTTCTATGTTGTTGGAGATGACAGATGTGTACCATGGTGCCCTGCCATTGCGTTGCCCCCACAGCTGGGATATCACCCGGGACTGGTCACAGGACCCGTTGTCACTCAGCCCATTGATTGAGATGGAGTCTACTGACCTCTGACGCCCCACACAGCCTCCATCCAATCCCTCCATCTCTGCATCCCAAGTAGCTAGGATTACAGGCTTGAGACATCACCTCACATTCAGCTTGGTTCCGCTCTTTACAAGGACCCCATCCCACCAAAACAAAACAAAACAAAACAAAACAACATAGCAAGCCCACTTTGCTTTTTCTTTGTTCTGGTACTAAGGCTTGAATTCAGCCTGAGCTCTGTCCCTTAGCTTTTGCACTCAAGGCTAGTACTCTACAACTTGAGCCACAGTTCCACTTTTGGCTTTTTGCTGGTTAACTGGAGATAAGATTCTCAAGATTTTCAGCCTGGCTGGCAACAAGCCATGATCCTTAGGCCCTCAGACCCCTCAGATCCTTAGATCTTAGATCTCCCGAATAGCTACGATCACAAATGTGAACCACTGGCACCCAGCTACACTTCTCTTCTGTAAAAAGTTTTATTGTTAAGTAGTTGTACAAAGAGGCTACAGTTCTATGTCAGGTTATGAATACGATGTATCTTGATAATGTCTCCCCTTCCATCATTCTCTCTCCTCCCCTTCCTACACTCCAGTTACACGGTTCAATTTTGTATCCTGGCATAAAAAAGCAGGAAGAATGATAATTATAAGGATACAAAATAAGTTTTGCTGCATGGGATGGGGCGGGGTGGGGGGGAGTGTATCAATGCCTAAATTATAAACAGATTCACCAACATTAAATGCTAGATAAAATCTTGTCCAGATATGGTTCGTGTTAAAAGACAGCACCCTTAGGCTGCAGATAAACTGTGATAATTTGTAGTTACCTCTGCATTGGTCAGATGACATTTGGAATTTTATATAAAGATCTGGAAAAAAAATCTCCCTTAAATGTTATGAGTTATTCTGAGCATGTCAGAATGGTGACAATGGGTCAGATCATCGTGTTCACAGGAGTATAGTAGGAAGAACTGGCCGTGTGTGAGAAAAAGCAGAGTAGGGAGAAACAGGAAAGCGTTTCTTAGCTCTCTAGAGGTTGGATGAAGAAAAGATTTACTGGGCGTCACAACATAGGAACGAGTGCAGGTTATATGGAGACAGATTTCAGTCGAATGCAAGGAAGGACTTTTAAATCATTCCATATCCAAAAGTGAAAGTCGATGACAAGCAAGGACGCCACAGCGGTTCTCCCAGGGAGTTTTGGAGGGGGCTCCTGATCCTGGCAGGAGGCTAAGCCAGGTGACCGGGACAGTCCTTCCCACCCAGTTCTCTAAGGCATCACTACCTCCTGGCTCCATCAGAACCTGCACTTGCAAAACAGCCCAAGGTCCTGGACGCGAAATAGGAATAGATCATCACCACTGCAAATCTAGCTCACGTGAAAAATCATCAACAGCTATTTTTGCACAATGTGCCAATTTTTAAAGAGAATCGAAAGATATGACCTGGAAGTGGAAGTGGCTCAAATGGCACAGCACCAGCCTTGAGCCAAACTGCTGAGGGACAACACCCAGGCCCTGAGTTCAAACCCTACTACTGGCGCACACACACACACACACACACACACACACACACACACACACACACACACACACACACACACACACAATTTAAAGCTGGGTACTTGTGGCTCTATCCTAGAGGCTGAGGTCTGAGGATCATGATTCAAAGCCAGCCAGGGCAGAAAATTCGGAGACTCTCACCTCTAATTAACCAGCAAAAAGCCAGAAGTGGAACTGTGGTTCTAGTGATAGAGAGCCAGCTTCCCCTCCCTCCCAGCCTTATTTTTTATTCTTTGAGGGGAGATGGTCTCATGGAGGGTCACTGACCTCCCAGGACATTGGGGAACAAACTGATTTGTCACTAATTAAGAAGCAGAAAGCATTTAGCCATAGTTCTCCTAACAATGAGGTTTATAAAGTACCTTCAACATACAAAGGATTCCTTTGAATTATGGAACCAACCCAACAAAAGCAGTAGGGACAGAGTTCCGCATTCTGGACAGAAAGGAGACAGGCAAGACAAAGAAGATGCGCTCTCTCTCTCTTCTCTTCCAGGATTCTAGCAGTGACACCATCCCCTCAGGGGCGCGGGGAGCTTTCAACTCTCATGAGGGAGGCCAAGGGACAGCCAGAGAGGTCGTGAGGAGTTCCGATGCCTTGCTGCTAACCTAGCACGAAGCCAGATGTCTAGCTCTACCTGGTATTTACTATAAAATCCTCAAGGTAAACATTAGCAGTAGACTGTTGTTTTAAACTTCTTTTTAATGATTTCTTAAAAGCCCATAGAAAGATCCTTCAATTTATTTGGTTAAAAAAAAATCAACGCCTGCAATCTTCAAGTAAAATGAAGCCAAGCGTCTCAACTAACCAAAGATTCTGGGATTCATTGATATCAAGCCCCAAAGTCAAATCCCAGGTCCTAATGTGAGCTTTAAAAATTAGATTCTGGGCTGGGAAGGTGGCTCAGTGGTAGAGTACTTGCCTTGCATGCATGAGGCCCTGGGTTCGATTCCTCAGCACCACATAAGCAGAAAAAGATGGAAGTGGCGCTGTGGCTCAAGTGGTAGAATGCTAGCCTTGAGCTGAAGAGCTGAGGGACAGCACCCAGGCCCAGAGTTCAGGCCCCACAACTGACAAAAAAAAAAAAACCCAAATGGATTCTATACCATAATCAGTGTTCCATATGACAAATACACTATTCCCCCTCACCTGTGAGACAGCAGGATTTTCTGTCTCTGATTACGGGGGTGTGGCCTGCCTTATTTCAGTGACCTAGATGAGAGCAGAAGGGGAACTTCTCACCTGACAGAGGCTGCCCTGGTCAGGTGATCACCTTTCCTCACTTGTGAACAGGGCTGAGTCTCTGAGCATAAGGCTTGAAGAAAATCCAGCAATCCACACATGTTGTCCTGAGGAACATACCTCATTGAGGTAATCTCCTACCTATTTTTTTTTATTGGTTGTGGGGCTTGAATTCAGGACTTGGGTGCTGTCCTTGAGCTTTTCCACTTTCCCCCACAACACCACTTCTGGGTTACTGGTGTTTTATTGGAGATAAGAGTCTTAGGGGCTTTCCTGTCCAGGCTGGCTTTGAACTGAGATCCTCAGATCTCAGCCTTCCCAGTAGCTAGGATGACAGACAGGAGCCACTGGTACCTGGCTTACTTTGTTATTTTTAAAGGGATGAGAAATATTTAAGTAAAACACGCAGAATGGTGAATCTCACTGCAGACACATCCATCTCCACAGGATCATGAAACAAATGATCTTTAGGAGGAAGTTCCAGCGTATGGTATTTGTGGCTTTCATCCTGTGACCAGTGTGGAGGAGAGGATCTATCTCCTCTATTTCAACTCCGAAAAACAACAGGCCAGGGCGCATAACAGTAATTTATGATTTTGCTGATGCATTATCATCTGATAATAAGTGTAATGTGAAACTGCCAATTACCTCCTAAGAGGGGTATCACCTTATCTGTTTTGAATGACTGCATCAGTAACTGTGGGCTCAGCTCCCTCACTGTCCCCAGTCACCAGCAGCCAGGGATGTCCAGAAGTAAAAAAACCAAAAACTAAAACACCAGCGTGCGTGCACACGCACGCGCGCGCGCGCGCGCACGCACACACACACACACACACTCACTCCAGCAAGGGGCCCAGGAGGACGTGGGTGGGGCGGGGCCTGGGGATGTGGGTGGGGCTTGGTGGGCGGGGCAGGGCCTGGCGGGTGGAGGAGGGGTCAGACAAATGAAGGCAGGACCTGGCAGGTGGGCGGGGCCAGGTGGGTGGGGGAGGGTCCAGGCAGATGGGGGAGGGGCCAGGAAGGTGGGGTAGGTTCCTGGGATGGGGTGGGGCCAGGCAACGGGGGTGGGGCCTGGAGGATGGAGGTGGGGGCGGGGCCAGACGGTGGGGTGGGGCCTGGAGGATGGAGGCGGGGCTAGGCAGGTGGGGGCCAGGAGAATGGAGGTGGGGCAGGGCCTGGCAGATGAAGGCGGGGTCTAGCCGGCGGGGGCGGGGTCCGGTGGCGGGGCGGGGCCAGGCAGATGGAGGCGGGGCCTGGCTGGCGGGGGCGGGGTCCAGCATCGCCCAGAGCTGTCGGTGGGGGGGGGGGGGGCGGGTCACGGGCACAGGGTGCTCCACAGCAAACTCAGTTTACAAAGAGACATCTGTTCCATTACTCCCATGCATTGTGGCTAATTACATCCTGGCCCGTCTGTGAAATGACAGCTACTTATTCTCCAGCGAACCGTAAAATCGGTACATGTTCGATTTGGGGAGTGGGAGAGCTGGGGGGAGAGGCGCAGCCAAGGGGGAGGGAGACGGGCAGGGAAGCCTGGAGGAAGGCAGCCCCCCTCCCCAGCTGTCCAAGAGCAAGGACAGCACGGGGAACAGGAGACTTGCACCCCGAGTTCAGAGGCCCCAGTCTGGGCGGAAAGTCCGAAGGCCGCAGGGCCCAGCGATGGGCGCCTGGCCGCAGTTCCAGGCTCCAGCTCGGGGATCGGGCAGATCTGCCCATTTGTGCGGCTCTGGGGCTGGTGGGCGAGGCAGCTGGCTGGGAAGAGCGGATCTCAGTGCACACACACCCACCTCCAGCCAGGCCCAGCCTCTCCGGGCTTGGGGCCGGGGGCTGGGCTTCCAACGCACTGGAGGGAAAAATCACTGCCCACAGTATCTTCCTTTGTTTTCGGCTGGTAGCAGGGCTTGAACTCGGTACCAGCGCACCACCCTTCGGCTTTTCTTCTCAAAGCTGGAGTTCTACCACTTGAGCCAAAGCTCCACTTCTGGTTTTTGTTGTTTTTTGGTGGTTAATTGAAAATAGAGTCTCACAGGTCTTCCTGCCTGGACTGGTTTCAAACCATGACCCGCAGATCTCTGCCTCCTGAGTAGCTAGGGTTCAGGTGCCAGGCTGAATCAAAGGAATTTTCACATCAGTATTAACTACAGAGATGTCAGGACACTAATCAACAAGTGACCACCCTTCTCCTGAAGAATACGTTAAGTACAATTAGAGACAGGATGTGAAACACAGAATAAACCCTGATTCCATGAGTCAACCCACAAGGTTAATTTTGTTCAGTTCTATTCACTGAGGAAACTAACAGCTCTGGCAGAAACACCAGCTCCAAGGAGAGGGGATAGGACTAGGAGACCTCTCTTCTGATGATGTTCTTGCAAAGTAACCTGGCTACAACTACCATAAATGAAAGCTTATATAAAACAGACATTTTCACAGAGAGCAGACACTGAAGGGAGGTGACTCCTTCCTTGTGTCTCAGCGATGACGCCTCGTGCCATGGAGAGCACAGGTCCCCGGGGCTGGCGTGCAGTTGCTTGTGGACGCTCTGCCCTGTTGGCAATGGGCCCAGGGATGCCTGAGACCACGCTGCGGGGAGTCAGCAACCAGTCAGCTCCACGTGCGGGTGAGGAGCCACTAACAGGCCCTAGTTTAAGCTTTTGTCCCTCATTGATATGTCCTGACGTGGATTTTCTTTTGGACTGTGTCGTTTTTTCCTCCAGAACTCTGAACCTGTGTTTTTCTGTGAGCCATGATAGCCCATCACTGACCCGAAGAGATCATCCACCGGGCTCAATCCCCGGTATTGAGAAAAAGAAAAAGAGTCCATTCTGCAGTGAGCAAAATGTGCAGCCCGCAGGGAGACTATTACACGGCCTGGGAGCACAGTTCTAGGGGCGACGTGAGCCTGCAATTGCTCTAATTTCATCTCTGATTTATCAGTGGAGCCCATTCCCAAGCTTTACTCATGCATCTGTGGTCACTGAAGACAAGAAACATCCGTGGAGGACGGGCTCTGCGACTACCCAACTCCTATAGAGACGGCTCCTTCCTACCACCGCCCTCCCTCGCTGCTCTCTCTCAGTTTAATATAACTTTGCCAAAGAGGATTTTAGTTTCCTCTATACACTGTCAGACAAGCCAAATATTATTTCTGGAAGGAACTGGTTATAGATCAGGAGGAAATCTAAATGCAAAGAGTACGAAAAACCAGCTTTAATGGAAAAGAGAGTAGCCTGACCACTCAGAGCATTCACCCTTAGGAGCACAATTCTGATGCTCACTCATGAAGGAGTGAGGGCAGGGTCTTGGGCTGCACCCAAGGGTTCTGAGGGGAGTGGATTTCAGAGTTTTGTTAGGGGTGCCAGGAAGAAGGAAGCCATTGTGCTCTGTGCCAGTCAAGAGACATGGAGACCGTCCATGAGTCTCTTCACTTCCTGCAGTTCCTATAGATAAAACCATGTCATAAAATGTACCAGAAAATAGATCCACAAACAGATAAATACAAATAGAGGCCAAAAGGTGATCCAGAGACAAGACTATCATCTCCATTCAGCCACTTGATCCATTTGTCTGCTCTGCCCTGGCACCGTCTGCCGATATACGGACACACGGCTGGATGGGGCAGGCCAAGGGATTGGCAGGCCAGGCACTGGCCTCAGCGCGGCAGCGGCAGTGGCAGCATAAGATTCCAGGAGCTCGGGTGGTGACGGGAAGCGCCCTTAGAGGGTTGTTATTCAGACTACTTCCAGTTCAAAACAACCGAGATGATCATCTTCATTCAATTATCAACTTCTGCCGTCTGAGCGCGGCCATTTGGGGTGGTCAGATTACCAATTAAAAATGGAACACGGGTTCCTTCAAGCAAGCCCCAGGAGGAAAGGAGAGTGATGGAACCCCCTCCCCCTTTGATAATGTAGCAGGGGGCCCTTCCCAGACGCCTAGCACCTGCGCCTGTCCCCAAAGACCCAGAAAACACAGGAGAGCAGCTCCGACATTATTTTGGGGGGAATATCGTGTTACCATACAAAACAATACTGTTGTGATTACTATTGGAACATCTCCCCAAGAAGGTTTGAAATGATTAACAGGGCTTTAATTTGCACGAGTGACTAACTCCAACACAACCCAACACGGCCGCCGTCTCCGTCAATATGTCTGTCCCCACAAGAATGCAGCTCAGCTCTCCAACTGGGGTGTGAAAAGGCACTCTCTACTATGTCTCACGATTATTTTATGATACTATTAATTCTAAGAATAATAAAAACCATTTTGGCTGAATCAATGAAAGGTAATCTAGACTGTCTGTATTTGATGAAAATGACAGAAGAAAAGCTGGCCTAGATCATATTGTCAGATTATGATCCCAAGAAAGGCAGATCGAGGATAGCAAAGGGAGAGTCTGAGCTCATGACTCTGAGGTTTTGCAAGGTACCTGGAGGCTGCTGAGTGCCTGCCATTCTAACAAGTCTCTGCTAATTGGATTGCTTCATGTAGTCTAAAGGCTGTGTGTGTGTGTGTGTGTGTGTGTGTGTGTGTGTGTGTGTGTGTGTGTGTTCCAGTCCTGGGGCTTAAACACAGGGCCTAGGCACTGTCCCTTAGCTTTTTTGCTCAAGGTTAGCACTCTGCCAATTGAGCCACTTCTGGCTTTTTGGTGGTTAACTGGAGATAAGGGTCTCATAGACTTTCTTGCCTGGCCTGACTTTGAACCATGATCCTCAGATCTCAGTCTCCTGAGTAGGTAGGATTACAGGCATGAGCCAGTGGTGCCTGGCCCAAAGCTACTTTTAATAGTGATGTTAACATTATTCACATTCCACCAGGCACTGGATTTTTAAACTGTTTTTTGGGTGATTTCTGAACAAAATACATTGAATTTCATTTGTAACTTTGTATCTTACCGATTTTTCTTTTCCCTTGAGAGCTTCCCTCCTGTCTGGTTTCATGTTGAATTTAATTTTGATGAGGAGAATATTCATTAGATATCACTCAGCTCAATGTTTTCGTTGTCTCCTAGTACTTCTCTTTGTCCACTGAGTCAGTTAGGAGAAAATGAAATGTCTTTCTTAGAAAAATGAATCCTTTGTGTGTGTGTGTGTGTGTGTGTGTGTGTGTGTGTGTGTGTGTGTGTGTGTGTGTGTGTGTGTGTGTGTGTGTTGGTCCTGGGGTTTGAACTCATGGCCTGGATGCTGTTCCTAAGCTTTCATGCTCCAAGCTAGTGCTCTACCACTTGAGCTTACAGCTTTACTTCTGCCTTTCTGGTAGTTAATTAGAGATAAGAGTCCATGGGACTTCAACCATGATTTTCAGATCTTAGCACCCTGAGTAGTTGGCATGACAGATGTGAGCCACCAGCACCTGGCTGAATTCTCTCATTTTAGCTCTAGTAGAATGCATTCCTGAGAGAAGGACGAGGCCCTCTCCTTAGATGTAAGCGGGGTTAGCAGGGGCGAAGTGGTCTGCCTGACCCTCTTCTGACCATTGGATAAAGTAACTTGAAAACATTCACCCTATGGATCCAGATGGTAGAGCCTCCACCATGCATTTCCAGTGTTACTGGAAAGTCTTCAGGGAGTGGATTTTCCATGCCAGCTGGCCAGTCCATCTGCTGTTTGACTGGTGGGCACCCTCTGTCATGTGAGAACCTGTGGGCATTGTTCCTGGTCAGTTAGGGTCTGGGATGCCCACACCTGCTCCTCTCCATCCTCACCAGGGCTGATGTGGAGTTGGAGAGAATCAGGCAAGCTGGGTAGGTGTGTGGTGGCAGGCCTGTAATCCCAGACACTTTGTAGGTGACTCCTCTCAGGTCAGCGTGTGCAAAGTAGTGAGCACCCCTACCTAAAACAAGAGTCCCGTGGCCGTGTGCTAAAGCCCTCGCCGAGTGAGCACCGACTCTCTCTAGCGCTAAAGTGAGAAGAACCCCCCTTTCCCGTTTCCCACAGGCTCAGGAAGCTCTCTGCTTTCTACTGTGATGCAGCTCAGCTTCGATGAGAGCGCTTGTGTACAAGGTCCCCAAGTCCCTTGGAGACGCCCTCCCTGGGGCTGGGGGCTCAGGCTCTGCTGCTTCGGGCACGCCCTCCACACTTCCCGTTCAGATCTACTGGTCACGGAGTCTCTCATCCTCTGCGACAGCACCCACGCACACGCAGCGCATCCACGCTCTGAACGGCCGGGCCCCGGTGGGCCTTCCTTTCACTCTTTCTCTCCCACCCCTTCCCCCCAGGAGCCAAGTTTGGAACCCGACCCGTCACCCACATACACCAGACATGTTCTCCTGTCCCCCCCTACATTGTTTGTTGAAATAAATATGGAAATCAGGCGGAGCACGCCAAGCAAGCCCGACTGAGAGAAATTCATCACTCCTGGGCTCTCGAGGGGAGGATGCCGAAACGGTGATTTCGGAAGCACTGAAGGAATGGCTCTATCACTAATGAGGCCGGCGCCATGGCTGCTGACTATAAATGACCCACACCGAGACAGGAGATGGATGTGTGAAGGGGAGGTGCCGAGAGGCGTGGGGGGAGCGGCTGTTGGGGAGGCCACTGCTGTGCTACCAAGACGATGCTGACCCCAAACCACTGTCCCAGCACTGCACCCTCAGAAAAGCTAGCCGCACAGCCTGGGTGCATGCGAACAGATGGAAGGGGTCAACACCCCCCAAAGAAAGCACTGAATGAGTAAAGGTGTGTGTGTGTGTGTGTGTGTGTGTGTGTGTGTGTGTGTGTGTGTGTGTGTGTGTGTGTGTGTGTGTGTGTGTGTGTACTGGAGCTTGAGCTCAAGGTACACTCTTGCTTAGCTTTTTCTATTCAAGACTGGCACTCTATCACTTGAACCACAACTCCATTTCTGGCTTTTTGCTGGTTAACAGGAGATAGGAGTCTCTCAGATTTTTTTTCTGTCCAGGTTGGCTTTGAACCATGATCTTGAGGTCTCAGCCTCCTGAGACGCTAAGACCCCAGGCGTGGACACTGTGCACACCCCTCTGTTCCACAGAGATTTGGGGGGGCAGCAAACCAGGGTCGGCGTCAGACACAGATGAAGACACGGTGTCTTACAGGTGCGCCGGGACACGGAACGGGGGCCCTGCTCCTAGTTAGGGGTCCTGTCTTGAAAGCTGTGGGCAGCAGGAAACTCTCCCTGCAGCAGCTGGCCGCTGCCAGGTCAGGCTGACAGCATCGAGCCCGCACGCAAGACAGCACCATTCCTGGACTGAGAAAGGCAAGACTCCCCAGAGCTTTGTGACTCAGTGGCACAAGTCTTCCATAGGATGAGTAATGAGAAACGGCCGAGTACCTCCTGGCATGGCCTGGCAGGCCTACACAGTGTCAGGCAAGAGAACCCTTGGTAGAGTAGCCAGCCAGAAGAGGCCAGGCGAGGGGCCGCGGGGGGGGGGGGGGGGGGGAGGGCCGCGCTGCCGTCCGCACGGCAGGCTGCCTGCACGCCCTCCTGTCACGTCCCGGTGGAGGTCTGGAAGCAGCCTCTCACGTGCTCCAGGCACGCTTCCACACACGTGGTGGGGACACAGACCTACACGCGGCCAGGGTGCGGCTCTGGGCTTCGCGTCGACTGTAATGTCCACTCTGGCTGTTCCCTGGTTACTGGCAGTCAGTGCCAGTGTCTGCAAGATAAATGGAAGATTCTGGATGCTCGCCTTCCATTTCCTAAATGTTCAAGACGAAGCGACCCCAGCATTGGCTGGAAAGCTGGCCACCTAATCTGTCATGGCAATATTCATCCTACAGGAGGGACGGACACAAAGGGGGAATTAGAAAACTCCACCCAGTTTACTTCGGCTTGGCAGCCTTTGTGGCTCTGGCTTTTAAGCGGCGCTCTGCAGCCCCCACCCGGCTCCTGGGCAACAAAGAGCCCCACGTCAGCCTGGAGAAGAGCAACGGACCAGACCCAGCCTCACAGCCTTCCTCACCAGGGCCCAAGTTATGCCCACATCATCTGCTGTCCTCACTGATCCACTGTGGGTCAAGAAAAAAGCAGAGACTCTGAGGTGATCAGAACAAAGAATGCAAAGCCACCCGTGCCCAGACACAAGCTCCGGGCACTGCTGCTTCCAATGCGAGGGCAGTGAACACAGGGCGCCCGCCGGCGCTGACTAATGAACCTGACCCGGCTGCAGCTCTCTGTGTGTCAGCGTAAACAGCGAGAGCCAGTGTCATGTCAAGTGGTAACAAGGCCACCGCCGGTGCCTTTTCCTTTTCTTTTCTTTTCTAAGCACGGTGCACTTAGCAGATCAAAATGAGCATCCTATCGCTGGCCTCCACCAGCCACACTCATCAACAGTGAGAAGAAACAAGGCTGTGCCTGACAGGTGCTACTTGGTGCCAGTGACAGGAAGTTAGATTTCTTCCAGGCTGCCTCTCCTGTGATGGGAGGCAAATCACAGCTGCAGTCACAAACCTTCTGGCGTGTGGCCGCCGTGAGCGGAGCACAGTGTCCGGACAGTCCAGCCAATAAAGAGAACTAATCGCTCTCCACAGGGCCACCTGGGCTACAGAAGACCCATGTCAGGGAAGGGCTTGGATAAACATATTTATCTGTCCAGGACCAAGGCCAGGGCTAGCACCTCCATTCTTCCTGGTATCAGTGTGGAGCCAGATGCACGCAAGATCAATAAAAGGTCCAGAGTTCAGTGTGAGCTGGTGGCAGGACCCGCAGACAAGGCGTCCTCCGGGACCACGCTGGCAGTACAAGGCACACGGAGGCTGCGCGGGGCACTACACGGCCGTGTGTCACGACCTGATAGGGGGTCAAAGTTCTCATCCGAAGAATGCTGATGGGTCTGAAGGATATTCAACAAGAAAGGGGAGGGAAAAGGAAGGGGGGGGGAGCTCTGTTAACGATGCTAAAGTTCCTGTTCTATACTGGAAGGAAGCTAAGCTGACAGCTGTGTGTCAGCATAAGGGAGCTACACCAGAGGCAAGCAACTGAGAATAACACGTGAAGACAATGGCATTCCCTGAGCACCCACTGACATCTAACTGAGAAGATCCACAGTCCTGAGAAGATCCACATGTAAGAAGGTTCAGGAACCGCCCTTAAATCACCTGCTACGGGCTGGTCCACACCATGAGTCACCTGACTTTAACTTCCTTGCTCATTCTATTCCAAGATGCTTGAGGCCCCACTGAGCCCCCCAAGAGGCCATGTCATCTGGCGTG
Organism: Dipodomys merriami; assembly: GCF_024711535.1. Taxonomy (NCBI): domain Eukaryota; kingdom Metazoa; phylum Chordata; class Mammalia; order Rodentia; family Heteromyidae; genus Dipodomys; species Dipodomys merriami. Next base: position 4,871,058 of record NW_027202826.1, read on the forward strand.
GGCAGTTCCTGGTCCCTGGGAAAGCCCCCAGGATGTCCTGTAGGACTTGAGAGGTTTTTGTCCATTTTGGTCTTGATCCATTATGCAGTGTGGCTCTGTTGATTAGTTACCAACTTCTTTTCCCTCTCTGGAGAAAGTAGAAGGACCATCTATGACTAAGGATGTGTTTCACCCTATGTACACCCATTTAACAACGAGGCACAACGAGAAACAGTTACCTTGTTTCTCCCAACCCTGTGCCTCTGTCTACAGAGCTCAGCAGGCAACAGAGAGATCTGCCATCTAGCTTTTGCCCAGAGGTAAATGAGCACGTGATGAAACCTGTCTTCTCTCTTGGGGACGTGTGCACACACTTGAAAACACCCGAGACAATAATTGGATGGATCACAACTTTTGATTTACTACCCAGCCCCAGCACAGGGAAGCATAATTTTTTTAAAATTATGAACTAAAATGCGACGTACAGCAAAAATGAGACAGAAAACCTGATTAGTTAAAACTCACAGTGACTTAATCCAGGCACACTTTTACCTTCTCAGCTCACCAAATCTTTTGTGGGATACAAGTTTACAGACTACCTAGTCCGAGACGCAGTTCATTGTACGCAAGTGGGGTATTTCTAGAAGCCACCTCCAAAGGAAGGCACTTCAATTCTTTTGAGTCTAATTAAACAGGCAACATTCCCAGGCAAATGCCAAATGGTTACTAGCCGGCGGGTCCAGGTCCTGTCCAATCTGTACTGTTTATTTCCCCCGTCTTCTGAGGTGTCCTTTGGGCACGAAGAAGTGGCCTCCTGCGCGTGGCCTTGCCGCCGTGGACAAGCCCCAGCCACCCAAGGAAAAGGCTCTGCCCACAGGACCCCTGGGAGGTGCCATTTTCCTCATCTATTGCACTGTGCTGACATTTTAAAATTATAATGACTCCATATCCCAAATGAGTCCTAAGAACATTCGGAATCAGCTAATTAATAAATCAATTGCTCTTCAGGATGGCATTTATCAAATTCACGACTAATATGGAAGGTGAGGTTAGGGTGGAATTCTGCAGCTGCTATGCCACAGGCTCCAGGAGGACCCATTTTTGTAGGCCCCGGGCCTGTTCCAGAACCTTCGCCGTGCTCCAGCTGGAAAACGCGGCTGTAAGCATGCACACATGCATGCAGAACAGTCCCGGCACTGGAGCCAACATGCTTGAACTAATGAGTATAGCTCCACACAGGAGCGGCCTTCTCAATCATACACTCCTGCTCCATCTGGTGATGGTCCTTGACGCATCATCGAAACATCCCCTGGCCAGCCCCAAGGTTGAATGAAGATGAAAGCAACTGTTTAGAGGGAGGAAGTATCTGTGTCTTTACCTTACCAGTAGGTAACAGGGATGATGTGGGTGTTGACAATACCGAGATGCGCATACTTCCTGGCAAAGAGTAGGCCATTGGTACATTCTTCCATTTCTCTCTCTCTCTCTTTCTTTTTTTTTTTTGGGGGGGGGTCCAGTCGTGGGGCCTGAACTCTGGGCCTGGGCGCTGTCCCTCAGCTCTTCAGCTCAAGGCTAGCGCTCTACCACTTGAGTCACAGCGCCACTTCTGGCTTTTTTCTTTTTGCTTATGTGGTGCTGAGGAATTGAACCCAGGGCCTCAGGCATGCAAGGCAAGTGCTCTACCACAGAGCTACCCTCCCAGCCCCATCTCTCTCTCTCTCTCTCTCTTTTTCTTTTTTCCTCTTTCCTTTCCTTTCTCTCTCTTCTTCCCTCCCTCCCTTTCTTCCTCCATTTCTTCCTTCCTTCCCTCTTTCCTTCCTTTCTCCCTCCATTTTTTTCCTTTCCTTTGCCCCTCTCTCCTCGCCTCCCTCCTTCCTTCCTACCTTTTCCTCTTTTCTTTTCTCTTCTATTTTCTTTCCTATTCTCTTCAGTATGGTTCTTGTCCTGGAGGGAATTTTTTTTTTGGCCTTGACTTTTCAATCAAATAGTTACTCAAGCTTAATGGCTGTGCAAATTACTTAGATTGCAATCTGGAAGGTAGATAGCAAGGCCAGAATATACATACAGGGAATCCGAAATGGCACACTGTCCTACAGAGAGGGTGCACCACGGAAGCAGGAAGATGGGCCAGGAGGTGGGCAGGGTGACCACGAGGAAGGGAATTAGACATACGGCTGGGTCGGACCAGAATCCACAGTGCATGTACCAGCACTGACAGAGTGAAAGCAGTCAAGTTCAGGAGATCTGAATCGGACAAATTGACAGGGATACCCAGGTAGATATTGGAGATAAAAAATGAAGTAAACACGTGAAAATACTATTTTGTAGAACATCTTCATTTCTGAGCAGATGTCAGAAGCTTTGATGACTACTGTATTCTTCCTTTCACGTCACTGAGATCTCTCTCACAGTGAGTGAGTGTCAGAGTTAGACTGGCTGGAGACCAAAGCAAAACAGGAAGCTACTTTGAATAAAATTTTACTCATCTTGGTGTTTTTGGATTTGAAACAGATGCTTACTGTATCTGAACTAAAACATTTCACAGGATGCAATTTCTTGTTGTTGTTTTTTCTTTTTGGAATCCTGTTTATGATCTATGGGTGAGCGGCACATGACAGTTTGGTTAGGATTCCCACCTCCTTATGCTCAATTGCGATAATTCTGAAATACAAACAGAGTAAATGCAGAGGTAGGTCATTTCCCAAATGATTTTTTTATTTGCTCAACAGATTGAATCTGTGCGGTAGTAAAATCTCAGTTAGTTCAGTCAATCCTGAGTCAGAGGAAGGTTTATCAGGGTAGGGTTGATCTTTAGCCCCTTACTCCGGGAGACATTTATAGGAGGGGAGGAGACGCCAGCCTCTGAATCAACAGAGAATTCATGGAGTTTGAGAAGCTCCAGCACACATTCTCAGTTATTTATGACAGCTTGACAGTGACAAAAAAATATCAGGAGCAGCGATGCTTTCTCCCTGACCGACCTTGCGGATGATATTTACGCAAGCCTGATAGATCAGCTTGTGCCTTTATTTACCCTCCTACATGCTGCCAGAAGACACGCCAAAGAAACTGTGGATTATAATAAGCTAGTACTGTACCCTTATTTTTAGTTTACAAGCCAGACTCTAGTACCAAGCTATGCATTTTTTGTCTGTAAGAGAGAATTTAAGAAAAAAAAAGGTGACCTTTTAATACTAGTTAAGTGACTATTTCACATTTAAATATTTATTTAAGAAGTCATGAGTTTGTATGCTTCTCGGTTGGCACACAGGGTTTTTCACTATATAGTTTTTTTGTTTTGTTTTGTTTTACAAAAATAGCTCCATGTAAACATTTTTTTTTTGCTTCTGGCTTTCTCTTCAATACTTAGAAATAATAATTGTGTGGCTTTCCCAGAATATGGTGTAATTGAGAAAGGGGAGGTGATTCTGCTCTTGCTATTTTGGAGGAGAGTGGTATGGTTTGTTTCCCTCTGGGAGGTCAGCAATCCTGGTTACCCTGCGCTCTTTGATAAGCATAAAGGCAAAGGCAAAGCCCCAGATAGCATAATGAAAGGGGGTCGTTTTCTCGCATCCTTCAGGAAGATTTTCACAGTTCCCACTGAGGATTTTTCACTATGAAAAGGCAGGCCAGAGGCAGGATAATGGGATTGAGCTCTGGCTGACTAGCAATTGGGGCAGAACTCTTGTGGCTCTTCCTGCCTTCTTCCTTCTCTCCTCCCCCCTCCTGCCCTCCCTCCTTACTCCATTATTTGGATTGTGTGAGATTTCAGCATTAAAAAAAATACGCATATTGTTCTTTTCTTCTGGGTCACCACAGTCCAGTCAAGTGTGGGAAGTTAAGGACAGGATGGAGAGAACAGTTGGCTTACTGAGGTGGTCTATTGGGAAAATCATAAAAATATTCACCTGTCATCTTAGCTACACAGGACACCGAGATCATGGTTCAAAGCCAGCCTGAGCAGGGAAGTCTGCAAGTCTCTTATCTCCAATTAACCCCCAAAGAAGCAGGAAGTGGAGGTGTGGCTCAAGCGACAGAGTGCCAGCCTTGAGTGAAAAAGCTAAGGGTCAGTGGCCAGGCCCTGAGTTCAAGCCCCAAGACAGGCACATTTTTAAAAAATTTTTTTCCAAGGGTGGTAAGGAATGACAGAGTTCAGTGCACACGTTTCCATGCACTCTCAGTCCTGCTTCTCCCTCAGGAACATCAGGTCAGGGAGAGCCATCAGCAAACCAGGACACCCATTCTGGGTCTCCATACAAAGCCTGATCCAATCGAGTCAGGGAGCTGGGGACTGATGAAGAAACAGTGCAGTGGTGATCGCTAGGAAGCTGAGTGCACCGGTGAACAGGACCCACGGGGTGCAGGAGGTGGAATGTGGTCAGCAATCTAAACTCAAGGGAAAGAAACCTTACTGCACCCAATTATGGTGACGGGGAGGGACGGCGAGGGGCTGGAAGGGATGGAAAGGGACCCTGGTGAGGGACCATGAGGGCAGCTTCTGTTGTTGTGAAAGGCTCCCTTGAAGTGAAGGTTCATCTGTAGGAAGGAATGACTGAGTACGAAGTCCAGATCACAAAGCCAGGGGCCCTATGAACCAGAAATCTGTCTACATGAGACTCAGGAAGGAATCGAATGTGGCCTGTTTTGTTTGTTTTTTATTTGGTAGTATGTTTGACTTGGGCAATAGGAGGATTTCAGGGCTTTTCCTCCTCATCCACGGGATCTGGTTTTCTCTTAAGCACGTGTGTTTAGTAAATTATATATTGTAAGCGACCCTGGAGTGTGCAATCTCATCTCCTTTAACACGCGTTTCCAGAAGGAGCTTCAGTGGCTTGGAATAATCCTCTTCAACTGACAAAGGAGTCCCCGATTTCTAAGTTTTTAAACCATCAGTGGCTGATCAGTTGCAACAAATACGCGGCCATGGCAGCAGTGGCACCGAATGATTGAATTTTAACTATTCATGACGGATGGCTGTCTGTGGGCGAAGTGACAGGAACGATGGCGGCTTCTCACTAGGGCACTGTGAAGACCGAGACACAACCCGCATATGTCTGCTTAAATATTCCAGCCATTAAAAAAAATGATTCTCTCCTGCAGACCCAGCAGCATGAAGGTGTGAGGGAGAGGGATCTACAAACACGGCAGCGCTGGAGCGGGAAGGCGCCAGACCTCAAAAATGGCCCTTTCACGACTGGAAAACGAACGCCGAACACACCAGCCATTCCAGCAATATTTACTCTGGACATATGTGATTTTCCAGCCATTTCAATGTTCTTCAATTTTTTTCTTTTAATAACCAAATTACTTTCGTCATGAGAAAAGTTCATTTTAAAAAACCTCCCAAGCTCAGCAAAATAACAATGTCATAATAAAATATCTGAGAAACGCACATTTACAGCTTTCATAAATTAAGATAAAACAAGAGGAAAGAAGAAAAGAAGAAAAGAAAATACTAAGTCATGGCCAAGCTTTAGCTTTGAACTAGGTGAGACATAGGTCGGCTTTTCCTTTAAGACAAGAGAAGACAACCAGATTTTAGAGACAATTCAATACAGAGGATACAGTGATCAGGAAAGGGACATGCTTTATTCTAGAAAACAGAATATCTTTTTGGTCACTATTGGTGGCGTAGATTATCAACAACTGAGAAAAATTAGCCGCCATGAAAAACTGCCCCTGGGTCAGCCTGCCAGGACAAAGCCTGAGTCTTTCTGGTTTTCTCTGTGGTCCCCACAGTCTCTTTACTGCTTCTTTTTCTGGATGGTTCTTCCTGGTGCACACATTTTAAACACTACCAAATCTGGTGTTTTTTCCCCCTTGCATTGCACACTCATTATCATTTTTCAATTGTGGAGTATCTACAACTATCCAGATTCCAGAAAAAAAGGGAAAAAAAAGAAAACAAGAAATGCATTTATTATAGAAAACAGAGCCTGAATCACCTGAACTGCCCTATGCAGGTGAAGTAAAACTCAGATTTGTTATTCCGAACGAAGATCCTAGGAGGTCTCATGACTGGTGACTCGGTGGTGAAATGGAAATCTGGGCTTCACCCCTAGGAATTTCCTGGCAAAAAGGATCAGGGCAAGTACTTTGCAAAGGGGGTTTAAGTTCTGCACTGACAAGAAACAGAGGATAAGATGGGCAACGAGCATTGTGTACAGGTGCGGGGCTGGCCTCCCCAGAACAGACAACACCACCATTGCAGCAGGAGTGGGTGATGATGAAGGCCTTATCAGAAAAGGATGTCAAGTTTTCGAGTCTGGAACTTTCTGGCATTGTAATTTCAGTACCTGATGGGAACGGAAGGCTGGAGTGGGGCTGAGTTAATGCACGTGGGACCCGCTGTAACTTCCACTGTGAGAGTTTAGTTTGTCCACTTTTCTCTGTCTTACATAAACATCCCTCTCTTCCCCAGGGCTTAATGTTCCCTTGACATGTTTGATAAAATCCTAAAGGGTCATTTTCCTGCAATGGTTACCACTGAAAATGGTATTCGGCTATTAATGGAAGATCTAGGGAAAACTATCTTGTAAATAAACAACCACGGACCACATAAAACATTCGCTTCCCGACATAGGTGAAATTCTAAGGGCAAGTGCTGTTAAATACCTTTCCAATTGCTTAAAACTCTCCTGCAGCCTTCAATTTTACTTAAATTCTGTGTATGTTCCCTCCTCTAGACCATGTGTATTTGTAGTGAGGAATTTTGTATTTGATTTTCTTTTTCAATTAAAAGCAAGCCAGGTGCTGCTGCTCATGCCTGTGATCCTAGCGATTCAGGAGGCTGAGATCTGAAGATCAGAGTCAGCCTGGGCAGAAAGTCTGTGAGACTCTAATCTCCAATTACATATTAAAAGGCTGGAAGTGGAACATAACTCAAGTGGTAGAATGCTAGCCTTGAGAGGAAAAAGACACAGTGTTGGCACAAAAATTTTTTTTAAAAAAGCAATCAAAACATTATGAAATCTAAACTTCTATATGATTCTGTGTGAAGAGATGTAAACAATGGCAAAAGATTACTTTAAAGGGAGTTCCAAGACATTGTTTTTGTCTTAGTCTGTCTTCATTCACTGATCTCATTGTGCAAAATGAAGATGACCCTATGTCCTAAATTTCCAGTACCTTTCTGGTACCCAGAACTTGTGCTGGTGACTGTTTAGTTGGTGACCCTTTTCTTTTCAAAGGTGTCCTTGTTTGGATCATCAATTAGATGGTCTTGTCCAAAGCTTTCACTCAGCTCATGAGATAAGCTAGCTCTACTACTAACACCTACCACTTAACCAAACCTCAACCATACATACATGCATGCATGTATATTCATACCTACCTACATACCTACTTACCTATGTATCATCTATTATCTATCATCTCTACCTCTCATCTATTTATCATCGATCTCTCAATCTCTATCAATCTATCTTCTATTATCTATCTCTATCAATCATCTATCTCTATCAATCATCTCTGTATCTATTTCTCTTTATTTATCTACCTATCTATCCATCTTTATCTCTCATCTATCTCACATCTATCAATCATCTCTCTCTAATTCTCACCTATCTATCTCTCACCTATCTATGTATCGTCTATCTCTCCTCTTTCCCTCTCCCTCTCCCTCTCCCTCTCCCTCTCCCTCTCCCTCTCCCTCCCTCCCTCTCCCTCTCCCTCTCCCTCTCTCTCTCTCTCTCTCTCTCTCTCTCTCTCTCTCTCTCTCTCTCGTCCACCAGGGCTGCTGAGAGATGACCCTGCAATGTACACTTAAACCCATGTAAGACAAAGACAGATGAAGAGAAAGCACTCTACCAAAATGTGGACTATGACTGATCCTGGAAATTGCCCATATTCTAAAGGCCTTTTCCCAGATGACAGGGAAATGATGGTAATTTTACATGAGTTTTCTTTCAGAGTTTTAACATTCACTGCTCTGGCAAGGTAGGTTCCAGTAATTTCTATGAGTGCATTCTCTTTTCAAACCCCACCCCTCTAGGCGTCCTTTCTCTCGACGGTGTCAAAGGTCTCTACAATCTCACAGACTTCTCACACAGCTCTTAGAATTGACCAGAACTTGTACTGAAGGTCAACTTCTCTCAGATACACAGCATGGCAATTCTTCTGGTTATTGTTTGTCTATGGTGTGCTCTGCTGTTGACTGGCAGTCTGTCTGGCCTTGCAGATTGAACATACCACTCTGAACATTTGCTTCTCTGGGAGTGTGTGTGTGTGTGTGTGTGTGTGTGTGTATGTGTGTGGTATTAGAACTTTAACTCAGGGCATTGGTGCTGCCCCTTATTTTTGCTCAAGGCTGGAGCTCTACCACTTGAGCCACAGCTCCACTTTTGGACTTTTGCTAGTTAATTGGTGGTAAGACTCTTTTGGACTTTGCTGTTCAGATCTTAGATCAGAGACCCTTGCATTGCTGTAAGAATTACAGCATGAGCCACAGAGCCCGGCCTTTGAAGCCTTTTGAGACCCCCTCAAAGGAAGGCCAGCTTCCTTTTGGCTCCAAAAAAAATCACTTTATGGTTCTGATGCTTAAGAAAATAAATGCTGGCATTTGAAGACAAGCCTGAAGAAAGGGGGTATTGACCAAGAGAAAAAGCAACCCAACCGTATGAGAACACAGAATGTCTTCTCAAGCCCTCAAGCCCTGATAGTTCGGTATTTCCATTTTCCAGTTCCCATTTGCACATGGCAATATAAAGCGTGAGACAGAATGTGGACACACCGGTCAAGGCTTTCAAACAGAAAGTAGACTTTATGTAGAAGGTTCACCTTAAGGACTGATTATTGCAAAGTATAGTTGTGCTTGCAAACTGATTACAGAGGCTTGTTAGGTGCATATTCACCCATTAAAATAAGGGCCCTGTGAGTAGCTGATTATTGTTTATTGGTGTATATTAATTGGACAAAGTAAGCGGATTCATTATGCCATTTCCATACACACATGTCATACACTGATCATATTCAACCCCTCTATTACCACTTCTTTTCTCCCCTCTCACTTCTCCATTTCCGATTTCTCATGCTTAATTAATTAGTCCTTTGAGTCACTATTATGAAAGGGAGATGGAGAGATATTCAGCATGGAACAGCTCTTAGAGAACTCATGCTCACGGGTGGGAGGAATGTAGGCCACTTGTCTGTGTCCGTCAGCTTCTCTGACAGGATCATGCTCATTGTGGTTCATGATGTCAGGGCTTTCAGCTCATGATTGTCATGGCAGCGCTGTGGCTGGAGTGAGGGTGGACTGGAACTGCCCACCTCTGGGCCAAGAAGCAACAGAGGGCTCAGGCATTCATAATCTCCCTTCTGGTTCCTCTGGGCCTGGGACCAAGCCTTTGCGGACATTTACCATCCAGATTAAAGCCGGTCTTGGTGACATAGGCAGATAATTCCAGTTACTCAGTAGGCCAAAACAGGAGGATCAAAGTTCCAGGTCAGCCCCAGCAAACGCAGAGGACGTATCCACAGTCCCTAGGCCATATTTCTGTCCCATTGGTAACTCCACTACACGGTTAGGGTTACTTAGTGCTCAATGCTGGAGGCTGGAGGCCAGGAGGCCTGTCCCTGGGGCCTTCTGGGGGTCTCTTCAGCAGGGCCACTGCCAGACAAGTTTCTCTGGTAAAATGTCCCTCTGGCCTCGGACTCACAGTGTGTATTCCCAACCGCCTCCCTCCGTGGCCTCCTTCTATCTCCTCAGTCTTCTTTGTGCCCTCAGCTGGCAGAAAGGGAATCAAGCCTGTGTAATCACCAGCCTCGCTCTACCTTCTGCTCTAAATCAAGGGTGTCACTCTTACACTGTGAGGTCTGTCTCTTTCCACGGGAGATGGGCTTGTCTAGATGTCTGAGGTTTCCAGAAGAATCGTCGGAGGATGTGTGGTGTTATATATTACGCAATTCGGCCCTCTCTCTATTTGAATAGGACCTTCATCCCGGGCTATGTGCTCACGGGTGATAAATCTCCCGGCCTGACAGCTTTGGAGGGCTGAGAGGATGAAGCTGTTACAAGATAAAAACCATTTCAGGCAAAGAGATGAAACAATATCAGAATAAAAAGTTTATCAATGTATACATTAGAGAAAAGAAATTTGTCCAAATAAAATGGCTTCAGGGATGCTTTATAGTTAAAGAGATTTTTTAAAAAGCCCCTCTCCTTTTATCTTCTTGTTTTTCAACACATGCACTAGATTTATCATCCTGCTGGCACATCTACATGCATTGCACACTATTCTTTGCTTCATATTTTTTCTTTAAGTTTAAACATCACCAGGGAATTTAGAAGGAGGAAAAGATATTCCAAAAAGGATATTTGATAACCCCGAACCTTTGCATTCACGCAGCTCCATTCACGCTGTAGAGTGTGCTGAAGCACATTATCTTGTCTTTACCGCAGGAATCCGAGAGAGCAGGTCTCGGGAGATGGCGTTACAAACTGCTTCTTTCTAAGTTTTAATTTCCCAGTCATTTTGTGAGTCCACAGGAAGATCAAAATAAATGCATTATATGGAAATTATTATGGGCAAAAAAATTCCTTATGAAAATAATTGTATTCCAAGTGTGGGTTCTATACCTCTCTCTTTGGAGTGGAATTCATGTTTGTATGGGTGTGTGTGTGTGTGTGTGTGTGTGTGTGTGTGTGTGTGTGTGTTTGTAAAAGGTGGAAAGAAATATCTCAAAGGCAGTAGATACTTTATAAGCAGCACACGGCAAGAACTGGAGGCCCACTAGTATAGCCAAAGGACATTCTCAAGCAATAAGATAATGATAACTTTTATCATCCATAAAGCCAACTTCAGTGAGGGCAGAGGAGAGGGGCTAGGATCCTTGTGTTGGAGCGAGCACCAACGAAGGCCTATAATGCAAAGGACTTACAAGGGCACAAGCAGTCATTGACCCGACTCTCTGCCACAGCTCAGTGTTTTCTGGGTGGGAAGATTCTGGGAATGCAGAAGGAGCAGGCTGAACTCGGATAGACAGCTTCCAATGACTGAAAGCAATGGAAGGACTTCATCCTGATTTGTTATACCCACGTAGTTCAGGATGGAAGAAACGTTTCTTGTCTGTGAAGCTGTGAAATTGTAGAGCCAAAGCTAAACTACACATAGGCCTTGAAAAGCTTGTCTCTAAGTCCGCAGCTGGGTACTGGTGGTTCACGCTTGTAATCCTAGCTGCTCAGGAGGCTGAGATCTGAAGATTATGGTTCAAAGCCAGCCCAGGCAGGAAAGTCTTGTGAGACACTTATCTCCAATAAACCACTAGAAAATTGGAAGTGGCACCGTGGCTCCAAGTGGCAGAGTGGACAGAGCCCAGGCTGTGAGTTCATGCCCCACAACTGACCAAGAAAATCCTTAGTCCCTCTACACTCTGAGTCGCGAAAGAGTCCTGGGAGTCTGGTACCCATTGCACCCTCCGAAAGAAAGTATATAAACAATAATAACCTTTGCTATTACTAAAGGATATAAATTGTACCTCTTAGAAGACTGGCAACTAATAACCCAATCTGAATGCTGTATTGTAACATTAACAGATGCTGAAGGCAACAATAAATCTAAACACACCAAGAGAAGGCAAAAGAAAAAAAAGAATTTTAAATTGGAGAGTGGGGTCAGGGAAAAGGAAAGAAAACCTGACATAAGAACAAAACGTAAAAGAAGACCAGTAACTGTCATAGGTATAATACAGTTTTGTGGTTTTAAACAATGAATGGGACACAAAGCAAACAGGGAACGCAAATATCAGTGACATTAAACACCACAAAGAGACAGGAGTGGAGAGTCAGCTTAACCCCTGCAACTGGTTCAGTGCTGGCCAAGGCTGAGAGGTTTAAGAGAGATTAAGGAAGACAAACAAGAAGGAGGCTGGTTATCCATGCTTTCCTGGGCAGTCGTCCAGCTAAGCCTTCCATGTTTTAAGCCGGTGGGTTACCACACACCCACTGAAGGTTGGAGATCATGCTTTGGGGTGTGGCGGGAGCCCTAACTCAGCCCTGTGAAGAAAATCAAACACTCTCACCATCAGATTTGGAGCTGAGGATTTCAGATTTTCTTTTCTTTTTTTCCCCTGGCATCCAAGAAATCAATGCATTAATAACCAGTTGTCTTGCTAAAGTAGCCCTGTGTATTTTCAGAGCCACGGAATTTCAGAGACTGCATCTCAAAAGCCACAGAGGCATCGTGCCCCAGCCATTCATCAAGTGGCCCTTTGGCCTGTGGCGACCACTCACGACAGGACCTTATTTCTTCCTTCCTTGAGCAGTTCTGAATATTAGTGGAGCTTTCCTGAGACTTGGGCTAAAATTTGTCTTTCTTAAACATCCACCTTTGGCCCTGGGCAGAAAACAAATCTAAATCATCTATACCATGAGAACCTTTCAAATATTAGAGAACGCTATTACGTACACCCAGCATCTTTTTTACTTCAGGCAAAATTTATTCCATTCTTTCAACCTTTCATCAGAGGATTTTACATTTCCTCACCTTTGTGGCTGCTTTCCTCTGAACTCAATCCAAGTTTTCTCTGGGTCTCATTAAAAGTGTGACGCGTACAGGACCTACACCCCCTAATGTGGTCTGAGGAGCCAGCCCGGGTCACGGTGGACTGCTCCACCATCCCTGGCTGCCATCAGCCTCTGTCAGATAGGAAAGACCAGAAGCAGCCTCTCCCGTATCTCCCATGGGCAAGCGCTCTGATTTGAATACTGAAAACAACGTAGTGTTCAATGCGACCATTATCCTCATTCTCCACGATGATAGAGAGCGGCTAAGTCTGTGTCCCGTGCCACATGGTACCTGGGGAGCCCACACTGGCTCCTGGCACGCTGGATTGTGATCGATTCTCCCCAGGATTCCAGACTGTGAAGATCCCTGTAGATCTGAATTCCTTCCTTTGATGTATTCGCCTTTCCTCCCAGTCTGGTGATGTATCCGACCTGACAAATGTGCCCTTTATAACAGCACACATGTAATACATAATTTTTTTTAACCAAGACATTACTATGGCTACATATAACCCTGGGTTTTTTCTCCTCCCTCAAAGCCAATGGGAATGATTCCATTTAATCAAGCTCATTTAAAAATGAATTCATTAGTTCATTGAATGTAAGACCTCAGAACATGTGTCCTTACTTCCCACCCAGTGAGCATGTGCACAGTAAGAAGCACTTAGAGTAGCACTGTGTTCTGAAAGACAAAGTTCTGGGACTGGTACCACTGGTTCAGGGTCCTATGCAAACATTTCCATGCGGTCTTCTCGGTCAGCACGCTGGCAGGTGCAAATCTGTGCTTTGCACACATCAGCAGCACAGTGGACCTACCAGGACATAAAGCCACCCACACGAGTGACCAATCTAGACACCGAGAGTTTTGGTTTTGTTTTTTTTTTGGGGGTCCAGTCATGGGGCCTGAACTCTGGGCCTGGGTGCTGTCCCTCAGCTCTTCAGCTCAAGGCTAGCGCTCTACCACTTGATCCACAGCGCCACTTCCGGCTTTTTTCTTTTTGCTTATGTGGTGCTGAGGAATCGAACCCAGGGCCTTGAGCATGCAAGGCAAACGCTCTACCACTGAGCCACCTTCCCAGCCCCGACACCGAGAGTTTTGGAAAATGAGCCCCATGGAAGACTAAAGCTCATCGCTCCTACAGTAGATGTTACGCCATCTGTAATGAAAGGGTTCACTCTGAGAAGTGTCTATCCATCAGAAAGCAGACGGGGGCCAGAAACTAGAGTGAACACCAGGAAGCTGGGGTCCCCCTCACTTCTGAGGAAGCTACTGTGATAGGACTGGATCACCTCAACGCATCATGACAATCACGGCACCACAGGCCTCCCGGTCCTGAAGCCCCCATTCAAGAGAATCTCGGCCTGCCGCAGGTGAGCACTAGGGCAGGCTTCATCACGGGCCTCCGTCTTATGCTGGCAGGAAAGCCATCATCTCTGACTTCTACTTGAAGAGCCTATCCTGACCCAACGTGACCAGTCACACTCTGGTATTGTACACAAAACACTGCGAAGCACACAGGGGTACAAGGCCCCAAAACAGTGCCAAGTTCAATCCAAACAACGGTGTATTTACTAGGTGGCAGGAACGGTGCTGATTGACTTCGGGGAATCCTGTTATGTAATAGTCACAAATATTTTAGGAGGAATAGGCTAGAATTACTGCCTTTTCTGCAGATCAGTAGAGAGGGCTGTTGGTCCCTCTTGTTGGAAGCTGAGAGCCAAGGTGTGACCTTGGGGTCAAGAGTCACTTTGCATCACTTACCCTCTTAAGTACAGCACGCGCTGATCTAGCAGACACCAGGCTCTGCCAACGATGAAGGGTTTTTGGGGCTACGCTGCAGAGTCTGTGTCCGGTGCGGTCTGCTCCGTCAGTCCTAGCCTGGAGCAGGGAGGGGTCTCCGTCGAAGGGCAGGATGGCACGAGACCACCGCTGTCTCTCCCTGGCCTCTGGAGCGGGGGCCCGGTGGGTTCTATAAAGTGTAAGGGTTCACACATCGACAGCAACTTCACACCCAGCAACCTGAGTGTCCAGCAGACCACTCGTGACCTGGGACGCTGCAGAAGCCACGGCGTGGCTGGCGGGCTGGGGTGGCTCGGGGGCGGGTTTGGTGCCCATGGTGAGGAGGGCAGTGGGTTTCCTGCCAGACTCTGGCCCTACGGATCCAATGCTCATCTCCGTGTCCTTCCGTCTTCTTCCCTCGCCACGGCCACGGCCACGGCCACAGCCGCCTTTCTGCCATCACAGAACAAAGGAGCCAAGACCACTTGTTCTGTGGGGATCTGAGGCGAGCCACGCTTATTTATTTCGTGAGCAGCTTCAAAACTGAGCATTCCAGTCTTGTAAAAAGCGACTTCTTTTTCTCATAGATGTTCAATTATTTTTTTACATTTCGTCCTTTTCCAGGCGATACCAGGTGGGAGGTTCCCTCTTGAACAGGTCAAGAACGCTCACCCAGGAGAACGAGGGGGGTGTGCTGGGATGAGGCGGAGCCCAGCGACCTTGGAGGAAGTCGACCTTCCTCGCTGTGGCTAGCTCTCGAACCATCTTCTGTTGCTTCACAGCCTCTTGACCTCTGTAAAAGCAGTGATTTTTTTTTCATTCTTTAATTAAAGACACTAGGAGTGCTCCACTGTGTACCCGGTCCAGCCTCCAGCTTGCTCTCTTCTTCATGATCACCTCTTCCATCCAGTGGCCTCTTTCCCACTCTCGCTCTTCTAGCCCACATGACTTGCCTTCTTCCCATCTTCCTTCTTCTCTTCAGCGCTGTTCTCAGCTGTGGGCCTGACCAGGCCCTGCCTGGCCTCCTGCTCAGAGACTCTGATCAGCAGTCCTGCTCTCCACAGCAAGCAGTCTGCACAGCCCAGGCAAGAGACTGCGTCTCCACGTTACCCCATGCTCAGGAACCCCAACTTCTCTGCCAAGAGGAACTCAGGTCTGCTTCTCCAGGCCTACCCTGGGGAAAGTGGTCATGCCCTGGGCGTGCCTCTGTGCCAGTGAGCCTCAGAGGTACGGGCCAGCATGTCCCACAGTGACCCACAGGCCGCAGGCTCTTGTGGAGCAGTACAGAAGCAGAGGTGGAGAGCCAGGTGGTCCGGGGACCCCTGTAGGGAAGGGAGGATTGTACATGGACACCCCTGGCCTTCGCTGCTGCTGTGAAGGTCAGCTGATGTGGTCAGCAGGTAGAACTTATTTTAGTCAGTCTAAGATCAAAGTAGGGGGATGTGGTGTGTCAGCCGGCTTATGCACTCTCGCCAGGATCCCACACGCAGGGGGTCAGAACTGTCTCTTCCCACAGAGCTTTGGGGTTCACTGGCCACGTGGGCGGAGAACAGAGAGCCAGGCTTGGCTTTTACTGTGGTGGTCAGTCCCATTCCTATCAGCCTGGACTTCTTCGCCTCTTCCCTCAGTCACCGACAAGGCCTGCGGGTTCACTCGTAGGCCAGGAGGAGGTGGTGATGTGGACCCCCTCCTCCACCCTCCCTGAGATTTCAGTGGGGCTTGGGTGCCCCCCAGCCAGACTCCGCCCAGTGCCGGATAACCGCAGACAGACAAGGGACCACTTTTCCCTGTATCGATTTTTCTCTCTTCCTCACTGTGTGATTTCACCCCTCTTCCCTAAAAGTGTGTTTCCGACCTAGCAAGAGGCAGTGATGGAAATCGGCCAAACCCCAGGGAGAGGTGGGGAGCCCAGCAATTCCAGCTTGACGCTAATGATTTGTGTACAATTCAAGGTCAGAGAATGATATGCGGGGCCCGTGTGCCCACCCACACGAGGGCACACACAATTTAGTGCTGATTATATCAGCGTCTAGCACTAATACATCTCACGCTGCCTGCTCACTGCCTCTCCAATTAGAAAGAAAACGCGGAGGGCAGGGACCACGTTAAGCTCCTTTTGTTCCTCACGCCACCCACCACCTTATTAGGCACATAATAAGTGTTTGATAAATATATTTTGTTGAAAGAGGCTTGCCTCTGCTAATGAAATAAATGGGCTCTTGAAATGTTCTGGGTAAAGTGGGTTTTTGAAGATGGGGTCTGATTTTACTGACATGAGGACTGATTTTACGGAGACGTTTCGGGAGTGGGATCACTGCAATACATTCCTTTACAAAGCCAATCACGCAGGCATTTGGATTCACATCTTGCCCCCTTCTCCCCCCTTCTTGGACCCAAACTCAGTTGTCTCCACTTGCATGTCTGTGAGTCTTCTGCAGCTACATGCATTTTGCTTTGGGGATGTGTACTTTTCTGGTGGTTCTGCTTAGATTTCACGTATGCTTAAAAAGATCGGCTACTTAAAAGGGGGAAGACATTTCAAAGGTAGAGGGTGGCACAGAAGTGGGTCTAAGGTTCTGGGAAAATAATTGACCAGTTTTGGTCTGGAGAAAACAAAAACCAAAGCTAACCCCTGCTGAGCGCCTGCTGCCCTGCTGGTTGGGTCTGAAATCCCCGTGTGACAATGTTCCTGTGTGACAATGTCCCAGTGTGACAGGCCTCATCTCGGCGTGGTGAGGAAGCTGCGGATTCCCCAGGCACAGTTCCTGAACATCCAACGTGAGATTTAAACCAGGGATCGTTCATTTTCAATGGTGAAAGGTTTTTGATTTTAAAAAGTTTCCACATCTTTGATGTCCCCCCAAATAATAAAGATTACACATAAATTAACCTGAGAATTATATATCAATGTATCCTATTTCATAGATGGTAAAACTAAAGTTAAGAAATATGTAAGAGCTGGGCACTGGTGACTCACGCCTGTAATCCTAGCCACTCAGGATTTGAGGATCACAGTTTAAAGTTGTCCATAGCAGGAAAGTCCTTGAGACTCTTATTTCCAATTAACCACCAGGAAAGCTGGAATTGGCACTGTGGCTCAAGTGGTAGAGTGCTAGCCTTGAGCTGAAGAGCTGAGGGACAGCATCCAGGCCTAAGTTCAAGCCCCAGGACACACACACACACACACACACACACACACACACACACACACACACACACACGCACGCACAGATAACAAAACTTGGGTACTTCCGAATCAGACACACAATGTTCTCTCTCTCTCTCTCTCTCTCTCTCTCTCTCTCTCTCTCTCTCTCTCTCTCTCTCCATCTGTGTGTGTGTGTGTGTGTGTGTGTGAGAGAGAGAGAGAGAAAGAGAGAGAGAGAGGAGACTAAAGATGTAGCTCAGTGATAGAGCACTTGTCCTGGGTTCAATTTTGAGCAGAGAAAGAAAAGGAAAACACATACACACGTACCTGTGAACATATACACACACGTACACATACATAGCTGAAGTACAGCCCCCCACTAAATAGACCATCATGAATCTGTAAAACTCTTTTTCTTCATGTTTCTCTAGGGAGAAATCCAATCTTCCAATCCTTCACACATTGACAAAGCACTTATTTTGCAGTGAGGGCTGTGTTTGGTATGGTGGGATGGTGTGTGTGTGTGTGTGTGTGTGTGTGTGTGTGTGTGTGTGTGTGTGTGTGTGTGTGTGTGTGTGTGTGTGTGTGTGTGTGTGTGTGTGTGTGTGTGTGTGTGTGTGTGTGTGTGTATAAAGAAGTAATCATACCTTTTAACCAGAAGTCTATTATATTTTGGATGAGCTAATGATACTCGGTCAGTTTAGGAAAGTGATGGTGCATTTGGCTGTGCTGGTGTATATTTTATATCCCTTTCATTCTTCAAGGCAAACCACCTACCAATTCTGCAGCAACTCAGAGACAACACTGTTGGCATTGCACATATATGGAACGGTTGCCACAGAATCATTCAAGATTCATTTGACATTATGAATGCATTCCATTTAGCTACTCAGCTTGAGACTAGGAGAGCAAATTAATATGTGAAAAGTGCTGTAGCTCTGAAAGAAAACAATATTGAAATTCAGGCTTAATATGGAATCTAAAAGCAGATGTTGCACTGAAGGGAAGGAAATCCTGGGCCCTGAGTGCTAAGGGCTCCGAGTTCAAATCACAACTCTGTCACTTACTAGCTATGTAGACTAACAAAAAAACCCCTCACATGACCTTTCTAAACTTCAATCTTTTCACTTATAAAGGGAGATTGTTATACTTTTATGACAAGCTTTGAGAAGAGGAAATGAGGAAATACATATACAATGTAGAACAGTGCTTGAAAGATTATACTCATTAAAAATGGTAGCATTTTGTTTATGTAGCTTCATATCGGAAGAAATGGGATGTTCAAAAACAATGGAATGATAAGATTTCTCTCAGAAAATCCAAAACAAAGAAAGAATGTAAACAAATCCTCCTTCTCTGCGATTGGAGAGAAACCCCAATTACACAGCAAAAGCCACGGGAAAGAAATTCCAAAATAAGTCTCTTCCTGTGCATCGGTCTACCCAAATGTCCTTTCTGCTTTCAGCAATTGTTGCCAACATTTTATTGCTTAAAATAATCTTGTGTGATTGAGACGGAGCCCCAGAGAGGGCCGGGTGTCCTGAAATGTGCTGCAGTCTTTCTCCTGTCAACCTCAGAATGAATGATTCTACCCCCATATTTGTGTGAGAAGTATGGTAAAGGAAAGGAAGACTCAAGACCTTGATTGGGGATATTCTGTTGTTTTTTTCAGCCCCTAGTTATGTAGTTCACATAAGCGAGATTCTTTATGGATCCTAATTTTCAGAAACAAGGTGGTGGGCCCAAGAAGAAGAGCGGAGGCATACACTGCGCCCGTGGTATGGGGGAGCTGTGCCCTTCCTTCCTGGCTGACAGACAAGGAATCACATCCAGCCAGTAGCCCATCTGTGTGTTCAAGGCCCCACGAGGCTTGGTTTTTCTAGAAGCAATATGATTTTTGTTTTTAATATGCAGCAACCTTCAGCAAAACTGGCAGCAGGTGGGGAAAACTTTAGGATGCTGAAGACAAGAATTCTTTACTCAGAGAGAAACAACAACAACAACAAAAAGAGCCAGGAAGCTAGATAAGAGAAAAACTTAAAACAAAACTGTATATTCTTGTCAAAACAATGCTAGGAAGCATTCATGGCTTGTGGTCCCATCTGAGGATCACAGTTTGAAGCCAGCCCAGGCAGGAAAGTCTGTGAGACTCTAATCTCTAATTAAGCATGAAAAGAACTGGAAGTGGAGTTGTGGTTCAAGTGGTAGAGTACCATCCATGGGCAAAAAAGCTTAGGGGCAGCACCTAGGCCCTGAATTCAAGCTCTAGTATTAGCACACGTGTGTGCATACATACACACACACACACACAAGATGACAAATACACATGCACACACATAAATATACAGATCTACCTATCATCTATCTATCTATCTATCTATCTATCTATCTATCTATCTATCTATCTATCTATCTATCTATCTATCTATCTATCTATCTATCTATCTACCTACCTATCTACCTATCATCTCTCCTGACAACATAGTGAAACCCACCAAATCTTGCTTGATAAAGAAGGCAGGGAGGAAAAGGAAGTTAGTAGAAAGGATAAATATGTTCTAAATTCACTGTGCACATGTGTGGAAAATCACAATGAACCCTCTCATATTACAAATATACACTAATAAGAGAAGACACTCTTACCATTTTGTTTGCAGTTCCTGCCTCTATAATTTTTATAGATAGATGACAATGAGTTTCTTTTAGAATCCTTCCTTCTTGGTCTGCTTAATGCCTAGAAGGCTGAATGAATGAATGAGTGAATGAATGATGCTGACTTTAAGGAATACTCAAGCAGTTACATCCTCCTAGAGGAAGAAAGAAGATGCTACTGAACAGCCTATATAATGATTAACCTTCTTAATCACATATGAAGACACACACAGTACATACTAGCAGTCTAATGCGATTCTAAATGCTACAATAAAGCATTTATACCCAGAATTGTCCTAATAACCCTCCTGTTCTCTAGAGGAGAACTTCAAGCTTGGTGAGGGCTTGAAGTCTTCCCAGGGTCTGATTAGAGTGTCTGCCCTCCTGCCCTCCACACTCGGCCGCCTCCTGCCCAGGCGGGTCCTTCACTGCCTGGCTGTGTGTCTCAGCCACCCAGGTCCCGACTGTGTGGAAGGGGGGGGGCAGAGGTGGGGTTCAGCTTCCGGGGAGCAGCCTGCCTGTGTTTATTCACCGCTTCCTCTCAGCCTACCACCACCTTCACCCCCTGCCAACTGGCCAGTCTCTCATGGTGGAGCTCAGCGGGTTCTCCAGCTACATGCTTTTCTTTGTCAACATAATTAACGAAGCTCATCCAAACGCCCAGAGCTCCAGCCATTCTTCCTGACTGCCAATGGGGGGTGAGATGTTCCTACCGGTTTCTGGGGTCCCAGGGCGGTGCACAGTGGCGGTGCTGATGACAGGGTACGGGCGAATGGTGCTCCTTCTTTGTGTAGGCAAGCAACATTACTGGAGACATACACGGCTGGGCAAAGTCTTAAGGGAGTCGCGACTTCACCAGCTCAGGTGAATTCTAACGCCAGCTGCAGGACTGGCTGTGTGTGGGTTTTGCATGGCTGGTGTTTTTTGGCTGGGTGGCAGGGGTGGGATGATATAACTTTAAAACGGTGAGGTAAAAGTATTGGAACAAGCCAGGCACTGGTGGCTCACGCCTGTAGCCTTAGCTACTCAGGAAGCTGAGATCTGAGGATCTCAGTTCAAAGCCAGACTGGGCAGGAAAGTCCGGGAGAGTCTTATAGCCAATGAACCACCAGAAAACCAGAAGTGGCTCTGTGGCTCAATGTGGACGAATGCTAGCCTTGAGCAAAAGAGCTCAGGGACAGCGCCCAGGTCCTGAGTTCAAGCCCCAAGACTGACCAAAAAAAAATAATCAGAACTTTTCCATGCCTTCACCTCTTCTGCCCTCCAGGCTGATTGCAAGGCAGATTGTGTTTTGGTGCGCCTCTGCCTCAGGCTATCAGGTACCGAGGCTACTGAGGTTGTGAATGTGGCTGGTTACCTTGAGCTGAGCTATGTGGTAAAAGCCCTGTCAGAATGTAGACGGTATGAAAAAAAGTATGTGAACTATCTTAATAGATTTTATTGGTCATATTTTTACATGCTAGTATTTTTTAATATACTGGATTAAATAAGTTCTTTGATTTGTTTTTACTTTATATAGTGTGGCCAGTAGAAAATTAAAACTTTTCTTAGTGTTATTGTGGCTTTGGGTTTGCTAGTTGGGTCCTTTACCGAGGGTACCTTCCAGCCCCCAGAAAGCTAAATTGATAAATTGTTTTTTCTTTTGTTTGTTGACAGCAATGCTGGGGTTTGAACTCAGGACCTGATGCTTGCTAGGCTGGTGCTCTACCACTGTGCCACACTCCAGTCTGGTTAGTTTTAGGAGACGGTCTCTTATTTTCCTGCCAGGTGTGTGCCTGATCCTTGGTCCACCTACTTCAGGTGTTCTGATCTTGGCTTGGGGTCATACACATCCTATACCTTGTCTGATTTCCTTCTGTTGAGATAGAGTCGTCCAAAGGAGCTGTCCTGGAATCACAATGCTGCCAACCCCAGCCTCACGACCAGCTACGATTACAAGCATGAACCACGGGCACTGCTGGCTTGCATTGTGTTTTTTATTGGGCCATGTTGCTCTAGAGGTTGGAATATCATACTGTCACTACCCTGAAAGGGACACAACAGCACAACACACTGATGAAAACCTTACTAATAAATGATATTACAATGAATGTTATTGATCAGCAACACTTTTTATGCACTCTGCCCTGTGGCCTCGAGTTCTCAGGCCTTCTGTGAGCCAAAGCATAACACGACAGATTCCAAAACCCACTCCTCTCCCCAGCCGGCATTGTGATTCTTTACATATGTCATCAGAGAGAACCATTTGGAGTCACGAAGATTGAAACTACAGAAACTTGCCCAGGAGTCAAGACATAATAGAAGGTCTGCTCCACAAAGCAGAAGCATTTTGCAATTTCTAGACAAGTCAAGCAGTGCTATGAATGGTTAATGCGTGATGGGCGCTAACACACCATGTTTTATTTTAAAGCTTGCAAGGTTACTTCTCTCACATACTCAAAGAAAGATTGCTTTTCTAGAAGGCTCTGTTCGAATCACAGGCATGACCTAGAGAATCTTTATAATAAAAATATGAAACAGCCGGGCACTGGTGGCTCATGCCCAGCTACTCCGGAGGCTGAGATCTGAGCATCACAGTTCAAAGCTAGCCTTGGCAGCAAAGTCTGTGAGACTCTTATCTCCATTAAACCATCAGAACACCAGAAGTGGTACTGTGGCTCAAGTCATAGAATGCTTTTTTTGAGCTGAAGCGCTGAGGGACAGCGCCCAAGCCCAGAGTTCAAGCCCCATGACTGAAACAAACAAACAAAAAAAACAACCAAAGAGTACATATGACATAGGGGTGACTACTCTGAATAATGAAAACAACCACTAATAACATGCATTTATGGAAAAAGCCAAACGTGTGTAAAAATAAGAGGCGCACTACAAAATGCTGGGTAGTCATTTGTGGCTCTATGGAATACAGATTTCAAAAACCATTACAAGTTTGCTTCATACATTTTGCTGCGTGTGTACCAAGTACCTCATAAAATGGGAAAAAATGAATTGGGAGAATAAGATAAATAACAATCAGGTAAATAAAAGTGCTTGAAATGGCTTTCACATACAAATAATATTTGATATTTACATTTATCCATGATATGATCGTCTTTCAAATATAATTTGAACACCCTAGTATTCAATGTAAGATCATAAACACTAACTCCATCTCCCTTTCCTCTTGCCATATATTAATTACCTCTTTTTTCCTCTACCTCTGTGCTTGGCTGCCCTTACACTTTATTTTAATTAGTGATCATTGCAGCATTGGCGGTCAAGTCCAGGGCCTTGTATCTGCTGGCCAAGCCCTCTACCAGTCACAACAACCTTAGCTCTTACTGTGGATCTGTGTGCTTTGGAAGACCCAACCCAAGCCCTTGCACAAGTCAGACAAATGCTCTACCATTCTAGCCCCTTACTTCAATTTCTGGTTTTTGCTTTTGTTGAGACAGTGCTGCTATGTCATAGCACTTGTCCAGAGCTTGTGATTTTCCTGACTCAGCCTCCTGAGTGTCAGGATTATAATGGTGCACTACTATGTACAGTTTCATTCCTAAACTTAATTTGCCATGTCCTATGAAATTCCTATGGTTAAAGTGGTAGAAAGTCCCCTATTTTGGTGATGATCCTGAACTCGGGGCCTGGGTACTCTTCCTGAGCTTCTGTGCTCTGGGCTAGCGCTTTGTGCTCTAGTGACAGCTCTACTTCTAGCTTTTTGGTGATTCACTGGAAATACGTCTCATAGATTTTCCTGCTTGGACTGGCTTTGAGCTATGATCTTCAGCTCTCAACCTTGTGAGTAGCTAGGATTACAGGCGTGAGATGTCTGCCTCTAGCTTCCCATCTCGCTCTGGTCATGGGCAGGGGGAGGAAGAGCGCGCGGAGAGCGCATGGCTGCTTCTATTGATGCAGCAGTGGCACTCGCTAGACATTATGCTGAAAATGAACGCCACAATTTGTGGGGAAGGAGACCCCGGAAGGAAAAAAACGGGGAAAAAAAACGAGGGAAGAGGTGACACTGTTCAAAAGGAAATGTACTCATTACCTGACTTATGTAACTTAACCCTCTGTCTACCACCTGTACAATTAAAGTAAGTAACTAAATACAAAAAAAGAGAGAATTCAACCAGATGACAGCTGTGATACGTCAGCATATGCGGCCCTGGAACAATGAAAGAAACGAAGGCTGCTGTGCTGCACGCTGCCTGGTGGACGGGCGGCCGGCCGTGGGGGCTGTGGCGGGCAGGGCAGGGCAGGGCAGGGCAGGGCAGGGCAGGGCAGGGCAGGGCAGGGCAGGGCAGGGCAGGGCAGGGCAGGGCTGGGCGTTGCTTACTGAAATGCATGCATCCAGGCCATGGAATCGAGTGCTGATTTGGCCATGGAATCCAGCACTGGACCTTGAGCCATTTCACCCAGGTGAGGCTCAGGCCCATCCACATGTCAGAACTGCGGTTCGTTGGGTTTGAAGCTCTCTCTGTAAACAAAAACATTCTTGTCCTGCCAAACTACTGAGTACTCTCAGAGGCCAGTTGAAACCTTTTTCTTCTGCAATACTATCATGAAACGAATTCCTTTCTGAAAACATGCGTTATCTGCTGTTTCCTCCCAGCTCCCTATTTCCACGGCTCTGGCCACCAATCAGGATGTTCAGAATCTGCTGGGACAGGGACGAGGATGACTCAGTTCACTCATCGACAGGGACGCTTCCCGGGGCCCCCTGGCTCCTTCAGACTCGCGTCTCTGGAAACGATTCTGCCTCTATTTCACCCTGCATTAGCCTTGCCAGGTGCTCTTGGCATGGCCAAGGTCACCGCATCTAAACTGCTCTCAGAGCCTTTGAAGCAGGTCAATATTCTCCAGGTTCTACGGAAGACTCGATGCTATCACTGTAAGGCCATATTCTAAGATGGCCCAGCGCTCACCTCGGCACCGCTGTCCTCTGAAGACACGCGTTTGGGATGAGTAAGCTCCATGTCAAGAGAACACATGGGTCTTACGGGGCTTGCTTTATCACAGCCTGCCGTACTGGAAACTATCATGTGAAATTTGCCGTATTATATAAAATTCAATATTTGGAAGTTTTCGGTATTTGAAAGGAAAGGTGTTGAACATCACTGGTCACTCTAGGTGAACAACACTGGCTTTCTGGTACAGTGACAATAAAGGAATAAAAATCATATAAACATTTGAGAACACATGGGCAGGAAAAGAACAAACTGGAGAAGATAGGTAACGGCAATTGAAAAACAGAAAGCAGATGACATTGTAGCTTATAAAAAGCTAAATCTAAGCCCGGCACCGGTGGCTCATGCCTGTAATCCTACCTACTCAGGAGACAGAGAGATCTGAGGATCGCAGTTCAAAGCCAGTCCAGGCAGAAAACTCTTATCTCCAGACTCTTACCTCCAGTTAACCACTCATAAACTAGAAGTGGAGCTACGGTTCCAAGTGGTAGAATGCTAGCCTTGAGCAAAAAGCACTGAGGGACAGTGCCCAGGCCCTGAGTCAAGCCCTGCAATGAACAGAAGAAAAAAGAAAGCTAAATCTAATCCTACAGCAAAGGAAACCCCAAGTCAAACCAGATGGGTCAGGCCAGAGATTGCTGTAGACATGCAGGAATCAGCCACCTCTGACTGCCGAAGAAACAAACTGAAGTTCCAGAGAAACCATTGGTGGATGTGATAGATTCCCACCCACCCTCCCCCCATGATGGAAGAAGGAATGTGTGTGAGGCTCCAGAACCCCGGGCCTGGCCTCGCTGAGATGAAGTTGAGGAGCCAATGTCAAGAGAGAGTTTAAGTGAACGTCTACTTTGCACTTAGTTACTGGCCACCCCACATCACTCGGCCCTCCTCCTGCTCACTCCAGGAAGCAGCCCTCCGTCATGAGGTTGAAGATGCCTGCTCCCAAGGGAAAACCATCTACAGTCATCTGATGACTCAGTGAGCCGGCCAGGCTCTCACCCCGTCACCCAGAGCAAAGTGCCCCATCTGACAGGGTCACGGCCATCTAACAGACAGAACGACTAGCTACCTGTATTGGACCTTACTCTAAACATAAACCGATCTTTGAGAAAATCTAATACAAGAGAAAGAAAAACAAAATTAACCCACAGGAAAGGGTATCTGGGAGACAGAGCAACGTAAGTATAAGAAAATTTAATTTCAAAATGGTAGCTTTAGATTAAAAAGGAAAAATCAGAGAATAAGAGAGAGCTTATGGAAATTAAAAATGAGAAACATAAAGCAAAATATTTAATATGGAGCTGAGGAAATCTTATCAGAATGAAGAAAAAAAGACACAGAAAAGATAAAGATCAGAGAATAACCAATGGGGTTCACAAAACATAAGGAGTGGAAGATCAGAGATCTAAAAAAGAAACGGGTAAAATGATAAAAGAATAACAGAATATATCTAAGATCTTAAAGAAATCATCAGATTTAAAAATAAGGCTAGGCACTGGTGGCTCACGCCTGTAATTCTAGCTACGCAGGAGGCTGAGCTCTGAGAATCCCAGTTCAAAGCCAGCCCAGGCAGACAAATCTAAGAGACTCTTATCTCCAATTAATTAGCAGAAAGCCAGAAGTAGAGCCAGAAGTGGTTCGAGTGGCAGTGTGCCAACTTCAAGCAAAAAAACAAAAAAGAGAGGAACAAAACAAAAAACAAAAAACACCATCATCCTTTTCCTTGGGAATAAAGAATAAAAAAAAACCTTTATTTATTTTTAATGCATATGATCATTTGAAAGAGGGAAATATTTATATTTATAAAAAATGGAGACAATAACATATAGAATGCTCATGTGTCTTTTACTCAGCTCTCCTAACATTAAGTGGCATTTTGAGCTTAGGGAAAAATAACCCACAGGGGTGAGGAGTTCCTCCTATGATATCCTATCAAGGAATACCTAGGTATTTCAGAGCAATTTTCAATTCATAAAAAAAGATATCTGTTTTTCTGAAGTTCTATACATGCTATATCTACTTTCCTATATTATTAACATCTTGTATCAGTATGGTAAATTTGTTACAAATAAAGAACAAATACCAATAAAAAAAAAAAAAAACGCCATCATCATCATCAACAACAAAACCAAGCAAGAGTACCAGGTCCTGAGTTTAAGCTCTAGTATCAGAACAGAAATAAATAAATAAAATGAAAATGAAAAGAAAGATGAATTGTCACAGACTGGCAGGGATAACAACAAAAACCTCTCAGAGTGAAGATGTTACCCCGACACGGCCAGGGGCTCAAACACCACGGGACTTCTCAACGCTCTGAAAGCCACAGCATCATAACGAAATGTCTATATTTATTTTCATTCATGCATATTAGCTGCACAAAGCGGTTTCAATGTATCCATACAAGAGCATAATGAGCTCTCATCAGATCTGTGCCCTCCCTTATGCCTTCTCATCCTTAGAAAAAACAAGAAAGCATTTTTAATGAGTTTCATTGTTCTATTTCCAGATATTCAAAAAATATCTTTAAGACAGAGTATGTTCTTTAAACTATAGCTCTACAACAGAGTAAGCTGTCAATCCAAAGAATAAAGGTATTCTCAAGAGCAGTTCCATAAAAACAATCTCCCACCTACCCTTCCGTGAGAATACTATGAGAATGCACTTCACCAATTTGAGTAATCTAAGAATAAGAGAGAGAGAGAGAGAGAGAGACAGACAGACAGACAGATAGACAGAGAGAAGGAAAGAGGATGCAGGAAAGAGATAAGGCAGCACAGACATTTAAAAACTGGTGGGGAAGGGCAGCTTAACTTCAGCAAGAATTTTGGAGGAGAGAAGCAGACTGGAGCAAGGGAAGACCTGAAAAGGAAGGAGAAGGGGAAGGAGTGAAGGAGAAACGGAGGGAGGGAGGAAATACAAACAAAAATGAGCTTTGAAACACCTTTTGTAAAAAAATCACACTGAAAGCTAAAGCTTTCAGAAAAATTTGAGGATAGATTGAGGGTAGGTGCAGATTCAGTACTAGTTTTTTTTTTTTTTTTTAAGGAGGCAATTATTAGCCTGGCACTGGTGGCTCACGCCTGTAATTCTAGCTGCTCAGCGGCTGAGATATGAGAATCATGGTTCAAAGCCAGCTCAGGTGGGAAAGTCCATGAGAGTTTTATCTCCAATCAGCTATCAAAAAAAACCCAAAGTAAAGCTGTGGCTCAAGTGGTAGATCACTAACCTTGAACAAAAAAGCTCAGGGATAGTTCTCAGTCCCTGAGTTCAAGTTTTGGGACTGGCCCAGTAAAAGAAAAGAAAAAAGAGCTAATTACTAATGACAAAGAGTTGTATAAGAAAGTTGTATAATCGCAGTGTGTACTCCATGGCTAAATCATGATGCACTATACAAGTTGAGTGGCATAAATAGAGAGTAATTTAAAAATAATAATCTAAAGTCACAGTCTGAGAATAGGAAGAGAAAGAAATTTCAGGGAGGTGGTGTGTATTTACAAGGAGGGAGTATAAGCAAGCTTAAGACATTTTCTATAAAACCAAATAACTAAAAAATGAAGAAGCAGCAGTTTGTGAGCTCAATGAGAAAAACAACATAATGAGCTCTCAGTGGCTGTGATGAGAAGCAGAAATGAAGAGATGACCATGGCTGTTTTTCAACACAAGCCTGGCAGAATACACTGATTTCCTAAAGTTTGCCCATGGAGTCCTCAGATAAGATAAGCGGTGTATATCTAAGGAAACAGACAAAAAGGGGTTTCAAGCTTTTAAAGTTAAGGATAATGCATGTTCAAGGCGATTTCGATGATGGACACTGAATGGCTCTTCTTCCAATGGAGATGTTAAGGCTAAAAGTCTGTAATAATATACCTTATACATTTTGGTACAATAAAATTAAAAGGGGGTAGACATATCTACTGAGGATAAATCCAGCCACACAGAGATCACAAACACACACACACACACACACACACACACACACACACACACACACACACAGAGGAAAAGGCAGAGTGGTCTATAATTTATCTAGTTCTGTGAATGGTAGTACTAAAAGTTAACATCACAGTTTGGGAATCCTCCATTTTCCACTGGTCAATACAGGAATTATTCTCGGGTTCAGGTAGGCCTGTGGCCTTCCTTGACCAGCAGGTGGTCAGTGCCTTGCCTTTGGCTTACTTCTCCCAGAGTTGCTCCATTGAGTTTTGTTTGTGGGACACAGGGATGGAGTTTGCCTTCCCAGCAATCTCACTGTGGCACCACTGGCTAAAGATAACCTCCTCCCATCAAAGGATTCTTTTTTAGACTTGCTTTTCCAGTTCTTCTGTTTGATCTCCAAAGCAGCTTTGTGTCATCTGCGCTAATGCTTTCTCCACTGGAAGCAATAATGAATTGAAAACACATGGCCAAAGTTTGAATAGTTACCATCAGATGATTTATTAAACATCCTTGTATTTAAGATTCACTGTTAGGCACTATTTGAAAATTAACTAAAATATGTGTACGTGCATGTGTGTATGTTTGTGTGTGTGTTTATGTGTGTGTGTGAGAGAAATATATATATATATATATATATATACACACACACACATATATACCTTAAGAAAAAGAGATGAGCTAAGGGGTGGGCAGGACCAAAGTAAGTTCTGATTATTTCATAATAGAAATACATATTTGGAAGATAAAGAGGGTAATCCCAGATGAATATTTCAAAGTTGATTTTTTAAGGGAGCAAAGGGAAAGGTGAACTCATCAAAGAAATAACACAAGAACATGTCCTAGAGAAAATGGGAAAATTTACAATAGTGAAAACTTTCTTGATATGTTCATCATCACAATGTTAATTTAAGTTTCACAGAAATCAGGAGATGATATAAGGAGTAAAAAGAGGGCATGGAGAGAAAAAAGAGACTGAGTGTAAGAGAGAGACTTTAGAATTATAAGCAGGAATCCATAACTGTTGTATATAACAGGAAAGATGGAGGTATTTTAATTCAAGTGGCAAATCAGCTCAACTGAAAATATTCTTTTAAAAAAGAACCAGCAAGATGTAAACATTTTTAAAGTAGGTAGTTTCTCTTCCTTAAAAACATTTTTCTGCTAGGTGCTGGTGGCTAACACCTGTAATCCTAGCTACTCAGGAGGCTGAGATCTGAGGATCACGGTTCAAAGCCAGCCCAGACTGAAAAGTTCATGAGACTCTTATCTCCAATAAACTACTTAGCAAAAGCTGGAAGTGACGCTGTGGCTCAAAGAGGCTCAGGGACAGTGCCCAGGCCTTGAGTTCAAGATCCAGGACTGGCAAAATAATAATAATAATAGTAAATTAAAAATTAAAAATAAAATAAAATATAAGATGGTAGAATATAAGAAGGTAGAATGAACATATCATATATGTATGATAGAAAAAAGAGAAAATTAAGTGAACTATGAAAAGCAAACAACAGTCACTCAACTTTTTCAGTCTGAAGGCCTCTTCCTATTATTATTATTATTATTATTATTATTATTATTATTATTTTGTCGGTTGTGGGGCTTGAACTCTGGGCCTGAGGGTTGTCCCTGAGCTCTACAGCTCAAGGCTAGCACTCTACCACTTGAGCTACGGCACCACTTCCGGTGTTCTGGTGGTTTATTGGAGAGTTTCACGGTGTTTCATGGAGTTTCCTGCCTGGGCTGGCCTTGAACCACGATCCTCAGATCTCAGCCTCCTGAGTAGCTAGGATTACAGGCGTGAGCCACTGGTGCCTGGCTCCCTTCCTATTATTTTGCATAGTATTTTATACTTTATTTTATTTTATATTTTATATTTCATATTATTTTATATTTTCATATTATTCATATATTTCATACATATTAAACAACAAACCATGGATTATAGTAAACTGTTTGGCAATCTGCTTATCTTACTCACATTAGGGATATTACAGTTGAATAAAACCAGAATCATGATTATATATTTTCCCCAAATGCTCCTTTTGATTCCAATTTTTCAGTGTCAGAAATAACACCATGAGCATAATTTTTGTTTGAGCCCATTATGAAGAATAACATGGAAATTCTAAGTAGAATTGCTAGATAAGATACATCCAAAAATCTGAAGGATTTTTGTTTCTATTTGGAGTTTCCTCTCTCTTTTTCCTTTCTTTTCTTGAAATAGCCAAGAGGAGTGTGCCTTTCTACTCGTTTCTGACAGAAAGGGCATTTTTACAAGTGTTCCAAATAAGTAAATATCTATATAAGATAGCTTTCTTGAAATAAAAGTGTCTAGTCGTCTGCTATTGGCTTTGGTGCTCAAGCTATTCATTAAAACTAAGTGCTGATCATAGGCCTCATGGCCACAAAAGAATCAAGTGATTTTTTTTTTCACTAGCAACAGCAGAAAACTAAGTGGAATTATATTTTGTATCTAGCCTGTAATTCGTGTGAGTAGTTGTGCTATGTAGTTGAGTAACCAACTATTCTGCTAACTTCATAAATACTGCCCCACCATCAAGATAAAAAACAAGGAATAAATGCAGCGCAATATTCACATGGAGTCTTTTGAAGCCTGGCTGCGAACAGGGTCATTTAGAGGCATGCATTCGCCCGACGGTGCTTTATGAGGTTAAGAAACGATTATTGTGATGAGGTTTTGCCAGGGAAGATTCTGTCCACTCAAAGCCGGGTGAGCAGGGAGGAAGGGAGAGCAGCGCAGGGACTTAACGCAGAAAGCCATCACGTCGCTTCCTCACTTCACTGAGCCCTTTCAAAACAGAACCTCTGTGGCTGAAGGCTTCAGTGACTTCACAGTCTGACAAGCATAAGGACCTGGAATGAGCACCCTTAAAATTCATGTTCTAGCAAAGACAGCAACTTTGCCCCAAGTTAGCACATTTCTAAACGCTGAGCGGGGGGGGGGGGGGGTTGTGTGGGAGAGGATAGGGGGAATCAAGGCGCCCACACGGCTGCAGAGTCTGTGGGCTGGAATTACTCATCTTTGGTCTGGCTCAGAGGAAATGCTGGTATGAAAACAGTGACGGTAGAGGCGTAATTTGTATTAAGATTAACACCAGATCATCTGACAGTCTGCGATCTCATAACCTCGTGACGTATCTGGCTCACCACAAACATCCCTGGGTATTGTTTCTGTCCCCTCCCCCCCCCAATTTCAGAGCTTAATCTTGACATGTATAAAACATCGCTCTTTTAAACCACGATAAAACATAAAGCGTTCACATTTCAATGATGCTTTTCTACCAGCTGCTGATTGCCATTGATGTAAAAACAAGGTGTACTTCCATGTATCGAGTCAGAATTTCTTTAGAGCTGGCCGACATGTGCAGACAAGAAAGCCACCATGAGGTGTGGGGTTGGAAGGCTTCGCGGGGCCAGAGTCCCAGAACCCAGGCCTGTCTCTGCAGGCCAGCACCTCCTTCAGCCCTGTGGCTTCCATTAAGCCTGGGGGTGAGGGTGGGGACAGGTGGATGGGAGTAAGTTGGGGTGCTCGGTGAGATACAAGATGGAAACAGTCATGCAGAGCTCAGATCTGCTTGCACAACTTCCGCGTCTCCTGCTGTATCTGATTGTGGAGCCTGGTCAAAGCAGTCATTTAGACTGCAAAGCACACTTCCATGAAATCTCCAACTAGAATACCTACATCTGGTCCCAAAATGACACCCCATCACTATGGGGTGGACCCACAACTTTCCTTTTAAAAGTAAAGGGTTAAATGGAAGGAACTTTGGCATCGAGCCATTGGCTGGTCTGAAGAGATCAGCATTCATTCTGTGTCCACTGGCCTGGCTGCTCTTTTCACCAGGAATCACAAACAGCCTCACCTCCCACACAGGATCTCCAAGGAAGACCCGGTGCGGGGTGGGGAGGGGGCTTTATCTTAATTTAGCACTGAGATATATTCATTATCAAATGTTCCTGAATTAGAACCAAAGGAGTCGGACAGGCCTCACATACAAGCCATGCAATGGGAGACATTTTCACATGAAACCGTTATGCATTGAACCGTCCTACAAAAACCTGCCCATCTGCTTCACTTTGAAAACACAGAAGAACGCCTCCATGTTTGTGCAACAAGAATCTGAATCTCCCCCCCATTCGCTACTTACGTAAGCCAGCTGGTGATTGCTCAGAACCTCATCAAACGGCAACCGATAGCCCCCAGACATGCCTGCCTCCCCTCTACCCGGCTCTAAGACTACAGGACCCGGCCAAGATGGTTACATCGCCCTGGCAGGGCCTATCTCTCAGGGTTCACAGGGAGAATTTCAGATTCCATAACTTTTGATTGCTTTTCTGCGCTCAGAATCTCCAGACCACACGAGGCCGGCCGGGAGGATTTCTGCAGGCCATCAGACCCCACTCCAGGAGCAGCGGCGGCCAGGAAGGCAACGTGAAAGATGCCGCGCGAGCCACCGCCAGAGCGGCCGCAACGACAGACTTACCTGACCGTGGGCCGGCAGGGCGGCGTAGGCCATAGGCTGGCTCATCACTCCCTTCTGCTTCAGGAGGAGCATGCGCTTCTGGTCCTCGCTCAGGTGAGCCCTGGGCGCCTGGAGCTGCTGCTGCGTGGCTGGCGGCTGCGGCGACGGCTGGGGTGGGTGGGGTGGCTGTGGCGGTGGCTGCTGCTGGATGTAGGGCATCAGGGGGTTTTTGCTGGGGTTGGCCATGGGGGGCGTCATCCTCTGGCTCAGGTCCGCGTTGAAGTGAGTCAGAGGTTTAGTGTTACCGTAGGAGAGAAGGCCGTGCTGCTTGTTTAAGGAGTTGGGCCCCAGGCTACTGGGCTGCTGACTGATCATAGTCATGGGGTTGGGAGGGAGGTAGTTATTCATGGACGTCTTCTGGGGATTGTTCGCCATCGGAGGCACTACAGGGTTTTGGTTGTTAAAGGCTTGGGGGTACATCATTGGGCTGTTTGGTTTTTCCGCAGTAAATGCAGCTCCGTAGGGACTGGAGGGCGGCCCTAAGGGAGACCAACTTGAAGCCTGACTTGAGTGCTGTTGCTGCTGCTGCTGCTGCTGCTGCTTGTGCTGCATGAGTTTGGCCCTTTGTTGCTGCTGGGCTGCCATCTGCTTGAGCTGCTCAGCGGGGGACATGTCAGAGCTGGGCACAGCCACAGGCCCCGACCCAGAGCCTGCCACCGCCACCGGCGGGGCTGCTGCTGGATTGAGCAGGTAGCCATTGCCGGGCCGAGGCGGGGCTTGGCCAGGAGTGTGGGCTTGGTTTGGTGTTTGGGGGGACTGGACCGCACAGTTTGCTGGCGAGCTGGCGGGGTTGGAGGCCACGGGGGTGCTGGCCACAGAGGGTAAACTAGTGGCCGTGGAGACGGTAGAAAAGGGAGGACCGGAAGATGAGGGCCTGGCCTGAGGCGATCCCATGGAGACGTGGGCAAAAGGCGAGTGAGAGGGGTCACTCTTGACACTGGTACTCTCCTGGGACAGCGGGGTGTCCGTGGCTGCCTGTGAGAATTCCGGCTCCTTCTTCTCCTCGAAGTCTTCATTGAACAAGTCCTGTATGTCGTCCTCGGGAACCGTGTTGGCCAATTCATCGATCAGCTCCTGCCACTCCTGGTCATTCAGGTTGATGTCTGAGAACAGCTTGTTCTGATTAGAAAGGGACGTCTCTGAAGTGTCCATGCAGGTGGGGTCGTCCAGAGGCTCCTGTTTGAGGTCCTTGTTCTGCAAGAGAGTGAAGCTGTTCTCTAGGTCGCTGCAGCCATTGACAGGGATTTTAATCTCCGGGAGCCTACCATTCTTACTCAGATCTTCTAGAAGCCCTGAGGTGTGGGTTCCACTGTTCTGCAAGGGCAAAGAAGGCTTCAGGTCCAGCTGGTGAAGAGGGGAAGCTGAAGGCAGGGGCATGCTGTTGGGGAGACTGTTAATGGCGTCCATTCCCGCAGGAAGGTCCTTCCGGACTCTCTTGCTTGTCGGAGAAAAACTCCCATCGCAAGCTCCATTCTGTTGGTCGCCATTAAGAGGTGAGCGGGCTCCTTCCAACTTCCTCTTCACAGTCTCTTGTAGCTGGAAAAGAAACGGAAGAGAGGATGACTAACCCTTCGAGTCATATTGTACCGCTCAAGTATCACATGCACCGCCAGGAAGAAACTCCAAATAAGATAGGAGAGTTCCAATTTCATCATCAGTGAACCCTGCCATTCAAGCTCAGAACTCAGAGGGCTAAGATTTAGCCAACTAATGATTTAGCAAAATGAATGATTAGAGAGTGGGGCGTGAGAGAAGGGATCTGGGGAAGAATTGTCTGCTCATTGGTTTTCCAAACACATGCTAGATCCAAAACTTAACCAAAACACATCATACTGGAGGAAGATAGTAATACTTTAATTCTTAAGTTCTTGCCACACTTTGGGATGATCAACTGTATTCTGAAGAACAGTAACAAAAAAAAATCTCTTAAGAAGATGGAACTTAACCTGTTTACTGCATTGCATCCAATGGAAGATTATTATTTGACGTAACACAAGACTCCCTCTCTGTTTTTTTTTTTTTTTGGTCCGGTTGTGAGGCCTGAACTCTGGGCCTGGGCGCTGTCCCTCAGCTCTTCAGCTCAAGGCTAGCGCTCTACCACTTGAGCCACAGCACCACTTCCGGCTTTTTTCTTTTTGCTTATGTGGTGCTGAGGAATTGAACCCAGGGCCTCAGGCATGCAAGGCAAGCGCTCTACCACTGAGCCACATTCCCAGCCCCTCCCTCTCTGTTCTTATTTCACCTCTTCTAACACTGCTACAGTAATCTGCAGATTTTCAGGAGCACATTTCCAGTGGCTTCCATGATGCCACACTCATTTGGATTGCCTCCTCTTTCCATCTGTCCTTTCTCACTTTCTTATGTATTTTCTGTTTATCCTAAATGATGGGATTCCTCGATGTTGTGTCATACACGATCTTTCCTTCTGCTTATTCTACACATTGCTGCCCATGGTTCCATCACAACAGTTTCAAACTACCTTCCGGGTGCTGATGTCCCCCAAGAGAGGTACCTGGATCCCATTGACAACTCTAACTCCACATCTGGCACCTCAGCATTGAGCTTCCGGTCACTCATTCACTCAAACTCGATCCGTACCAGTGTCCCCCAGATCCCTGCTCAACCCAGTTACTCAAGAAATTGGAGCAGGGTATGGAAACCTCGCACATCACCAGGACCACTCCAGTCTAGTCACATCCACCTACACCACCCCTCTTCTAGCCAGGGCACCAACCAGTCTGTTTGCCTGTCTTCTTTCATCTATCCACTCTTTCCTTCATCCATTCTTTTATTCGTTGTTTCCTTCTCCTACTCCCCTCTACACCAGTATCTTAAGATAGGCAATCCTTTATTTACCATTTATAAAGCCTGCAACGACCTTTAGAATACAATCCATACGGATGCCTGTTGAAACTACTTGGCATTTTAGATTACCCCTTCTTTCTCTCTCCTCCCTTCCCTTCCCTCCCTTTCTTCCTGAGATAGGGTCTTACTGTGTAGTTCAGGCTGGCCTTGAACTCTTCATCCTTCTGCTGGGACTATAGGTGTGTTTTGTTTTGTTTTCCCCCTTCCTGAGCAGCATCCCCCTTTTCTCCCATTATTTCCTCCACTGTACATTTTCTACCAAGTCTTCTAAAATTGCATTCATTCTTTATATGTGGCACACCTGCTTCCTTCTGCCCCAGGGCTTTGTCCATGCCGTCTGCCATACATATTTGCTCTCCCCTTCTTGTTGGTAATACATGCTTACTTTTCCAGGTTGGAGCTCAGAGTTCCCCTCCTGTAGGAAGCCTTATTGCCCCTTCCCTACCCCAGCCACACACTCCCCACCCCTGGGGGGGTCTCTTGCCCCTCCTTTACTGGGTTGGCTACACTGGGATGCTTGTCGGAGCACTTCCTGCTTCTCTGCTGTGGCTTCCCAGCACCTGGGGGCAGGTGCCTCACCTGTGTGCCAGGTGTGAAGAAGGGAGGGGCGGGCTGCCATGCTTACCAGGGCTCTGCGGGGCTGCGCCAGGTGTTCAGGGTCTTCGCAGTGGTTAATAAGTCACTGCAAAGGGAGTGACTAATTCTACCGTTTATTCACAGGGCTCTACGAGGCACCCTTGCACCAGCTCAGAGGCGGTGGGGGCTGGAAGGAATGCCTGCTCTGCAGCTCCTCCTTCTTGGCAGTGGAAGCCATGACCTCTTACCCTCGGGTTTTACGTGTTCTGTTCTCTGAATGGGGCTCATTTTAGAAGTCCAGTGAAAAGTTTTTCTAACCCCGTGTGCTTACTGATTTAAAAGTCAACTCCCGTGTTTGCCAGCTTCCTTTCTGCCAGGAAGGGCCTGACGTGTGTCTGGCTAAAGGGCCCGGCACGGGAGATGGCCGCTGTGTGGCACAGGGCAGGCCGGGCTAGTTGGAAGGGGTGAGCAGCCCTGCTCAGGCCAAAGCAGGTAAGGGGGGGTGGGGAGGGGCAGAGCAGAGGTGCTGTGAACTGGACAACCGCGGGGGGAGGGCGTGGGGCCCCTCAAGCCACGCCGTGGCACTCGCGCAGAGCTGGCGAGGCTCTGCGGGAGCCCATGCACAGCAAAACCAGCCCGGAGTCGCCGCACCAATTTAAGAAAGGTCACTCAGCTGCTATGTGCCTTCTCATACTCAGACTCCATTTAGTCATTTAGTCTAGTAGCAGACTAGACAAGGGTCTTGAGCAAAAGTCCAGTTGAACTCTTGTTTCTAAACTTTGTGTGTGTGTGTGTGTGTGTGTGTGTGTGTGTGTGTGTGTGTGTGTGTATGTGTGTATGTGTTTTTTGTTGTTGTTGCTGATCCTGGGGCTTGAACTCAGGACCTTGGTGCTGTTTCTGAGCCTCTTTGGCTCAAGGCTAATGCTTTACCACCTAAGCCACAACTCTACTTCCAGATTTTTTTTTTTTTTGGTAGTTGATTGGAGAAAAGAATCTCATGGACGTTCCTGCCCAGGCTGGCTTAGAACCATGATCCTCAGATTTCAGCCTCCTGAGTAGCTAGGATGACAGGCGTGAGCCTCCGGTGCCCAGCTAAGCCTAGTTATTTTTAATCACAACACCAGACCCAGTCATTTGGCAGAGGCTCTTGAACTGCTAAAAACTTGGCCCTAACTAGGACACACTGGAATTTGACATCAAAGAAAATAATGGTTCACTCCATCAGAGCAGGTAGACATCACTAGCAAATGATGTTATTTATGGAACAAACCGGGAAGCCACACTTCTGATGGCAAGTATGACAGATACACGAACGTATGTAGCTCTTTGCGGAGGACAGTTCAAACATCACAGTTTCTGGGCCACGTGGAAATGAGGCTCGGAGACCTTCCCAAGTAATGTTAAGCTTCAAAAACAACAACAACAACAAAAAAAACCTTGACTTAAAAAAAAAATGAACCAGACTTTAAAAAGCGCAGGCCCGTGATTCTCTTCTTGGTCATGTAATGGGCACAGGGAGCAGAGACAGAAAGGTGCTCTGCTGTATTCCTCTGTTAAATGGCAGTTTTGACCACAGACGGGCAGGCCTTGCCAGGGACCCAAGTTTCATGTCTAGCTGGCTGAACAGGTGCAGCGGTACAGAGAGCAGGGCCAGAGAAATGGGAGAAAGGCTCTGAGTCTGAACGCCAGAAAAAACCACGCGGCCCTTCCCAAGAGCTGACACCTATAAATGATGGCAGAAACATTCTTTAAGAGAAAGGAAGTCCAGGAAAGTTAGAATGAACTTGTGACTTTAAATGAGCATCATTATTCCACAGTATTGTGAAATTCAGGAAATTATGTAATCACTTAATCACACACACACAAAAAAAGAACCTTGGGGAACGTAGGGAGGGAAGGGATGGTAGGGGGAAAACAATGGAGGGGGTAACAATGCTCAATAGGAAGTGAACTCATTACCTTACTCATGTAACTGTAACCCTCTGTATAGTATCTTTACAATTAAAAAAAAAGAGAGA